>NC_092415.1:99949911-100574911 GCF_040894005.1 Engystomops pustulosus | reverse complement strand
CATAATTTGTCATTGTGCCACTCTGTGGCCTACTCATGCTGCTGCCAACTGACCGCTGTCTCCCTGGAACACCCTGTGACTACCATTATGCTGTTTTCACCCTCCACTACTCTATGACGTAGTCACTATGTTTGGTTTTCCCCTTCATTTCATCTGTCAGAAGGAATATAAAGCTTGAGGATTGATAGCCAGAAGCAGAAGTTGATACATAACACAGAGGACATGCAGATACCCCATTTACTGGTCATCTCTGTTCTGGATCAACTTGTTTGTTTTTGGCTTTAGCAATACTGATGGATTATTGACTCATTGAAAGTGGACCCTGACGGATGAAATGAAGGGCAAAAGGATCAGTGACGTCAATGCAAAATTACTGCCGACACCCTCTCCACTATTTTGAGGGGTTTATGCATGTATCTGCTTTTAACAGAACAGGTTTTGTTGTAATCTAGGAATAATCTGATGTCAGTGTAAAAAGAGTGCACTCTTTGATGTTATATTGGGATCTTGGCCCTCAGCTCAGTCCTTTCGAGCTGGCACAGACGTTACCTTGTCAGGCTGCATTCCTGCTTCACTTATTTGGTGAAGTTGTTCTCTGTAAGTGCCCATGGAATTGAAGAGTGAAGTAATTCTAAGAGTGGCGGCTGTCATGTGCATATAATACTAAAACACAGCATTGTTTGAAGACCAAACCACGCTCCCTATGCATATTTGAGCATGGCACAACATTCTACAAACCCCACAGGCTCTCTGCAGCCAGGAAATACTTTTCTTTTTAACGTAATTCGTTATGATTCGATTCAAATTTTTTTTAAAAATTCAGCAAATCGGGTCGAACCAAATTCCAACAAATGTGCCCATCTCTAACCACGAAAGATAACGTAAGCTGACACCTGGGATCAAAGTCTAAGGGGTACCCAGTTTTCACCAGAGCCCAGTGCAAATCAGGCTAGACTTGTTATGTCGTGGTACCACTAGGTCGTTCCATAGGCGCGACTTAGTTCGCAGTGATGGCAAAGGCATAGTACAAAATCCTCAGGCAAACTCATGGTCAGGGACAGACAGGAGGTCGGGACAGGCAGCACAGGATCAGAGTTGGGGCCGTAGAAGTAGGTCAGGGCAGGAAGCACGGGATTGGAGTCAGGAACGGAAGTGAGGTCACAATAGAAAATCAGAATAATCGCAGAGGGCATGGAACAAAGCTTTCTCTTAAGCATAGAAGCACAAAGATCCAGCAGGGGACACATAAATGGGCAGGGAAGGCAGCAGGCCAGCGCCAATTATCAGAGTGGTGGCCCTCTAAACCTTTGCAAGCCAGCGCGGCCTAAGAGATGGGGACACGCGCACCGGAGCTGCGAAGACCACCACTGGAGTCAGGATAGGTGAGTTCTCCTGCAGACAGGCTCTGGGGGCAAATGGGTCACATGGCTAGTGACAGATCATTGGTGATACCAAATTTATATAGGTTTTATTTTGTTTTAATACATTTTCAATAATTAAAAAAATGTGTATGAAAAAAAAAAATATTTTGCCATCTTCTGACGCTAATAACTTTTTCATACTTTGGTCTACGTAGCTGTGCGAGGTGTCATTGTTTGCAAGATGAGTTCACATTTTCATTGCTAGCATTTTGAGGACTATGCGTTCTTTTGATCACTTTTTAAAAAAAATTTCTGTGAAGTAAAACGGTGTAAAAGTAGCGCTTCAGATATTTGGGCACTATTTTCCATGATGGGGCTCAAGGCCGGGAAAAACTTGATAATTTGATAGATCGGGCATTTTGAGATGTGGTAATACTTAACATGGTTGTGATTTTTACTGTTTATTACATTTTATATCAGTTCTAGGGATTTTTAGACAGTATTCATTACAGTAAGCCACTGGCTCATTGTAACAGAACTGCAGATGCCATGCAGCCTTGGGGAGCAATGATCAGAACAAAGATGGCGGCACCCACACACTGCTATCTTGTAAATGTTACTGCCAGTATCAGAAGGGTTAATACTCTAGCACTGATCACAGCATTTGCGGTGGGTGTTTTCTGCAATATTCAGCTAACCCCACCGCCATATGGTAATAAGCCCTTCTCATACAGCTTCAGCACCTCTGCACCATACATGGATGGCACAGAACGTAAAGGGTTAAACAATTCAAGATAGTCCATATGAAAGTCTAAAGACTTAGGAAAAGAATTGTGGGCTTGAACAAGTTGGTTTCATCCTTTAATGCAATTTTCAGATGCCTGAAGGTGCCTCATTAGAAACAATGTCCTGTCATGCCATCTAACCGCTCAGGAAAGGCTTCTGTGTCTCAGAGGTGAATGTGCTTTCGTCTGAAATGTGCATACCAACCCAAAAGCAAAAGAACTTGTGTAGATGTTGGCTGAAGCTGGTAATTGTGTGTCATTATCTACAGTGAAACGAGCGTTGAAAGATCCCTCTGCCAGAAAGAAGCCATTAGTCCAAAAGAAACCTAAAACAAGCTGGACTGATGTTTTCAATTGCACGTGGGTGCAAAGTCCTTAAAGGGGTATTCCGGGAATATGAACATCTATCACAAAAACCCATGATGATATAAATAAATGAATACAACAATAATCAATGTCATTAGTCGCAAATCGGAACCTAAATAGTTTGATTTTATGATTTACAAAAATTATGGCCTCTCTAAAGTAGGTGGAGTTATCACTAAGATGGCCGCCACTGGAAACTACAAGTTCCATGATCCTTTAGTTCTCAGTCACTCCTCCTACCTCTTATGCTCTGCTCCCAGTGGTGATATAACAGCTTTTCTTGCTCTGTTACCATAGTAATGACATGCAACTGCCATCACCAAAACACTGGTCATACTGGATGCACTGCAACCAACTGACTACAGCCAAACATAGTGGTGATCACATGACCTGCCCAGGCAGGTGCAGGACATGTGATGTGGACATGTGACCAGCGGCCATCTTCTCTCCTGTGTCTGCTCCACAACGGACCGCGCGGAGGAAATTAACGGACTGATTAAAGGGCCAGTAGCATTTTAATTCTTCATTATAGTCTATGTCACCAGCATTTTTCTGCTAAGGGAAGCAAAATTTTAAATAACAACTAATTACACATTAGCTTATATTTTGAGTACCCATTTGTATATGAATTATGCTGATTCCTGGAATACCCCTTTAACTCATGGTCATGACCAGCCAATGTAAATATATGTCGGCTGGTCATGATGGGGTCTATAACCCCAAATGCTCATCTTGTACGTACACTGAGTAACTAAGCCCTTCCGCCAAACTGTCATATCAATGTCTAAGCTCAGTCTAGCCCCAGACTCTTTCAAATCTGGTTAATGCCCAGGACACACACTGATATCAGGCTAACAAAAGACGGTCCTCTGGCCCTGATTATGGTTTGGGAAAAAGGTGTGTTTGTACACCAACAACCTGAGCCTCAAGGTTCCATATGGGAAATTTGCCCCATTATGTGGGTCAATGTATGATAACAGAGATTATTAATCCTGTGTCCTTTCGGTTTCAGTTACCTTGTACCTTCTGTATCAATAATGTGAATTAGAATTTAAAGTGGAGAAAATTCTTATTTCTCTCAGAGTTCAGAAAGCTTTTCAATACTTTGCCTTTCTCTCATTTGAAGCACTCTAATTAAAGTTCTGTATGCATTATCTTTCCTTGCTGGTCAATCTGTGTATCTTGTGAGTATTGGTTTCTTGATATTGGCTACGCTAGTGACTATTCTTTATGCACTTTACTTGCTTCACTTGCACCTCTGTAGGGGATCTATGAGCCTGGGGCTCCAAATATTAATTAGTGCTGATAGAGATGTATCAGTAAATTGCACCCGACTGCCAAGATGCATCACCCCTTTTCACCACATTGCCTGGGCAGACAGAACATCTTGCCATTGCTGATGCTATCTTTAGCTCTGTCATTGTTCCCCGTGGGGACAGAAGCATGTATCTAGATGGTGGGGCCACCCCATTGTTCCTGGGGTTTCCCATAGTTCTCCTGCCTCCTCTCAGCATATTGGGTCAGGAGATCCCACTTAAGTTAATGCCTCCAAGAGCAAAATAAGATATGAATAATGCACAACATTTAACATTTTTGCAGAAAACACCAAAAACATTTTTTTCCCCAAGTTTCAAACAAATATATGAAGAACACACATGTAAATAATCTAGAGTAAACTAGCTGCAGTTATAAGTCTTTTCTAACTTTTTGTTTTTCATTTTATTGGTCTTCCAAACAATTTTCACATGTTATCTTTTCAGAAGAATGTTCTTTACAGACTATTTTCTGCCACCATTTCATCCATTTTGCCTATACCTCATTTAGTTTTATTGTAATGCAGAATGATTTCTGGTTTCAATTTCCTGTCATTGCTGTCAATACTGCAATCATGGTGCATGGTATTGAGTAATATAATAGATTTCTCCTTCTTCGCATTGTAAGATACCGTCACATGGCATGATCCACCCCAACCCCTCCACCAGCAACCCTGACTACAAATAAAGTAACTTCAGACATAAAGAATAAGTACATGATAAAAATAGCAGGGATCTAAAAGGACCCCATTCTGTATAGAAGCATTTTTACTGCCCTAGGAAAACTTAGAGTTTAAAAATTCTAAATAAAGTAATTTTGCAGATAATAGCAAACAGGTAAGCACCAGGGCCTAAAAAGCCCCCAACATGCATTGTAGGGTTAATATTTGGTGCAGAAAGATTTGTGTGCAATTACAGAGATGTTTTCTGTAGTTCTTGACCCAGTTTACACACATTGCATCAGGGATTTTCGCACCCTCCTCCAAATAGATCTTCTCCAAAAACCTTTAGGTTTCAGGCTGTCAATTGGCAACATTGAGTTTTGGCTCCCTACAAAGGTTTTTGTTGTGTTCATGTCTGGAGGCTGGCCAAGCAACTCCAGTACCTTGAAATTCTTCTAATGGAACAATTCCTTATTTGCTCTGGCTATGTGCTTCAGGTCATTATCAAGCTGAATGATCCAGCCAAGACCCGTCTTTAAAGCTCTTACAGTGCAAAGAAGGTTGATGGACAAAATTTAACAATACATTGCCCAATCCATCATTCTTTCAATATGGGGTAGTTGGTCTGTCATCTTTGCATACAATCACCCCCAGAGTTTGATATTTCCAGCCCCTTAGTTCACAGTTTAGACGGTGTTCCTTATGGTTGGATTTTTTAACATTGTAGTAGAGTTAATACAAAAAAGGATTACTTTGGTCTCACCTGACCACATGACCTTCCTCTGGATCATCCAGATGGCCATGTGTGAAATTCTAACTGGCCTGAAAATATGCTGCAATGTTGTGATCACTTGGTGAGATGCATGCTGTGTAATTACTTGGTTCCCTGGAACATTCAAGAAGCAGGGTCCTTAAGGTTATATAGAGGCTCTACCCTGGCTTCTTGGTATCCATCTTGAGATATGTGTTATACAGTGCTGATCTTATGTTTAAACCAGCCATTGCGTCCAAAAAAAAAGAAAAAGACAGCAACTAATCTATTCAGCACTTTTTTCTATGCCTGTGTGAATAAAGGTTTAACCTTTTTTCATCATATTGGATGCTGTGGCCTTCTCTCCCCTTTTTGTCTTAAACCAGCCATTGGACACAGCCATTGCACATTTCCAGTGCAGAAGGCTGCACAGCCTGTTACTGCTGGTAACCTACTGCTCTGAAATAAAGGAACTGTGAGTTTTTCACTTCGTTCCATGTGTGAGTCACTGGCTAAAGCCACATACATCATAGGCCTCCCTTTTACCATCAGATTGGACCGTCGAAATACAGGATTAACCCAGGGCAAACCTTGTTAACATGCAGCCCCCTCTTTTTGCATCAACCTGCTGGTCCGGATGGGCGTGGATAAGGCCTAGCCAGGGCTGTGCTAATGTGACACCGACATACATTTCTTGGTGTTTTTGGAAATGCTTACTAAACTAATGGTAATCCCTCAGACTATCGTCCCAGCTCACTTCAGGTCATTGACCATTTCTGGGCTGATCTCATACCTTTCATAGAATCTTTTCCACACAAGACAAGATCCCACATGGAGCCTAAGGCCAAGAAAGATTGACAATAATTTAGTGTTTCTTCCTTTACTATTAATTGTGCCAATTGTTGCCCTCTCACCAAGATACTTGCATATTGTCCTGTAGCTCATCCCAACATTATGCAGGTCTACAATTCTTTCCCTGGAGCCTTTAAACAGCTCTTTGGTCCTGGTTGGAGTGTGATAGATTGAGTGTTTGTATAGGTGTATTTTATACATAAAAAGTAACTATAAAAAGTACCATTAGAAGCTATGCTATGTTTCATTAATATCCACCATTGTTTTGCTCATTCTTTGTATAATACTGTTCCATTTTATTTATTATACTGTGAAAACTCAGGGAGTCTATCATGTTTTATAACAGGCGTATACATAACCTTACAGCTATATGAGGGAAAAAAGATGAGTCTTTTGCAATTAATCTGGCACAGAGCTGGTTGCTTAGCACCATTTTAAGACCTGCTGGCCAAACTACCTTTCACTTACTGACTTCACAGGCAAGCAGATAATATAGTGCTTAATGCTTCTTTCTGGGAAACGCCATAGTTATTAATTAAAATGGCAATTTCATATTCACAGCAGTACACCAGGATAGTTATAATAGCAGAATCACATCCCTAATCTGTTTTTATTAAACAGTAAATCTAAATTTCTCTAACAAATTATTGATTTTATGCCACATTGCAAGTACAGGTAAATCCTATTGTTTAAGTTATGCATAAGGAATGCTACAAAACAGTATGAATACATTTAGTAAAATTGGTCAGGAGAGGCTATTTCACACTAATTTACCACATGCATGAAGTGCCTCTAAACCAAGCACACTTACATGCTGGAGTGTGCCTCCTAAAACAGGATCCTTTTTTCTTTTACTTCTAATAGCTTTTGAGAAAAATGGCTTTTTAACCCCTTAAGGATATAGCTTTTTTTCGTAAATTTTTCACTCTCCATCTTCAAAAATCTATAACTATTTCATTTTTCCATGTATAGAGCTGTGTGGAGGCTTATTATCTGTGTAACAAATTTTACTTCTCAGTGATGTTATTTATTATTCTATGTGCACTGGGAAGCTGTAAATTCCAAATGTGATTAAATTGGCAAAAAAACTAATTTGCGGCACTTTCTTGTGGGCTCAGCTTTCATGACTTTCACTATGAGCTCCTGGTTATACTCAATTTATATAGGTTTTATTGTGTTCTAATACATTTTCAAAAATTTAAAGAATGTGTATAAAAAAAAGTTTCTCCATGTTCTGATGCTCTTAACAAACTTCAGTGTATTGAACTGTCATTTGTGAGGCGTCATTTTTTTTGCAAGATGACCTGATGTTTTCATTGCTACCAGTGGCATCGGAAGGGTTAATAATTGTGATCGGTGCAGCAAACCCCACCTCTGTATGCAGATGGCTTACACTGTGAGCCCTCTTTGTCGAGCCTCAGCCCCTCAGGGGTTAAAATTATACTAATCAGCCACAGGGGCTCCTGGCTATCTCACAGAAGCTCCCTCTGGCTTCATTGACTTAATTTTTCATGACTCTTAACTCCCCTCCCTGACCAGAGAGCCGATGACATCATCCGGCTTGTAGCATGCACATATGAATTTGTTGTTCTAAACTTTGTCTTATGGCAGCAGAAACCTGCTACTTTTTGCAATCCTTGAACAAGAAAATATCTTTTAAATATGCAAAAGAATAACTAAACAGTATAAGTAAATCAAACATACATGTAAAAAATACAAAATAGTAATTTTAAATATCACTGTAACCTAAACTAGACATAGTATTAAAATTTTAATTATATTGATGAATGCACCAGCAAAAAAAGTGCAAAATGTACTGAATGTCATACATTCCCCACATTTGTATTAATGACACTCTTTCAGCAAAAAATGTGCTCAATTATGAATAAAAAGTTGTCAAAGACATTTTTCCAGAGCTTTTTTTTACAAAAATGTAAAATTTACTAAAACTCGTTTAGACGTTTACTGTTGTAGCTATACCATTGAATGTAGCAAAAATAAAACCAATGTATGGAGCACTTTTACAAAGTTCACAAAATTCTAATTTTTTGTACAGCTCTTCAGTACATTGTATTCGATCAACGATGTAAAATCAATCCTTTCTTTCATCCTGAGAGGAAAATCTGGAGCAATAGCTTATGGATGATGAAAAACAATCAATGCTTACTCATTTGCATGGATTCTTTTAGGTGCATAAACTGTCAAAGTTGAGTAAATATGCAGAACGGATGAAGTAACAGTTGGTCATACTTCCCATTACACATTTTATAGCTGAAAAGACTAGCAATACACAATATATTCTCCTTTCCTATTTCTTGCTGTGCCACTTGCACTCCCAGACAACCTTTGGGGACTGTCACAAGTGGCGTATTATAGAGTGTAATACAGTAGCAGTGCAGTTTATGGGATTTATCCTAACCTAGCTTAAGGATTTATGATCCTCAGCATGTCATTTATCTCCTGTATATGTAACATCCCCCACCAGGGCCTAACCTTTTTTACTTGGGGCCAGCTGGATTTCCCTTGTACCTGAGTGGCTGACTTGAGTGTGGCCTAGCGCTTGACTGGGTCACGGTCGCTTGGTTCAGCTGAAACAGCCTCGTCCACCCAACAGGTGGTTTGCAAGAAAAGGAGGGAGATGCAGTGGATGGATGGAAACAGTTCTCCCTGGGGTACTCCCTATGTATAGATGTATGTGAGGGCCCGTGATGGTATGCGGATTATAGGGATTATGTTGAGACAATGAATGTAAACATTAACCTACAGTGTCTTTATTCCGAAACACAGCAAGGGCAACAGGATAACAGTTCAAGTGGTCCAAAGTTGCTGGTTGGGTGTATCTGGAAAAGGGTGCTCACAACCGATTTGGGTAGCTCAGGCTGGAGAGCTGCGTCAAGGACGTAGATAAAGTTCATAATGTAACCTGTCCGACAGGCTGTAGCACATATGTCATTGACGAATTGAACCTTTGCAATGCAATGACTAAGCTCCCCATGACTTTCACAGAAAGTTCAAATGCCTGCAGAAAGGTTGCAAAGTTACCACTGGAGTGAATTTTACTACGTGTGTGGATAACCTTAAACTGTATTCGCATAACATGATTGCGTTGTGCAGGGGTGAACCAAGCCTTTCTGCTGCCTGAGGCGAGCCATAGAGAGGTGCCCCCCCCCCTCATGTAATATATCAGATACAGCATAGAAAATAGAAATAGCATGCTACCATGAAGAATAAATACAGCGTACCGCCATGTAGTATAAAATACATACAGTGTAGCGCCATGCAGTATAAAATACATACAGCGTGCTGCCATGTAGTATAAAATACATACAGCGTGCTGCCATGTAGTATAAAATACATACAGCGTGCCGCCATGTAGTATAAAACACATAGAGCGTACCGCCATGTAGTATAAAATACGTACAGCATGCCGCCATGTACTATAAAACTAAAATTGACATGGCGCAGAAGCATTGATAAATATCACCAATACTCCATATACATACAGCATATGTACACACACATACAGTATATACAACATCTACACCCATACTGAGTATATATACAGCAAATACACATGAATAAGCAATATATACAGCAAATATACACACACAAATTCATATACCATATACAGGGGGGATGGGTTCAGTTGCCGGCTGGTGAAAGGGTAGCCGGCAACGGAAGTCATGGAGATGTTCCAGACAGGTACATGTGTGCCGGGGCGGCGGCCATGGGTAAGGCTGGCGGGTGAATGTGGCGGGTGGATGTGCTGGCGGGAGCCCGACGTTTCCAGCAGGAGGCGCACCGCCTGAGGTGAAATCTCGACTCGCCTAATGGCAGGTGCGCCCCTGGAGTTGTGCTTTGCAATGCATTGCAGATGCATTAGACTTGTTCATTATAACAAATGATGCAAAATATTTTTACAACGTTTACCTTGATCTTTGCCAGATGTTTTTGCAGTGAATCTGTAATGAAAATGAACTATGAGCACAGCAATTGGGCAGATGCACTTGACAAGGGAAATCAACTGTGTGCAGGATATTTTTTTGAATGGACAGCTTACAGTTAGACTAAATGAGAGGGCTCAGCATACAGAGGACATTAGTATGGTTATCCAGTGGCATAACCCTGGTAGGTACGCCCCTAGTTCTGTGAGCTATAGAATTGGAGATAGAGTTATACACCTCTTTGGAAATTAGATTAAGCCTGATGTAATGTAAAATATGAGATTCTTATATTTAATATAAGAACAAAATTCATGTTTGTAGGTACTGTAGAACCAACGATAGGGGTATCTGATGTGGCAATCCCCTTGCAGCCTCTAATCTTCACTTATCTCACTTATCTCAGGTAAAATTACACTTCATTGCTTATTTTCACATGGTTTTATAGATAAACATTCAAGATTTCCCCCAAAAAAGGGAAATCTAGAAAGAACATTCATACACAACGCAAGGTCCTTAGTAGTTTAATAGGGTAAAATCTGAAAAGTGTCTGTAGTAAACCATAGAGAAGGGTCCCTACTAAAGATACTCTTCTTAACTCCTGGGGTGTTTCTTGAAGGAGACTTGCCATCCCTCTCCTGTCAGTTACTGCAGGTTAGCTATATCTATAAAACCCCCTGCCTGATTGAGCAAGGTTGAACAGCACCACTACCTACTGGTTAATTGTCTATTGTCCCCTGGTAGCAAGCTGGCTTTCTTAATGTCTTCTAGCTTTGAGCCTGCTGTGTCAAGGTGCCCCATCATCTGACCTGACATACTAAAAAGTGGAGGATATGCACCATTATATACATATTAAAGGGCACATTGTAAAGCATAATATGTATATAACATATTTGTTATGTACAGTATATATGCCATATCTGTGATGTGTATGTACTGTGTGTATATATGCTTTACGTTTGTATATGGCAGTGTCTGTGTGTATATGCTCGATATGTGTGCGCATGAGTGTATAAATGCATGATTCTATCTATAGAAGAGTTTAGAAATAAGTATATTTTCTTAAGTGTAATGGGGGCCCCATTCAGGATTCAGCTGCCTCTTCTAATTATGCTTGCTATGGGAAGAGTGTCATCTACCCGGAGAGGGCCATTATTATCTGGCGCATGGTCGGAATGAGCTCGGAATGCCCCCTAATTTGTATTGCATGATACCCAGTGTGGCGTGTGCCACAATGTGTCGCACGTGCCACATTTGTGTTGTGCGCACCAGTAATGTGTCTCAGACACTTCTTAAATATTTGTGTAAGCAGTTTTCACTGAAAAGAATGTGCAAAGTCCAACAGAAAACTGCCGTACGACCCTTAGTAAATGTGGACCAATGTCATGCAGTATATAACATTATTTTATACTGCTTCTATTTGGTTCAGGATTCAGAAACCACCATTGATTAATCAGTATTAATTAGTATTCTTCATGATTGGACAAAGTGCTAATTAAAGGGGATAATACAGGAATTTTTAAAAAGTTCTTTGTCTCCCAGTCAAGTGTAAGTGGCAGAGAGAGATGTCCATGTGCCTCTTTCAAGCTGCTGAGAGATTCAAAGATCAGGCTTGAGGTCAGAGTTTATCAAGCAGTAAAACTCCAGGAAACTTCAAAAGATGTTAATTGCCTTTAGTGTATCAATTATATAGACTTTAGTTTAATATCTTGTCATACCCACAAAAACCCTTGATATATAAACATTTTAAGGCACATCCCCTACCCTTATTAGAAAAATAAGTGAAATAGTATTAACTTCCTCTAAAATCCTGTTAGAAGCTTTACAACCCCTAAAGAAATCAAAGTTGGCTATATACAATGAGGAATGGCTCTACTATAGCGGCTGGTGTAATGTGGATTTTCCCAAACCACCCTTCACTCATGAAATTGTTGTAATCTGTTTCTGCTCTTAAAACACATGTACACACAGCCTTTTCAGGATCTTTGAAGGTCCGTCAATCTGAAAAATGCAGATTGAAAGAAGAGGATCAGGGATCCTCCATTTTCCAAGAAGCTTGATTCTACTACCATATGTAAGATGTGAATTCCAGACTTCTAGGGGCTATAATATTCTAAAAGACCAGGGCCCATGGCAGTACTTCCTATCTGTACTTCAAATCTGCAAACTATTTTGCGTTTAACCCTCGATTTAGCTGTGCCCTACGTCTTTAAGTATGAGCAATTCGACAGTTTGGGTGAAGTATGTTTATTGAGGAATCAGTGTGTGGGGAATGTGTTTTGGGTGCAAACTGCCTTTCATCAGATTTAAAAATACAATCTCCATGCACTAAGCAGCAGGTGTGTAACAACTAATGTCTCCTCTTATTATCACATAATTAAAATATATATAGTTATGAAAGTACAGAGCATGCCAATAACAGAAAAATATAGAAATGTAACTTGGTGATAATTAATAATTAGAATCAACCTTAATAGTGGATCATATTGGTTGTCATAGAACCAAATTCATGTATAACAATAAATATCAAATAGATTAAATGGAATGGAAAAAAATCTCTACGTGAATGCATAATATTTATATAAATTTTAATGAATAAATGCATATAGAAATAGATCAGAACAGAAAAATAGATCAATTGGTGGATACAATGGGACATCTCTGATGGAATGAATAAGTGTAGCTTACTAAATCTAAAACATGATTTGATGACATCTGCAGAAACGTGTACTTTATACATTGGCCCGATTGTTTGGTTATTTGGGGCTCCCAGTGAAGAAAGCCTAGTTGTGCTGGCTGAGGTGAGTAATCTGATGAAAAAGGGGGGAGGAAAATGTAAAAAAAAAATGTGGGGCTCCGTTATTAAAGGGCTATAGATTGGGGCATATAAATAAATAAGTAAATTAATAAATAGACTGATGGAATAAATAAATTGACTAATGAAATAAATAAACAGACTGATGAAATAAATAAGCAAAATATTTAATTTTAAATGTATTTAATTTACCAACCCCAATGTCCGGCATTCAGGCTAATTGTGAACAATGCTTGGTTATTCTGCCTGGTACTAATAACCTGGAGGATTAAGGGAGGGGGAAGAGGATATTACCTACATCTTATGGGGCTAAGTGAGTAACTTACCAGGTCTAGAGAAACTCCTGGAGCTGGCAGGAGCGCTGTATGTAGTATCTCGGCTGCTCGGCTCCCAGATTTAACCCCTTAGCGCTCTGCGCCGTAGCTGTACTGCGCTGAGTCCCGCAAATAGCGCTCAGCGCAGTACAGCTACTGCACAGAGACGATGCCGGTTCAGCGCTGCACAGCAGCCGAACCGGCATCGGGGGTCGCGGGATTTCAGCGGTAATTTAACATGCCTTCCGGGGGTCTTTACCCCATGATCGGCGCCCCCGCACCGTTTTCGGGGACGCTGATCGCTGCTATGGCACCTCTGGGGTCAAATGTAAAAAAAATTGTTTTTCAATAAAAAATTACTTTATAAATCGCTATAAGCCCCAAAACATATAAAGAGACATATAAAAAAATACAAAAAAGTCTAAATCATAACACAAACCCCACATATATAGTATCACCACGTCCGTAACAATCCATATAATAAAACTAAATAACTATTGAACCCATATGATGAACGCCGTAAAAAAAAACTTTAAAAACCAGCCAAAAATTATGATTTTTACCTACTATATCCCACTAAAAATGCAATAAAAAGTGATCAACAAAAAATATGTACTCCAGAATGATACTGTTGCAAAGTACAACAAAGTCCCGCAAAAACAAGCCATCAACCAGCTCTGTAGCCAAAAACGTAACAATGTTATGCCACTTGGAAGACGGCGATGCAAAAATGATAGATTTTTCCCCACATTACGGTTTTATTTGGCAAATTTAGTAAAACATAAGAAAAAATATTCTGGTATCCCCGTAATCGTATCGACCCATAGAATAAAGATAACATGATTATTAGGCTTTACGGTGAACACGAAAAAGAAAAAAGTAAAAAATCCAGTACAGAATTGATGCTTTTCTACTCATGACCTCAAAAAAAGTTCCTAAATTTTCAACAATAGGTGATACCAACCTCAAAATGGTAAAACTGGAAAAATCTCATCCTGCAAAACAAATGCCATTACATGGCCCAAATAACGGAAAAGCAAAAATTTTATAGCCTTCAAAAGGGGCAACGAGAAAACTAAAATCCTGGCAGCTGCAGGGCTCCCTCCCTTCTGCGCCTCCTGTGCGCCTATAAAAAAAGTAACGGTCACAGGTGGGGGGTCTCTGAGGTGACCTCTGAGAAATTGTAGAACAAATTGTATGATGGGTTTTCTCTTTTTATCTTTTAGAAATGTGTATATTTTAGGGCTAAATGAACGTATAACCGACAAAATTTGACCATTCTAAATTTCACCGCCATCTTGATTCAATTACTATGAAGATCTCAAGGGGTTAACAATCTTTCTGATAGCTTGAGGGGTGCAGATTTGAAAGGGTTGGTTATATAGGGTCGTTTTAATGCTAAATATGTAAAATTTAATTTCAAATAGTATTTATCCCCAAAATAGTCAATTCTGAAAATACGGAAAATCGCTATTCGATTTGTAAGCCGCGTAACGTCAAAATATATTATCCAAACATTTCAAAAATTATGAAAAACTAAAGTAGACATATGGGAAATGTTATTTGGCAATTTCTTTAGGTGATAAATCGATTTGCCTGAAAACGCGGTGATTTCGAATTACGAAAATGGCAAATTTTTCTAAAAATTCATCATTTTTTTCTTTTTTTTGTAAATAAACGCAAAACTTATCAGCCAAAATTTAACACTCAAATGAAGTACAACATGTGAGGAAAAAATATTCTCAGAATCGCTTTGATAAGTAACAGTGTTCAAAAGTTATAACCATATAAAGAGATGCAGGTCAGAATCCAAAAAATGGGACTGAGCCTTAAGCTACAAAATGGCTGCCTCCTTAAGGGGTTAAATAACACTAGCACCCGCGCTGTGTGTTCATGGGGACATCTTCAAGTGCAGTAAATGGAGATACCCTGGATTGTGGAAGGTAAATATAGTGCTGACACAATCGGATGGGCCCTATTCTGGAGACTTAGTATTATGATAATAGCCTACCCTAGAACATCTAATTAATTAGGGGGCATAAGGAAAATTGTCAAGAAGATAAAACAATAATAATAATACTAATAGTAATAATATTCTTTATTTATAAAGCGCCATCAAATTCTGCAACGCTTTAGGGGACATATACAAATATATTATTTCATTTATATTACAAACATTCATTTTGAACAATAGGAATGCATACCCTGCTTGCAAGGGTCTGACAGTCTAAGAGGATGAGGGGATGACACATGAGGTAAAAGAGCTTCTATAATCGTCCAGCCATTCTTTATGAGGAAAATATATTTATGAGTATAAAATAATTTAATAAATAAGAATTCTGCTGCTCAAACCAGTCATCAATGCCATCTTATATACAAGGTTGAAGTTAAAGTGACTGCAGAGAAGCCTAGGGCTTGGCATATATCTGGAGGAAGAGGACATAGGATGAATTAGTAAAGAGAGAGTTGACATGTTACGCATTTAGTAAGTGTGATGCAGTTAGTAAGTGTGCCTAAAAAGATGGGTTTTAAGAGAATGTTTAAAACTTTGGAGGTTGGGTTTTATTCTGATTGTCTGGGAAAAGTCATTCCAGAGAAATAGTGAAGCTCAGGAGAAGTCCTGGAGACACGCATGAGAGGATCGAATTAAGGTAAAGATTAATCAAATATTTTTGGCAGATTGAAGAGCATGGGTTGGACGATAGACTGACATGAGAGAAGGGAGATATGGAGGTGCAGCATTATGCAGAGCTTTGTGGATGAGGGTTATTATTTTTAACTGGATTTGGAAGGAGATGAGTAACCAGTGCAGTTATTGGCACAAACTGGAGGCATCTGTGTAGCATTTGGTCTGAAAGACGAGCTTAGTTGTTGCATTAAGAATAGATTGCAAAGGAGACAGTGTAGTGAGTGGAAGTCCAATTACTAGGGAGTAATAGTTTAGTCAAGAGTGAATGAGAACAATAATTAGCATTTTAAAGTTCAATTGTAAGAAATAGGCAGATTTTGTAGATATTTCTGAGATGCATGTGGCAAGAGAGAGCTAGAGATTGAATATGCAATGCAAAAAAGAGGTCATATTCCAGCACAACCCCAAGACAGTGGGCCTGCTGTGTTATAATGATTCCACAGACAAAGATGGAGAGATCAGGGTTAGGTCGGTTAGTAGATGGTGGAATGATGGGGTGTTTCTACATGCAGAAGTATATAGCTTGGTATCGTCAGCATAGAGATACTAGAAACCAAATGTGATGATGGTTTATCTGATGGGGGCAGTATAGAGAGAAAAGAGTAGAGGCCTTAGGAACCCCAAAAGTGAGAAGACAATGAGAAGAGAAAAAATCCAGAAAAGGAGACACTGAAAGTGCGGTCAGTGAGATAGGAAGAAAACCAAGAGAGTCAGTGTTCTTGAGACCAATTTATTAAACCATCCTAAGGAGGAGCTGGTGGTCCACAGTATTAAATGCTTCTGAGAGATCCAGAAAAATGAGGAGAGAATAGTCACCTTTGGATTTAGCAGTGAGGAGATCATTGAAGAGAAAGAGCAGTTTCAGTGGAGTGCATAGTACAAAAACCAGATTGTAGCGGGTCAAGGAGGGAGTAAGCTGAGAGATAATGGGTTAGTCGAGAATAGACCAGGCGTTCCAGGAGTTTGGAGATTAAAGGGAGATTAGAAACTTTCAGTAGTTAGTAGCACTGGATGGGTCTAGGGAAGTTTCTTTAGTAATGAGGTAACAAACACATGCTTGAAAGAGGAGGAAATGATACCAGAAGAGAGAGAGAGAGAGAGGTTGAAGATTTTAGTGAGGTGAGAAATGACTGCTGGGGAGAGAGTTTGTAGCAGATGTGAGGGGATGTGGGTCACTGATACAGGTAGTTGGTCGAGTAGAGGAGCCTGGACACTTCCTCTGTGATTGGTTTAAAGGAATAGAATATTGGGGCACATCTATTTACCCGTCCAGAGGAGTTCACTGAAAGTGCATTGTCCATGTAGAATGCACATGATTCACTAAGATCGTGTGCCCCATTCGTGCATGTGCCACTTCCCCGCTCAGGTCCACCGGAGTTCACTTTCTTTTTCCTGTAAGTGCTTGATCTTGCGACACAATTTGAAAGTTAAATCCCACGCTCAGTGGATCACACCCCAATTTCCGTCACATAAAATCCAGCGCAGCTGCGCCCAAATCCAATCGTGTGCGACACAATCCCCTGTAAAATAGCTGTCACAGCCATGCAAAACCCGAAAATGTTGGAAAATCTGACAAAAGTGCAGTCATGGACCCTTAGTAAGTAAGCCCCAATGTTTTTACCATTTTATTTACTTGTGCGCTGCCTGTAATTATTTTATTCTAGACAATATTTTGGAAAGGTAGCACATTATATTTTGATTCTAAATTTATTCTACTGCTGTCTGTGTATAAAGTCAAATACACTAATTTTAAAAAAGTTTTACAGATTCTATGGTGTTTTTCAGCTTACTAATATATCATCTTAGTGGGCATCCATTACTTGTATTGATAAGAAGGTCTATGAAAAGGGACTTAAGGCATGAAACAAACAAATAATAAAATCTGCTGTGGGCCTAGCTTCTAAAATAACTTCACATTAATTTTACGTATAATGTTTCGAGGCAAAAAAAAATATGATATGTATAAAACAGTTATTTTACCAATCCATTTCTATAGTGTGTGAAAATAAAAAAAAGTACTTTGATTTGCTTTCTTACAGAGGTCATTGTAAATGCATCCAACAGTGCTTTTTCTTTTTACAATAGCCAAAGTCATATAGAAAATCCCTTTCTGTGAACCCACCTGCAGATATAGCAAATACATGTGTCACTTGCTTTAAATCTACCTTTAAATTACATTTCAATAGAACATGTTTGACCACCAGCCACATGTGTGCACGTAATGCCCATTTTCATCTTTGCCTTTTAGCTTGATGGAGACAACATGTACAATTTTTTCCCACAGCGTGATATATTCAAGTGGTTTAGTTCAATAAAAGAATCTGACATGAAAGTGACAGGGGGATATTTAGTCTAAATGCTCTATAAGTGTGTATACAGTGGGAAGGAATCTCAGGTACGAGGGACTATTTTCAATACAGAAAAAATATCCTCTATGGTACTGACAACATATAGAATTGCACTTAGAGCATTTGCAGCAAAATGTGTGATTATTGTTATAATTAATACATGAGATTAAAAAAAATATTCTGGAATGCCTCACATAAAGGAAAGTATCTGAGGAAATAAGTTTGTATAATTGTCGGTATTTGTGGCACATAGATTTTTAGATAATTTGTAGATCATTTTAACCAGTAGTATGCCACAGTGTTGGACTGGAATTCCAGCTACCTGCACCCAAATTCCTAAAACATAGACACAAATATATTTAAAAAATGTTATGTTCCTGCCAGATCTGCCTGTGGCTTTCCAACTAGCTCATAGGGGGATATTTATCACAAGAGCCAGTGTATGATAGCCCCGCCACTGCAAATAGCCAGCAGCGCAGCGTTTATCCTACGCCTGGCAGGGCCGGGCGTAGAAAGAAATGCAGCCGGCGACTTTTCACGTATGAAAAGTCGCCGGCAGCAGCGAGTGTGCAGGCGCGGGGACAGTAACGCCCCGCGCCGGCCCACTCTCAGCCGCCCGCGCCCTCCGCACGGCCAGCCGCGCCCCCCCCTTCACGCCCATTCACGCCCCACTGGCGTGAAGGTGGTGGATTGGGGAAAATAATCGCAAAAGCTAGCAATAAGCTAGCATTTGCGATTATTTCAGGGCCTCTGCGCCACTGGCGGTGCACAGAGGTCCTGATAAATATCCCCCATAGGCTCTAATTATACTGTAAAACAAATTATTATGCAAATGAATATAATGGTGGATATGCTGTATGTTAAATTAAGTTAAGTTAAGGAGTTTCCTTTCAATATCCACACAGAGACTCAAGGGCCACAAAGCTAAAGAGCCTATTGGTTTATTCACTTGACCCCTGTGGGGTAGTCCATGTATGCAATCTATTCTCCTCCTTTTGCTATTGTTAGAAGCTTCTATGGGAGATTCATTCAACAATAACAACTGCTAGTGATGAGTGAACCTGAAGCACACAATTCGGGTATGTAAGTATCTGGCAGGTTTGGCAGCGGCCACTCAATCAGCTAACAGACCCTTAGCAGCCACATGCTTGTCCTTTGTAGGCCTTTGATTAGTTGGATAGTATATTATACTGTCTAGGATTATACAGCAATACTTGAAAAGATTACACGAGAATATTAGCATTTACTGCATTATCCATCAAGATCATAAATCACCATCCATCATACCTTGATTGTGAAGGTTCTCCTGTCAGTGAATTGCATGCAGTAAAACATGGATCATAGAAGTGCTTTTCATAGTGAATTGTGTGCAGTAATACATGGATCCTAGAAGTGCTCTTCATAGTGTATAGCAAACAGTTATAGATGGCTCATAAAGGTGCTGTTGTCAGTGACGTGCATCCACAAAACAGAGAGGTGTTATATTTGGATTCCTCTCTGGGTACTCCACCATGAAAGTCCCTTAAAGGGTTAATATGATGCCAGGACAAGCACAAATGTCCTCATTCTGCTTCTTGTTTTCTCAGGCCTGCAACAAACCCTGAGCTACAGCAATTGGTTCAGGACTGGAGCTTTTCAGGTAAAATGAATAACACAGCTTGCAAGTTTATCAATCATTAGTAAAACAGATTTGGTCCAACATTTTCAGGGAAACTGTAATGAATCATGCATGTAGCATTGGTAATCTCGAGGAGGGGAGCATAGTCATCTCTACCAGCCCCTGATCCCTCATTGTCCTCAAATGTTTCAATTCTGCATTCCCAATACCACATTTTTTCAATTCTGCATTCCTGAAACTTCAACTTCAAATCTTTCAAATCCGTATTCCAGGAACTTCAAATTCAAATCTTTCAAATCCTCATTCCCTGAACTTCAAATTCAAATCTTTCCATTCTGCATTCCAGCAACTTGAACTTAAACTTTTTCAATTTTGCACTCCTGGAATGTAAGCTTCAGATTTTGACTTTCTACATTCCCAGAACTTGAACATGAAATTTTGACTTTGCACATTACCAGAATTTTAAATGCAGTGTGAGGAAGGGTATCTGCTTTTTACATTGCCACTTACATCCTCTAAATAACTGAGAATCTTTAACCACAGTGATATCATTTTTTATTTTATTTTTATATTATTTGTGTATTTCCTTTTTTTATTAATGTTATTTTATAATTTCAAGTTCTTTTCCCAGCAACTGCCCTGTTATTACATACTTTTGCAGGCCTTTAACCCTTACTACCCCCATTTTACAACCATTTTTGAGTGGTAAAATCCAGGGTCCCAGTGGATTCAAAGGGGCTTGTGTTCGGGTCGATGTTTCGTATTTTGATGAACTGAATTTAGTCACAAAATTCACTAGAACCCATCAAACCCAAATTTCGACCAACCCACTCATCACTACCTACCACTCACCACTGCCTATAGATCACATATTTCTGTCTACAACCATTGCCATGGTGGAAGCCAAGGAAACTCCCTGGGTTAGAAGGATTAGCAAAAAAGCTTAATTGATGACACTTTACAGCTGATTATTGCATGCTTGAACTAAAGTTCAGTGAATTACAAGAATACAGACATCTTAAAGAGAGGACACAGTGGTAAGAGAGGTCGCTTAGTAACTAGGTGTTTGTAAGTTGAGTGTTCTTAAATCTACTATCAAAATCAAGCATGATAAACCAAGGACATTTACTCATAGATCCTGGCACTGTGACTGTGGTAATAGTATAAAGGAAAAGGTTGGAACGGCACTGTGTAAAGATCGGGTGCACGTCTTCTCAGCGGGTCTGACGAGACTCGCTAAACACAGCCAAAAAGTAGTAGATAGAAGCAGCACTCCAAAATTAGTGAAAAAAGAAAGTTTTAATCCACCATTGATGCGACGTTTCGCCTGATCATTACAGGCATTCTCAAGCATAGTGTTAATTCAGAAACAGCTGACTTAAATAGGCGGCGTTACTAAACGCCGGAACACGTGACATATCATACAAAGTGTCTTAAAACACATTAAACATTATTAAAAAACATGATCAAGATATGCATTGTGTACAGTGACAATATAAAGTGCATAGTGTCAATAAAGTGCATGATTATTATAACATCGTGCAAAGATTATCAGGGACGCTGTCAACACATGTACAAAATTAGAAGATAATCAAACAATGCATCCCCGATAGTGTGAAGCCCAGTGTCCATCAAAACAGAAGAACAATCCACATGAGGCATCCAGGAAAATATTATACAGACAATATATACGCTCTCGGACCCAACAGGTAAGGATGTGTATGTGGAGTCCGAGATTCGCGCATGCGTACAAGGGTTGTGAGTCCACGAAGTGTACATCTTCCTAAAGGGAATTCACCCAAACTCCTATGCAGCTAAAAACGCACGGCTGGACTTTGACAGACCAAGCGGGACTTGTAAAGGTGATACACGGGAAGATAGGAGGTCGGACCCAGGACATTCAGGACAAAGGGCAGGAGAACACTCAAAGTGCCACAAGGGCTAGAGTGAACCAGCCCATCTAATGTGTCCCATCCGGGATCGTGGTCCGGTCCAAAGGGTCCATATTTTCCAAAGCAGCCCAGTCACCTGCGTGTCACCGCATCCAGGAGAGTCATAAAAGCCCGCTTCGTGGTTCAATTGCTGCTGTGGAGTGAAAGAAGAGAGACAGTAAGTGTGGATAATTCAACCCGCAACAAACAGTTAATTGTGGAGCCTCAAGTGGTCTATGTATATAGAATTATTAGTAGACATATAATGGTAGTATGATATATGACAATCACTGACACAGAATCAGGAGAAGACAGAAACACGGTCCATTAAGAGACAAGACAAATCAAAGAAATACGTTCAAGGGGAAATCTTTATTTAAACCCTTTGGGTTCAGGGAGCTGAGTTTGTGTATCCACTGTACTTCCCTACGTTTGAGTAGTAACTCCCTATTGCCTCCCAGGGGTAACGGTGGCACTCTGTCAATGATGGCAAATCGAAGATCATCTACTTTATGACCAGCTTCATGAAAATGAAGAGGAACCGGGAGATCTAATTTCTTGGTACGAATGCTGGATTTATGATTATTGAGACGCAGTCTGCATTCAGTGGTAGTTTCTCCCACATAAATCAGATTGCATGGGCACTGTAATACATAAATCACAAAGTCGCTTCTGCAGGTCATAGTAAATTTGATTTTGTGTGATGTCCCAGTGGTGGGGTGAATAAACTCCCCGCCCTTGAGCATCAGAACACAATTGTCGCAGGACATGCATGGATAACAACCTGTACGGAAAGGTTTAACCCTATCAGAGGGCGACACATTAGTTCTAACCAGCCTGTCTTTTAAATTCCTGTTTCTTTTATATGAAAACAACGGAGGGGTCTGGAACTCAGGAATTTGTTTATAGAATGTGCTCAGGATACACCAATTTTTTCGAATAATGGACGCAATGTTCCGGCTATGTACCGTATAGGTCGAGACCATGGGGATACGTCTTTCTTCCTTAATGGTCTGAGTCTTGGAGAGTAACTGAGTGCGGTCTATATTCATAACCCTGTCTAGTTGTTTATTTATTAATGACTTGGGGTAGCCTCTATTAATAAATTTATTTCCCATAGAGTGTAACCCTGTCAATTGTAGGTCCTCATTTTCAACAATCCGTTTTACTCTCAACAGCTGGCTGTAAGGTAGAGAGCGGATCATGTTTTTAGGGTGGTGACTATCAAATCTTAGGAGAGTATTGCAGTCAGTCGTTTTAGAGTATAGGTCCGTGGTGAGTCGGTTGTCAACGATGGAGACCTTGGTGTCAAGAAACTGTAAATACGTGTCCCCGACCACCATCGTAAATTTAATGTCGGGGTCTACGCTATTAAGGTAATCCAGAAACATGTATAGAGAGGGGAGGTCCCCGGTCCAGATGGCAAAGACGTCGTCTATGTATCTCCACCACCTCAGTACACAGCTGAAGTGGTGGGACACATAGACGCACGTCTCCTCCAGGTCCGCCATCACAATGTTGGCGTAGGCTGGGGCCACATTGGACCCCATGGCCGTGCCACATAACTGCACATAGAACGCATTGTCGAACATAAAATAATTACATGTAAGTATCATTTCCAATAGATGAAGTACAAAATCTTTACTCTCATTCGAAAAACTAGTATGAGAAAGGGCTCTACTGACACTCATAAGGCCCCGCTCGTGATTAATAGATGTATAAAGGCTGGTTACATCGAAAGATGCTAAAATCGCACCTGTAGGGACCAGAACAGTGGAAATCTTATTCAGAAAATCAGTCGTGTCTTTAATGTAAGATTTAGCACTAGTTGCATGCTCCCTAAGAATCTTGTCCAAGAAAATAGCCGATGGACTGAACAGGGACTCACGTCCAGATACAATCGGCCTGCCCGGAGGGGCTGTTAAGGATTTATGTATTTTAGGCAAACAGTATAGGAGGGGAGTCCTGGGAAATCTAGGTAATAAAAAATCATGTAGATCTTTGTCTATGATATCCATAGCCAGGGCATTGTCTACCATAATCCTCAGTTTCTTAGTAAAGATATGTACTGGATCTGAATCCACCTTTCTGTATACTGACTGGTCCCCCAATTGTCTATGGACCTCATTCATATATTGAAGGCGATCCATGACGACAATCCCTCCCCCCTTATCGGCGGGTTTAATTATGAGATTGTCGTCATGGACCAAACCCTCAAGGGCCTGTTTTTCTAAAAAAGAAAGGTTGCCCACAACCCTGGGGGAAGGGGAATTCTCCTTGTATCCACCGATATCCCTAAGAACAGATGTAATAAACGACTCAACAGCAGGAGAGCCCGATGAAGGGCAAAAATTGCTCTTAGTATAAAGACCACACCTCTTAAGGGAAAAATCATAGGTTTTGTTACTCACCCCAGAATCAATTGTAGGTACAGGGGGTCTATCTAAAAACCAAGTTTTCAATTTAATTGTTCTGAAGAAACTATTAAGTTCAATGTCCAAAGTAAGCCAGTCCATTGGTAGAATGGGGCAAAAGGACAATCCCTTACTTAGAACCTGCAATTCTATATTAGATAGGGAACGGGAAGATATATTTACCACAGGGTGTTGTGTCACTTCTTCTTGGTTGTTTGTGGTGGTGGCCGCAAAGTCTTGCCACCTCGTATTTTTTGACCATCGACGGTGTTTGCGTCCCCCACGTCTCCTTTTGTGTCCGGTGTGAATGTTGCATCTGAATTCGTTGCCCCTAAAAAATCGCTGGACCTTGTTGTTGAAGGGGAAGTAGATGCTGCTGTTTTTACATCACTACGTTTTCTTTGGTTATCACGTTTGTTTCTCCTTGAAGGGAATGTATCATCCGGTTTCCACGTGTAAATACGACCTGTCGCATAATCCTCCTTGTCTCTCGTCCACTTATGTCTTTTGGCTTCCTCCTGCTCTTTCTGGAATTTCAATAGTATAGTTTTTGTTTTTTCTTTGTAGCTGTTAAATTCCGAATCCTCCAAGAGATCTCGAAGCTCCGTCTCCAATTCCACTTGTTTCAGCTGGTTAGAAATTAGATCTTGTTGTATGAATTCAATGTTAAGTAAAATGATATCGAGAGCATATTTGTTAGACAAGCCTTCAAATCTTGTGCAAAAGTCTGTGTTAGAAGGGAATAAATTGGGTCTCAGCTGTGATCTGAGGCCACGAGGTATAATCTTGTGTTTATAATACTGGCATAGCAAGGATAGATGTAATTGAAAATTGATAAGTCTCCTTGATACGAATTCATACTTGCGTTTTAAATCCGCCTTGGCTGGTATGTCAAGAAAAGTCCCATCTCCCAAGGGGCCGCCTAAGATCCTGTCGACGTCTTCATCTGTGAAAGTAAATAAATTTGGTGGTGTATTGTTAGAGTCCATATTAAATCCAAAAGCCATGTGCAGCGTTCCTGGTCAAGCACTCAGGACAAAGGAAAAGGTTGGAACGGCACTGTGTAAAGATCGGGTGCACGTCTTCTCAGTGGGTCTGACGAGACTCGCTAAACACAGCCAAAAAGTAGTAGATAGAAGCAGCACTCCAAAATTAGTGAAAAAAGAAAGTTTTAATCCACCATTGATGCGACGTTTCGCCTGATCATTACAGGCATTCTCAAGCATAGTGTTAATTCAGAAACAGCTGACTTAAATAGGCGGCGTTACTAAACGCCGGAACACGTGACATATCATACAAAGTGTCTTAAAACACATTAAACATTATTAAAAAACATGATCAAGATATGCATTGTGTACAGTGACAATATAAAGTGCATAGTGTCAATAAAGTGCATGATTATTATAACATCGTGCAAAGATTATCAGGGACGCTGTCAACACATGTACAAAATTAGAAGATAATCAAACAATGCATCCCCGATAGTGTGAAGCCCAGTGTCCATCAAAACAGAAGAACAATCCACATGAGGCATCCAGGAAAATATTATACAGACAATATATACGCTCTCGGACCCAACAGGTAAGGATGTGTATGTGGAGTCCGAGATTCGCGCATGCGTACAAGGGTTGTGAGTCCACGAAGTGTACATCTTCCTAAAGGGAATTCACCCAAACTCCTATGCAGCTAAAAACGCACGGCTGCTTTTGGCTGTGTTTAGCGAGTCTCGTCAGACCCGCTGAGAAGACGTGCACCCGATCTTTACACAGTGCCGTTCCAACCTTTTCCTTTGTCCTGAGTGCTTGACCAGGAACGCTGCACGTGGCTTTTGGATTTAATATGGACTCTAACAATACACCACCAAATTTATTTACTTTCACAGATGAAGACGTCGACAGGATCTTAGGCGGCCCCTTGGGAGATGGGACTTTTCTTGACATACCAGCCAAGGCGGATTTAAAACGCAAGTATGAATTCGTATCAAGGAGACTTATCAATTTTCAATTACATCTATCCTTGCTATGCCAGTATTATAAACACAAGATTATACCTCGTGGCCTCAGATCACAGCTGAGACCCAATTTATTCCCTTCTAACACAGACTTTTGCACAAGATTTGAAGGCTTGTCTAACAAATATGCTCTCGATATCATTTTACTTAACATTGAATTCATACAACAAGATCTAATTTCTAACCAGCTGAAACAAGTGGAATTGGAGACGGAGCTTCGAGATCTCTTGGAGGATTCGGAATTTAACAGCTACAAAGAAAAAACAAAAACTATACTATTGAAATTCCAGAAAGAGCAGGAGGAAGCCAAAAGACATAAGTGGACGAGAGACAAGGAGGATTATGCGACAGGTCGTATTTACACGTGGAAACCGGATGATACATTCCCTTCAAGGAGAAACAAACGTGATAACCAAAGAAAACGTAGTGATGTAAAAACAGCAGCATCTACTTCCCCTTCAACAACAAGGTCCAGCGATTTTTTAGGGGCAACGAATTCAGATGCAACATTCACACCGGACACAAAAGGAGACGTGGGGGACGCAAACACCGTCGATGGTCAAAAAATACGAGGTGGCAAGACTTTGCGGCCACCACCACAAACAACCAAGAAGAAGTGACACAACACCCTGTGGTAAATATATCTTCCCGTTCCCTATCTAATATAGAATTGCAGGTTCTAAGTAAGGGATTGTCCTTTTGCCCCATTCTACCAATGGACTGGCTTACTTTGGACATTGAACTTAATAGTTTCTTCAGAACAATTAAATTGAAAACTTGGTTTTTAGATAGACCCCCTGTACCTACAATTGATTCTGGGGTGAGTAACAAAACCTATGATTTTTCCCTTAAGAGGTGTGGTCTTTATACTAAGAGCAATTTTTGCCCTTCATCGGGCTCTCCTGCTGTTGAGTCGTTTATTACATCTGTTCTTAGGGATATCGGTGGATACAAGGATAATTCCCCTTCCCCCAGGGTTGTGGGCAACCTTTCTTTTTTAGAAAAACAGGCCCTTGAGGGTTTGGTCCATGACGACAATCTCATAATTAAACCCGCCGATAAGGGGGGAGGGATTGTCGTCATGGATCGCCTTCAATATATGAATGAGGTCCATAGACAATTGGGGGACCAGTCAGTATACAGAAAGGTGGATTCAGATCCAGTACATATCTTTACTAAGAAACTGAGGATTATGGTAGACAATGCCCTGGCTATGGATATCATAGACAAAGATCTACATGATTTTTTATTACCTAGATTTCCCAGGACTCCCCTCCTATACTGTTTGCCTAAAATACATAAATCCTTAACAGCCCCTCCGGGCAGGCCGATTGTATCTGGACGTGAGTCCCTGTTCAGTCCATCGGCTATTTTCTTGGACAAGATTCTTAGGGAGCATGCAACTAGTGCTAAATCTTACATTAAAGACACGACTGATTTTCTGAATAAGATTTCCACTGTTCTGGTCCCTACAGGTGCGATTTTAGCATCTTTCGATGTAACCAGCCTTTATACATCTATTAATCACGAGCGGGGCCTTATGAGTGTCAGTAGAGCCCTTTCTCATACTAGTTTTTCGAATGAGAGTAAAGATTTTGTACTTCATCTATTGGAAATGATACTTACATGTAATTATTTTATGTTCGACAATGCGTTCTATGTGCAGTTATGTGGCACGGCCATGGGGTCCAATGTGGCCCCAGCCTACGCCAACATTGTGATGGCGGACCTGGAGGAGACGTGCGTCTATGTGTCCCACCACTTCAGCTGTGTACTGAGGTGGTGGAGATACATAGACGACGTCTTTGCCATCTGGACCGGGGACCTCCCCTCTCTATACATGTTTCTGGATTACCTTAATAGCGTAGACCCCGACATTAAATTTACGATGGTGGTCGGGGACACGTATTTACAGTTTCTTGACACCAAGGTCTCCATCGTTGACAACCGACTCACCACGGACCTATACTCTAAAACGACTGACTGCAATACTCTCCTAAGATTTGATAGTCACCACCCTAAAAACATGATCCGCTCTCTACCTTACAGCCAGCTGTTGAGAGTAAAACGGATTGTTGAAAATGAGGACCTACAATTGACAGGGTTACACTCTATGGGAAATAAATTTATTAATAGAGGCTACCCCAAGTCATTAATAAATAAACAACTAGACAGGGTTATGAATATAGACCGCACTCAGTTACTCTCCAAGACTCAGACCATTAAGGAAGAAAGACGTATCCCCATGGTCTCGACCTATACGGTACATAGCCGGAACATTGCGTCCATTATTCGAAAAAATTGGTGTATCCTGAGCACATTCTATAAACAAATTCCTGAGTTCCAGACCCCTCCGTTGTTTTCATATAAAAGAAACAGGAATTTAAAAGACAGGCTGGTTAGAACTAATGTGTCGCCCTCTGATAGGGTTAAACCTTTCCGTACAGGTTGTTATCCATGCATGTCCTGCGACAATTGTGTTCTGATGCTCAAGGGCGGGGAGTTTATTCACCCCACCACTGGGACATCACACAAAATCAAATTTACTATGACCTGCAGAAGCGACTTTGTGATTTATGTATTACAGTGCCCATGCAATCTGATTTATGTGGGAGAAACTACCACTGAATGCAGACTGCGTCTCAATAATCATAAATCCAGCATTCGTACCAAGAAATTAGATCTCCCGGTTCCTCTTCATTTTCATGAAGCTGGTCATAAAGTAGATGATCTTCGATTTGCCATCATTGACAGAGTGCCACCGTTACCCCTGGGAGGCAATAGGGAGTTACTACTCAAACGTAGGGAAGTACAGTGGATACACAAACT
This sequence comes from Engystomops pustulosus, assembly GCF_040894005.1. Classification (NCBI taxonomy): domain Eukaryota; kingdom Metazoa; phylum Chordata; class Amphibia; order Anura; family Leptodactylidae; genus Engystomops; species Engystomops pustulosus. The sequence continues at coordinate 100,545,911 of NC_092415.1, read as the reverse complement.
CAGCTCCCTGAACCCAAAGGGTTTAAATAAAGATTTCCCCTTGAACGTATTTCTTTGATTTGTCTTGTCTCTTAATGGACCGTGTTTCTGTCTTCTCCTGATTCTGTGTCAGTGATTGTCATATATCATACTACCATTATATGTCTACTAATAATTCTATATACATAGACCACTTGAGGCTCCACAATTAACTGTTTGTTGCGGGTTGAATTATCCACACTTACTGTCTCTCTTCTTTCACTCCACAGCAGCAATTGAACCACGAAGCGGGCTTTTATGACTCTCCTGGATGCGGTGACACGCAGGTGACTGGGCTGCTTTGGAAAATATGGACCCTTTGGACCGGACCACGATCCCGGATGGGACACATTAGATGGGCTGGTTCACTCTAGCCCTTGTGGCACTTTGAGTGTTCTCCTGCCCTTTGTCCTGAATGTCCTGGGTCCGACCTCCTATCTTCCCGTGTATCACCTTTACAAGTCCCGCTTGGTCTGTCAAAGTCCAGCCGTGCGTTTTTAGCTGCATAGGAGTTTGGGTGAATTCCCTTTAGGAAGATGTACACTTCGTGGACTCACAACCCTTGTACGCATGCGCGAATCTCGGACTCCACATACACATCCTTACCTGTTGGGTCCGAGAGCGTATATATTGTCTGTATAATATTTTCCTGGATGCCTCATGTGGATTGTTCTTCTGTTTTGATGGACACTGGGCTTCACACTTTCGGGGATGCATTGTTTGATTATCTTCTAATTTTGTACATGTGTTGACAGCGTCCCTGATAATCTTTGCACGATGTTATAATAATCATGCACTTTATTGACACTATGCACTTTATATTGTCACTGTACACAATGCATATCTTGATCATGTTTTTTAATAATGTTTAATGTGTTTTAAGACACTTTGTATGATATGTCACGTGTTCCGGCGTTTAGTAACGCCGCCTATTTAAGTCAGCTGTTTCTGAATTAACACTATGCTTGAGAATGCCTGTAATGATCAGGCGAAACGTCGCATCAATGGTGGATTAAAACTTTCTTTTTTCACTAATTTTGGAGTGCTGCTTCTATCTACTACTTTTTGGCTGTGGTAATAGTATTATATTGCCATTGCCTTCTTCCTTCTAAAATCAACTTTTAAATTATACCAATGAGGCTGATAATTATTCATTATTAATTTTCAAATTAACATACAAAAAGTAAACGTTGCACCAATAGATGAATCACATATAACATCTCAATTTACCCCAGCACCATCCAACCCCAACAGTTCACCAAGTTTTAAGACCACTTTTCACAATTTTTTTCCTACTTACTTCACTCATTGTCCTAATCTTTCCAAATTGTTTAATCCTCAAGTTCAAGCTACACTTGTTGGGACTTGTTTGATACTTCTTTACTACCCCATTTTTTGGTTATACAAACACAGGCAATATGTGTGACCTTAACAATCTAGATGGTATTTTGGCCCCAGAGTTTCTAGATAACCAAAAAAATCAAAAGTGGGACTGATGGATTTTAATGAACCCACAAAATTTGTGCAATATGATAATATTCCTTTCCAGGAAAACTCTATATTGGCACATATCCAATTAATATGAAGAAAATCTGCCTCAGGCCTACTATATCTATAACAAAGGACTCTCCATGAACTCTCATTTTGACAAGTTCTACAGTAGAGTAATGTAATCTACAAATTATGTTATATTGAATGATTCCTTAATTTCAATTGGCAGAACTGTCTGCAGTATTCCTTAAAAGATAGCAATAAAACCTGCCTTTCCATAAAGCAGTGCTAAAAACACTCCTAAATATCTGTTCCTATAATTGATTCCCATTTAAAGGGGTTATCCCCCAAAAGAAAATTCTTACATTTCAATACCATAGTGATTTTAATACAATAAACATCTAACCCCTTACCTTACAATTTTACTCAGTTTTATCACTGTTTTAGTTCCTATCACTCTCTATGGTGATCAGTGCAAAATCCCAGGATGTGGACGGGCCTCTCTAGCAGATACATTATAATCCATCTTGTTTTATGGTTAGATTATTAGGGTACAAGGCGTATGTGCACTTTCATCTGGCTTCTGACATTGTACAAACACACTGTCACATAGAAAGATAGATGAGACAGATCAGAGATGCATGAGATCCATTTGATGACTATTACAGAGTCAGTTTTGCTACATCTCTGTTCTCAATCTCACAGAGATGTGCCTGCATTCCCCTTCCCCCGGATCACTTATCTCCTTGGAGCTTGTAGTTTGCAGCTTTGCTCTCTTCACAATCTCCTGCCAGGAAGTGAATCAGTGTCTGTGAACTCCTATGCTAGGACTGCAGGGGCGTGGCTACAGGCACAAGACATAGTAATCTCAGCAGCACGATCTCATCCAAGATGGCGGCTACCCAACCCTAACTCTGAAGTTACAGGGTCGGATCCAGGGGGAACTGAAATTGGGTACAGCAGGACTGATAGAGACAGGTTGGACTTCCGTGAAAGTCCGTGAAATGCAGAATTTTTGTTAATAACAGTTAATTAGATAATGTGTTATTTTGATGTGCTGAGTACATATAAAATTACAAAAAATTGGGGTAACAGTATATGTGTAATCCACATCCAAAACAGATGCTCAACATTCCAAAAAGGCAAGAGGATGTGTATCATTACAAAATATCAAACTTTATTTAGAAAAAAATGTTTTTAAAAACAATTCAAAACCCAATCTGGGTGCAGGTACAAAGAATCTCCCCAGAGAAAGACCTAATGGGTAACTAGTTCTATGTCAAGAATAGCAACTGATAAGAACCCAATAGAAAAGATCACCCAGTAAATACAGATACAGATACATTCAAGTAATGAGCTAAGTATACAGTTGCTATATTGGTAAATACATGGTGATATTACCATATACAGAGGTCTTGAAAGGGGAGAGCTGATGCCCCACGCATATCGCCCGTCTTGCAGGCTTCGTCAGGGGATGCCGGCACAGAAAAAGTAACCAACTTATATACTGAAGCTGTCCTGGTGTCCACGGCCAGCCCAGCCGCAAATCACGCCCAGTTGAATGGAGGATATGATGTCATATCCGGGTATGCGCTGTGGATTAAAGCAATATCGGGAAAAGAAAATAACCAAAGATGGCCGTGCGTTTCAAAGAAGCGGAAGCGAAACATGCCAGAAATAAGCCGTGCGTTTCACATGCCCGAAAGTCAGAGCATAACGTATCTTGGGCCAAAAAGTGAAAGTATTCAATTATGAACAGCATTCAAATAACATGGTACACAATGGCACGAAAGTATATGTTGTGACGGCGTCAATGGATACAGAAGAAACACGAAAAGTGCAGTATAATTGGCATCGAAACCATGGAAATCCAAACAGTGAAAAGAAGCATTATAGGGTAAGTCACAAAAAGTCACAACCATGGAAGACGTTCCAATGGCACGGTATATATTGGCGCAAAAGTATAAAGTTGAGCGGCGCCTCAACTTTATAGGAAAGCACCAAAAAAATGCAATTGGCGTTGGAACTATGGAAAACCGAACGACGAAGATTGGTGATATGAATTAAATCGCAGAGTATAATATATTGGTACAGACAAAAAAAATATATAGATAGTATATTTATAAAAGTCGCCAATGAAAGAGTATGGTCGAATATTTCACATAAGGACAATGACATACAAGAACACCAAAAAAACGTGTTAAGGGGCCCTATATAAAAAAAAAAAAAAAAAAAAAAAACACAGTAAGGGGTCCAAAAGGAATAAAACAATGAAAGTGAAATGGTTAAGTGAAATGAAAGTGACTCCTGGAGAAGACATCTTTAAGATTTTTAGCCCGTCGAGCCCTTCTGTTACGCAGCAAATCCAGATGGATCTACACATTAAATACAATCATCCCCAATGGGCTGAATGAGAAATTGCTGTTTACTGGCCACTACAAAAGGTGAACATTAATTTTTATTGACAGAGGTTTATTTATTTATTTATTTTTACAGGCTTTCGTTTCTCGTTTTCCTTCTCTGCCACTTCCACTCGAGCACTCTATGATCTCCATGTCATCAATTTACACATCCATTCACACTTTATCTATTGTCACATCATCCATGCTTAACCATTTCACTTTCATTGTTTTATTCCTTTTGGACCCCTTACTGTGTGTTTTTTTTTATATATAGGGCCCCTTAACACATTTTCTTGTTGTTCTTGTATGCTGCACTTGCTTAACTTTCTTTTGTTAAGCCCTAGGTATCACTATATCCGTCGAGTGGATGAAAGTTGGGTTTCGGTGGCTCATGTAAAACTTATGGGTCAACTGCATCGCTAGGATTACGCAAAACATCTTCTACACGACCTTCTCGACTATACGATGTACTTCTGGTGCTCCACAAACATCTATACTTTATGCTTTTTTACCTTGGACATTTGGCCATTTGTTCATGTGTTTTCCCTCCTTGGTTTAATCAGTATCTGGTCTGTAAAGCCTGACCTCCCCTCCTGGACTCTTTGTGATCTTTTATACTAATCATGATTATTCAATTGCTTAATATTGGTTTTTACATTATTATCTGTTATTTTTTCATTTTTGTTTTATTTTCAGCAGTCCTGGTGTCATATGGCCCTTCGCCCTTCTCCTGCCCCACATCCCCTCTGGTTTATGTATCCGTGTACTATTGATTCTAGGATTTATATACTAAAGGGTTGTTCCCTCATTATCTCTTTTGCTCTATTTTCTCAGTTTATAATGTAGTTTAGCACTTCAGCAATGCAGCACTTTAGATATTGTACTTTAGCGGTTTAATAATTGAATAATATACATTTACTATCAGGGTGTTTTCTAGAGTTTATATACTTTATGTTTTTTACACGGTTTATTTATTTATATACATATTTATTTTTTCATATTACTATTTATTTCCATTTTTAATAATATATGAATTACATTTCACTTTTTCTGCCATGGATATTCATTGCTTGTAGAACACCTGTGTCTATTATATAATTCTATGTAAAACAACATGCTCTATATGTATTCACGTGTTATTAGTGTTAGGTTCACATTTTTGTTTACATTCACTTTATTATGCTCTATAGCTGTTGATTATCCCTTTTTATTTCTATGTCAGACAATTTGGCATTGTCCATATGTAAAATAGTCGACCATACTCTTTCGATGGCGAGTTCTATAAATATACTATCTATATATATTTTTTTGTCTGTACCGATATATTATACTCTGCGATTTAATTCATATCACCATTCTTTGCCGTCCGGTTTTCCATAGTTCCATAGTATAGTATTTTTGTGCTTTCCTTGTATTTGTAGGCGCCGCTCAACTTTATACTTTTGTGCCATTATATACCGTGCCAGTGGACCGTTTTCCGTGTTGGTGATTCTTTGTGACTTACCTTATAATGCTTACTATCTTTCGCCATCCAGTGTCCCATAGTTACAACGCCAACTGCATTATATTCTTGGGTTTCCCTTGCACTTATAGGCGCCGCTCAACGCTATACTTTTGTGCCAATATATACCGTGCCATTGGAACGTCTTCCGTGGTTGTGACTTTTTGTGACTTACCCTATAATGCTTCTTTTCACTGTTTGGATTTCCATGGTTTCGATGCCAATTATACTGCACTTTTCGTGTTTCTTCTATCCATTGACGCCGTCACAACATATACTTTCGTGCCATTATGTACCATGTTATTTGAATGCTGTTCATAATTGTGCATTTTTATGTACTCTTTTCATTCAGATATTATTACATTAGGCGGTGTTTCATGCATATTTACATCTATTTATTTATTTATTATTTTTTATTTTTAGACTTGTAAGTATTCTGGGTCTGGTTGACCGAGAGCTATCTTTTCTCGGTCTCTGCGGCATATTTGATCGTTTGATTATAAATTACTTTCACTTTTTTGCCCAAGATACGTTATGCTCTGACTTTCGGGCATGTGAAACGCACGGCTTATTTCTGGCATGTTTCGCTTCCGCTTCTTTGGAACGCACGGCCATCTTTGGTTATTTTCTTTTCCCAATATTGCTTTAATCCACAGCGCATACCCGGATATGACATCATATCCTCCATTCAACTGGGCGTGATTTGGGGCTGGGCAGGCCGTGGACACCAGGACAGCTACAGTATAGTTGGTTACTTTTTGTGTGCCGGCATCCCCTGACGAAGCCTGCAAGATGGGCGATACGCGTGGGGCATCAGCTCTCCCCTTTCAAGACCTCTGTATACGGTAATATCACAATGTATTTACCAATATAGCAACTGTATACTTAGCTCATTACTTGAATGTATCTGTATCTGTATTTACTGGGTGATCTTTTCTATTGGGTTCTTATCAGTCGCTATTCTTGACATAGAACTAGTTACCCATTAGGTCTTTCTCTGGGGAGATTCTTTGTACCTGCACCCAGATTGGGTTTTTAATTGTTTTTAAAAACATTTTTTTTCCAAATAAAGTTTGATATTTTGTAACGATACACATCCTCTTGTCATTTTGGTATGTTGAGCATCTGAGTACATATAAGCAACTTGTCTCTGTGGGAATACCTCTTTAGGTTGAGAGCCATGTTTCAGGTTCATAGAATGCCCTTTTACTATGCACTTATAAATTTGTGAAACAGAATGTATACTTGTGTATGTAACAACTCAATACAATTTTGATATTCTGTAACCAAGTATATTTTGACTTTGTTGATTATGCAAGTGCATTTTAAAGAAATTCTCAAATAATCACTAGTGAACAACTGGAATGTCTGCATATACAGTGGGTATGGAAAGTATTCAAACCCCTTGAAATGTTTCAATCCTTGTTTCATTTAAGCCAATTGATAAGATCAAAAATGTTCTTTTTTTTTTTGGTCATTAATGTACACACTGCAACCCATCTTGACAGGAAAAAACTGATATCTAGATAGTTTTGCTATTTATTAAACAAGAAAAGCTGAACTATCACATGTCCATTAGTATTCAGACCCCTTGCTCAGTATGCAGTAGAAGCATGCTTTGGAGCTAGTACAGTCACAAGTCTTCTTGGGAATGATGCAACAAGTTTTTCTTGGATCTTGGATACTTGGATTTGGGGATCATCTGCCATTCTTTCTTGCAGATCTTCTCGAGGTAAGATGGTGAATGTTCTTGGACAGTCATTTTCAATTCTTTTCAGAGACACTCAATTGGGTTTAGTCAGGGCCCTGGCTGGGCTAATCAATAATGCTCACAGAGTTGTTCTAAAGACAGCGTTCTTTCCGGGAAAGACAGCGTTGATAATCAGCGTTCTTTCCGGGAAAGCCTTGGCCTGGGCTACTCCCCTTTGGGACGAGAACGTCCCAGGTACGGCTTCTCTCGCAGCCTTTTTGTCTGAATTCCGGTCCGTATTTGAAGAACCGGCTCGGGCCTCCTCCTCTGAGTCTGCCTTATTGAATTTGCGTCAGGGGAATTCCTCCGAGGGAGAGCATGCGGTCAAGTTCCATACCTTGGCGTCGTAACTTTCCTGGAACGACGCGGCCTTGTCTGCTGCTTTCAAGAAGGGTCTATCCTCTCAGGTTAAGGACACTCTGGCCGCTCGTGACCTGCCATCTTCTCTGAGTGGTCTCATCTCCCTTGCCACCCGGATTGATGTGCGGTTCAGGGAGCATGCTGAGAGTCAGGTTTTGAGCAACCTCCAGTCCGTCCACAAGCCCTTCCTCGCCTAGCTCCTGCCTTCTAAAGACCGTTCCAGCCTCCAATTGTACCACCTGCAGAGGAGTTTATGAAAGTGGATAGAGCCAAATTGTCAACCCAGGAGCATATCAGAAGATGCCAGGGAAAACTCTGCCTCTATTTCAGTAGTCCTGAGCATTTCCTTGCGTCTTGTCCTATCTGACCCCAACGTCCAGGAAACGCCGGCACCTAGGGTTCTTGGGAGAAGCGTCCCTAAGTGTAAGCAGTGCTAATCCATGCCTGTTGATTCCAGTGCTTCTCAGCGTTGGCAACGGCAACCAGACCCAGGCCTCTGCCTTCTTGGACTCTGGCTCCACTGGGAATTTCATGATTGTCGCATTGGTTTCCCGGTATCACATTCCACTGGTTATTTCCTCAGTTAGCGGACAAGTCTTCTCTGATCCATTACGATACCGCACTGAGCCGATAACCATGTAAGTTGGAGCTCTACACAAGGAGAATTTGTCTTTCCTGGTCCTGCCAAGCTCTACTTCGTCTCTCCTGCTAGGTCCTCCATGGTTGCAGTGCCATGCACCAGTCCTTAATTGGAGGACGGGAGAGGTTCTCCGTTGGGGCCCAGACTGTCAGCCTTGTTGCTTTGAAGTTCCTCACCCATTGCCTGTCTTGCCAACTACCCTGGTCAACAAGCCTCTGCAGAGTCTTCCAGCGTGCTACCGAGACTATGCCGATGTTTTTTTCTGAAAAGCAAGCAGAGTTCTTACCTCCACACCATCCCTATGACTGTCCCATTGATCTACTGCCTGGTACATCTCCTCCACAAGGACGAGTATACCCCTTATAGAATAGAGATGAGCGAGCACTAAAATGCTCGAGTGCTCGTTACTCGAGTCTAACTTTTCCCGATGCTCGAGTGCTCGTATCGAATAACGAACCCCATTGAAGTCAATAGGAGACTCGAGCATTTTTCAAGGCGACAAGGCTCTGCAATAAAATGTGTCATTTTATTGAGAAATAAGGAAGTCAGTCCTGTTTGTTAGTTTTTTTAATTCAATGGAATATTCGCGGAAAAAGGAGAATGACCCGTGTTAAACATCTGTGATGTGTTATTCACACATATTGTTCTTCACATACTATTGTGAAGAACACCTTTCTGCACTAATGTCTTCTAATACGTTTTCACTTCACACATATTGTTCTTCACATACTATTGTGAAGAACACCGTTCGGCACTCTTGTCTTCAGATAAGTTAGCAGATAAAATACTCATCCGAGCAAGGAGCTGTTTCGAGCATCAAGCTCGGACAAGTATACTCGCTCATCTCTAATCCAGAAGTCTTCTTCTCCCGCTGGTGCTGGCTTTTTCTTTGTATCCAAGAAGGATGGTTCCCTCTGTCCTTGCATAGACTACCGCGGTCTCAATAAAGTCACAGTGAAAAACCGTTACCCTTTGCCTCTCATCACCGAGCTATTTGACCGCCTACGGGGTGCCAAGGTTTTCACCAAGCTGGATCTGCGAGGGGCATACAACTTCATCCGTATTCGGGAAGGTGACGAGTGGAAGACAGCTTTCAATACCCATGATGTACATTTTGAGTTTTTGGTAGTGCCCTTTGGACCCTGCAATGCTCCACCAGTTTTCCAGTAATTTTTTAACGACATCTTCAGAGACTTGCTATACTCGTGTCATAGTCTACCTGGATGACATTTTGGTGTTTTCCCCAGACCTACAGTCTCACCAGATCCACGTCCAACTGGTTCTTAAGGACTAACCATTTATATGCCAAACTCAAGAAATGCCTATTTCACCAGAGTAGGCTTCCGTTTCTGGGATACGTAATTTCTGATAAGGGACTTCGGATGGATCCTTCCGAGTTGTCAGCCGTACTTAAGTGGCCTCGCCCAGTGGGGTTAGATGCCATAAAGAGATTTCTGGGCTTCACCAACTCTTATCGACAATTCATTCCCCACTTCTCCTCCCTTGTAGCTCCCATCGTAACATTGACTAAGAAGAATTCCAATCTGAGACAATGGCCTCCGGCTGCTGAAGATGCCTTCACTAGATTGAAGTCTGCTTTTGCTTCTGCGCCAGTACTCACAAGGCCTGACACGGAGAAGCCTTTCCAGTTAGAGGTTGATGCCTCATCTGTTGTTGCTGGGGCCTTCCTTACTCAGAAGGGGCCCAAAGGTCGTACCCTCACCTGTGTTTTTTTCTCAAAAGGAATTATTCCATTGGTGATCGGGAACTCTTGGCCATAAAGCTAGCTTTGGAGGAATGGCGCTATCTTCTGGAAGGAGCACGTCATCCGATCCATATTTATACTGACCTCAAGAATCTCCTGCATTTCCACACTGCTCATCATCTTAATCCTCGTCGGGCTCGTTGGTCTCTCTTCTTCTCCTGATACGACTTCCCAATACATTTCCGCCCTGCAGAGAAGAACATTAAAGCTGCTTCTCGTGCTTCAGATGTGGTTGGAGAAGATCCTGCTCCAAGTCATATTGTTCCTCCGGAACGGCTGGTTCTTGCTGCTCCAGTGGACTTCCGGCAACTTCCTCCAGGCAAGATGTATGTCCGACCTGCTCTTCGGAAGAGAATTCTGGCTTGGGGACATTGTTCTCTTGTGACTGGACATCCTGAGGTGCAGCGTTCTGTACCCCTTATTTCCCGTTACTATTGGTGGCCAGACCTAGCCAAAGATGTGCCAGGTCTGCAGCTAGTCCGCAGCTAGTCCGGTCTGCAGCCAGGTCTGCAGCTAGTCCAACCCGCTTTGTGGCGGGCTCTGGTGAAAACAGGGTACCACTTAGACTCCAGTCACAGGTAGTGGCTTGTTTCATTGTCTGCAGTGGTCAAGAGGATCCACAACCATCAAGCCTGACAATTTCCCTTGGCAAGAAGACTTTAAACTTGTTACGATCAATGTAGAGAGTCTGTACACCAGGATTCCTCAGGTGGCAGGAATATAGGCCGGAGACTTATAGTATGTAATACCAGTAGGGATGTACACACCCTTAATTTTCTATGTGAGGCTCTTGACTTTGTCCTATCAAACAACGCTTTTAAGTTTGACAATACTTGGTATAAGCAAATTGACGGAACGGCCATGGGCATTCCTGTAGCCAGTTCCTATGCAATCATTTTTCTTGTTCATTTTGAAGATAGGTACGTCTATACTGTCAAAAATCCTTATGTAAATAAGATACACTTCTACCTCCGGTATGTGGATGAAGTGTTCATCGTGTGGTCAGGCACAGAAGAAGAATTATTACAATTTAATTGCCTACCTTAATGATAACGCAGTGAACATGTTCTTCACTTACAAATTTAACACGAGTCAGATTGAATTTCTTGATGCACTTATACAGGTCAAAGATATTACTTTAAAAACTACAGTGTACAATAAACCTACTTCTGCCAGAGAGACAAACGGATATATTGAACAGGCCAAACAATTTACTACAAAATTACATACAAGAGGTTACCTTATGCCCTTACTTACACAGGCCTATGAAAAAGCGCTTCAGCCTATCCCACTCATTTGCTGAGAGGTAGTAATAGAAAAGAGAACAGAGAGAAATTTGTTTTTTCTTTCGACTATACCCCTATGGCATCAAAAATTATATCAGTGATCTTGAATAATTGGTTCCTTCTTAAAACTGACGAGCAACTATAACATGTAGTCGAGTAAGGTCCCCTCATCATTTTGAGATGGAGTAGAACCATTAAAGATCACCTTGTTCGAAGTCGTTTGCCCCTCATTAGAGAAAAAAATTGGTTGGAGAGATCTATTGGGAAATTTTTGTTGTGGTAACTGTAACTTTTGCCCCTTTTTCATAACATCAGAGGTCTCACCCATATACTCAGACAGTTTATTTCTTGCAAATCCTCCTTCACGGTCTATCTGTTGTTCTGCCCTTGTGGCAGATTTTACATAGGCCAAACTATCTAACTAGAAAACTAACTAGAAAATTGTTTCTACGTTACCGCAAGACTAATTCAGCATATTAGAGAAACACATGCCGGTAATCCTAATTTGATCTCCTTTGCAGGCTTAGAAATTGTAACTGTACCTCCTAATAGATTGCTTGGAATATGAAAACAAATGCATTGGGACCATTAGGTCTCAACGATAAAAATGATATGAGTGTGTTTTTATAATGAAAAACGCTGTAAAGTTATATTGTAAAGTTTCTGCTGTAAAGTTTACTTGCTCCTTTTTGTAAAGAAGGTGCTGGAAACCTGAGCTCATTTGTAACTACGATATATTAGTGATTCCTTATCTTTTTACACCTGTACCAATTATCTAAGCATTCTTTATATAAAAAAACTAAATTAATCTTACTTGCGTCTTTCTGACCCTAGGATATTGTGGATTGTAATGCCTTTTTTGTGTTCAAGATGCTAGTACCTCCTCCTTTCTCTCCAGACCAATGAAATGAAATGTTTATGGTTGATAAGTTACGGGTTGGGGCCGTTCAGTTAAGAAATAGCTGAGGACACCTTCCCATTAGGCAGGATTAAGCGCTTGTAGCGCTAAACGGGCCGTCGCCTCTTGTGGGCTCCTGCTTTATTCCACTCTCCTGTAGCAACGTTTTTAAAGCGATATGGAATAAAAGACTGATTTTACTTCATCAGCGGTGAGTGCCAGCTCTTTCTTTCCTCTTGAATGCATTATTTTCTACGCATCATGAACTATGTGAGCAGGAGCAACCCCGCACACAGTTTGTTTCCAGATCCTCATTGCCTGGACTGATTGATTTCAAGTTAATGCTCCAAAAAATCTGCTGTGGGATGTTTTCTTAGCACTGTGCCACTCTGTTTTCTTCCTTTTGTGTGATGAACAATGCTTGGGTTTCTCCACACACACTGATTAGAAATAACACCAAAAAGTTCAATTTTCAAATCCTCAGAGCAGAGAATTTTCTTTCTCATAATGTGAAAATCCTTCATGTCTTGTAAACCGTGCAGGCTTTCATTTGTCTTGCAATGTGAAGAGGCTTCCATTGGCACACTCTGCCATAAATCCCTGAAAGTGGAACTTTCTCACATCACCAGACTGCATCTTTGGCGCTCAGGGGGTCTTCAATACTTTTCTCACCAAGGCTCTTCTCCCACAATTGCTTAGTTTGACTGGGCAGTCAGGACGAGGAAGAGCTGTGGTCATCTCAAACTTCTTCCATTTAAGTTTTATGGAGGTTACTGTGCTCTTAGGAACCTTGATTGCTGCAGAAATTATTTTGTAACCTTGTCCAAATCTGTGCCTTGCCACAATTCTGTTTCTGAGCTTCTTGAGAAGTTCCTTAGTCATGTGCTCTGACATTGTGATCTGTGAGGTCTTAAGTAGACAGGTGTATGCCTTTCCTAATAAGTTCCAATCAATTTAATTAAAGACAGTTTGACTCCAATGAAAGAGTAGAACCATCACAAGGGAGATGAGAAGGAAATGGACAGAATGTAAGTTAAATATGAGTTCTACAGCAAAGGGTCTGAATATTTATTACTATGTGACATTTCAAGTTTTCTTGTTTAAAAAATTTGCAAAAATATCTACATTTCTGTTTATTGTCAAGATGGGGTGCAGAGTGTATGTAAATGAGCAAAAAAATTAATTTCTGCTCTTACCATTTGGCTGCAATGAAACAAAGATTGAAAAATTTAAAGGGGTCTGAATATGTTCTGTACCCACTGTATATTACATGTCCTTGATTTTAGTGCAATAACTTCCCTACAACTGTAATTGAAGATTATGTATGCATTCTCTTCAGACAGTTGCATCCCCCCTTCTGATTTGTTTGATGCATGCCTTAATAACAATATTTTGAGCATAAACTCTTGAATGCCCAACAATTGTTCAAAAGAGTATTATTTATAGGGGTGGTGACACTTGTTGATAGTCAATTATTCAAGATCATATGTCAAGATGCTCCTGGCTGTCACTTACCCTCTTAATTCACATGGAAAAAGCAAGGATATAAAAATCTTGTAACATACTGGTTTAGCATTTGTATTCTGATATTATTGCATTGTTTTGTTTTAGTTTTTTTTTGTTTTTTTTACTGATTCAAAAAGAGGAAATATATATTGAAGAAGAGTGCTGGATTCTTTTCCAGGAGCATGTTTGTATCCGAATAGTCATTGCCCAGTTTTGATATATTTGGGCAAGTGGCTCTTAAATCAGCATCATAGATCTAAAGTGGTCATGAACTTCTGATTATAGCATTTTCATTTTGGTATCAATGTGGCACGACCTGGTGGTATCCTGCCGCACTTTGGCATCCTGTCCAACCCACTTTGTGGCGGGCTCTTTTGAAAACCAGGTGCCACTTAAACTCCGGTCCCAGGTGTCGGCTAGTTCATCTCCCACGGTGGTCCAGAGGATCCACTGATCCTGACACAAATATGTGTAATTGTTAGGACATTTTGGCCAACATTTATTAAAAGTAGTGCAAACTCCACTACAGTAATGGCCAAAAGTTTTAAGAATGATACAAAAGCATCAGGTTTTATAATTGCAATTTGCATCTACTCCAGAATGTTATAAAGAGTGATCCACTTAACAGGAATTAATTGCAAAAAAACTTTTTCCCCAAAAACACATTTCAACTTCATTGCAGGCCTGCCTTAAAAGGAGCAGCTAGCATTGTTTTAGTGATTGCTCCATTAACTCAGGTGTGGGTGTTGATGAAGACATGGCTGGAGATCAATCTGTCATGTTTAAGTAAGAATCACACCACTGGACATTTTAAAAGGAGGCTGGTACTTGGCATCATTGTTTCTCTTCTGTTAACCATGGTTATCTCTAAAGAAACACATCCAGTCACATTGCACAAAACTGGCCTAACCGGGAAGAGTATCACAGCTAGAAAGATTGCACAACAGTCAACAATCTATCGCATCATCAAAGAATTCAAGGAGAGAGGCTCCATTGTTGCCAAAAAGGCTCCAGGGCAACCAAGAAGGACTACGAAGCGCCAGGACCATCTCTTAAAAGTGTTTCAGCTTTGGGATCAGGATACCAGCAGTGCAGAGCTTGCTCAGGAATGGCAGCAGGCAGGTGTGAGTGCATCTGCATGCACTGTAAGGCAGAGACTCTTGGAGCAAGGCCAGGTGTTAAGGAGGGCAGCAAAGAAGCCAATTCTCTCCAGGAAAAACATCAGGAACAGACTGATATTCTGCAAAAGGTACAGGGAGGGACTGCTGAGGACTGGGGTAAAGTCATTTTCTCTGATGAATCCCCTTTCCCATTGTTTGGAACATCTGGAAAACAGCTTGTTCGGAGAAGAAGACAAGGTGAGCGATACCACCAGTCTTGTCTCATGCCAACTGTAAAGCATCCTGCAACCATTCATGTGGGTTGCTTCTCAGCCAAGGGAATCAGCTCTCTCACAGTCTTACCTAAAAACACATTCATGAATAAAGAATGGCACCAGAATGTCCTCCAAGAACAACTTCTCCCAACCGTCCAAGAGAAGTTTGATGATCAACAATGCCTTTTCCAGCATAATGGAGCACCTTGCCATAAAGCAAAGGTGATAACTAAATGGCTCAGGAAAAAAACATAGAGATTTTGGGTCCATGGCCTGGAAACTCCCCAGATCTTAATCCCATTGAGAACTTGTGGTCAATCAGCAAGAGATGGGTGGACAAACAAAAACCAACAAATTGTGACAAAATGCAAGCATTGATTGTGCAAGAATGGACTCCTATCAGTCAGGATTTGGTCCAGAAGTTGATTGAGAGCATGCCAGGGAGAATTGCAGAGGTCCGGAAGAAGAAGGGTCAACACTGCAAAAATTGACTTGCTGCATTAATTCATTCTAAATGTCAATAGAAGCTTTTGTTACTCATAATATGATTACACTTGTATTTCTGTATGTGATAAAAACATCTGACAAACACACATAAAAACCAGAGGGCAACAGATCATGTGAAAATATAATATTTGTGTCATTCTCAAAACTTTTGGCTATGACTGTAGGTGCAATTTGCATGTGGAGTGTGCAGAGTGTGCCACAATTTTGTCGAGTTGCTGTAATAAATGTGGTGCACAGTCCGAATTGGCACCGGAATGCCTCTTAAGGTTCAGAATTTTGTGGCATGGCAGACATAGTGCAGTAATGGCACAGACACTTTATAAATGCATGTGCAAGCAGTTTGCACATTCTTTTCAGTGCAATGTCAAACATAAAACTGGAGCAATATTAATTTTATTTATTAACATTCATAATTCTGTCCTTAGGTACTAATAAAAATGGAGACAAAGTCTGTCAAAATTTATCAAAAACCATGCCATCAATGGTAGTTTCAAATTCATGGCATGGCAAAGGTTTATTTATTTTGGAGATTTAGAAGTCATAGTCTAAAAATCGAGTTTTAAGAATTAGAATTAAATGTATTCAAAGCATTCAGTCTGATTAATATGTAACTTTTCCAAAACCTGCTCTATACATTATTCATAGCAAATAAATACAAGCAATCTTCACTCGAACATTCTTTTTAATATCCCACTAATGTGTTATTTCCTATGAGGAAAAATAGATTCAGAAGTTACATTTACAAATAACAATTTTACAAGAAGACATCTACAACACATGTATTCTATAATGTAAATTTCCTTTTCCTAATTTACATTTATTAATACGAGCAATGTAGATCGTAATTGCAAATATTTATTCATATGCAAAAACAATAATGAGAATTTGCCATGTTGTGCATATTTCATTTAAATAATTTAAAAGCTACGATAATACTACATGACTGAAACCTAGCTTTTCTAATTCTTTACTACCCCTTTCAGATGATCTTTACCCACCAGCTCATCAGCTGCCTATTGTTACTAAGGCTCTTACCAGGAGATAAATTTGTTAAAGGGGATGGCCACTTTAAACTACCTATGCTCTGGGAAAGAAAAACAAACAATATTCTAACGTACCTTCCGATGGAATTCTCCAACATTGTCCCAAACCTCCTGGGTGATTCAGCAGCCTCTTCTTATTCATCTTATGTCTTCTTTTTTTTAAAACCACTTTTTATTGTTTTGTTTGTCTCATACAATTTCTGTACTTAACATGCCAGTAAAGCTCACAAAAAGAATTACATAGTCCGAAAAAGTACAAATGGTACATAGGTCACTCATATCTTTTTGCAAAATCAAGACCATATTTTTTGTTTTTCCTTGTGCCAATACAAAATGCAAAAGTATACAGCTATATTTCCCCCAAATCAACCCTCAGAACTAAGTATTCTTTGAAATCAAACTTATGCACCTCCCATTTGGTGATCTCAGTGCTTAATCCACCACCTCCAGCCTCCAGGTCTGGTAACCTAATCAAGAAGTATAAAGGAATATTTAAAATAAGCTCCTTCATTCCTATAAAAACTTTTCCATGTACTTTTCTTTGTGTCTGTCTGTCTCTGTCTTGTCAAACAATAATAATGGCTTAAGTATACGGACAACCTCTCAGACAGTTGGTACTGTGGGTTGGAGAAAATGGGCACGTTTACTAACAACAGTGAAAACTGCACTAAATGCTGTGTACTGTAGTGTGCTGGGTGCGCTAGATTCAAGATTTCTTGTACATGTTCTTCATGAATCTGGCGCCCTCTGCACAGCACGACAGAATGCACCACTATTTGGTGCACCTTTAATACGGGGCTTGCAACACAATTTAGACTTTGCATATTAAAGCTGGTGCACAGTTCGACTGAGCTCCGGAACGCCCCCTAATTTGTGTTGCATGAAGAGTAGTGCATCTGTGCAGTGCCAGATTAAGGTTGGTGAGCGCCCCTCTGTGCAAAATCTGGTGGAGGTCCCAACCGAATCCAACAAAGATAGAAATTATCCTGCTCACTATCCTTGCAGCAGTACATCTACATACAACTACCTCACCCCCCCGTAATACATCCACATACAGCCGCCTCACCCACAGCAATACATCTACGTAGATCTGCCTCGTCCCCTAGCAATACATCCACATACAGCCGCCTCACCCCCAACAATACATCCACATATACCCGCCTCACCCCCAACAATGCATCCACATATAGCCGCCTCACCTCCAGCAATATATCCACATACAGCCGCCTCACCCCCCGCAATACATCCACATATAGCTGCCTTACCCCCAGCAATACATCCACATACAGCCGCCTTGTCCTCAGCAATACATCTACATACATCTACACAGCTACATACAGCCACCTCCTCCCCAGTAACACAGCTACATACAGCCGCCTTGCCCCCAGTAACACAGCTACATAGAGCTTCCTTTCCCCCATCAATACTTCCCCTCACCCCCAGAAATACAGCCCCCTCACCCCCAGCAATAGATACACATGCCCTCCCCAGAGCTATAGACCCCAGGCTAGACAGATTGACCCCCCTTCCCCTCACAGGCAGAGACCCCCTTCCCCATCACAGGCAGAGACCCACCTCCACCTCACAGGCAGAGACCTGCCCCTTCCCCTCAAAGAAGAACCCCCCCCTACCCCTCTTAGGCAGAGATCCCCCTACCCCTCACAGGCAGAGACCCCTCCTTACCCTCACAAGCAGATATCCCCCGCTTCCCCCACAGGTAGAGACCCACCTTCCCCTCACAGGCAGAGACCCGCCTCTTCCCCTCACAGGCAGAACCCCCCTTCCCCTCACAGGCAGAGACCCCTTTTTCCCCTCACAAGCAGAGACCCCCGCTTCCTCCACAGGCAGAGATCCACCCTTCCCCTCAGAGGCAGAGAACCCCCTTCCCCCTACAGGACCTCTGCGCCACGCCCTGAAATAATCCCAATAGCTTTTGTGATTAATTGCCCCGATCCGCCACCTTCACGCCAGTGGGGCGTGAAGGGCGTGAAGGGGGCGCGGCCGGCCGAGCGGAGGGCGAGGCTGGCCGGGAGTGGGCCGGCACAGGACGTTACGGTCCCCGCACCGGCACTTGCTGCTGCCGGCAACTTTTCATATGAGACGGAAGCCTCTTGATGTATCCTGCTGCGACTATGCAGCGGCGGGGCTATCATACACTGGCAACGAGCGCCAGTGTATGATAAATATGCCCCACTGTCTCCTACCAGGGACTGGGACCCATCCGGGGGGAGGAAGCGCATTACTCTGCAACTGGCTGTACTGTCCCTGCATGGCTGTGAGCGATTTTAGATGTAAAAATGTAATGCCCGCATGTTTTTTACATCAGTACAATTGCCATATGTTGGGGGCCCACCCCAGGAACAGGATGGTGGGTACCCCGGGTCGCCTGGGAGCCCGCCTTTCATCCAGCTCTGCATCTGTGTCACAAAAGGGTTGTGTGTGACACATATGTAGTGCAGGAACTTCTTAAATACCTTAAATACCAAAACGACAGAAAACTGGCGCACGGCCCTTAATAAATGTCCCCAAATGCCTCAATATACATTTCTTTGCCACAATCAGTATAACATGGATTATTTTTTAATATATGCTACAATTTTACTCTGATGTAATACGATTATAATGAAACAACATGACTGTTGGTTTTAGAGGGAGTGTACCCAGCCAGAACTGTTTTAAAAAATCTTGTACCTCTCTAAAGTATAGAGAAATGTGTAGGAACGTCCAAATCGCTATGCTTTTCATTTTGCTTTTGTCTGTCATCCCTTATATCAAATTCACACTTAGCAGTTATCTAATTTAATTTTGTAAAGAAATTTTATATAGGCTTTCTGAAGTTTTTCTCTAACTCACTAACATTATATGGACCCAAACCATTATCTTTCCTCCAACCCATAAAGTAGTGGTTTATCTACAATAGCCGCATGATCCCCACAGTATTCCCCCAACAGCCGTTCAGAAGGGCTTGGAAATCTTAGTTCTGTGACAAAATGGTGGGAAAGCGCAATATGTAATCAGTACCACCTAATCAGTACCACCTAATCAGTACCACCTATGAACATGTCCCATGCTTGATGTTCCGACACCATGGGAGCATGGTCAGATTTCACCAAATCTCCAAGTCTACTCTTTCAAAGGATACATTCTACCACTGCCATAAAATAGCACAGTAACCCAATAATTTTTTAATTAATCTGGAGATGGTGTACAATGCCTCGGTGAAATATGCTTCCACTTTCTGCAAGACCTTTTTAGAGCTGAGTCTCCCTCCTCCATGCCTGGTAGAATGTCAGCAAAGCACTGGGCATCTCCGGGGTTATCAATTTCCTTGATAAAATGGAGGATTTACAAGCTTCCTAAAAGCAGCTTTTGTCTTTTCTACATAGTCCAGATATTTTACCATTATCTGTCTAGGTCTTGATGGTGCATCTGTGGGTCACTATCTCAGAAGCCTCACTCTGTGGGCTATCTTCACCAACATGGTACCAGTTCGTCCCAACAGGCTAGGTATTGCTGCAGAACATAAGAAGTGAAGTTGACTCTGTAGGACTGTGTACAGCCCCGCTATTATGTAAAGATTATTCCGGTGAGATTGGTTCTCCAGCTCATCAACTTTGTCCCACAGCAGCACATTAGCTTTAAGCTGTTGCTGTAATGTCGTTTGGGGACCTTACAATTCATCCTCCACCAGGCCTAACCTTTGTTCTAACCCTGATATCTGGGCCACATGTCTAGAAACATCAGATTGCTCTTGCTGGAGGGTAGTGCACACAGTAGCTTCTATGGATGCTGTAATGTTGAATGTCAGCAATTTAGCCACTTCACGTGCCAGAGCTCTGCATTAAGCGCCTGGATTACCTCCTCCACTGTGTCAGTGCCTTCTCTGGCTGCTGCTGCAGGGGGCTGTGAAGAGGATCTGGTGGGGCACATAGGATTCAGCACTTCCTTGGATGACTGGAAGCACAGTGTACGTGGAAATAACGGCAGCTGCTGTAGTAATTCTGAGGTCTCCAATTTCAACAAGAATTTCTCCAAACAGTGGAGAAGCTCAGGTACATGTTTAGCGTTCTTAATCAGAATGGGGTTTGGGGTATCAGGTGAGGTAGGATTCAAGCTCAGCTATCTGCTGGATGTGTAAAGCTCAGAACTTAAGTGGCATAAATGGTAATGGTTCATAAATTAAGCATAACATGCCTTTTAAAGTTTTAAAGTTTATTTTAGAAGGAAGTAGGTCATGTATAACACATATGAGAAGATTACCACAGATACAGTGCCTGGGTCTATCATTAACTGCCCCTGATCATGCTTGATTTTGATACAAGATTTTCTTCCAAGGTCTCACACTATAATTAATATGCATGTTAGAAAGGGCCACACATCTATTAGTTTGAAAGGAAAGTCTGTTTGGGTTAATCTTTGAATGCCGCATTTTAGTAGTCCATCTATGGGATTTTGGATTTACACTGGTAATTAATGATTCCCCACATGTTCTGATTAACCTTACCGGAAAAAAAAAACCCTGCCTTGTCTGTGTTTAGATGTGGCTGTTCCTGCTAGCTTGGAGTATTTTGCAAATATTAACTTCTAGGTTTAGTAGAGATGGGCGGCTACTACCCTCTGCTCACTCCTTTGCCCACTTGTCAAAGCTTTAGAGTCTCTTTTTTGTGTTCTTTCCTTTACTTACTGAGATAATGTTGTTACCTTTGTTCCTGTGTGCATAGTATCTATATTACACTTGCTGATAATTACTAGCCAACATTATCTTATGTAGCAAGGAGTGAACCTGAATCCCACCATTCAGTTTTGTGCCAAACATCATAGGTTGGGGATCCCTGAACTCAGCCAGTAGTTCAGTTTGGTGTTCAGCCACACTCGGAAACCTTGTTGGATAGGCAGCTGAGCAGCCAATCAACTGGCGTTTGTCCACTTACAACAACTTTGATTGGTAAAGTTGTACATGTGACCCTTCTGTATAATAGGTTTGCGGTTTTACCATTGCTTCCCAATAACTTTATCTGGATACCAATTCTTTATGTAATTTTTGTCTTAAGTTATTATACTTTTCCAAGCACATTTTTGGTAAGGCTTTTTGGGTTGTAAAGTTCAAGTTCCCGTTGAGTTCGGGCACCCTAACCAAACTTTTTCCCAAAGTTCTTCCAAACTCTTCGAACCCGAACTTCAATGGATCGGATCATCATAAATCATAATCAATTCTTGTAAAAGGTATCTAAGATTAGATAAGTCTTCCCTGGCTTGTACAGCATTTGTGCTTTAGTTTATGGTTTCCAGGATAGCAATTCTACCCAGGAGAGTATCAATTTAGTAATCTATTTACTCATCCATGCCTACAGTGTACTTTTGCAATATTTGTGTAATTTATGTGCATTGTACACTGTGTGAGTGTGGTTATACATATTTTTAAAGAATGCCTATTTATACGTGTTGGTATGTGCAATGAGTAATTTTTAGATGACAGCCAACAGCTATAATATTCTGAATCAATCAGAGATTTTCAATTAGCAATACAGCTTTACACACATAAAGTGTTGTTCTACTGTAAGCTTCCTTTTTGAAGAGACCCGTCTGAGTAAATTGAGGAAGTAACCCTTACAGTGAATCATCTAAAATCATTTGGGTTTGGCAACACACACTAAACATTTGCGTTGTAAAGTAATTATACAATTGAAATGAAATCAGATATCAATGTTTGCATACATAATTAAGCCAGATACAATGACTCAATAACGTTTTAAGGACTATTTTAAGGATTATTTTTGGTGCATATGGAACTGATGAGAGATATGGGAACACTAACTCTGATTAGAGTAGTAATGGACATGTTCTAGGTGCACTTAACCCATTATAAAGCACCCTGCTTCCTAGGACCTTACTCTAAGCAGAGAACTGGACTAACTTAATTTTTTGTCAGAGGTTCTGCACTGGTGCATAATGGTGTTGGCACAGCTCAGTTGGCCAAATTAGCACTGTGCTTGAATTAGTAAATTACTACACTGTGCTATCCATGTGTTTTGTAACCTGCCACTTGTTAAAAGGGTGGCGCTATGATCTTAAATTATATATAAAAAAATTGTTAGTAAATTACAGTCATTACTAGGGTATCTAAGGACCTGGACATTTTAAAAATAGATAGGGCTAATGTGTCTTACACTTTCTGGAGCATAAGCAAATTTTTGTGGGTAAGGTGGGTAATGCATTATATACACTGGAGATCAAAATTAGAGGATAATGTATCATCACGTTTTCATCATGTCATCTCCAATGATAAACATTTGACATATTTCTTTGTAAGTGGCCACTAGAACAGTGTTTTACAAAATAACTAAATATTAAATTTTTTTTGCAAAAATATATCATAATTGCAGAACAGCAATGACTGTACCGCACAGAATTATTATAACTATATTTTCAGAAGGTAACAGCAATCACAAATGAGTAGAAAGTGTACCGACCTTTGTTTTGAATGACTTCAGCACATCTCTCACACTGCTCTGGTGTAATTCTTCTTCTCTCTTCTTCCAGTCTCTAATACAGTTCTGTTACTGTTGTAGGTTTCTTGGTCATAACTGTGTCCCTGAGAATTTCCAGAGGTTTTTTATTGGGTCCCGGTGCATGGAAAGGGCTCACAGGCACCATAGCCGGTAAGATTATTCTGCCTGAGTAGAACACTTAAAATTTATAGTCTTTATTTAGAAGTTTTAAAACAATGAGGCCACTCTTCAGCCACTTTACAAACACAAAAATCAGGCTTTCAGCATGTATTAGAGGGAGATTGGGTCACAATTTAGGATCCCATATAATTTAATATCTCCCCCTACAGCTGACTAGAATGCTGCTTATTGTACTAGCAGCCGTGCTCGGTCCAGTTGTGGGTCCCAGCACTGTGCCGATATACACCCGCTGCCTG
Organism: Engystomops pustulosus; assembly: GCF_040894005.1. Classification (NCBI taxonomy): domain Eukaryota; kingdom Metazoa; phylum Chordata; class Amphibia; order Anura; family Leptodactylidae; genus Engystomops; species Engystomops pustulosus. Next base: position 100,522,444 of record NC_092415.1, on the reverse strand, counting down.
ACGCGTTTCTGCAATGCCCTGTTATGGGTATTGCGTCATCAGAGGCATTTTAGATTAACATCTAAAATGCCTCTGATGACGCAATACCCATAACAGGGCATTGCAGAAACGCGTCAGGCAGCGGGTTAACATCTAAAATGCCTCTGATGACGCAATACCCATAACAGGGCATTGCAGAAACGCGTCAGGCAGCGGGTGTATATCGGCACAGTGCTGGGACCCACAACTGGACCGAGCACGGCTGCTAGTACAATAAGCAGCATTCTAGTCAGCTGTAAGGGGAGATATTAAATTATATGGGATCCTAAATTGTGACCCAATCTCCCTCTAATACATGCTGAAAGCCTGATTTTTGTGTTTGTAAAGTGGCTGAAGAGTGGCCTCATTGTTTTAAAACTTCTAAATAAAGACTATAAATTTTAAGTGTTCTACTCAGGCAGAATAATATTATATCCTTAGAACATAAATTTCCTATCAATTAATCCTATTTTGAGTTTTACTAATACCATAGCCGGTAAGCCTTTGCTGCACAGACTTGCCGGCAACCCACGCGATCGGTGCGGGTGTTTACCCGCCGTTCGCTGCTGGCGATGCTGCCGACGGCTTCAAAAAGATTGTGCCATCCTTCCGAGGATCGTTGCTCTCAGTGACTTCATCGGGGAGTGGCAATCAATCGCCATGACAGCCTCGGGTCTTCCAAAGACTCGAGGCTGACTCGTATTAACCCTATCATTACAATGTGCTATAAGCACATTCTTATGAGTGAGGAGGAAAATCCCCACATACTGCCAAACTGTAGTATATTAGTATACAGGGTTATAATAAAAAGCCTAAAAATTCAAATCATCCCCCTTTCCCTAGAACTGATACAAATATTAATAAACAGTAAAAATCATAACCACATTAGGTATCGCGGCGTCTGAAAATTCCTGATCTTTCAAAATATAATAACAGTTTTTCACTGTGTGACGTCACCGTCTCTCCGGCAATTCATATGTGGGAGGTGCTTCAGCTATAAAGATTAAAAAGTGTTTAAACCGTGATACAGCGGTTTAGGACACTAACGAAAGTAAGCTCCGGCACCAGCTCGCCCTGAGCTGGTGCTCGGGATTTGCAACTTACATCTACCATTTCAAGTGGTAGGTTTCCTTTAAGAATATACACAATTATGAAAAAAGCTTAAACTACTGCTATTTTACACACGTCAGGATATATTCACAAAGGACTTCACAATGACCTTGACAATTTCAAAATTATTTGATGTTCTATAAAATATATTTTTAATTATGCTCCAGCACGCTGTGCTCCCCTAACTAAATAATGTATCATGACAGCCCTAATATATATATTTAATTCCTCAAAATGAATATCATAAAATATTTTCTACCCTACTAGAGTCTCCAGGATGAATAATGATATATATTCCTTGCCCCCACTAATTATAATATTGTGTCCTCCTATAATAAATTGAGACCTCCCCCAAAATCTATTAGAAATTTTAGTGCATTATACCTATTATAAATAATACTGGGGAGCAGTGTTAAAGGACATCTACAATTAGAATACTTGATAGTAGATAATTATTATTAACTTCCCTGACCAGTCCCAGTGCGTAGTAAGCTTTATTTCTTAAAACTTTCTATGGGAGTAATGACATCTTTTTGTCATTTGTTTCTTTAGGAGACAGTGCTGCGGAAGGAGGGGGTGGGGGTGGGGTTGGAGGGCCTTGCCTTGTCTTCATCATCATTTGTACTGGTGTCTCCCTATGTCTCCAATACACTAGTTTGGTGGACTATAATGGGCATATCAAGTGATGACTCAATGGGAAACAAAACAAGGAAAGGGGGCGATTGTTGTGCCTCTGTATACTACTTTTGTGCCAGTCTTTCAGTTTTCAGGGGATCACTTTTTGTTTATTCAGTCTTTGAAAAGATGTTTTATTGTTCAACATTTACCAACAGGGTTAAAACAGCCATATGGACTCAAAAAATAATACTAATTAAAAACTAGAAGTGATTAAAAATATAATTATTAGAAAGAAAAATTATCCTGATCCCATGATGAAAATTGTAATTTTTTTCAGTATTATCAAGTATGTTATAACTAATATAATAGCTAGACAAAACAAAAGTGTTCCCTAAACCCAGAAGTTTGTCTTGTAAAAGTAACAAGCAATGAAAATTAAATGCTTGGACTAGTGGAACTTCTATAAACCACTCTTCTGTAATATAAATTATTATTACTGAAGTGGTATACATAAAGGGTCTAAAGAGGCTGTATTGATTTTTCAAGACTATTTCACAACATTGGAAGATCAATGGTAAAATATTGAGCAAGTGCTGAGGTGGTAATTTATGTTGAAGCAATAAAAAAAATAAAAGTTTAACATGGGTTTATGGTGCATCTAATGGCATTCTCAGCACTCCTTATTTGATTTTATCGATGCACTTCAAGCGATACTCCAGAAGGGTTGCTTAAGAAATTAAATTTATTCATTCCAAAAAAACTTTAAAATATCTGTGTATTTCAACCACTGTTGGTGGCCATGTTTATACATTTTTTTGTAATGTTGAGTATTTTATATATTTTCCCACCTCCTGTTTCATATATATTATTTGCTGGAGACTATGCACACTATTAAAACAGCTCCACATTCTAAAAGGTCCCTTTCTTTTATCATATTCTACATCAATTAAAACCATAGCATAAGGAAGACGCAATGGGAGAGTTTATCAAAACTTTTGCTGACTAGACTAGCTGGAGTTAAGCTAAACAGTCTTCTGCTGCACCAGATTTATCACTGTGCCTAATGCTGGATGATGAATCTGTTGTAGTTTAACTGCCTAGTAATACTTTGCCCCACCTATTAATATAATTTTCCTCGTATTAATTTTAGGAAAAATCACTCCTTTAGGGGCAATTAATTTGGATATTGTTTCACGCAATAACATAGCACCTGGTTGGAGCTATCTGTTGCAGATGACAAGGTGATCCACATTATCAAACTCTACCGAGAGATCCAGAAGAGTGAGGAGAGGATAATCACCTTTCGATTTAGCAGTGAGGAGATCATTGGAGACTTTAGTAAGTATAATAAATAGTTTATTGTTATTACAATATCACAAAACGCTAGAGGGGGCGACAGGAACCAAAAAATATTACAAATCGAGACCAAGTAGATCTTTAGATTGGATACCGTTGCCCCTAAGGGGCTAAATGAAACCCTAAGTTTTGCGTCCTTTATCGAGACTTAGGGATGCTGAGATGGACCTTTGTCTAACTCCGTGTGCGATACTCTCTATTTCTCTTGATTAGACCTCTGCCTTTTCTCAAGCTACCAGACATGTTCATTTTAAGTATATTTTAATAACAATAAACTATTTATGAAATATATCAAGTGAAAGTACCATATGTAATGTACACTCTCTAAACTTACCATTGACGTTTTGCTAGCTTGCAGAGACTGAGCCACTAAATACCTATAAACAATGTGGATCCATCCACTGCATGCTTTGCTTTTGAGCAATTAACATTAAGTGACACAGTGTTACATTGAGCCGGAATCATGCTGTGAAACATTGAGGTCGAGCTATACGATAGGGACAGCTATGGACCATCCTTGACAGGACGGGAGTTTATGGACGACAATAGGTGCTGTATTAGTGTGTAAGGGACATATTGTTTCATCATCATCTGCATGAATCTGATGGGCTAAATTCTGCACCCAGGATCGGTAAGAATTTTCCATTTTTTTTCCCACATACTGTGATAATTGTTTCAGCATTATTAATCTTATGTACCGGGACTGTATTAAGATCAGTAAGTTAACATGATTTGGATCTAATAGTACTTGACTTTTTGGAACTATTGCGTTCATTGTTTGGTTGTCTTTCTATTGGTACATGTATGCATTGTAAATATCAGTGACTTTCTCCCATAGGCACAAATTGTCTGGGACCCCCCTTGTTATCGTTGGTTACGATGGCACCTATATGTGTGCCTTGTATATAATTTGTATATATGCCAATATTCCTTAGTGGCAAAAGGTGTTGGTTTTGGTGTAGTATTTGTGGCAATAGTGGTCTTTTTTAGATTGATATATTTTACTGATGAAATAAATGCTAAGTTTTAAAATTAATCACCATGCAATTTAATACTGATTGAATAAGGTGATTGGTACAGCCCCTGACTGACGCTGCATTGTACTTATAGTGTGTACAAAAAGCCATTCTTGTAGCTTTCTTTTATAAAATTTTTGCTTTTACGTTATTGGGGCCATATGATGACTTTTTTTGTGGGATAAGAGTAATTTTCGAGTGCTACCATTTAATAATGATTATAATAATAATCACTTTATTATCCTCAAAGAGGAAATATAGTTATGGCACACTTCTCCAATACAATGAAAGACATAGCATAAGTACATATACACACATTTTGGGGTTGGTATCCCATATTGTTGAAAATGTATTAACTTTTTTTGAGGGCAGGAGTAGAAAAGCATCAATCTTTTTAATGATTTTTAATGTTTTTTTATGGCGTACATCGTGCAGGTGGGTTGTTACAGATGTGGTGATGCGAGGGTTTGTGGGGTTTGTGTGATGATTTGGACTTTTTTTTTTCCGTTATATACTTCTTTATATGTTCATGGGGTTTATGGGCATTTTTATGTTATTTAAGAATATATTTTTTACATTATTATATAATCTACCATGGAACACAAACAAGCAATCATCTGATTGCTTCTTCATGACAATATCCTGCAATACCGATCTATTGCAGGGTCTTAGCTGTGTAAGCCTATGCACATGTGTAGCCTGACACTGTACCTTTAAGATCCTGTCACAGACAGGATATTATAGGCACTGCCTAACTGAGGAAAGCACTGTGGTCCTGATCGGCCCTCAGGGCTGCCATTGCAGTGATCAGTGCCCCCCAAAGCTGGCGGAAGGGGTGGGGGCGATCGTGGGGGAGAGACCCCTATCAGGCCAGTTAAATGCCATGGCGGAGCTGACCGTGGCATTTAGCGGGTTAGACACCTGTGGTCGGAGCTCACTCCAACTGTGGGTGTTACATTTGGATCTCAGCTGTTAGTTACAGATGACAACCAGTTTATTTCGATGTCGGACCAGCGCAGATCTCGAGCTGCGTTGGCTTCTCCTCTACGTCCAATGTATCAGCCGTCCTGCCATTGGAATGCATGGGGCTTTATGCTGGCTGTATATATAGCCAATTTAACACGTTCTCCATACGTTCTCCATGCGTTCGAATGTGTGGGGCCTAATGTTACCTGTTTTTATCCTCTCCTTTCGTCTATCTATCTCATCAGTGTCTTCCATACACATCAGCTCTTCATGTCCTCCTTCACCACTGTACTCATCTCATTTACTCTATACTTTATTTAACCACCACATCTGGTTCTGCTGTGACACAGATATTACCCTCTAATAAATCACTTAATCATCTTCTTTATTTGTCTATTCTCCACCAACTAGAGGCAGGTGATGTCTCTACAAACCATGGTCCTCCTTCTTTTAGCTCCAAACTGCCCCCCCTCATATAAACCCTGCTTATCTCATCAATATCCAATGCAATCCCTTTACTATCTCTGCTCCTACAGCTCCATTTAAATGTGCCTCTGGAACACCCGTTCTAGGTGCAATGAACTTGAGTCCATTCACAACCTGTTTCTAAGTCCTAAGTGACCTGCTGGCCACTGTTTATTAGGTCAGTAATATATTAAACAATGTAGTATATGTACTTTATGATCATTAACTGTTGTATACATAATGATACTTCTTTTCATATAGTTTATTTGGCAATTTGTTGCTACTTAAAATGGGTAATACATAGGTCCATCTTCCTGTTGGGTTTATTTATACATGTTTTTGTCCTTGATGTTGGCAATGACTAATATGTAAGTAGATATTTCTATATTAATTCTATAACAAAAAATTATATTTTTTCTACATTCCTACATCTGTGTATATAATTCGTCGTAATATAAGGTTTAAAGATCTAGAAACTCGGGTTAAATATATATTCCAGTGGTAAATAGCTACTTACAAGAGCAATAGGACAGGTTTACCAAAAATATACACCAGACAAACAAGGTCAAGGTTTCTGATGTCCAATGATACTACCAGCTAAATTTGCCTACACTAGTCTAAAATTACTACTACTACTAATAGTAGATCATATGAATTGAAGTACAGTATATACTCATGTATAAGCCAAGTTTTTCAGCACAAAAATGTGCTGAAAAACATCACTTCGGCTTATACACAAACCAATCAAAAAAATAAACTCATATACTCACCCTCTGGCGGCCCCGATTCTCAGTGTGGCTCCCCGATGTTGTCGCGGCTCCTCTTCTGTCTTCCCCGCGGGTGGGCTGGCTGTATACTACTGGGGGCAGGCAGGCTGTATAGGCAGCTGGCTCTATACTACAGGAGGAAGGCTGACTGTATACTACTGGGGGCTGGGATGGCTGTATAATATAGAGAGCTGGCTGTATACTACAGGGGGCAGGCTGGCTGCATACTACAGGGGGTAGGCTGGCTGTACAGTACAGGGGGCAGGCTGCTGTATACAACAGGGGGCAGGCTGGCAGTATATTACAGGGGGCAGGCTGGCTGTATACTACAGGGGGCTGACAGGCTGTATACTACATGGTTCTGGCTGGCTGTATGCTACATGGGGGCAGGCTGGCTGTATACTACAGGGGGCAGGCTGGCTATATACTACTGGGGGCCTGCTGACTATATATTGGTGGGGGGGGGCTGTGACCAATGCATTTCCCACTCTCAGCTTATACTCGAGTCAATATGTTTTCCCAGTTTTTGGTGGTAAAATTAGGGGCCTCAGTTTATACTCTGGTCGGCTTATACTGGAGTACATATGGTAAGCTCTCCTTTTGCGAGTTTTGAGATATATATATATATATATATATATATATATATATATATATATATATATATAAAATTCCCGATTATGAGAATGTTAATTAGTTCCAGATGCACGCCGTAGTAGTACTGTGCAGTGTTATATCACAAGTATTAACCCCTTACATGTCAAGATCAAGCACCAATGTGTAAGGGGCTTCTAATGTGGATCGCACCAACACTGCTAACCGGCTCCAACCTACGAATGGCAGCTTCAGGGACCAGGGAGCGCCCTAGGTCTGTGTGGTTTTCTTCGAAAGCTGGGCCCTGTCTCCAGGCAGGACCTGGCTGTAATACACTGAGCATGCACAGTCAAATATTTTTGCATTGAACTGTGTTAGCTTAATATGAGCTTGAATAAGCAATTGGAGGATCAATTTTTAAAGTCAACCTGTTGAAAAAAAAGTTTTAAAACAATAAAGTTTTTTAAATAAAATTAAATATTTAAATACAGTGAAAGTCCCCAAAACACCACCGTTTCCTATACACATTTAATAAAGTACAAAAACTATATCACAAAAAAACACTTATTTGTTACTGCCACAACGTTAATAATCTGTTCAATAAATCAGAAACATTATTGGACCTGATCAGTAAATGTTGTTTAAAAAAAAAATTTTTTTTGAAGCTCCTCATACACCAAATTTAAATTCTTTTTTGCTGTCAAAGATGATATAAAGAAATCCGTGTCAAATGCACATAGTTGCTGGAGTGAGTCCAGGGTGTCAGTTTTTGGGATTATGTATTCCCCAAATTTCCATGATTTTTTGTTGCTCAAGTTGATATCAAGAAATTTGTGGAAAATCTACATAGTTGATTAACCAATATCTCAGACAGAGAGGTGGTGGGTGGAACAGGCACAGACAGCAGCACAGTAAGGGGACTTCACAGCAGGGGTGACTCTGTGAAGCCAGAACTGACGGTGTCATCTAGTGATGATAAACATCCCAAAGTTTCTCAATTGGTTGACTAGGTCATCCACTTCCTCTCAAATGACATCTAACAACCCCATCCAAGAGTTCATGGGTTAGTCAGATACAACCCTTAGTTGGCATGGCCCAGGAGCAAGTCAGCGGCCGTCACCTTAGTGGCCGTGGCAGCAGTGTGAGGACAGAAGCCAAACAGCTGCGGGGTTAAAAACCCGCTTTGCAGGTCCAAGTAAGCAGCGGCACAGGGCCTCAGCGAGGCAGCAGCGTTAGTAGTCACTCAGTGCAGAAGTGTTGGTGGTAAAATTACCAACCTGGCGGTATGGCAGTTTTTTATTACGACACCAGAGGAGCCGAGTTTGTGTATATGTAGAATCTGTGGGCAGAAAGTGAAGCGTGGCCTGGGAGCTAACGTTGGGACCACGGCCCTGTGTCAACATATGCAGTGTCATCATCCAATGGCCTGGGAGAAACATGTCTCTGATGTGGGGGTCCATCCTGCCTCAGCAGCAACAGCAGCAGCACCTAGTGGCACACATTCAATTTCAGCCAGTCAAGGCTCCAGCACCTGAGCCGAAGGTAGCTGTTTGTCTTTGACATCATCTCCCCATCCAGATGCTCCTCGCTACGCATGGCGCCAGCAGTCGTTGAATGAGGAAATTACAAAGAGACACCTGTATGCATCCAGCCATTCTAAGGTGCAGAAGCTGACTTCGCTCCTGTCCAAGTTGTTGGTACTGCAGTCCCTTCCTTTCCAAGTTGTGGACTCCCTTCAGAGAACTAATGGCTTGTGCCAAACCAAGGTGAAGAGTTCCAAGCCAAAATTTATTTTCCAAAAAGGCAGAACCAGCCCTTCACAAATATATACAACAAAAGGTGGGCCAGTCCTTGAGCTAATTAGTTTCTTACAATGTGCACGGCCCACTGGGTGAATGAGCTTCCCGCCGAGCCACACCAACGACTTGAACAAGAGATGCCGCTTTATCCTCCATGTTGTCAAACTGCTGCTCCTGCGCCAATGTCTGCCTCCCCCTCCACCAGCTCAGCCTCCACTAAGTGCTGCTCAGTCTAGGAGCTGCTCCATCATACCACATGTGCAGGGCACAGCAGTGTCACGCAGTTCTACAGCTGGTTTACCTGGATGAATAAAGTCCCACAGGGGAGGAACTGCTCCACGTCATGCAAGAAGAAATCAATGTGTGGCTTTCTCTGCGACAACTGCAAATCGATACCATGTGACAGACAATGGGAGGTTCTATATGTATCAGCGTTTAACAGAATAGGTTCTGTTGTCATCTATGGAATCATCTGATGTCAGTGTAAAAAGAGTGCACTCTTTGATGTTATAGTGGGATCTTGGTCCTCAGCTCAGTCCTTTCGAGCTGGCACTGATGTTACCTTGTCAGGCTGCGTTCCCCTTTCACTTATTTGATCAAGTTGGCCTCTGTAAGTGCCCATGGAATTGATGAGTGAAGCGATTCTAAGCGCGGAAGCTGTCATGTGGGTGTCATACTAAAACACAGCATTGTTTGAAGATCAAACCACGTTCCCTATGCATATTTGAGCATGGCACAATGTTCTACAACACCCTACATGCTCTCTGCAGCCAGGAAATACCTGTTTTTTACCATGTTTTGACATGATTCGATTCAGGAAAAATCCCATCTCTAGTAAGTGGCCATAACGTTGGAACAATTTTAATATATCAAGTGATTTTCAAATTGCTTTCTTGCGACACATTGTACTTCAAGTTATTTAAAAAATGTGGGTTCTATCTTTTGTGTTTAGTTATGAAAAAACAAAATATTTGTGGACATTTTTTTTTAATTGAGCATTTTCAAAGTTAAAAATTATCTTTATGTTCAGGTTTGCCACAATTACAGTGGTACCTCATTTGTATTTTTTTTTAAATTTCTGTCCAATTTTAATGAATATAACAATTTTGAGAAATGGCACAGTACATTTTGTCATGGGCATTATTGTAAAATTTAGAAATAGAAATTGTACAGTTGCAACATTTAATCATAAGGCAAAACATTACAATCATTTGGTCATTTTTATGAGTGTAACAAGCTACGATTTCTAGTACCCTCACATGACAAGATGTTGAATAGTACGTTCTGCAGTCAGGGAGCACATCCAAAATTTGTTGAATGACCTGACTGCTGGTCTTTATGAGGTGGGTCTGCTATGAATCCCTTCTTCTCCTCCATAGCTTGTGTGTGTGTTTGTGTCTGTGATTGTGTGGGTTTACAGCATGAAAAGCTGTATTAGATGAAAAGATGATTAGATTGTATAGTCCTTCAATTATGTTAAATAAATGTTATTGTTTGATAATTAGACAGTTTGACTTTATTCTGAATGACAGTGTTTCCATAACATTTATCTAAAGCTTGAGCAAAATTGATGTACCCTGCGAATGCCTTTTTGATAATCATTAATCTAAATGATATGTTCTAGTTTGCTGCTCTGTAGCATGGTTTTGCATTTAATTATGCAAGACTCTGATTATCAATGTTTAAAATACTGTAAATGATCTTTCATATAACTGTCTGACTACAGTATACTCAGACAAAATAGAATAATAAGCAGCCTAAAGGATAATTCATGTTGTTGCAGAATTCAAGCCATTGGATAGTCAAGAACAAAGCATGTAAAAATCATTACCCAGCATCTTTCCATATCCTAGGGCTCCTTGCATTGTTTTAAATTAAATGTTGGAGAAAGAACTGTCTGTACTAAATCAGTACTGTCTGTGCTGAAATGTCTATAAAAAATCATAAAGTTATGTTTGCAAAAAAATAATTTTTTTTTGTTCTAAAGTATCTGAACTCCAGAATAAAACAGCAACAAAATGATTAAATATTTAATTGTAACTTGTAACTATGAAATGTCAGATAATGTTCTCAAAGGAATTCTAATTGTAAATGTACAAATAAGAGGCATTTAATCAAATTGGAAAACATTCAACAAATGTTGTGAGTATGTGACAAATATCAATGGGAAACATCCAATTGGGTTTTAAATGAAAAGGAAACTAATGGAATTTTACAACTGTCACTCTACTAAACCTCTACCATACATTAGGGCACATTTACTTACCCGGTCCAGTCGCGATCCAGCGGCGCGTTGTCCAAAGAGGATTCGGGTATGTTGGGATTCACTAAGGTCCGTGCACCCGATATCCACCAGGTGTCGCTTCTGCGGCAAGGTCCGCCGGAGATCACCTTCTTCGTCACGGTGCATGTGAGTGCATGATCTTGCAACACAAATTATTTTTTAAATTCCGCAGTTTTTCCGAATCCGTCGGGTTGACCTACAGCCTTCCCCCCGATTTCTGCCGTGTAAAAAGCTGGTGCTGATGCGCCAAAATCCGATCGCGTGCACCAACATCCCGGGGCAATCCGGCGCAAATAAGGAATCGTTGGGAAATCGCGATTTTGACCCTTAGTTAATGAGCCCCATTGTGTCAGAAATCAAAGTAGTACTCTACAGTGTTAAGTAAAATACATTTACAAATTAATATTGCACATCGCTGAGAAATGTCAAGAAGCTACAGTTAAGGCCTTCTCCAACAAAATCATTAATTTCTTTATCAACTGTATAACTTTTTCACTTTTTATTAAACAAATGCACCTCTCACATCATAGATCCCTGGTTGTTCTGTTTAAACATTTACAAGCTCCCCAGTGGCTGCAGTTTGCAATTGAGCAATAAATCTGCAACAGAGGGGATCAGAGATTGAAGAAGTTTCCTCATTAATTCCTCCTGTCACGATGTTCCCGACCTAGGTTTCGCCCTTTCAGCTTCATCTGGAGCCTCAGATGAAGCTGAAAGGGCGAAAACTAGGTCTGGCATGAGGTCCTCTGGCGTTGTTTAACCATTGTGATATGCGCGCTTTTAATATTCTGTTTGTGAGTATGCTGGAATAAAATTGATCGCCTTTCAACTTTGAATTTAAGCAATAGCCTGCTTAATACTAATTCCAAATCTGTATGATAATTAACATTAGTGGTTCCACTCACTTTTGAAAGTTGCGAAAAGTATACCTGGAACCCTGCAAGCAAAACGCATAAAGACATAGAGTTATCAACATTATCTGAACACTGCTCTATCAACTCTACTACATGCCCCCCCCCCTCATGCATACTTGAGCTGACAAACAAGTACATGCAGGGGTCAACCAAAAGTTGCAAGGGGGAGGAGTAAGTAGAGTCGTGAGAGCAATGTGCAGATAACGGGGCAGATTTACTTACCCCATCCTGTCGTGATCCCGCCGTGTGTTGTCCAACGAGGATTCGGGTCTGCCGCGATTCACTAAGATCGTGCGTCCAAGTTCCTGCATCCATCACTTCTGCGCCGAGGTCCGCCGGAGATCACCTGCTTCTTCCTGATGCTTAAAAGTGCGTGTCTTGTGACACAATTCTAAATGTTAAATCTTGTGCGTTGTCCGCCCCCCGATTTCTGTCATGTGCAAGCCGGCCCTGATGCACCAAAATCCGATCGCGTGCGCCAAAATCCCTAGGCAATTTGGCGCAAAAGGGAAATGCGCTCCGCGGACCCTTAGGAAATGAGCCCAAATGTGTGCAACTTTTTAAAGTGAGCAGAACCACTAATGTTAGTTATAAAAACAGTTTACGAATTAGAATTAAACAGGCTATGGGAACCTGCCATTAGGTTAAAATGTGTGATCCTGATGACAGGTTCCATTTACACCTCAAGGTCACAGGTTAAAATGAACTTCAGGACAAAAGACCTTATATAATTTTTTCCCTAAATTCCAAAAGAAATAAAATTTTTATTTTGTGTCTGACATGGGCATATGAGGGCTTTTGTGGTAAGATTTGTATTTTCCAATGAGTTGAATTTTATGGCAAAAAATAGCATGATAATTCAATTTATTAACTCTTTCCTGCAACAGAACAGAATAAAACAGCTGTTTTGCCACCAAATTTTCAGGTTCTTAGCAAATAAAAACTGCTTTATAAGTAACTGTATTTCACTATGTGCAGCCATATTCTGAGATCTATAACTTTTTTTTATTTCTCATTCAAAAGATGATTATTAGAGCTTGTTTATTGCAATGGTAATGGCTTTTTGATCGTGTTTTGTTGCATTTTTTGGGGAATTAGGAAGCACTAAAGTTGCAATTGTTAAATAGGTTTTTTATTTTTATTTTTGTTACCCTTCAAAATATGGTTATAATAATGTTGTATCTGATTGGCCAAGGTCACCAAAAATATTGCTACAAACTCGCTACAAGGTTGCTACAGACAAAAATGACCCACCCATGTTCAAGCTTCTGAGCGTATGTAGAATCATGAGGACCATTTATCTGATTTCTCACCTTATGATGTCTCTTCCAAGAAGAAATACGATCTGAGCCTCTGGGCAAGTGCAGGGATGAGAGGCGCAATGGTGCTCAGGTGCTAATGATGGAAAGCTGCCGCAGGTGTAGGGATCTCCTCTCTATTGTTTGGAATCATATTGCATTCAATCAAGGTTGATAGGGGCAGGGATGTTCCAGCATTTAAATATTTAATTTGATAGCCAGCAGCTCTCCTTCCTGTTTCTTCACTTACATCTGAGCATGTTCTAAGCGAATATGAAGAGGTGTCTCCTTCAATTTTGAAGATGTCAAAGAGGGTTGTGGCTCTGGTCATGAAGAAATGCATATAGCCTTACCGCCTTTTCTTTCTGGCTGACTTGGTACACTGTAACAAGACAAACTTTGCAGCAAGATTTTCCACGAAGACCTCTGCTGCAGACATGGGTGCACTGGGGTGTCACCTCCCCGCCGTGCGCTGTACCTAGTTCAGTGGGTGTAAGAACCCATGGTGCAGGCCCTGGATGTAAAGCTGTAGTGTGTTCTTTGCTGTCACATTCTGAGCAGTTGCTGTACAATCCTTTGTGAGATGAGCTGTTGATGCACAACACTTATAGCAAATATGATTCTCCTTGAGGAAAGTTTTGCAATCCTTAATGTTTTTCTCTCTGAATCCTCTGCATTTTAGTAATGAGCGAGGTTTCTTATGTAGAGGACTTTCTCTATATGTGATCTTTGCTAAAGTCTTCTCAGTCTGTTCAATACTGGAAGTTTCACATGAGAAGTTTGCATGGTACACACTGATTTTGTGTACAGAGACAGGTATACCTTTTATGTTACAAAACAATGCAGGTTTGTCTGGTTTGGGATGAGCAGAGTCAGATGTTGAAAAGTTAAAACTAGGATAATTTCTTGTGAACAGAAAGATAGTGCACTTAATAATGCATAAAGGCATGTAGCAATACACTATACTACAAGGTGTGCAAACACATACATATGCATGTGTATTGTACATACCATAAAACAGTGAGGATGAACATCCAAAAAAATACAAGTACATGTGACCAGCATGGAACTATGGGTTGGGAATAGGAGATGGGGATATGCTTATAGAATAATATGCATTAACATATAAACTACAAGGCTGGAGGGGAACTAAAAGCATACCAGTGATGCTACTGTAGACTGGTGGATGGCTGAAGATGCGACCATCTCCACTGCAGGTTCTTCAGAAAATGGCCCCTGTATAGCTGAATGATGATGTCAGCAGGTCAAGAGGTGAAAACTACAGTGGTTTCCGTGGGACAAAATTGGTATTTTATAGAACCACATTATGAACAATCAATTGTTAGCAGCAGATTATTCAGATCACTCTCCAGTAGTGGAATAGTAAAAAGGAACTTTATTTATGAACAGAACTCAGAGAATTTCTCAGCATACAGGATAACATGTCTGTACTGCTATCAGTCCATCTGCAGCAAGCATGGAAAGATGTCTGTGCTGTCTCTTCCTGTCTCAGAGTTTTTTTTTTTTAATTTCTTTGACAGCCTAACTTTATTAACATTGACAATATCCCTAGACAAAGGCTTATACATGTAATACATACAAAAGTAGTTGTTGCATACAGTATTATTATTCCAACACCCCCACTCAACAATTACTTATCCAGTCAGTCCCATCATGTTCCTGAAATCTTCAAACTTGGTTCTTGGCAATGGCTTTGTCATGGCATCCGCTATCATCTTGTCAGTTTCGCAGTAGACAAAGTCAATGATACCTCGTTCCACTAAATCACGCAGGTGGTGATGTCTTACATCAATGTGCTTGGTCCTGGCATTGATCCTTTCACTGCTGGCAAGTTTAATACATCCTTGGTTGTCTTCATAAAACGTAACAGGTTGAGTTGGAGTTTCACCGAGATCCTCTAATAGTTGGTTCAACCAAATTACTTCTTGACTGGCATGAGCTGCCGAAATGTATTCTGCCTCTGTAGATGATAATGCAACTGACACCTGCTTTCTGCTTGACCAAGAAATTGGACTTTCTCCCAATTTGAACAAGTATCCACTTGTTGACTTTCGATCACTTAAGTCTCCAGCCCAGTCTGCGTCCACGTAGGCTGTGAGCTTTAGATCACCATTTGCAGATATCCTTAGATTCATATCTTGAGTCTGCTTTAGATATTGGAGGACTCTTTTAACAGCATTCCAGTCTCTTTGACGTGGCTTACTTACACGTCTGCACAAAATGCCCATTGTCGCAGTGATATCAGGGCGAGTAGTAGTGGCTATGTAGAGCAGTGCCCCCACTACTTTTCTGTAGCTCTCATTACTAGGTAGTAAGTCTTCTTCTCCTTCCAACTTCAGGTAAGATGGATCCATTGGTGTTGAAGCGCCTTTGGCTTCTGACATCCCAAACTGGTTGAGAACTGAGACAATTTTGGATTTCTGGTTGAGAAGGAAACTTCCATCATCTTCTCTCTGAATCTGGATTCCTAGATAATGTGACACATTTCCAAGATCCTTTGTTTCAAAATGTTGATTCAAAATTGTTCCTACCTTTGTAATTTCAGCTTCTTCTTGATGAGCTATGATAACATCATCAACATACAGAAGAACATACATCCACTTATCTGCTATACATTTTGTGTATACACATGGATCAGCTTGACTTCTTGTAAACCCCTCTTTCAGTAGAACATCATTCAGTTTAGTGTTCCACGCTCTTGCCGATTTGTTTTAGACCATAAAGAGATTTTTGCAGTTTACACACAAGGTGTTCTTCTCCTTTCTTAATATAACCTTCTGGTTGAGACATATAAACCTCTTCTTCTATGTCACCATTTAGAAAAGCCGTCTTAATATCTAAATGTCTTACTTTCATGTTTTGCACAGCTGCTACTGACATTAACACTCTAAATGTTGTTTGTTTTGCAACTGGAGAAAATGTAGCATCATAATCTTCTCCATACCTTTGAAAGTACCCTTTTGCAACTAATCTTGCCTTAAATCTATGCACTCTACCATCAGAGTCATACTTGGTTTTGAAAACCCACTTACATCCGATTGCTTTCTTACCCTGTGGTAGTTTGGTAATCTTCCATGTCTGAAGCTGTTGAAGGGATTCCATCTCTTCATCTGCAGCTTTAATCCATTTCTGCTTTTCATGGAGTGGCAGTTGCTGCATCTCATCCCATGACTGAGGCTCTGACTCACAAAGTGTCTTCACTATGTAGGACAGGCGTTTAGCTGGAATACCTTTGTTTGATCTGTTGGATCTCCTGACTGAAGGTTCAGCTGGTATTACAGTCTCTTCTTCAGTAGTCTGAGAGCCGATCCACACTTCAGTGTCTTCTTCATTGTTTTCTTGAATTTGTGACTGTGGCTCAAGTGGAATTATTGGAGTAACTACATGAAATTTGAGTGATACAGAGTTCTCATCTATCACTATATCTCTGCTGATTGTCACCTTGTTGGTCTCTGGGTGCAGGATTCTGTATCCTTTTTGAGTTTCACTGTAGCCTACCAGGATTCCTTCCTTTGCATGAGCTTCCCACTTTGTATGCTTTTCCTTAGGAACATGCACAAATGCTTTACTTCCAAATATTCTTATGTGCTTTAGTTCTGGCTTCCTATTATTCCATAGCTCATATGGAGTTTTCTTTGTAGCTTTCCCTGGTAATCTGTTTTGAAGGTAGCAAGCGGTCATTATTGCTTCTCCCCAATATGTTGTTGGTAGCTCAGCATTAAACAGCATACTTCTTCCACTTTCACAAAGAGTTTGGTTCTTTCTCTCTGCTATACCATTCTGTTCTGGGTGGTATGGTATGGTGGTCTGGAACACAATTCCATTTCTTTTTAATATAGCTTGTGTCTTACCACTTGTGTATTCAGTTCCATTGTCAGCTCGTAGTATCTTTGACATTCTTCCAAATTTGTTGGATACTTCAGCTATGTACTCTTCTAGTTTCTCTGCAACTTCATCTTTGCTGTGAAGCAAATAGACAATTGTATATCTTGAATAATCATCAATAAATGTCAGAAAATATCTCTTCTTTCCAGGTGTTTGAGTACTCATTGGGCCACACACATCTGTATGAATCAAGTCCAGTGGCTGTGCTGATGTAATGGTGCTGTGTTTAGGAAATGATTTCCTTGTCATTTTACCTTTAAGACAACTAGTACATTTCATCTTTTGACTGCATTGGTCAATTGTAACGCCCTTAGCAAGCTCTCCCTGAACTAGCTTTCTTATTGCTTCTGGGTCTCTGTGCCCAAGACGCCTATGCCACACATGGATGCAATTCTCATGTTGTTCTTGTTTGACAGTATAAACAGCCTCTTGGTGTTGTAACTGGTACAGTTCATCTTTGATTTTTCCTTCTGCAAGAGTATTACCCTCTCTTGTGATGATACAGTTGTCATCCTTAAAAGTAACTACATTCCCTTCTCTTGTGAGTTTCTTCACTGATAACAAGTTGCTTTCAAGACTTGGAACATAAAGAACATCCTTTACTTGGATCTTTCTGGTTTCTGTTGGAGAGCCTTGGCAGTGGAGGTAGCCATCTCCTATTCCTTCTGAAGTTATATACTGACCATTGGCTAAGATTACTTTTTCTGATCTGCTTTGGTCTAGCTTAGAAAAGAAACTTCTGTTATTTGTCATATGACTTGTAGCACCAGAGTCTATACACCATACATGCCTTGCTGATCTGCCTGTACTTGTATTAAATGCTGATTCAACACACACAGTGTCCTTTTCTTCTTTAATAGCACTTCTGGCCTTCTGATTATTCCCTTTCCCTTTAAGCTGATTCATTTTTGCTTTCCAGACTCTGCAGTTTGCCTTTAAGTGACCGGGTTTCTTGCATACAAAACATTCACGTGTTTCCTTTATATGACTCTTATGTTTTGTATAGTCCTGAGTCTTTAATGCAGATTCTGCGCTGGATACATCTTTGCTGCTTGCACTCTCTGTTTTTCTCTTGTACTCATCCACAAGTTTGCCTTTAACATACTCTAATGTGAGCTCATCATCTGGCCGTGCATCTAGTGCGGTGACAAGCGTGTCATAGCTTTCTGGAAGACCGCTGAGTAACAGTGCAGCAACATGGAAGTCTTTTATGTCTTCTCCTATACCGCGCAGGCGCTCCACTATTTCTAGGGTGTCTCTGATGTAGTCCTGCATATTCTGGCCCTTGCTTAACTTAGACTGATACAGTTTCCTCATTAGATAAAGCTTATTGCTGAGATTTGTTCTTTCATGCACTTTCTGTAGCTCCTCCCACATGTCCTTTGCAGTGTTACATTTGCATATGTGTACAATCTGGTCATCATCTATACTGAGGGAGATAGTGCTCTGTGCTTTCTGATCCTTCTCTATCCATTCATCTGATGGAGGATCAGGCTTGGGCTCCTGTGTATATTTCCACGTACCTTCTCTTATTAGAAGCATCTTCACCTTGAATTTCCAGGATTGGTAGTTCTGGTTTGTCAGGCTTGGCACTAAGAACTTCACAGGATTGCTGCTGGCAGCCATCTTAGCTTTCTCTTTTATCTTCTTACTGTTCACACTTTACTATTGTACTGTGATACTGCAATACTTGGATACTGGGCCCATAACCTGTTAGCAGCAGATTATTCAGATCACTCTCCAGTAGTGGAATAGTAAAAAGGAACTTTATTTATGAACAGAACTCAGAGAATTTCTCAGCATACAGGATAACATGTCTGTACTGCTATCAGTCCATCTGCAGCAAGCATGGAAAGATGTCTGTGCTGTCTCTTCCTGTCTCAGAGTTTTTTTTTTTAATTTCTTTGACAGCCTAACTTTATTAACATTGACAATATCCCTAGACAAAGGCTTATACATGTAATACATACAAAAGTAGTTGTTGCATACAGTATTATTATTCCAACATCAATACCATTAGATGGCGCTGTAACAATTATCTGTTAATACATATTAACCCCTTAAGGACATAGCCAGTTTATAGATTAAAAAGGACAAGTCACCTCTAAAAACTGCACTAGGAGCTGATTACTAAAATAAGCAGCTCCTAGTGCTGCTGCATATGCCGCAGTGTTACACTGCTAGCATTATTGGAAACCTCCGATAATGCTAACAAACACTGCGGTGCTGTACAATTGAAAACACCGGACCATGCTGTAAGCAGTTGGACGTATTCATGAGGGGGCAGGATTAGGGTGGCGGTGACTGCCGCGTGAAGCTAGCCAGTCACCACCAGCCTCTGGAGCAGAAGGGCAGTCCAGGAGAGAGGCAGCGTCTCGGACCACCTCCTCATAAATACACCCGACTGCTTACAGCGCGGTCCGATTTTCAATAGTACAGCGCTGCAGTATTTGTTAGAGTTATCGGAGGGAGAAGGGGTTAAATTAACATTACAAATTGCCGAAGGCATGACAGATACAGATACAAAAATACATAGCAAATACTGAATGACAAAACCAGCAGTAAATGGGGCCCGACTACTCCTGATAGGAGTTAACACAAATTACCACAGCTGAGACTTAAAAACCCCAGCAGGTAATGCAGAAACACTAGCAACAAAAGACAAGTACAAAGAATCGGGCTACATAGCACATTGGTAGCGAACCAATTATAAAGGGCCACAGGACATTGCTATTGCTATTGTTGCACTTCAGCATTTTTCGCTATTTCTAGGGTATAATTTAGTGCTTCAAAATTTGTTAATGATTAAAGACAATGATTTTTAGGACTTTGTGAGGAGAGTTAGGTTTTACTTACTATTGTAATTTGTTCTCCATGATGAATGAATGCAAAAATAATATAATAATACAATAATATAAAATGTCAAATATTTAAGTCAACGATCTGCATTAATGCAGTTATCTTCTGATAAGTCATTGGTCAATAATGAATGAAATTACTGATCCATATCCGTACACGGTAGTTTACCTCATAGTTATTTGATCTAAACTGTTTTTGTCTGTTCACATATAGGTCACATATACTTCTCTATGTGCCTCAGAGTAATAATAATCATTGACATTTCTTTTTCTATTTCTTATCAGTGCCTAACATTACTGTAACATACCTCTAGTAAAAAAGTCAGACTGATAATAAAGACTAATTTATTGTTATCTGATTTGCAGAAATAATAATAAATGGCTTAGATTTGACTTAGATTTTAATCATTTATTGCATTTCAATGTGAGGATTCCATCAGGACTATTTACTATTGTGTCAGTATGCATGTTTCTGTTATGTACATAAAGTTGTGTACAATCATAACTTAACTAAAGGAGACAAAATAATATTACACTTGAAAACACTTCACGGGCTTCACACACAAGCACTTGTTAACCATACATATATAGCATTTAACTTTGTGATAACATATTGTGAAAATCTTCTCAGTTCATGAGCCACATATCCAGAGCCAAGAGAGAAGATGGAATGGAAAAGTAAAGGAAGTGAATATATGTCGGTAAGTATTTCAATAGGTGTGAATGAATATAAAATGTGGGTTCAAAAATTCTTCATGACCTTGAACTTTTCACCTTTATTGTTACAAACTTGTACTTCCATGTAATTTATTTGTGTTGTTATTATTTGATAAATCACACCATGTTGTTATGCTTCTATATGGACTTACCTGTTTCCAATCACGTTTATGTATAATGAAAAACATTAAGTACACTTGGATGTTTATGAGATCTAAGGTTCACAATGAAGGCTGTTTCTCCATAATTTTACATATTTTTTTATATTTTTATTATTTTATTTATATTTATTTTGAACTAATAAAACTATACTTTCATTGTTTATAGCCTTACTTAGGATGAAAATGCTTTTAGGTTTGGTCTTCTGCCTGCATGCACTAGTAATAGGTGTAGGTTTTTCCTCCTCTGTGCAATGTGGCATAGATTTCAATAACAGTGCACCAATACTGTGGCAGAGTTGCTAAGAGGTTGAAATGATTTTGACAAGTTGTGCAGTGTACAATGAATCATGTTGGCACACAACATATAGACCCGTTGTCTTTTTTGTGTTCCTTTTTACAACAATGCAGTGTCAAGTTGTCTTCTATCTTTCCATCTAGAATTACAGCAGATGAGTAAGATAAAACATCTCTGTTTGTCTTTACGAATATTAAATCTTAATTTTGGGCTTTCATAAACTGTAGTCCTAATCCAAGAGGAACTTGTACAGTGTTCATGTGTAACATTCAGGGTTAAATTACCAAAATAATACCTCACCTAGATGGAACTTCTTGCAGATATTTGTTGGAAGCCTTAGACCCAACATTTAAAGAGTGATAGTACAAACTTAAAAAAATGTTTACCTCACCTTCTATCAGTGCAAGATTTTAATTTGTTTTAAATTCTACTAATAAAACAAAGAATAAACTTTACATTGCACCTCTTGACATGATGGTTAACATTCTATTTCTTGGACTACATTCAAAGTATAACTAAACATTTGAAGGAAATCTACCATCAATATCTGTCATGATAAACCAGGAGCACTTACCCATAAATCCAGGCACGTGACTTTCCATCATTCCTCAAAAAATTAATTTGTAAAATTATGCTAATAAATCTGAAGGGCTCCTGTTGTTGTAACAATACCTATTCCTTGCTGCAGTTTCACAGGCTTCTACACCATGCAGGAACACTTTCCCCCTCTCAATGTGAGACGAAACTTCCTCTACAGCAGTAAGATAACATCAGGCAGAGGAAAGGGAAAATGCCAAAATGTAAGTCTTACCGGGTCCCTCCAGCTCCTATATGATCATATTACATAGAGCAGGCGATGACAGGGATCAGGTGGGACTAGACGAGTGAGGGGGAGTGAATAAATAATAAGATGAGGTGCTCAGAGGCACTACGTTGGCATAAGCTGTTGCACCAGCTTATTTTTGGTGAAACCATGCCATTGTGGATTTTAATAAAAGAAGTTCCTAGCAGACATCATCAAGATGCACGTGAGTAGGACTAGTGTGCTATGAGTCATTGTAATTGTAGTCAGGGGTGGTCCGGCGACCTATATCGTGGGTTGCGGGCTCACCCGTGTTCCTCTGCCCCGCTAGCGCATCGCTAGTGCGTCTCACCTCTCCTGGCTCCTGCTACGACCTCCTCCGCTGTGTGCATGCATTCCTGACTCCTAGGGCGCAGATGCGCCGGCTGCCGGCTTCTCTAGATTTAAAGGGCCAGAGCACCAATTATTGGTGCTGGACATTTTTAGGAAATGTATATAAGATGTGTTTGATGCCTTGCGCTATTTCTGTGATTTTCCATTGTGACCCCGGTTCTGTTTCTGACTTTGCTCCTTTGCCTCCTGCAATGACCTGTTGCTACATCTCTGACTTCCTGACTGTGCCCGACTACGAGATTTCCTACTGTTTCTGTACCTCGACCTTGGCTGCCACTGCGGACAAGTCACGCCTGTGGAACGGCCTGGTGGTACCACACCACAGCAAATCAACCCGCAAAGCTTTGGCTTGTGTCATCGTCCACAGTGGTTCCGAGGATCCACTACCTCTGAGCCTGACAATGATAGATGTACTTTAAGCATCAACAGCTGTAAGTTCCAACTATAACTAAACAGTGGATAGAAAAAAAAAAATATCGCTTGAAACCACCATTTTCCAATAACAGACCAACATATGGCTTAATATGAAGCCCAATCAAATCACAAGGTCCAAACACACATTTAATTAAAGCTCACAGATATGAGGACTAGCTGTTAATACTGTGATGGAAGATAGGTAAATGGTATGTAGGCAAAGCTACTGTGGAGCTTTATTTACTTCTTCACTGACATCTTACAGATTTGGCTGTATTTTGATTGTTTAGTAACATGAAATATTTTTCATTGTTACCATTGTTCCATGGAGAGAACTAACAGGCATCAGGTTCAAATGCATGTAAGGTATTCTTAAAACCACACAGAATAAATTTGGTGAGAAGTAACTGGAAATGAGAAAGAACATGCAGTCTCCTGTCTTTGGGGATAGTGGATTGAAGGTGTATATAAAGATATGATGATACTCTCTCCTAGTTACAATAAACATATGCATAATTACTTTTTTGCACGTTTGTCTTAAGAGATGCACTTCCTCTGGGCTTGAGAGCTTGACATATATTACTTATATCCCTACCAAACTTTCTACATAGAATTGATTTGTCTTAGAGATAACAACTGACAGAAACAAAGCTTCTGATTTGTTTGATTAAGGCCTCTTCCACATTAGCATTTTTCACGTGTGTTTTCTGCGCATGTTTTTGACGTGTGGAACTCGTCACTCTGACATATTGTAGTCAAAGGGTTTTGTTTTAACCATTGTGAAACTCTTAGCATGCTCTACTTTTGCAAGTCACACATATGAAAAACGTATCATACAAGTCTAAATGAAAAACATGCAAGTGCAATGCACATTAGAAGGGTTCCTCCTAATGCAGGACAATGCTAGACCTAATGTGGCTGGAGTGTATCTGCAGTTCCTGCAAAAAAAAGTATATAATCTATGGACTGACCCGCTTGTTCTCCAGACCTGAATCCGATAAAGCATCTGAGACATTGGGGCTTATGTGGGATCAAAAATTCTTCATGACCTTGAACTTTTTATCTTTATTGTTACAAACACAAACTTGTACTTCCATGTAATTTACCTGTGTTGTTATTATTCAATAAATCACACCACGTTGTTATGCTTCTATATTGACTTACCTGTTTCCAATCACGTTTATGTATAATGCAAAACCTTAAGTACACATGGATGTTTATGAGATTTAACGTTCACAATGAAGGCTTGTTCCCCAGACCTGAATCCGATATAGCACATCTGAGACATTGGGGCTTATATACTAAGGGTCCATTGACTTCCTGACATTTTCTGGGAGTTGCTCTGCTTTGACAGGGATTTATCAGGGGATTTGTCGCATGAGACAGAAATTGGGGGGGCGAGCTGTCAGGCGATCTGACTGATTCGGACTGAGCACAGGATTTAAGATTAAAATTTTGTCGCAACCAATGCACTTACATACACTGCGCAGGGAAGCGACAGATGCAGGATATCGGGCGCACAATTTTAGTGAATTGTGGCAGAGTGCATTGTCGGGACAATTCACTTTTGGGAACTGTGAGGGACCGGGTAAATAAATGTGCCCCAATGTGTCTTGCTCCATCCACCAACATCACAATGCACCACAGACTGTCCAGTAGATGGCAGATGTTTTAGCCCTCATCAGGAGCATGCCGAGGCATTGTAAAGAGGTCTAACAGGCACGTGGAGGCCAGGTACAATACTGAGCCTCAACTTGACTACTAAGGACATTTTATCAAAGGTGGATCAGCCTGCAGTGTGTTTTTCCACTTTATTTTTGTGATTGACTCCTGGATTTGGACTCCAAATCCAGGCCTCCATTGGTTGGATTTCCATTGATGTTTTTTTGTGATTTTGTTGTCAGCACATTCAACTTTGAACAGAACAAAGTTTTAATGCAAATATTTAATTCTAGGATGTGTAATTAAGTGCCCCCTTTATTTCTTTGAGCAGTGTATATATCGACAGTGAATAATAATTGTATTTCTATTGAAATGTGTCAATACCATAATAGTGGTCAGAGATTGGAAAAGGTTTGTTACATGTTAATCCAGTAAGCCTCTTGTCTTTTAGGTAATTGAATCATACTACCATCACGTCTGAGTTCTGATGCATGCTCAATTACCTAATATTTCAGTTAAGACAGATTGTGTCACATTTGATGAAAATGCGCATGGAAATGTAGCAGATTATTGGTCCGAATAGAGGACTTATGTTGTCCAATCCAGTCTTTTATTTTCTTAGTTGTTTCCCCTATGTATAATAAACTGCAAAAATTGATACTTCACCAAAACATAAGGACCATTAGCCATTTTTTCTTAATAAAACATAAGAAATGTTTATTTCATATTACTTAAAAGAACATCACATTGATGCAGATGCATTGCTGCAAAATGCAGAGGTAGCGATTTTCACAGTGGGAATGCATACACTGTCATGATTATGTGCATTGTATGATCTTCTATCAGCAATACATGTTCCTTTATAATCTTATGTGCAATATGATGGAATTTGCCACAAAAAAACTTTTTTAAAACTATGAAGTAAGAGTATCTCCCTCTTCCTACAGTTTTGATCTGTCCCTCCAAAAATTTAGGGACCATTTTATTTTATGAAGCATGTCATTGTGATGTTTTTTAGGTAATATAAAATAAACATTTGTTATGTTTTATTAAGAAATAATGTTGAATGGTCTTTATGTTTTGGTAAAATATTATATATATGAAGAGGACTAGCTTTAAGCTTATAAAAATAGGATGAAATTAACATTGGTGAAAACTACTAAATTGATGTTGCATGTTATGTGTTTTTTGATGGGAAATTGTTTACCCATGTATGGATGGAAAGATTTGTTTCCTCTTAAAACATTGGTGCTCTGAGAACATTGTAAACAGGGAAAAGTCCCTTTGCAGGGGGACCACAGGAATTTTTGTCTGGGTATTGTTCTACCAGCCCTGATGAATTTGTTGCATACATTCCTAGGTCTGAATCTGCAGGGAAGGATAGGATTTTGGAATTCTTGTATGTGGGGAAAAGATTTCATGAGAGCGGACCATTGATGTGATGTGAAGTGTGAAACGTGTGGACAAAAGGTACCCTTTTTTGATAATTTGCATGCTGATACGTTATAAGGTGGTGTCTGAAGTGAAAGTTGAATTAGATTCTCTAGATGGCCCCTTGAATGAAAGCAATTGTCCATTTCTTATAAAGGGAGTGTTTCACTCTGACCTTGAAAGTCAGACATTGGTTTATCCTTGCTGAATACCTTCATTTTTTTTCACCACACCAGTCTCTAACTTGCAGCTCTGTCCTAGTTTAACAACAGTTAAAGGAAACATACCACTACAAATCTACCTATTAAGGTAGATCCGGTGGTAGGCGTATCTAACGTATGTAAGGATAACCCTTTTTACAGTAATTCTTTACTCCCCTCTATCTTTGCTAATCTTTAATCAGGGTAATATGCAAATTTTATAAAGAGGCTACTGAGGCGTGGAGTAGCCGGAGCTGAGGCTACACAGCGTGGCAACTCCACACCCCAGTAGCCCCTTCGATCCTCCTACCCATACATCTTCAGCTCCTTGTAGCTGCACGCTAAATATGTCTGGGTAGGAGGATCAAAGAAGTTACTGGGATGTATATTACCCTGATTAAAGATTAGCAAAGATAGAGGGGAGTAAAGAATTAGCCATAGAAAGGGCTATCCTTACATACGTTAGATGCACCTACCACCGGATCTACCTTAATAGGTAGATCCATAGTTGTAGGTTTCCTTTAACCTACTTTTTCTGACGGAGCTCTGATTCAAACATTTCTGGGGCCAGGACTTCACATAACTCATATACTCATAATTAGTTCAGTGCTTGCTACAGACCTAGTTCTAGTTAGCTCCCTGTACGTAGTATTCTGGTGCTTTGTCCTTCCGATTGCAATTTTGTACTAAAGTCGCCCTGTTGTGACTCAGCTCTGAAGACCATTTTTCTGTGTTTGTTTTATTTTTGTGTTTTGTACTTTGTAGCAGCGATGGGACATTTCCTAGTTTTCCCTTACAACCTGCGTCAAGTAGTATTGCGGCAAGTAGGTAGCTTTAAAGGGGATTAGTGTAAGTGAATTCTGTCTCTTCCTGTTCTTGCACCCTGCATTACAGTAGTTTTTATGAGCATTTTACCCCACAGATTTAACCCCTTAAGGACACAGCCATTTTGTAGCTTAAGACTCAGTCCCATTTTTTTGATTCTGACATGCATCGCTTTATATGGTTATAACTTTTGAACACTGTAACATATCAAAGTGATTCTGAGATAGTTTTTTCCCCACATGTTGTAATTCATTTTAGCAGTAAGTTTTGGCTGATAAGTTTTACACAAAAAAAAGAACAAATGATGAATTTTTTGAAAAATGTGCCATTTTTGAAATTCGAAATCTTCGCGTTTTCAGGAAAATAGATTTACCACCTAAATAACTTGCTGAATTACATTTCCCATATGTCTACTTTACATTTTCATAATTTTTTAAATGTCTGGATAATTTAATTTGATGTCACGCGGCTTACAAATCAAATATCGCTTTCGCGGATTTTCAGAATTGGCTATTTTGGGGATAAATACAGTTTTGAATGAAAGTTTACATATTTAACATTAAATAACCCTATATAACCAACCCATTTTAACATATGCACCCCTCAAACTATCAGACACAGCTTTTAGAAAGATTGTTAACTCCTTGAGATCTTCATAGTAATTGAATCAAAATGGAAGTGAAATTTAGTATGGTCAAATTTTGTCGGTTATACGTTCATTTAGCCCTAAAATTTACACATTTCCAACAGATAAAAAGAGAAAACCCACCATACAATTTGTTATGAAGTATCTCCCGACTACAGCGACCCCCCAAATGTAGCTGTTACTTGTTTTATGGGCGCAGGATTTTAGTTTCCTCAATGGCCCCTTTTGTGGGCTATACAATTCTCGCTTTTTCGTTATTGGGGCCATATGATGGCAATTTTTTTGCGGGACAAGATGCTTTTTCCAGTGTTACCATTTTTGGGTTGGTATCCCCTATTTTTGAGGTCACGAGTAGAAAAACATCAATTCTGTACTGGATTTTTTCTTTTTTTTCTCCGTGTTTGTCGTATAGCCTAATAATCATGTTATCTTTATTCTATGGGTCGATACGATAACGGGGATACCAGACTTGAATATTTTTTCTTATGTTTTACAAAATTTTCCAAATAACCCTAATGTGGGGGAAAATCTATCATTTTTGCATTGCCGTCGTTCCAAGTGGCAAACATTGTTATAATTTTGGCTATGGAGTTGGTTGATGGCTTGTTTTTGGTGAGCTGAACCGTCATAGTCTCCACGCAGTAGCTGTACTGCGTTGCACGCTATTCGCAGGACTCAGCGCAGTACAGCTACGGCGCGAAGTGCTAAGGGGTTAAATAACAAATTAACACGCAACTGCGGATACATAGTGAAAATTGTACTTTTTCAACAAATACTGAATTGTATCATCCACTATGCCTCAATATTTAAAAACCTAAATATGTTGCCCCAAACTTTTTCAATACCTACAACAGTGCACATAAGGGAAAAAAGCACCATTACATCAATAGTTTTACCTCAGAGATTCATCCAATTTTTAAAAACCTAATTTTTTAAATCTGGGGTCCAGTAGCTGAATAGCACTATTCTGCTATGTATATTGCTGTGAGCGCATAAAAAGAGTTTATGTCTACATGAGCAATATAGGCAAGTTAACCCATGTACAAAGCTGTTCAATATACCACTTAAACTGGTGTTTGGGCACACAGTATGGCACAGAGGGACAGGAAATCTATTTGACTTTTGTGTTGTGATAGATTAATATATGATGAGGTTGAATCGCAAGTATACTTTATAACACTCAACCAGGTAAAAACCAATGACAGACAACCTCAGTCCTTTTTCCATTGACAAAACTTTACTTCCAGGCCCATAAAAAGCAAGACTATGACAGTGATAATCACAGCAATGATGATAGCTTTGGCTTCCAGGTGTAGATTAATGTACTACCATACCCAGATGTTATACCTCCATTCATCTATAACAACACCCAAACAGCCTTCTCTAGGCTGGGCCTGTTGTAGAAATAAATGCTATAAAGACCCCCACCAGAACCAGAGTATTTAATGTATCCGGCTACACTGGAACGGATGCAGGGCTATCATACTCCTGCGCACGAATGTCAAAGTATGATAAATGACCCCCCATGTCTCCTTTGTGGTACATCTGATATGCCTGTAAAGTGGAATCCACAAAGAGATGACCCAAGTATGGAAACTACACCTTTCTAGGAATCTTTTTAAGGGCTATAGTGAGCACGCATTATTATTCTAGAGCAGTGTATTGGACTTGATTGCTGGTTCAAGTTCAAATTTGTATACAGTAAACAAAGTTAAAAAATATTGTAAACCATTGAAATAAAATCAAAAAAATTAAATGTAAGCCCCTAATATGTCCCTTTCCCATAGAAACACTTAATGAAGTATAAAAACACAAATAGATAAAACCCACATACATATTTGTTATTGCCGCGTCCGTAACAAACTGATTAAACAGAATCATTATTGGACCCTGTAAAAATTAAACCCAAAAAATGTTCCAAAAAATAATATTTTTTATTAATAACCTTAAAAAAATGCACTAAAAAGTGACAAAATAATATTATATTATAATAAGCCTCTGAAAGATGGTGATACTAAAATTTACAAGATTTTCTCCAAATTAGTTTTTATTCAGTAAAATTTTGAAAAAATAATAAACCATATAAACAATTTCTATAATCGTGGCAACCTAAACAACCAAAATAACCTATCGTTATTATGGAGAACGGACAAAATAAAAGAAAAAGAACACATTTTGTTTTAACCACTATAAAACACCTAAAGGATTAACAAACTTTGTAACAGTACTTTTTCATATGTTGAGTGTTGTAGTTTCCATAATGGGGTAACTTATGAGTCTTGCTATTATTTAGGTCTCTTGCAGTCAACTGAAAGTTAAGGAGGTCCCACCAAATATGAGTTTTGGCAATTTATACAAAAATTTTTAAAACAATCTAGTAAAATATTTGGAATCTTAAAAAATCATGGCAATATAAAACAGACATTAGGAAAATGAAAGTTAGGAATTAATTTAGGTGCTATGACTATTTGCTTCAAAAGTACAGAATATAAAACTGTCAGGTAAGAATTTTTCAAAATTTTTGCCAAATTTTAGCTATAGGCAAAAAATGATATCCAAATTTTTCAACTTATTTGAGGTACAATATGTCACAATTAACAAATCCCCTGGATATGTTAAAGCGTTCCAGAGTTATAACCCCTTATTGTGCCACAGGGCAGATTTGAAAAATGTGTCCTTGAGGCCAAAATAAGCTTAATCCTGAAGGGGATAACAGTCAGAAGATTTACAGTCGGATCCAAGGGCAACTAAAATTATAAACACCAGGACTAATAGGTCAACATTTCCTTGAATTTATCGCCTGCAGTGCTGCTTTTTTTTCTTTTTCTCTCTTTGTGGAGGATCATCTGCCCAATCCTAATTAGCTTGCACCCGTTGTTGCACAAGCGTGCTGCATATATATATATATTTCGAAGAAATGTGCAGCACTCCAATTTCGTAGAAAGAGTGATAAAATCTTTTATTCCATAGTGAGTAACATACAGCGACGTTTCGGCTCAAAAGAGCCTTCCTCAAGCTATATATATATATATATATATATATATATATAGAATACATATACTGTTTATACTGTTGTCTGCTTATAGAAGTGTTTTAGTAAACATTGGCCACATTGCTCTTTTCAGACTGTATCTAATTTTTGTAACAACAAGAACAGAAAATGTTCTGTTTCATCTATATATTGATATATTTCTCGCCTTGCACAGCTAGCAAAGCAACCAAGTGAAAATAAAATACCAATGGTGTACATAGCAAAGTTTTAGCATCAGCCAACCACATTATAAACCACAATATAACTAGCTACTGCAACATGGATAACAAAGTATGTTGTGTTAATGTAAAGCTTTAATAAAAGGATGCATTATAAAGACAGCATTCCCAGAGAATTAAGCTCAGCAGAAAATTGCAATTTATGAGGAACAATGTGCAGACACACAGGCCTGAACTTTGCAACGACAGCAGGTTTTATTCTTTCTGCTATATAAAACTGTCTGAACAAATGCAGGAACTGTTAATGTAAGAAAAAAAAATGTGCCACTGACTCACTAAGCACTCGGTCAGAAGCTCGTAAATACATGTGATTGCTAAACAGACAAACAGAGTGCCCTTGAGGTTATGTATCAAATATACTGGTGCAATGAAGAGCTCAGTAGTATTCCTTAGATTTTTTTGTTGATGCCCAATTGATTTTGTGTTTTCTCATTGTAAATTAAGTTCTTCTTTTGAGTCATTTTAAGTAATATATTGCAGTAACATTTAAATGAGTATTCTTATCTGGGCATTCACATTTAATTCTATTCATCTGGTATATATATACATATACACTCATCGGCCACTTTATTAGGTACACCTGTCCAACTGCTCGTTGACACTTAATTTCTAATCAGCCAATCACATGGTGGCAACTCAGTGCATTTAGGCATGTAGACATGGTCAAGACAATCTCCTGCAGTTCAAACCGAGCATCAGTATGGGGAAGAAAGGTGATTTGAGTGCCTTTAAACGTGGCATGGTTGTTGGTGCCAGAAGGGCTGGTCTAAGTATTTCAGAAACTGCTGATCTACTGGGATTTTCACGCCACAACCATCTCTAGGGTTTAAAGAGAATGGTCCTAAAAAGAAAAAACATCCAGTGAGCGGCAGTTCTGTGGGCGGAAATGCCTTGTTGATGACAGAGGTCAGAGGAGAATGGGCAGACTGGTTAGAGCTGATAGAAAGGCAACAGTGACTCAAATCGCCACCCGTTAAAACCAAAGTAAGCAGAAGAGCATCTCTCAAAGCACAGTACGTCGAACTTTGAGGCATATGGGCTACAGCAGCAGAAGACCACACTGGGTGCCACTCCTTTCAGCTAAGAATAGGAAACTGAGGCTACAATTTGCACAAGCTCATCGAAATTGGACAGTAGAAGATTGGAAAAACGTTGCCTGGTCTGATGAGTCTCGATTTCTGCTGCAACATTCGGATAGTAGGGTCAGAATTTGGCGTCAACAACATGAAAGCATGGATCCATCCTGCCTTGTATCAACGGTTCAGGCTGGTGGTGGTGGTGTCATGGTGTGGGGAATATTTTCTTGGCACTCTTTGGGCCCCTTGGTACCAATTGAGCATCGTTGCAACGCCACAGCCTACCTGAGTATTGTTGCTGACCATGTCCATCCCTTTATGACCACAATGTACCCAACATCTGATGGCTACTTTCACCAGGATAATGCGCCATGTCATAAAGCTGGAATCATCTCAGACTGCTTTCTAGAACATGACAATGAGTTCACTGTACTCAAATGGCCTCCACAATCACCAGATCTCAATCCAATAGAGCATCTTTGGGATGTGGAGGAACGGGAGATTCGCATCATGGATGTGCAGCCGACAAATCTGTGGCAACTATGTGATGCCATCATCTCAATATGGACCAAAATCTCTGAGGAATGCTTCCAGCACCTTGTTGAATCTATGCCACGAAGAATTGAGGTAGTTCTGAAGGCAAAAGGGGGTCCAACCCGTTACTAGCATGGCGTACCTAATAAAGTGTCCGGTGAGTGTATATATATATATATATATATATATATATATATATATATATATATATATATATACATATATATATGCCAGATGAATAAAATTATACTATTAATAATGGTATACAGCCACCGATTATATATAATATAATAGGTGCAAATCCGTAAATGAATCCAGACAGAAAGGATCCTCCCAATAATAAAGATGAAAAGGCAGCACAAAAAATAAAGTTGAAAAACAGTGTTTTTTTAATCCATATTGAAGGCAAAAAAAGAAGGAATGGGACTAAAAAGTGGGCGCTAGACTAGCCTTGTCACGGTGGAGTGTCTACACTAGAGGTGCAAAAATTAACTAGTTCGACTCACACCATAAGGTATAGGACGTTTTATTAACACTTACAATAAAAAGTGGGCCTTGGTGTCAAGGCAATTGGTACATAAATAAATAATATAAAATGAAGACCATATAAAAGTCCAATTAAAATGACGCGTTTCGGGAGTATTCCCTTCATCAGACTAAAAGAATGGACTAGGAAAGCTGTGATGGTAAAGACATTTAGAAGTCTAGACATTAGCATAAAAGGGAGTGGTAGACCAGAACAACCAATAAGAAATATTGTTAGATTAATTAATCATTGGAAGAAGTAAAGGAGGGGAGAACACCTGTAAACACTTTTGTACTTACATGTCAGTGTGGAGCTCTGTGTGCTGGTGTGCAGACGCCGGCGCCTGCGCAGTGTAAAAGAAAATTGGCGCGCGCCCGAATAGAAAGTAGGCGCACGCGCTCAGGGGAGAAATACAGAGTGTGGAGGAGCGCCTGCGCACAAGGGTGTCACGTCCGCGCCTGCGCAGAGTGGAAATGGGTCGGCGTGCGCCCGATTCAAAGGATGGCGCATGCGCCCAAGAGGAAAGCCGAAGTGTAGTGAGGCGCCTGCGCCCAAAGCCAGCGCATGCAATATTGTGTCGCCCGGTAATATGCCTATAAGGCTGCAAAATGAAAAGACTACTGGCTGGCTAGGGCATAGTGCCTGCGAGTACAGGGGAGGATAAATGTACTGTCGTGTTCACTGGTTGGTGGTAGTGACAGCCAGTACTAGGGTTAAGTACATACTGAAGTAATATATAGTGTGCAATAAACAGGATATATGAATATAAAACCATAACATTTGGATGAAAAGGACAACCATGAATGTATAGACA
Source organism: Engystomops pustulosus (assembly GCF_040894005.1). Taxonomy (NCBI): domain Eukaryota; kingdom Metazoa; phylum Chordata; class Amphibia; order Anura; family Leptodactylidae; genus Engystomops; species Engystomops pustulosus. The sequence continues at coordinate 100,488,712 of NC_092415.1, read as the reverse complement.
TATAAATTATAGGATGTAGGTGGCTGTCCTGATTGGGACTATTACATATAGTAATCAAGTGAACATTTCATAGGGTTAGATAAAAAAATTAATTATTACAGTAGGAAAAAGGATTAAATTTCATAGAGCGTATAAAATTCTAGATTAAAAGGACAAGTAATATTGAATGATTTGGTACATATAGATAAATATATAAAGGAAAAACATTTGCAACCAAAGAAAAAATTATTAAAAAGATTATTGGGAACAATTATTATAAAACAGATCGCCCTATTGGGGTCTAGAACACATTCTCTAGACTCTCATTCAGACCAGCGGGGACTAAAGTGTGTAATTTGAAAATCCAGTACATTTCGCGCTGTTTCAGTTTGTTAAAACGTTGGGGGACAGAGGAGTTAATTTGTTCAATAGGCGTGATTGTGAATTCTTTATAATTTTTGTTGTGATGTACTGCGGCGTGTCTGGACACACTATGTAGGCAGTAACCATTCGTAATATTCGATCTATGTTTGTTGAGCCTTTCTCTTACCGACTGAATGGTGCGTCCTACATACTGCAGCTTGCAGGTGCACTCTATCACATAGATCACATAATCTGTGCTGCAGTTGAGGAAACTTTTTATCTCAAAAGTTTCTCCAGTAGTGTTTGACTGAAAACTCGTTTTTCTGTGTGTAATTGTTTCGCAGCATTTACACAGGGAATGGTTACACTTAAAACTGCCTATAGTTCGGGGGAAAAAAGAAGGTTGGGTTATTGTTTGGGTGCGTAGGCGGCTTGGGGCTACTATATTCTTAACCGTACGGGATCTTCTAAACGTTAGTCTCGGATTTGTAGGGATAATATCTTTAAGATATGGATCGTGCAGAAGAAGGTCCCAGTGTTTCTGGAGTATTTTTCGAATTGCTAGGCCGTCATTAGAATAGGTGGTTATAAAATTGGTCACAAAGGAATCATTAGTATTTCCCCTCCTTGAAGGTAGTAAACACTCCCGTTGTGTCAGGGCACCCGCTTTTTTGTGTGCTGTTGAAATGAGGCCTGTGGGATAGCCTTTGGCTCTGAACCTATCTGTTACCATGCTACTCTGTATATTAAAGTCTTCAATGGTGGTACAGTTCCGTCTGATCCGCTTGAACTGACCATATGGGATATTGGTTTTCCATTTTTTGTAATGGTTACTTGAAAAATCTATATAACTGTTACTGTCCACAGTTTTGAAATGTGTCCTAGTATGTATTTCACCTTCTTTGTGGTAAGCAACAATATCCAGGAACTCGGCTTCTTTAGATGTGATGTTGGAAGTGAAGCTCAAGCACCATTCGTTATCATTGATGTCTCTGATAAAATTGACAGCTTCTTCCCTGCTACCTTTCCAGATGATAAATATATCATCTATGTATCGTTTATATAGTAGGCAGTTTTTAAATGATTCATGGGTATAAATATTTTGCTCTTCGAAGAGTCCTACAAATAAATTTGCGTAGCTAGGTGCAAATTTGCTTCCCATGGCCGTGCCCCTCTGTTGTAGATAGATTTTATCAAGAAAGGAGAAGAAGTTATGTTCTAGAATAAAAGCGATGGCTTTGGTGATAAAGTTGCTTTGAAGGGCCGGCATATCAGGATCTTTAGTGAGATAATGTGAAACAGCATGAATACCCAGGTTGTGCGGAATGATAGTGTATAATGAAGAAATATCCATGGTAATAAACAAATAATTGTCTTCCCAGGGAAAACCTAGGATTTGTCTCAAAAGATCTGAGGTATCCAATGTGTGGGAGGCAAGTTTGCGAACATAGGGTTGAAGGAAAATGTCCACATAGTGGGATAGTTTAGATGTCAGAGATTCAATTCCTGAGATTATGGGGCGCCCCGGTGGATTGTTAGCGTCCTTATGAATCTTAGGTAGATAATAGAATATAGCCATGGCTGGTTCCTCGATTTTTAGATAGTTTAGTTCTTTTTTATTCAGGATGCCTGATTTGAACCCTTCCTCTAGGAGGTCATATAGGGCTTTTTTGAAGAGCAACATGGGGTTTTTGTCTAGTTTCATGTAGAAATTAGTGTCTGAAAGCAGTCTAAGTGATTCCTTAATGTAATCACTTTTATTGAGCACCACGATACCTCCCCCTTTATCTGCTGATTTGATGGTTATGTCGGGATTTTGAGCTAGTTGTGTCAGTGCTTTCCTCTCTAAAGCAGAAATGTTTTGTTTGGTCTGTGTAGAACTCTTGGATTCAGCGTGTAGGATTCGGAAGTCTGTGGAGACTAGGGAATAAAAGGTTTCCAAATAATTGCCTTTATGGTGAGTTGGGTAAAAATTGGATTTTGGTTTCAGGTCGGTATGTATGGCAGGTGTGGAGATTTCGATGAGATCCATAGTGGGAGTGGGATCTAAAGTGGGTGTGGTGGTGACATTTTTTATGGAGTCCTTTTGTATGTTGAAATGCCTTTTAAGGGTGAGCTTTCTAATAAATTTGTTCAGATCAACAAAAAGCTCAAAGTCATTGGAAGTTGATGACGGGCAGAAGGACAGACCCTTTTCTAAAATTTTCCTTTCTGCATCTTTTAGAACATAAGAGGAAAGGTTAAATATTTTGACCGTATTAAGGGGAGCCTGCGTGGGTTCTGTAGTAGGGTTGTTGTGGTTCTGAGGCGTTGTTATATTACTGGTGGCTGATTCTATTTTTGTCTCTTGTATTTCGGGGTTACCACTAGAGAGTCTTCCCCGGAGGAGATAGTTTCTTGTTCTGTGCTTTCCTCCTCTGACTCCTCTTTTTCTAGGTTTTTTCTTTTTTGGCTTAATGGGGGGGCTTTGTATACTATCTCTTTTATGCAAGGATCTATTGAGTATTGAAATGCTGGGGGTTTCTTCACTTCTTGTGGTAGCCCTAAAAAAGAAATAGATTCATTTGGGGATGTAGCCTCACCAGTGCGGGTGTTATCTGAGGGTATGGTCTTGTAATGTGCTGTGGAGGTTGGTGTATAAAATTGTTGGGCATCATCTGAAGGGCTGTTTGTATTCAAGCTGTCGTGATGGGTGGTAAGTATACTTAGATTTAGATCTACAATGGAGGAAGAGCTCTTGTCAAATCTGCCAGAAGGTAGGATGGGTTTCTGAAGATCTAGATTAGGTGGAAGAGAGGTATCTATTTTTGGATTGTGTGACAATGGCAAGGGGGTCTTAGGTACAGTTTTAGGATTCTTGATATAGCTAGGTATGTTCCTAGGTGGGGGGTCAGAGGGGAAAGCTCCTTGGATGGGGATTGTATCTGAAGGTTTGAAAGTACGGCTGTGAGTGAAGGTCCGTTGTGTATTCTGATTATGGGATTTATTATGATGGAAGTTCGTGTTCCCTTTTTTAGTATAGGGCCTTCTTGGGGTATGGTTGGGGTTCTGCATTGAGGTTCCGTTGAGGTTAACCCTGGTGACATTAGATGGGTGGTTGTTCGTATTATGACGTCTTGTTTTGTTTTCTTTAGTCCAAAACTTAATGTTCCCTGTTTGAAAATCATTTCTGTCCCTATCAAGTTTCTTAAGTTTTTTTGTGAGTATTTCTTTTTCAAAATTCTCAATGTTTAGGGTGAGTTGTTTATTATATTTTTGGTAAAGTGGATGCTGAGTAAAAGGGGCCATTTCTACCATAATCTCGTCTATAGAGCGAGTGGCATTATCAGTTAAATTTAACCTTTTATCACATAAACATCTCAAAAGTTTCAGTGAACAATCATGTAAAAGGGAATCCCATACATTTACAAAATCTGCATCGTTTTTAAAGGCAGGTTCAGGGTGGAGTCTAAGACCCCGCGGTACAATATTTTCTTTCAAATAAGTAGTGAGAAAAAGTTTATCCAAATGGTGCTGTGACTCATTCTTCATGGCTTTGTCAAGCCGTGAGAACAGATTCGATATAGTTTGTAGTTCCAATGCTTTGGGGGATTGGACCTTACTTTCTGTTAAAACAGTACCAGAGGCAGATTTGGTAAAATCTGCGAAGATCCGTTCCCTCTGACGGAGGCGGGCATCCTTAGGACACATATTCGATCGTAGAGAGCCACAAGGTAGGCAAAACACACAGGTCAGTAGACTGGTTTGGTACACAACACGGCAAGCCAAAGGTCACTCCAGAGTTACAAAACCGGTAACACCAGGTTCCGGTTACACTGTATGCACAAATAGAAAAAAAAGAGAAGGAACAACCGGAGGACGGCGCCTCGTGTGATATTGTTGGTATAGATTTTACGAAAAGGATAAGCAATACTGCTCACCTGTTTACCACTTGGTGGTATGCAATGAATTATCCCAAGGAGAATCTTCACTGTCCTAGATGTTCTTGCAGCTCCACAGTCCCCAGGGTAGCCGGTACCCACGTAGGTGGGCCGGTATGGTTCAGATATTGAAGGCAAAAAAAGAAGGAATGGGACTAAAAAGTGGGCGCTAGACTAGCCTTGTCACGGTGGAGTGTCTACACTAGAGGTGCAAAAATTAACTAGTTCGACTCACACCATAAGGTATAGGACGTTTTATTAACACTTACAATAAAAAGTGGGCCTTGGTGTCAAGGCAATTGGTACATAAATAAATAATATAAAATGAAGACCATATAAAAGTCCAATTAAAATGACGCGTTTCGGGAGTATTCCCTTCATCAGACTAAAAGAATGGACTAGGAAAGCTGTGATGGTAAAGACATTTAGAAGTCTAGACATTAGCATAAAAGGGAGTGGTAGACCAGAACAACCAATAAGAAATATTGTTAGATTAATTAATCATTGGAAGAAGTAAAGGAGGGGAGAACACCTGTAAACACTTTTGTACTTACATGTCAGTGTGGAGCTCTGTGTGCTGGTGTGCAGACGCCGGCGCCTGCGCAGTGTAAAAGAAAATTGGCGCGCGCCCGAATAGAAAGTAGGCGCACGCGCTCAGGGGAGAAATACAGAGTGTGGAGGAGCGCCTGCGCACAAGGGTGTCACGTCCGCGCCTGCGCAGAGTGGAAATGGGTCGGCGTGCGCCCGATTCAAAGGATGGCGCATGCGCCCAAGAGGAAAGCCGAAGTGTAGTGAGGCGCCTGCGCCCAAAGCCAGCGCATGCAATATTGTGTCGCCCGGTAATATGCCTATAAGGCTGCAAAATGAAAAGACTACTGGCTGGCTAGGGCATAGTGCCTGCGAGTACAGGGGAGGATAAATGTACTGTCGTGTTCACTGGTTGGTGGTAGTGACAGCCAGTACTAGGGTTAAGTACATACTGAAGTAATATATAGTGTGCAATAAACAGGATATATGAATATAAAACCATAACATTTGGATGAAAAGGACAACCATGAATGTATAGACATATAAATTATAGGATGTAGGTGGCTGTCCTGATTGGGACTATTACATATAGTAATCAAGTGAACATTTCATAGGGTTAGATAAAAAAATTAATTATTACAGTAGGAAAAAGGATTAAATTTCATAGAGCGTATAAAATTCTAGATTAAAAGGACAAGTAATATTGAATGATTTGGTACATATAGATAAATATATAAAGGAAAAACATTTGCAACCAAAGAAAAAATTATTAAAAAGATTATTGGGAACAATTATTATAAAACAGATCGCCCTATTGGGGTCTAGAACACATTCTCTAGACTCTCATTCAGACCAGCGGGGACTAAAGTGTGTAATTTGAAAATCCAGTACATTTCGCGCTGTTTCAGTTTGTTAAAACGTTGGGGGACAGAGGAGTTAATTTGTTCAATAGGCGTGATTGTGAATTCTTTATAATTTTTGTTGTGATGTACTGTGGCGTGTCTGGACACACTATGTAGGCAGTAACCATTCGTAATATTCGATCTATGTTTGTTGAGCCTTTCTCTTACCGACTGAATGGTGCGTCCTACATACTGCAGCTTGCAGGTGCACTCTATCACATAGATCACATAATCTGTGCTGCAGTTGAGGAAACTTTTTATCTCAAAAGTTTCTCCAGTAGTGTTTGACTGAAAACTCGTTTTTCTGTGTGTAATTGTTTCGCAGCATTTACACAGGGAATGGTTACACTTAAAACTGCCTATAGTTCGGGGGAAAAAAGAAGGTTGGGTTATTGTTTTTTAATCCATAACTGACAATGTTTCGGCTCTTACAAACCCGAGGCTTGAGAAAGGCTTGTGTTTGTAAGAGCCGCAACGCTGTCAGTTATGTATTAAAAAAGCACTGTTTTTACTACAGAAGGCTGGGCAGGCTATACTGCAGGAGGCAGGCTGGCTGTATACTACAGGGAGCAGGCTAGCTGTATACTATGGAGGGCTTGGCAGGCTGTATACTACAGTGGGCAGGCTGGCTATATACTACAAGGAGCAGGCAAGCTGTATACTACTGGGGGCTGGCTGGCTGTATACTACTGGGGGCTGGCAGGCTGTATACTATAGGGAGCTGGCTGCATACTACAAGGGGCAAGCTGGCTGTATACTACAGGGGGCAGGCTGGCTGTATACTATAGGCGGCGTGCTGGCTGTATACTACATACTACTATATACTACTCCATACAGAGAACATGGCACACACCGGGGTAATTTTTATGATTTTATTTTAGTGAGTATATCACATAGCATAGTCTTCACTGAGATATATGAATACAAGAAAAATACATACTTTACAGATCAGAGGTAGTTTACAACGTTTCGGTCATCACAACCTTTATCAAGTAAGATCTGTTCTGAAAAAACCCTATGCCTTATAACGCACTTTTCAGAGACACCTTACTCAGAGATTCCAACAGCACTTCTGACCTCACCATAGACAGGCTAGGGTTACTGAACAAGAACAACTACAATCCCCAACTAACCATCATCCAGTCTAGACATACATTTCACTGGTAAACAGAGACACACAGAAGATAATAGATGACATAAAGAAAACAAATACAAATATCACTTCAATGTAATATCATAAAACCAGCAGACAAAGGGGGTGCCATTGTGGTTATGGATAAAACAGACTATGTCAATGAGATACAGTCCCATTTGAGTGATTCTTTTACATACCAACAACTTCCTAGGGAACGTACACCACAAATAACCCAGTCCATTCAAAACCCCATCGCAAAATACCTATCCTTAGGCACAATAGATTCCAAAACAGCACTGTTTCTCACCAATCATCATCCCATTACTCAAGTCTTCTACACTCTTCCCAAAATCCACAAAAGATTGGATAAGCCCCCAGGAAGATCGATTGTAGCCTCAACCAATTCCCTCCTGGTACCCATCTCAATTTATCTTGAAAAGATATTGACTCCTCTAGTAAAAAAGACTCCGTCCTTCTTACTAGACACTTTACAATTCCTAGATTCTATTAAAAGCCTATCTCCTCTACCACAACCATCAATTCTGGTAAAATGGGACGTTTGCAGTTTGTATTCATCAATTATCCACAACAAGGGCATCAGGGCAGTCAAAAGACTTTTGGATCTCAATCAAATCACAGGGCATGAGGAAGAACTCATTTTAGAGTTCTTACACAAAATTCTTCACAACAATTTTTTTCTTTTCGGTGACCAATTTAACCTGCAAATCCAAGGGACTGCTATGGGGTCCAATGTAGCCCCTCCATACGCCAACACATACATGGCTTGCTTTGAAGAAGATCACATATACAGTAATGCAATATTCCAACAAAGCTCCATATACTGGCGTCGATACATCGAGGATGTGTTCTGCTTAAGGAGGGACTCACTGGACTCCTTACAATGCTTTCATAATTACCTGAACTCCATTACACCAGAACTACAATTTACTCTACATTATAATATTCACCAAATGAATTTCCTTGACACCTTGGTGATCCAAGACCCACAAGGGGTAATCTCCATTGATCTTTACGTGAAAGCAACTTTTCCATTTCCTGAGCTCACACCGACCACAAACAAAAAAATCACTACCAATCTCACAATTCAATAGAGTCAACAGAATAGTCAGTGATTCCCAGAAAAAGACCAAAAGGTTGACAGAAATGTCAACCAAATTCCTAAAGAGAGGATACCCCACTAAGAATCTGAAAGATACTCATAAAAGAGTTCCATTGCCAAGAGACACCAGACCTAAAAACAAACCCAAACGTATATACCCTTTATCCAACACTACTATCCTACATCTCCCTTTTGACGAGAGTCATTAAGAAACTCTGTCCCTTGTTAAAACAGGCATACCCCAACATCCAGGAATTTCAACTCCCTCCCCTTGTTTGTTACAAACGTACAAAGAACTTGAGAGACAAACAAGTACAAGCCGACATTGACAGTTTTTCCAAAAAAACACAACAGACCTTTCTTCCCACTCCCAAAAAGGGTACGTTCCCCCAGCCCTGACTGCAGCCAATGTTCTGCTGTTTTCCATGGTGAAAACTTTTCTCATCCCAGGACTGGTCATCGTTATCCAATCTAAATATATTTCACTTGTAATTCCCATTTTGTGGTATACCTCTTGAAATGCCCGTGTGGACTGTTATACGTGGGAGAAACTACGACTCCCGTTAAAGACAGAATAAGCAAATACAAGTCCACTAAACCAGGTACTATTAACAGTCCCGGCACATTTCATCAAGCACCACTATCATCCCTCACAACTCTGATATCAAGTTACTGGGCAAGTGGAAACCCCTTGGAGAGATGGCAACAGAATAGCGTTATTACGCAACCGGGAAGCGTACTGGATCCACACTCTGCAGACCATTGAACCTCTTGGACTTAGTAAAGCCTACAATCGTACTTTCAATTAATCATGTGTTGAGTATTCTTATGTTGTACTTTGCAGTTTTTCATGCCTCATTCTAACTTATACTGTTTCCTTCTTTTCCAGAAAAAGTAACATCATAGAACCAACATCGTTCTCTTCAAATACTTCCCAGAATGGTAAAACCACACATAGTATACAATATATAGTATTATAGGATATTATTGTCATGCATACTAATATACGTCATATCTACCTCTTTTCTACTTGACTCTATCTTTTGATCTTTTCTCCCTAATCTTCTCTCTCTTCCACCCCTTACATGCTGCTCCCTCTTGTTATCTTCAGCCACTAGTTTCTCCATACTCTCCATATTGCATACCCATTCCTCTTATATTTTGCTTATAGTTGACTTACATTCCATCCACACCATTCATTTGCTAACCATTCCATTCATACATATTCTATATATTCGTTATTTTCCCTTCAAATACTACTTGAGGCGTGTGTGACAGATACTTTCTGCGTGTGACACACCGCAACACACATCATTCACGATGTGCATCAGCCCTCCCCGGCTCCTAAGCATCACGCTGCTAGCTTCTTTATTACATGACCTCCTTAGATATGACTGTATTTTTCTCCTGGTTCTATTTACCACTACAATGTTAGTGCCTCCTCTTTTCAAACAATCTGACCTGCAGAACCGTCTAGGTTTTTACATATACAGATGCTATTTTCATATGATGAATCTAGACCTGTTGTAAATACTGTATATACCATTCACATGCCGTTTGACTATTTCTACACTGATGTCTTAGCCTATTTTTTACTGTATATTTTTTCATTTTTTCAAACCAGATAATACTTGATAAAGGTCGTGAGGACCAAAACGTCATAAACTACCTCCGATCTGTAAAATCTATATTTTTCTTTTATTCATATATCTTGGTGAAGGCTGTGCTGTGTGATATACTCACTAAAATAAAATCCTAAAAATGACCCCGGTGTGTGCCATGTTTGCTGTATGGAATAAGACGGTTTGAAAATCCCACATTGAGCACCACCCCATCAATGGTGTGCGGTTACAATTGTTCTACATGGCTATATACTACAATCACATTCATTAAATGTGAATGCCCTGATGGCAAAAAAAACCTTTAGGCATCTAAACCAGGCAGTACACATTAAACACTTAAGCCGTACTTTGCTTTAAATTTTTGCTTTTTAATTTTTCTCGTCTCGCATTTTTTAATTTTTTTTATTTTTCCATGTATCAAGCTGTATGAGAGCTTGTTTTCTATGGAACAAATAGTTCTTCCTAGCGGCACCATGTAATATTCTGTGGCATGTACTGGAAAAGTGAAAAAAAATTCCAAAAGTGATGAAATAGAGTTTGGGACACAAAATCTTATTTTATGGCATTCCCTTTGCTATCCAAAAGATAAATGTCCTTCACTCTTTTAATCAAGTTCATCGGATTCATTGAAAAAAAACTGAATAAATACAAGAGAAATCATATAACTGTCACTGTTCAGCAAGTATAACATCAAAATTCACTATATAATGGGATGTTGCTTGCTGATAAAAGTTGAAAGCCCAGAAATGATGTGCATGAGGATATGTGCATGTGCATGCCAACCCCCAAAAGTAAACATGACAAACATGACATGCATGGAGAGAGCTCATGGGCTGTGCCCTCTCCATAGCCGGTAAGTCTTTGCTGCATATCGCAGCACTGATCGCGGGTGTTAACCCGCACATATACGGTATTGCCATATTCAAAAATGCCCGTTCTATCAAAATATAATAACTGTTTTTCACTGGCACTTTTTTGCCATTTCGAAAAATATAAAAAAAATTATAAAAAGTGATCGATAGGTTGTACAGTCCTAAAATGGGAGCATTGAAAACTTCATCAAAAGTTGCAAAAAACGATACCGCCCACAGCTCTGTACACTGGAGTATAGAAAAGTTATTAGCGCCAGAAGACGGCAAAATTAAAAAAAAAATCGTACACAAGATTTAATTTTTGTAAATGTATGAAACATTATAAAACCTATACAAATTTGGTATCCCCGTGATCGCACCAACCCAAAGAATAAAGTAGACATGTAATTTGTGGCACACAGGGAAATCCATAAATTCCAAAATCAATACCATCACTATGAAGTGCAGTTTGTTTAGCAGAAAACAAGCCATCATAGAGCTCTGTACATGTAAAAAAAAGTTATACATTTTTGGGAGTGAACAATAAAAATGAAAAAAAAAAAGTTGAGGTCATTAAAGGGTTAAGTAACATTGCACTACACCCAAAAGAGTAAACAGTAGGTTAAAAAAAAGTCACAATACAAAGTGGTATAAGATCATTATTAACATTACCTAATTATTACCTATGAGCTGTCCATGGAGTGTGGTGGTTGGACAAAATGTTGGGGTTGTACTCTTCCATCTTCTTCCACTTAACCTGGTGAGTGTAGCTGATGCCAAAAAGTTCTATTTTGGTCTCATCTGACCACATTACCTTCTCATCTAGATTTTCATTGATGAAACACAAACTGTCCTTTGCATGTACATACTTATTTTCCCCAATGTATCCTATTTATTATTAATGTATTCATTAACTTTATCTTTTAATAGAAAGATCCTAAGAACAGTTATTTGTTTCTATGAAGAAACATCTTGATGCAGTATAGGCAGTGTTAAAACTATGCTATCACTTGTCTAGCTCTAATAACTTTTTTATGCATCTCAAGATTTTATTAGCAACAGGAACATCTGCTTGGCAGAGGGTTCTGATTCCCAGCTCTCTGTGTACGAGTATTCCTAAATCATTTCCCATTATGAAGAGCACTGCAAAAAGTCAGCTCAAAGGCTAAAAGGAATGACAGCTTGCACTTGGATACCTACAGAATATCTAGATCCATGCTGCCCATCATCCACTGTCAATTATAGCATTCCGGCTGAATGCCTGAAGGCTGAAGAATGTAATTAAGTGGTTGAAATATTAACTGTATTGGATATATGAATGCAAGATCAGACAGGAAAATAAGTAAGCATTGGGTAATAACTCCTGAAGAATGTGACTAATTAAATAGCATGTTTTTATGTTTTCACCTCATTGCATTCCACATTTCAACAAGGTACATATAACCTGATATGTGATAATAAATAAAATAATAACAAATCTTTATTTATATTGTGACAATAAAGAGTAAAAACATTTAAAACAAGAGGCCCTGCTGCTATAGCTTACAATCTTTGTGGAGCAGGTCCTCACTCCTATTGTTTCATATGACTATGTTTATTGAATATCTGTCTATTGATAAAAGAAATGAGAAATTTCTCTTCAAAAGGATGCACTTTTTCTTTAGAAACCCTTAACTCCTTAATGACCGCCCTATCGGGATTCTACGGCGGTCATTAAAGGGTACTTCTTCTGACACAACACCTTTCTACGGCGGTGCGTCAGAAGAAGATTTCTGGACATTGGGTTAGTCTGGTGCCGGTCTTGGGCTGTGATGTCACAGCCCAGACCCGGCACTAACACCTGGGATCGAAAAATCTCCAGTTCCGGGTGTCTAACCCCTTTCACACTGCGGTCATGCATTACCACGGTGTGTAAGTGTCCCCACCGTGGAACGGACCCACCCCAGTGTGCGTACTGGTGAATCCAATCCCTCCTGCCGCAGCCCCGGGGTCCAGCAAGTGCCCGGAGGCTGTCAGCTTCTCTGGACGTCAGGTTCTGCCTCCTGGTAGGACCCGGCTGTATGTAACTGAGCATGAGCATGTGTATTGCAGACTAAAGGCTTAAACAAGTAATCAGATGAAAGCTTGTTTAGGCCAATAAGGGGAAAATGTAAAAAAAGTAAAAAAAAAGTTTCAACCATTTTATAATAATTACATAAAGTCCCCTAATCAGCCCATTTACTTCTAAAAACCAAATGAAGTATATAGAACACAAATAAAACACAAATAAGTACATATTTGGTATCATTGCGGCCGTATCAATCTGTAATATGAATCTCAAACAATATTGAATCTGCCAAATGAACAACGTAAACAAAAGACGAAAAACTTCCTGTAATATACCACTTTTAATTAAATACCCTCACAAAAAATGTTCTAAAAAGTGATCAAAAAAGTTACGTGCCCTTATATGATACGACTGTAAAGAACAACTCTGTTCGCAAAAAATTAGCCCTCAACTAGACCTGTCAACAGAAAAATACAAAAGTTATGCCCCTTGTTGCAATTTTTTCTAATATTGGTTTTGCTCAGTAAAATTGAACAGAGATAAGAAAAACTATTTAAATTAGTTATCTCCGTAATCGTAGTGAACCAGAGAATAAATATAAAATATTATTTTTATGTTATGAGGAGCAGGGGAAAAAAAGTGCTAAAGATCCAAAATAAAGATGGATAATTTTGTCTGTACCCCCCTTGAAATAGTTAATAAAATCTCATGAATAAGCTATAGACCCCCCAAATTAATTATCTATACACTGTATCTCACCTCTCAAATAATAATAATCATATAATCACATTACCAAAAAAAAAAAAAAATTATAGCCTGTACAATATTTCATTATTTTAGTCATTTTTGGCCTAAATGAATGTATTTTCCAAAAAAATTTCAAAAGTTTCTAAATCGCACTTCCATTTTGTTTTAACCTATGTGAAAAACTAAAAGGGTTAATAGACTTAATAGAAGTTGTCTTACATACATTGAGGGGTGCAGTTTACATAGTGGGGTAATTTATGGGGCCTTTCAAAATCACCTGCAAGATGAGTTGTCCCTCAAAATGTGAGTTTTGGGGATTTTCATGAAAATTTGAAAAATTGCACATAAAGTTCTAAGCCTCATAACATCCTAGAAAAAGGAGAGGATGGATAAAATATCATTCTAACATAAAGCCGGAAATATTAGTTATGAAGCTTTTGGGGTAGTTTTATTTCCTGTCTGGAATGCAGAACATTTCAAACTTTGAAAATGAAGATTTTTTCTAAAATTTGGCCAAATTTTAATTTTTTTCCAGAATGAAACGCAAAACTTATCACTTAAATTTTACCATTATCATGAAGTACAATGTGTCACGAGAAACAATCTCAAAATCCCACAAGTTATTACCAATTATCGTGATACATGTCAGATTTGAAAAATCAAGTCTGGTCATTGAGCTGAAAACAAGCGTCGGTGATAAGGGGTTAATGATTATTTATAATGGCATGTGCTTGTAAACATACATAACCTAGCTAAAAAGAACAGCATAAATCAGTATTGTGGGAAAAAATATATCTGTTGCTTGGAATGAAAACACAAATACTATTCAAACAATTACTAAAATATTAATAGCTCCATATACTTGTGCTTCAATATCTTTTCATGACAGCTGTATCTGCTAAGATTTCTCAGCAAGCATTGTGGTACTTCTGAATCAGGTATGGAAAACATTGCTGCTCAGGTTAAGACAAGTAATCAATTGTATGTAGATCAGCCATCTGTTTTTGATAATGTTAATGTTGCCTTCATTTTATTCACACACCACTTGGCATGACTATCAGCTTTCTATAAATGTACTGCATTATACAGTGTCAAAACAACCCTCTAGTAATGTGTCTATTGCGTTAGCAGCAAGCAGATATACCAGGTTCCATAAAATTTTAGAAAGAACTAAAAAAGTCTATTAAGATACAAAACGTGCCATGAGCTGCAGCAGGACATCACTATGTATATCTATTTGCCTTACTCACATTATGCACCTCTTCATTCTACTACATCTTGTAGTATATCATCGCGTGATGTCATAATGTGTGTGCAGCGCAGGCAGGAAGAGGAGAAGTCGGAGCTGCAGGGAGAAGAAGACCGAGCACTTGGGAGAAGAAACTGAAGGTGAGCATAGAGGTTTTTTTTATTTTTCAAGAAGGCCCTGCTGTGGACATTTATGTAAAGGGGGGCTCTCATGTGGACGTTCATTAAAGGGGGCTATGAGGTGGACATTTCTTTGAAGGGGGACTCTGCTGTGGACATTTCTGTAAAGGGGGGCTCTGCTGTGGACATTTCTGTAAAGGGGGCTCTGCTGTGGACATTTCTGTAAAGGGGCAATGTGCTGTGGACATTTCTATAAAGGGGAGCACTGCTGTGGACATTTCTGTAAAGGAGGACTCTGCTGTGAACATTTCTGTAAAGGGTGGCTCTGCTGTGCACATTTCTGTAAAGGGGTGGTCTGATGTGGACATTACACTAAGGAGGTGTGGCACCGCTAGTTGTTTTATTAGAGTAACAGCTTAATTTCCTACCCATGGGCTTATACTCAAGTCAATGGGGCACATTTACTTACCTGTCTACGTCACGATCCCTGATCTCCGACGATCATGGATTGTGCTGCGATTCACTACGAGCATGCGTCCGATATGCTGCATGTGTCGCTCCCCGCTCAGGTCTGCTGGAGTTCACCTTCTTCTTCCTGGTATATGTAAGGGCATTGGTTGCGACACAACTTAAATATTAAATCTTGCGCTCAGTCTGAATCAGTCGGATTGTCCAACGGCTGCCCCCAATTTCTGTTGCATGAAAGCCGTCACGATTATGCCAAAATCTGATCGCCTGCCACAAGATCTACTTCTAAATACCTGTCACAGCCATGCGAAACCAGAAAATTTCTAAAGTCCGTTGAAAGTGCATTCCGTGGGACCCTTAGTAAATAAGCCCTAATAACTTTTCCCAGGGTTTTGCTAATGTGATAAAATTAGATGTCTTTGCTTATATGCGAGGATTGACAGTATGAGTGGGAGTTTTGCTGCAGGGTGATTGGCCAGCCAGGGGTAGCAGTACAGATCTCCTGCACCATCTGGGAGATCCACTCTGTATGGTAGAAAGTATTGAACAGTTTTATGAAGTTAGGGAACGTAATTAGCTTTCCTAAATAAATTGGTTATAAGAGCATGTTTAAAGTTCATCATTAAATTACTTTTATGACCAATACAAGATTAAGGATGTAGAGTGTATAGAGGATATAGAGAAGTATTTAAGTCCTAACATCAGGAAACATGGTTTGGATGCTGGGGCCCTTGTGGTATGAACAGGTCTGGGCCCATGTGACACTTAATCCGCCACTGAACAGGGAATAATGATTCTCTAGAAAATTATATAGCAAAGTTTTCTTATAAATTTATAAATAATTTTTTGTTTCCCTTTTTCACTACCCACCTTCAAAAATGTATAGCTTAATTTTTCCATGTATAGATCTATATGAGATGATGTTTTCTGTGTTACAAAGTGTACATAATGCTAGTGTTAATTTTAACCCCTTCCCGACGCGTGCCGTACTAGTACGGCGCACGCCGGGTCCCGGTGCATGGAGAGGGCTCGCGGGCCGAGCCCTCTCCATAGCCGGTAAGTCTTTGCTGCATATTGCAGCAAAGGCTTACCGGTAACACCCGCGATCGGTGCTAGAACCGATCGCGGGTGTTTTCTCCGCGATCGCCGCCGGCAATGCTAATTGCAATGCCGGCAATGCTAATTGCACATTGTAATGCATGGGGAGTAAAATCCACATATACTGCCATACTGTAGTATGGCAGTATATGATAGGATCGATCAGACTACCTAGGGTTAGAGAAAAATAGTAAAAGTAAAAATAAAAAAAAGTTTAAAAAAAAATTATAATAAAAAAAACTAAAAATTCAAATCACCCCCCTTTCCCTAGAACTGATATAAAAATAAATAAACAGTAAAAATCATAAACACATTAGGTATTGCCGCGTCCGAAAATGCCCGATCTATCAAAATATGATAATGTTTTTTCACTATGTTTAACCCCGTAACAGAAAATAGCGTCCAAAGTCGAAAATGGCATTTTTTTGCCATTTTGTAAAATATAAAAAAATTTATAAAAAGTGATCAAAAGGTTGCACAGTCCCAAAAATTATAGTATTGAAAACGGCATCAAAATTCGCAAAAAATGACACTATCCACAGCTCCGTACACCAAAGTATGAAAAAGTTATTGGCCCCAGAAGATAGCAAAATAAAAAAAAAATATTTTGTACAGGAGGTTTTAATTTTTTTAAATGTATGAAAACATTATAAAACCTATACAAATTTGGTATCCACGTAATCATACCGACCCAAAGAATAAAGTAGACATGTCATTTAGGACGCAGAATAAAAGCTGTAAAATCCAAGCCCACAAGAAAACGTCACAAATGTGGTTTTTCACCATTTTCACTGCATTTGGATTTTTTTTCCCGGTTCCCAGTACACGCCATAGAATATTAAATACCGTCACTATGAAGTGCAATTTGTTACGCAGAAAATAAGCCATAACACAGCTCTTTATGTGGAAAAATAAAAAAGTTATAGATTTTTGAAGTTGGTGAGTGAAAAATGGAAGTGAAAAAACTAAAAAAGGCCAAGTCGTTAAGGGGTTAAACCTTGTACTAGGAAACTTGAAAAAATATACAAATATTTGTGAAATTGATGAAAAAAAACACAGATGTTTTTACAAATTTTACTGTGCGCTTTCAATGACTCCTCCCCTATATTTTTTTGGGTGGGAATGGTATTGTGTTTTAATGGATTTAAAAAAATTAAAACCTTTTGTATGGAAGATTTAAACACTTCTTCATATTCTGATGCCAATAACTACAATGTAAAAAGCTATGTATTTTTTGTAGGACAAGCTTACATTTTGATTGTCACTATTGTGGGGACAATATTATCTTTAGATCACATGTTGTGAATTACCAATTGTGGTGAAATGGCTAAAAGAAGGCAATTCAGACATCTGGACGCTTTTTTTGTTATGGGGTTCACTGCTGTGATTAATCATTTTTATATTTCGATTTTGTGGGGACTTTTCGGACATGGCAATACCTTACTTGTTTATGATTTTATATATTCTGAGTTTATTTTATGTAAGTTCTTTGGAAAGGTGATTTGAATATGGAGTTTTTTATTTTTCAACATTTTTAAACATATTTTACAGTTTTACACTTTCAGGCCTCATAGGGTCTGAAAGTGGGTCTGATCGCTCCTACTACATACTGCAATACAACTGTTTTCACATGATCTATTACAGATTTGTCTAAATGACAGGGCTGTCATGGATGGATTTAATGGATTGTTGTACCTGCCTTGGGTAGTGGGGGGGGGGGAGGGGGACATAGACAGCCAAGATGTCATATACATGCAGTTTAATTACATTTACAGGGTTAACACCCACAATCGATGCCAGCACTGACTGCCAGTGTTAGCCTTAGCAGCAAATACCCAGGCTGTACAGAGAGGGCTCAACCCCGAGTAGTGGTTCATGTGTCATTCAGGGGTTAAATCAGAAGATTGTCAAGAAGGAATTTTAAATATCGTAAATAGGTACTGCATGTAAAATTCTCATGATAATAGGATAGACATAAAAACGCATTAAGGTCACAGAAATTTTCAACAAAATATATAAGGCCACATGACCTGCTTGATAAATGGAGCAAAGGAATGGAATTTAATAGAGCTGTACAAGATGTATTTTAAAAAATAACAATTTTATTGGATGACAAGGTCACATGATGATTTGTGGTTTATTTATGAACTGAATGATTTCATTGGAGACTTTTCTATAAATGACTAATTGGTGCAGTTAATAAAGGGATATAAATCATTATTTTTTATGGCTGGTAAACACCAAATTATTACCTAAAGCGGATCAAAAGTAGAGAAGAATTAGAGAAGGATAAAAAGTAGAGAAGGTTAGCGAGAAAGGTTTATGAGTTGAATGACAGCCTTCTGTAGTTAATGTCTGTGTAGATCCGCCATATGTCTGTTACAATTCCATTTACTAACCCCCAAAATATATGTGATAGATTTTAAAAGAATGACTTTAGGCTGTGCCAAAGTAAACATATTAAATCAGCTTTGGAGGATACATCACCAGCAATGATCATGAGTCTGACATTATAATAATAATAATTCATTTTTTATATGGCACATACAGATTATGCAGTGCTGCACAGAGCTGTATGACATCAGGCTCTATGACATCAGGCTGTATGACATCTGTATGTAGCCTGTATGTAACCCATATTTTCACAGTATTCTGTAAAAAAATACAGTGGGCTTGGAAATGATGTCACTAACTTGGCCAAGCCCAAATTTGATCACCTTACAAGCCCAGACTCCATTTTCTCTTTACTGAGATTGAGGTTTTATTCCATTGTGGAATATATAGATGTACATGCTTGTATCATCTATACATGCATATTTGCATGTATACAGCATAGGAATAGTAGTACTGTGTCCCCATATACACAGGATTGGAGTGGTAGTACGGTGTCCCCATATATACAGAATAGGAGTAGTAGTACTGTGTCCCCCTCCCACTTGGCAATGGGCATGTCCCCATTGCCCCCTAGACAATGAGCACGTCCCCCCTTGGCAACGGGCATGTCCCCATTCCCCCCTAGACAATGAGCATGTACCCCCTAGACAACAAGCATGATACCCCTACAAAACGAGCATGTCTCCTTTTGGCAACAAGCATGTCCCCCTAGACAACGAGCATGTCCCCCCTTGGCAACGAGCATGGTCCCCACTCCCCTTGGCATTGAGAATGTCCCCCCTTGGCAATGACCATGTCCGCCTCCCCCCTTGGCAACAAGCCCTTTTTGTGTGTGTGTGTTTGTATTTTTTGTCTTCCAGGACCGTGCATGCTGTGGACTACTTCGGATGTGTAGGATTCCGTTGATTACAAATTACAAATAAATTGGTCAACGAGGGTGTGTCCACATTTTCTTTCTATAAAAATGTCTTTTTGTAATTAAAAGTATTTTCTTCACAAGACTCTATAATGAGCCATAATAGTGGTGCTGTCTAGTTGACGATGTTCATTATTAAGGGCTGGCCTTAGTGTTTTCCATCTTTTTTTTTTGGCAAATTCACACTAACGCCCATACCATTACTCCGGTGCCCACCGCCACCAGGGGTGCTGGGAAGATGGTCTATAGATGGTCAGGTAGTGGGGCGGCTGCAGGCTGTTATTGTTGAGCTGGAATAGCCCCCTAATAGTGGGCTATCCCAGCTCAGTAATGGCAGGCTGCCATTTTTTTTTTATCTGGCTGATTTGGACAATAAGGGGGGAACTTTGCATTTTTCTCATGGCTTTGCAGCCAGATCTTGTTGCAGTGAGCTCTGCAGATTTTTGTGGCAGATAACCTTTAAAAAAAAGCATCAGAAAAGCGAGTGTGGGAGCTTGGTGGCGAGTGTGCAGTGATCCGAAGTGTGTGCAGTGTCTTAAGTGTGACTTACGTTTAAGGGACTTAAGTTTGAGGGGCTTTAGCAGGTAACTGCTGTATTTTGTGTTACTTTGACTGTAAATTCAACTTTCTGTGCATAATTCTATTGTAATCCCCATTAGAATAATGGACTCCATAAGTGGCATTGCTACACAGTGTACATCCTGTGCCATGTATGCTTTCCTTGAACAGCTGTTCGAGGGGGAATACTGCTGTGTGGGATGTGGGAAAATTGCTCATCTGGAAGCCCAGATTCTGGATCTAAATGAGCAAGTTTCAAGGCTGCGGGCAATTGACAATATGGAGCGAAGTTTGCTGCTCCTGGAGCACAAACTCTCTGGGGAAGATGGGTGTGGGGAGGGAAGTATGGAGGTGCAGAGTGAGGGGGCAGCTAGTTGGGTAACATATAGAAGGCGGGGTAGAGGGAAGAGTTGTAGGGTGTCTAGTCCTGATCTGGTGCACCCCAATAAGTTTGCCAGGCTGGCGGATGAGGGGGCTATCAGCTCTGGGGTAGCAATGCTGCAGCAAGACGTGGCCTCTAGCAACCAGGGGACTATCTGCTCAGTAAGAAGGGTAATGGGAGCACAGGCAAGGTCAGACAGGTGCTGGTAGTGGGAGATTCGATTATTAGTGGAACACACAGGGCAATCTGTCACAAAGACGGTGCATACCGAACAGTGTGTTGTTTGCCGGGTGCTCGGGTTCGGCATGTTGCGGATCGGGTTGACAGATTACTGGGAGGGGCTGGTGAGGAACCAGCGGTCATGGTCCACATTGGCACTAATGACAAAGTAAGAGGTAGGTGGAAGGTCCTTAAAAATGATTTCAGGGATTTAGGCCATAAGCTCAGAGCAAGGACCTCAAAGGTAGTTTTCTCCAAAATACTGCCTGTACCACGTGCCACACCAGAAAGGCAGCGGGAGATCAGGGAGGTAAATAAGTGGCTCAAAAGTTTGTGTAGGAAGGAGGGTTTTGGGTTCATGGAGAACTGGGCTGACTTTTCTGTCGGCTACAGGCTCTACAGTAGGGATGGGCTGCACCTCAATGGGGAGGGTGCAGCTGTTTTGGGGGAAAAAATGGCTAGAAGGTTGGAGGAGTGTTTAAACTAGAGACCTGGGGGGCGGGCAAGTACACTTGTGCAGGGCAAATAGACAGTGTAGATAGAGAGCTGGGAATAGTCATAGTCCATGGGGGAGGAAGGGGGGCTGGAATGAGATTGGGAAATAAGGACAAAAGGAATATGGAAAGGGAAAACCATATAAAGTGTATGTTCACAAATGCCAGAAGCCTCACAAACAAAATGGAGGAACTGGAACTCTTGATGTTGGAGCGGAAATATGATATAGTGGGTATCAGCGAGACATGGCTGGACAGTAGCTATGACTGGACTGTTACTATAGATGGTTATAGTCTTTTTAGAAAGGATTGTATAAATAAAAAAGGGGGAGGGGTTTGTTGATATGTGAATTCTTGCCTCAAGCCTGTCTTGCGAGATGACATCAGTAACGCAAATGCAAATGTGGAGTCCCTAAGGGTTGAGATAAGAGGAGGGAAAAAGAATAATAAAATATTACTAGGGGTTTGTTATAAGGCTCCAAATATAATGAAGACAGCAGAGGAAATGCTCATAAGTGAAATGAATGCGGCTTCAAAGCAAGGTGAAGTACTAATCATGGGGGACTTCAATTAACCAGATTTTGACTGGGGGGCAGAAACCTGCAGGTCCTTCAAAGGTAGCAGGTTCTTGTCAACAACAAAAGACAATTACCTGTTGGAACTAGTCCTGGAGCCAACAAGAGGTGGGGGCACTGCTGGACCTTATCCTAACCAACAGACCTGATAGGGTATCAAAACAACAGGTTGGGGGGAACCTGGGTAATAGTGATCATAATATCATTGATTTTGTATTACGCTTTACTAAGAGCGTTAGTGAAGGGGCAACCAACACTCTAGACTTCAGGAGGGCAAATTTTCAGCAACTAAGGGAAGACCTTAAAGACATAGACTGGGATAATGTTCTCAAAGACAAAAGCCCCCCCCCCCCCGCCCAAAATTGGGACTTTTTCTCATATACTCTGAAAAAGTCCTGTGAGAAACACTTACCTTATGGGAAAAAGCATAAAAGGAACAAGAAAAAGCCTATGTGGCTAGCTAGTCTTGTAAGGAAAGCAATAAGCGAGAAAGATAAAGCGTTTAAGGTGCTAAAACGTGAAGGTAGCGATGAGGCATTACAGGATTATAGAGATAAAAATAAATCCTGTAAAAAGCAGATAAAGGCCGCAAAAATAGATACTGAGAGAAATATTGCCAGGAAGAGCAAAAATAATCCCAAATTATTTTTCAAGTATATAAACGATAAGAAACTAAAAACAGAGAGTGTGGGTCCCCTTAGAAATAACATGGGGGTCATGGTGGAAGGAGATGAGGAAAGGGCCATCTACTGAATGTCGCATTCTCAACTGTCTTTACCCAGGAAAATCCCCTGGTGGAAGACACAATGAGGAATAATGTAAATTCTTTTTGGAATGTCAACAGTTTAAACCAGGAAGAGGTACGGCGGCGCCTCGCAACCACTAAGATAGATAAATTACTGGGGACAGATGGCATACAACCCCGGCTTCTGCATGAATTATGTAGAGTGATCGACAGACCGTTATTTTTAATATTTGAAGATTCACTGAGGACTGGTTATGTTCCACAGGACTGGCGCATAGCAAATGTGGTACCAATATACAAAAAAGGATCAAATATCGATCCTGGAAACTACAGACCCGTGAGTCTAACTTCTGTGGTGGGGAAAATATTTGAGGGGTTTGTTAGAGATGCTATCCTGGAGTATCTCACTGTGCACAACCTTATAACCCAGCGTCAGCATGGGTTTATGAGAGATCGGTCCTGTCAGGCTAATCTGATTGGTTTCTACGAGGAGGTAAGTTCAAGACTGGATCTGGGAGACGCTGTGGATGTTGTATATCTGGACTTCTCAAAGGCATTTGACACGGTGCCACATAAAAGGTTGGTATATAAAATGAGACTGCTGGGAATAGGAGAAAATCTGTGTATTTGGGTAAGTAATTGGCTTAGTGATAGAAAACAGAGGGTGGTCATTAATGGCACATTCTCAGATTGGGTTGATGTTACCAGTGGAGTGCCACAGGGGTCAGTATTGAGGCCACTTCTTTTTAATATTTTTATTAATGACCTTGTAGTGGGTTTACACAGTCAAGTTTCAATATTAGCAGATGATACTAAGCTGTGTAAAGTAATAAATACTGAGGTCGATAGTTTAGCATTACAGAGGGATTTGTGGAAGCTTGAGGAGTGGGCAGAGAAATGGTTGATGAGGTTTAATGTAGATAAATGTAAAGTTATGCACTTGGGCCATGGAAACAAAAAGTATAATTATGTTCTAAACGTTCAATTACTTAGTAAAACTGGAGCTGAAAAGGACTTGGAGGTATTGGTGGATGGTAAACTTAATTTTAGTGACCAGAGCCAGGCGTCTGCTGCTAAAGCAAATAAAATTATGGGATGTATCAAGAGAGGAATAGATTCTCATGATAAAGACATAGTTTTGCCCTTATACAAATCCCTGGTCAGACCACACATGGAATATTGTGTACAGTTTTGGGCACCAGTGTATAAAAAGGATATAGTAGAGCTGGAACGGGTGCAGAGGAGAGCAACCAGGATTGTTAGGGGAATGGGGGAACTAGAATACACTGACAGATAAAAAAATTTGGGATTATTCAGTTTAGAAAAAAGACGACTGAGGGGAGACCTCATTACAATGTACAAATACCTGAACGGACAGTACAAGGATTTCTCCAAAGATCTTTTTATACCTAGGCCTGTGACCAGGATAAGGGGGCATCCTCTACGCCTAGAGGAGAGACGATTTTACCATCAACATAGACAAAGGTTCTTTACTGTAAGAGCAGTGAGACTGTGGAACTCTCTGCCGCAGGAGGTTGTTATGGCGGACTCTATGTACATGTTCAAGAGAGGCCTGGATGCCTTTCTGGAGAGAAAAAATATCACGGGTTATGGGGATAAAACATTTATTTAATTCTTAAAAGTTGGACTTGATGGACTTGCGTCTTTTTCAAGCCTTATATACTATGATACTATGGCGGTATTGGTCACGGGCAGAGCACCACCGCTTGATAATGCTTTCAACTGTAGATAAAAAAAAAATTAAGCAAAATAGTAATGCATTAATTTTTATTATTATTATTATTGCCTTCCCGCCCTGCACTCCTGCACTCCCCCAGCACACTCGCCTCTAATACCTGCAATCGCTGCAAGCAGCAACCGCAGTTATTAACCCTTCCGATGACGCGTGCAGCTTTTAAAAGGGAGAGTCATCTGCAGTTTTGTTACAATGAAGCATTGGCTTATTATAATGAATACTGTGTAAAAATGCCACAGTAGTATTGCAGTATATGCTAGGAGTCATCAGACAATCCAGGTTAAAATACTCCTGAGGGTCTAAAAAATTGTAAAACAAAAAATTTAAAAAATATAAAGTATAACAACCCTAAAAATTCAAATCATCCCACTTTCCTTAGAACAGTAAAAACTCACGATAGATATCGCCACATCTCAAAATGCCCGATCTTTCAAGATATAAAACAGTTATTGCCGCCGGTGAACCCAATAAAAGTAAATAGCAACCAGATGTCTAAAATGCAACTTTTACACCATTTTACATCACAAAAACTTCAGCTTATTTTGCAAAAAATGACTCCTCGCACAGCTCCATACAACGAAGTATGAAAAGGTACATTTTGAGAAGGGTGTAGAGAGGTTACTTACCAAGTTCTTCATGCCGCCTTGGATACGCGTTTTTCCACTCATCAGGGACCATGAGCGAGTTGATCTCCTGCCAGGCTCTGTACTTTGCTCCTCGGTCCGCATATTCTTCCACCCGCTTGTCCCATTTCAGAGAACACTCTTCCACCAGCTAAATTAAACGTTCCATAGCAATGTGTACCATTTTCACAGCTGAATCCTCACACTCACACATTTTGCACACACTTTACACACTGCTCAAAAACTCACTTTCTGGATGCCACACTTCAGACACTCTGCAGACAGCCGAGGGCACAGCTGAGGTCACTGTCTGCAGACGTCACATGATCGTGTCTCCATAGCAACAGACCCACAACGAATGGCCGCATCTGTTCGGGCTGTTCTGGCTCCGCAAGCAGAGACGGTTTTTTACATCCCCATTGATTTCTAAAGGGGCGGCCGCATCGTGAATCTGGGCAAATATAGGACATGTTGCGACCAGGAATAATAGAAGTCTATGGGGGACCGTTTTCTGGTCGCAAATCATGCGACCAGAACACTGTCCCCCTCCCTGCCGTGTGAATGAGCCCTATAACTGACCACACTATGACCACTCAAAATATTGCAAAATATAATATACTCTAAACATAATATTCATAATAATTTATTATATCATACCCCATGAATAAATATATCTTGTACACACTAAATAATATATGAGTGCCATGTAACATAATATTTAGTCCACCCTTTATTAATAATAAATACAGCACCCTAAATTTATCGTATAGTATACAGTGCCCTCCAAGCACTTACTTCCTAACTTATATACAGCATCTACTTCTTAATTTATAACTTCTTAATTTCTATAACTGAATTACATAATAGTGAAAATTTTGTATAATAAAAAACCTAATTAATATATACAGCACCTGCTTATTTATTCCTCCACCCCTTTATTAATATCTTCAGACCCCGCTAATGAATATATAAGCCCACTGTTACGTCTTTGCCTATATCGTCTTCTGTCCGCGGTATGCGGCTTAGAAAGCGTTGAGGTTGTTCAGTGTTCCTGTGTGTGAACTGGGACTGAGATTGCTGCATGGTTGATTGTTGCACCACACCCTTTTCCCTGCAGTCTAGCAACAGTTAACCTGCTGTGAATGACAGATCTCTCCTCCAGTCACCTTGAGGGGAGGTTCCCCAGTCACCTATATTACTTCCCAGCACAGGTTCCTCAGCGCTGGTAATATTCGTATTTTCAGCTCCCCAGTCCTTTCAGCGTTTTGTTCTTATATTGATTTCTCTGGCATTCTGACTTTGGCTTTCGTTACTTACCTCGGCTCTCGCTTTCTGATTCTGCTTATATATTGCTCTCTCCGTTGTGACCCGGTTTACCTGACTTCGCTACCTTTGTGTATTGTTTGTTTGTCGTGTTCTTTGTCTGCACTGTGGCCTAGGAAGGGATCGTCTTCGTGGTTGTCCCGTATCAATAGGATACCGGAGGCAAGTAGGCAGGTGACAGCATTGGGGGGCTCAGACTTAGGGCTCACTGTCTGGTTTGTTGTCCCTGTATCCCCGAGCCATCATTACATTATTACCAGCCCATTAAAAATCCTTAGTTTGCTACGTCTTCCGGATCCGCTAGGATGAGCTCCATCCCGGATCTTGTGCATCGCATGGAAGGCCTAGCAGGCATTGTGGCTGATCTGGCTAACCAGGTCCATGTTCTAACTCAGTTTAGAGCAGAGACCCCTGCCACGTCTCCTGCTGCTCCGCAACCTCCACTCCCCAGTATTAACAAGGTAAAAATGTTACTCCCGGATCGATTCTCAGGTGATAGAGAGAAATTTGAGACTTTCAGGGAATCCTGTTTGCTTTATTTTCGGGTTAACCCGTTATACTCCCAAACTCAAATGGTGGGGGTGGTTATTTCCTTACTCCAGGGGGATCCTCAGGCATGGGCCCTGAAACTACCTCCAGCCGCAGAGGAGTGGTCCTCTTTGGAACGCTTTTTTCAATCCTTGGGGGCCATATACTCAGAACCCGATCATGTTGGGCTTGCGGAGTCCAGTTTGCTGTCTCTTTCGCAGGGTACCCGCTCTGCGGAGGAATACTGCATGGAATTCCGCAAACACTGCGTAACCTTGAACTGGTGTGAACCGTCCTTGAAAGCCCTTTTCAGAAAAGGCCTGTCAGAACCTGTAAAGGATGCCTGGATTGGTCATCCTGATCCAAACTCACTGGAGCAAACCATGGCCTTAGCAGTCCGCATTGATCGTCGCCTACGGGACAGACGAAAAGATAGAGTAGATGCGAGTCACTCCTCCGGGTCACCTTTACTTTCTCCTAAAAACTCTGTCTCTCCTATATCTGAACAAGAACCTATGCAGTTGGGCACGGCGAGAGCCAAAACCCGGAAAGAGCATCGCCAGAAGAATCGTCTTTGCTTTTACTGCGGTGAATCTGGACACTTCATGAGAGGCTGCCCTACCAGACCCAGGCCACAGGCGGAAAACTTCAGCGCCTGAGTGATAATCGGGAGTGTCACTCAGGCGCACAGGTATCTTCCGACTCTGTATCTAAAATTTTGTTGCCAGTGTCTCTGTTTGCTAATGATAAGTCTATATCTGGACAAGCTATGGTTGATTCTGGATCCGTTGCTAATTTTATTGACTCTGCTTTTGTTTCAGCCCTAGGGCTGGAGTTGGTTAACCAGAATCCTCCTGTCCTGGTTGTGGGGGCAGATTCTACCCCTTTAAGGGGGGGTAGAGTTTGTTTCAGAACTCCACAGATAACCATGCAGGTTGGTGCTATCCAAACCGAACGGGTAGTGTTTTTTGTTTTAAAAAACTTGTCCGCTGATGTCATTTTGGGGTTTCCATGGTTATCTGTACACAATCCTGTATTTAATTGGACCACTGGAGAACTGGTTAAATGGGATCCGCTGTGTTCCTCCCATTGTAATACGCTGTTCCTCTCTAAATGTCAGTCAGAGGAGGAAACTCTGCCTGAATTTATCTCTGATTTCTCTGATGTTTTTGATAAAAAGACTGCCGAGTCCCTGCCTCCTCATAGGCCTTATGATTGTGGGATCGATCTCATTCCCGGGTCTAAATATCCCAAGGGAAGGATTTTTAATTTGTCTTCCCCAGAACGAGAGGCTATGCGAGAGTATATACAAGAGAGCCTTCAAAAGGGTCATATACGATCCTCGAATTCCCCTATGGGGGCTGGTTTTTTCTTTGTTGGGGAAAAAAGATGGTGGACTTAGACCCTGTATTGATTACCGTGAACTGAATAACATCACTGTCAAAAACCAATACCCTCTTCCTCTTATCCCTGATTTGCTTAACCAGGTGGTGGGTGCCCGCTGGTTCTCCAAAATTGACCTCCGTGGGGCCTACAACCTGATTCGCATCAAAAAGGGGGACGAGTGGAAAACTGCTTTTAATACCCCCGAAGGACACTTTGAACCCTTCGGGTTGTGTAATGCACCAGCAGTATTTCAAGAATTTGTGAATGATATTTTTCGTGATATCCTGGGTCAATATGTGGTAGTCTATCTGGATGATATTCTGATTTTTTTTCCCCTGACTGGTCAACCCATATCCGACAGGTCAGGGATGTTCTCTCTAGATTACGTAAGAATTCCTTATGTGCTAAGTTGTCTAAGTGTCTGTTTGGGGTCCAAAAGATTACTTTTTTGGGTTATATCATCACCCCTAAATCTTTTTGTATGGATCCACTCAAGGTCACGGCTATCGAGAAATGGGAACGTCCCAACACTCTTAAAGCCCTTCAGCGGTTTTTAGGGTTTGCCAACTATTACCGCAAATTTATTAAGAATTTTTCTGTTGTGGCTAAGCCGTTGACGGATCTCACTAAAAAGGGTGCTGATCTGACCAATTGGACTCCAGAGGCGGAGCAAGCATTTGCACAGCTTAAAAGATGTTTTGTAACCGCGCCAGTTTTGACTCAACCTGATTTGAATCACCCTTTTGTAGTTGAAGTTGATGCATCCGAAGTAGGGGTGGGAGCAGTGTTATCTCAGGGATCAAAGTCTCTCACTAACCTAAAACCTGTAGCGTTCTTCTCCAGGAAGTTCTCCTCTGCCGAACATAATTATGATGTGGGTAACAGAGAGCTTTTGGCCATAAAATGGGCATTCGAGGAATGGAGACACTTCCTAGAAGGAGCTAAACATCCCATAACTGTGATTACTGACCATAAAAACCTGTTATACTTAGATAATGCTAAACGACTGTCCCCCAGACAAGCTCGCTGGGCACTCTTCTTTACTCGTTTTAATTTTGTTGTTACTTACCGTCCAGGCACTAAGAATATCAAAGCTGATGCTCTATCACGTAGCTTTGGTAACGACAATACCCCAGAGGTTGTCCCAGATAAGATTCTATCGCCTGGTATTGTGTTATCTGCTATTGACCATGACCTCGCCACCGCTATCTCGAACTCTCAAGATCTTGCGCCTAGTAATCTTCCTATGGGTAAATTGTTTGTGCCACATAATCTTCGGCTCCGGGTCTTAGAGGAGATCCATTGCTCTGTGCTCGCCGGACATCCTGGTATTGCCGGCACTAAGTATCTCTTAGAAAGGTTGTACTGGTGGCCCTCGTGGTCACGTGACGTTCAGGAGTTCGTAGCAGCATGTGATATATGTGCCAGGTCTAAGGTGCCCAGAAGAGTACCAGAGGGACTTCTCCAACCTCTGCCTAAAAAACCCTGGACTCATATCTCCATGGACTTCATAACTGACTTACCTGTCTCTCAAGGGAAAACTGTCATTTGGGTGGTTTGTGACCGATTCTCGAAAATGTGTCATTTAGTACCCCTCAGGAAATTACCCAGTGCTAAATTATTGGCCTCATTGTTCATAAACAATATTTTGCGTCTTCATGGTATACCAGAAAATATTGTCTCTGATCGGGGGGTACAGTTTGTCTCTAAATTCTGGAGAGAATTTTGTGGTCAATTGGGAATCTCTCTTTCGTTTTCTTCCGCTTTCCATCCTGAGACTAATGGGCAGACAGAGAGACTTAACCAATCGCTTGAACAGTTCTTAAGATGCTTTATTTCCGATAACCAGGAGAAATGGAGATCCTTCCTCCCGCTCGCCGAATTTGCCTTAAATAACAGGGTTAGTACCTCATCTAAAATGTCGCCGTTCTTTTGTAATTACGGGTTCAACCCAAAGTTTTCGTCCTGCCAAGACATTGAGTCTGTTAACCCTTCCGCTGAAGCAACGTTCCAAAGGCTGAGCTCAGTCTGGGCACGGGTTCTGTCGAACCTGATGAAAGCCCAAGATACCCAACGGCGTCAGGCTAATAAAAAAACGATCTCCTGGTCCTGAATATAATGTGGGGGAACGAGTGTGGCTATCTACTAGAAATTTGCGTCTCAGAGTGCCATCTGGGAAATTTGCTCCTCGATTCATTGGGCCATACACGATTAATGAAATTATTAATCCCGTCTCTTTTAGGTTACAATTACCTAGGTCTCTTCGCATTCATAATGTTTTTCACAAATCTCTTCTGAAAAAATATATCCCTCCCGTGTTACCCGTGACTAAACCACCAGCTCCTGTGGTGGTCCAAGGTGAACTAGAGTTTGAGGTAGAAAAGATTTTGGATTCCCGCAGGGTACAAAACTCTGTCCAATATCTGGTCCATTGGAAGGGTTATGGCCCGGAACATCGTACCTGGGTCTCTGGTAAAGATCTCCATGCTCCACGTCTCCTCAACATATACCACCGCCAAAATCCTTCTAAACCAGGTGGGAATAATGAGGGTCCAGTGGCCCCTCATAAAAGGGGCCTATATCGTCTCTGCCTATATCGTCTTCTGTCCGCGGTATGCGGCTTAGAAGGCGTTGAGGTTGTTCAGTGTTCCTGTGTGTGAACTGGGACTGAGATTGCTGCATGGTTGATTGTTGCACCACACCCTTTTCCCTGCAGTCTAGCAACAGTTAACCTGCTGTGAATGACAGATCTCTCCTCCAGTCACCTTGAGGGGAGGTTCCCCAGTCACCTATTTTACTTCCCAGCACAGGTTCCTCAGCGCTGGTAATATTCGTATTTTCAGCTCCCCAGTCCTTTCAGCGTTTTGTTCTTATATTGACTTCTCTGGCATTCTGACTTTGGCTTTCGTTACTTACCTCGGCTCTCGCTTTCTGATTCTGCTTATATATTGCTCTCTCCGTTGTGACCCGGTTTACCTGACTTCGCTACCTTTGTGTATTGTTTGTTTGTCGTGTTCTTCGTCTGCACTGTGGCCTAGGAAGGAGGCAAGTAGGCAGGTTACAGCATTGGGGGGCTCAGACTTAGGGCTCACTGTCTGGTTTGTTGTCCCTGTATCCCCGAGCCATCATTACACCCACAGTAGTGAATATATACACCCCTCATTAATTAGGCCAGTCTAATATGTCATAGTATATAAGGTTTAAAA
This sequence comes from Engystomops pustulosus, assembly GCF_040894005.1. NCBI lineage: Eukaryota > Metazoa > Chordata > Amphibia > Anura > Leptodactylidae > Engystomops > Engystomops pustulosus. The sequence goes on along the minus strand of NC_092415.1, from coordinate 100,457,459 downwards.
AAGGCACAGGTCCATCAAGCCCAACCTATAAGATTAAACAAAGTAGGCATCCAGGCCTTTTTATCTCACTGTGAATCCCTGTCTGTTGTGTTAATAGAATGGTCCCTCCTCTAAGCAAAGAGGATGCCCGCTCGGCCTTTTCACAGGCCTAAATATAAAAAGATCTTTAGAGAGATCTCCATTCAGGTATATATACATTGTAGCAAGGTCTCTTCTTGGATCTATTCCCTTTCTTCATACATCCCATAATCGTATTTGCTTTTATAGCAGTTGCCTAGCTCTGGTCACTAAAATTAAGTTTACCATCCAACAATACCTCCAAGTCATTTTTTTTTTAGCTGCTGTTTTATCAACTGATTGACTGTTTATAAAGTAATTGTACTTTTTCCATGGCCCAAGTTCATAACTTTACATTTATCTACATTAAACCTCATCTGGTCATTTCTCCGTACATTCCTCCAGCTTCCACAAATCCCTCCGTAATCTTATACTATCTTATACTATCATTCTGGGTAAAGACAGTTGATAAGGCTACATTCAATAGATTGGCCCTTTCCTCATCTCCCTCTTCCATGGCCCGCAGGTTTTTCTTCAAGGGGCCCACACTCTGTTTTTAGTTTCTTGTCATTTATATACTTGGAGAATAATTTGGTATTGTTTTATTTCCTTCACAATATATCTTTCACTCTCTATTCATTTGCCTCATCACTACCTTTGTGTCTTAGCAACTTGAACACCTTATACTCATCATCACAGAGTCCCTCAGTGTTCCTGTGTTACCAGTGTTGCTCTGTGTTGCTATGTTCCTGTGTTCCATGTTCCCATTCCCATCTGCCTGGACCCTCCATTGCTGACCCTGGATTGGAATTGACCCTGCATCTCTGTCGCCTTCCCTGACCTTGTGCCTGGACCCGAGGTTGTCTTACGTTTATGTACCTTGACCTTGGCTGCCACCGTGGGCTAGTCGCACCTGTGGAATGACCTGGTGGTATCCTGCTGCAGCAAGTCCATCATGCTTTCCGACAGACTCTGGTGAAGACCAGTTGCCACCTAGACTCAGGTCCCAGGTGTCGGCTAGTACCACCTCCCATGGTGGTCCAGTGGGCTAATGGTTAATGGTAAACTCTCAGTCCATAGTTTCCCAGTCTCCACCATTGCCTTTTGGATTTTTAGTTTCACAGTTTCAATCAACGCTCTCAACCTTTCTGCTACCTTGTGGATGGTGTGGGATGTGATTCTATCCCTAAATCTTAACTTCTCTTGAGAAGTGGGTACCTTTGAGCATTTCTGGTAACTCATACCTGTAGACCACTTTTGACAAGGGCTTCTTTTTTCTGGCTTTTGGAAATCGATGTGCTCCAAAATGTTCCTAAATACTATTGCTCTATTTGCTAAGTCATTACCTTGTGTTTCTGTTCACCTTGGTGTATAAGCCATACAACGACTGCTCCTCTGAAATGCAACTTCCTTGAGGTCTAAACTTATAAACCTCACCTTGGTGTATGCCTTGCTCTTAACAATAGATACTACTGATAACTCTAAGCTAATGGACAAACTTCTTCCAATACTTTCAGTTCTGTTCTGAATCTTGTGCTAACACGTGTTGACAGTGCTTCTGTTTCTTATACTTGGTGCCTTTTGCAATGACTTGGTTGTGTTGTGCAATGACAGCATATAGCATCTTAATAACATTTACCATCACAAAGCCAGGGTACTGAATTTTTGACGTGAGAAAATCCAGCTGTCTCCTGGGCCATATGGGCCACACAATTATGGCCTTCCGGGAAAGGAAGAAATGTAACAAAGTACCTGGATCTTCTCCCCCCTTGCTCCAAAGGCAGTAAGTCAACAGGATGCATACAAAAGTACATAACCTGCTCAGAAAAAGAAAGAAAACACATTGTAAACATTAGTACCATTAGTGTTTAAGTGTTTGGGCTGCACTTATGGCACACAGATAAAATATCATACAGTATATCTGTATATGATATACACCAAAATACTTGACTGAGCTGCAACTATTTTCTCAAATAGAGGGTCTCATCTCTTAATAGTGAGCTACAAGTCTTTTTCTTTTTTCTTTGCTGTCCTTGTCTTAGGGCCATTACTTCTTAATAATGGTGGCCTTGGCTAACTGGTCTTTTTGGAATTATCTGTCTCTGTATATAGAATTTTCTCCAATCATCTCAAAACATACAACTTTTAAACATAAAAAAAATCCTAGAATGTTCTACCGGGCTCTTCTTAGTTCTAAAGTTTCTCTGGAATAAAGTATCAAGTAGACATACATTGCCCTAGGGAAAATCACTGGTTATACATAAATTTGAACTTTGATCTTGAAGTTGGACAAGCTCTCTGGCCTATGAAACACAAAAAAGAGAATATAAGTTTAGAACAAGATAAAATGTCATTCCACCCCTTACAATATAACTACTGTACGTATGCTCAAGGAATCCTAGCCACTTAGTGGCAAGACTCTCAATACATATTACTTCCCTTAATATGTGAAAACAAAAATCCAATTATCTAGATGAAAAATACAAAAAGTACAGCATTTGAGCCAACAAGTGTGTGTTCTGGACAATAGTTGCAACTGCATGCTCTAAAATCATAAGACACTACTTCTGTAAACGGAAAATCCTAAATACATTTAAATTGTCCCATACTCAATCTCAATGGCTACACTTTTTTTTAATGTCCTACCTTGAGTTTAACCACTGCAAATAAATCTGGAAACATCCAAGATCTGTGGCTATGAAAAAGCAGTATATCTTCTCGGGAACATAACTTTTTCAACTACAGGGGTTTCCATATGAAGTCAATATCAAATAAGTCAAATGGACCATAAGCAAAACATACAGCACTGTCACTCCCAGAATTATCCCTAGAACATCTGAACACTGGATGATCAGATACAACAAAAAAACAGTGTTTTCTATGCACCTACTTTTTTCACCATAATGCTACCAGCCTTCTTGTTCCATCAAGTTATCTTTGCACTTTTCCATCATTCTACATAACTCTCACCCTCAACAACATCTCATTTCCTATTCTTGAATTTCATAAACATACTGTTTTCAAAGTTTATGATCCGCTACCAGCCTTTAGGGCTGCTAACAAAATAGAGTCATAGACAATTTTCTTCAAGGATTTGAGAAATCACATTCTTCATGTGGCGATAAAGTGGCTGTCAGGCTCAGGTATAGGCAAAACTATTCTAAGATGGCCACCACAAAAGCATGGTAGGTGCATGAGGCGTGTGGGGATAATCAAGGGGCACCACAATTATAACAAGTCACTTCTGACTCCATGAATCCACCCCTTTGGTGATATAGGGGTGGAGTCTAACAGGGCACTGCTCTGGATTCAGATACCATTTATTGTACTTAGTTCCGGGGAAGAAAGTACATAAAATCTGTTTTTCCTAAACTTTTCTCCACACCAACAATGTTAAACTGTCTCTTACTGTCCATTTCTTTCTCTCGAGGTATCTTAGCTAAGCGGGCACTCTGAAGGATCCTTCACACAGATCCAGTAATTAACAATCTACCTTATCTTTGTAGCATTCCTTCTTACCAATTAATTATTTCAAAATGAATATTTGACTTCTTCTGGGGAAGAATCTGATACATCTGCTTGCAGCATGGTGGTATGGGCGAGTAACTGTCTGACAAGACAGCATTTGTCTTCTGAAATAGCAAATATTAAAGAATCTTGCTCTGTTCAATGCCCAGTTCAATGCCCAGTGCCTAAGGAGTTCTAGGTCTTCCCTGATGTCAATGTCTCCCCCTAATTAGCATTAGTCACCTTCTGTTGTCTTTTCTGTAACAGATTTGTCTGTCACCTGTTCCTGCTCTGTACAATACCCAGTTGCTAATGAATTCTAGGTCTTCCTTGATGTCAAACTCTAATCGCATTAGGCGCTTTTGTTGTCTTTTCTGTACTGATTATGTCAGTTAATAGACTTGATCCTATCTTCAGAATATATTATTTTGATATAATACATTTCACTTTTGGATATTTTGTAAAATAAAAAAATACCAGTTTAGGTTCATTCCTGCTTGATATACACACAAACACAAGAGTGATGAATGAATTTAGCAAGCAGAGTTCAGATTTATGGCTTGGTTTTCCTCCCTCATTAATCATATATCATATCACCTGCAATTAGGAACCACAACCATAAAATGCCTTTAAATCCCTTTGTCAGGGAATGAAAAGATCAAATGTTAACACACAAGAAGAATGAACATTGACTTGTCACTTTATACCATGCTCGTAATTCCATTACAAATGCTGGATATGATTTCTTTGCAAGGCTGATTGGTCTGCAGTTTAAACCTATTAGCTTGGTTTATAACCCTTGTTATTGCTCCACTTTCATAGACTGCTATATAGCAGGTGTGCACTGACCCTAAAGCTAAAGCAAACCGCCTTTTTTCTATTTTGATTTGTACTGCACTTACACGTTAAGAATAATATCTTTATGGCGGTCAACTAAAAATCCCTTTTTTATGCAGTAGACAGATTTGGACTACTTTCAAGCTAGATTTTTAACATATTATGCTAAACTACAGTGTTTTGAACAAAAAAGACAGTGACCAAGCTTCATTTTCAACTTGATGACCAAGCCCTAGTTTTTAAAACTGCATCACTCTCAAAGTGTGTCACTTCATCCTGTAATAACTCTAGAACGTTTAAACTTTTCCAAGCGGTTTTTAAAGTATTTTTGTGTATGTAGTACATGTACATGTAGTACTTGGTTGGTGAAAATCTTTGGCTGATATGTTTTGCAGCAACAGATTTTATTAGTGTCATTTGTTTTATCAAAGTGCTATAAAGATTTTTCATTTTTGTTTTGCGCTCCCCACCTTTAAATATGGTTTATTTTATTTTTTCTGTGTACAAAGCTGTTTAAATCCATATATTAATATTATGGATTTCTAATTTTTTTTTTGCATTTTGTTAGTTCACTTATGCAACTTGAACTTGCCCTTGCATAGACTGGCAGACAGACTGCTTGGTCCTGTCAAAGGCACAAGTGAGCAGTCATGCAGAGGACAGACTCGGGAACCTTCACTAGATCCCCATCTGTTGTCATGAGAAGGAGTGCCAATAGGATCAGGGATGGAGCATCACCATCTCAAAAGGCATATAAATCCTGCAGTCACAGAATTGACCGCATGATTTAAGTGGTTAGATAGTGTGGATCCAAACTCATTCTTATCTGGACAAAACAGGTGACTGACTATCGTAAGAAAGCCAAGAAACTGTTCTTACCTAGTGTGGAAACATAACCATATTACATATACATGGAGCTTTTATTTTACCCCTGTCTTCTGTTTTCAATGGTAGTCTGAAAGATATCCAAGGATAAAAAACACAGAGTGGTTTGTTCTGATAGTGTTATAATTGTCTGAAGAGATAACTGAGAGATATCTTTGGGTTGGATTTCTCTGCCAGTGATTTGGTTTACCAAGAAAGATCCAGGTCCAACTCATTTACAGTATAAAAAGCATTTAATAATAGTTTCTTATAACATCCCAAGTAAAAAAATCAATGCAATTCAAGCACTAAATGTGTTCTTCCGCTCATGACTGACTTGATGTGTGCCAGCTATGTTCTGTTATACTCAAACTAGAGCTATTGACATGCCACCCAAACATCAGAGTGGTCTGATGTATCTGGTATCTCATCACTGGTGCCTGATATAGCAGAATAGTGGAAACCTCCAACAAGTGACCCAATGTTTTAAACCACACCCCAAAATAATATATCAAGGGCTACAATAAGCATTTTATACTTACAGGTGTTATATAGGTATTATTTACTGATTAATTGATTAATGTTGGCTCATGAAAATGAAAAATTACATTTTAGGCAAAAGAATGTTGCTCTGGCCCCCAAATTTAGATTTCTTCAAAGTATGAAAGTAAAATTGAAAAATCAAAACTCTGTTGATTACAGACACACACCACAAGTGGTTTGGAGCTGCTACAGGGAGCTGATTGGAGCTTGGAAGAAAAAGAGTGCCATTAGGCTTTAGGAGGACAGATTTGATTGGACAAGATTTCAGGCCTATGTCATATTTCCAGAGCCCCTGAGATACCAGAACAGAAAAAACTATAAAGGTGATCCAATTTTGGAAACCATACCATTCAAGGAGGTCAGAAAGAGTAGTGTTCACAAAAGGATTCACAAATGCATCAGGGAAATAACTAAATACATGCCTGACTCAGGGAAAATAGGGTCACCCCAGGAAATGTGATAAGACACAAAGGTACAAACAGCTGATAATAGACAGACAAGTGAAGTCAAGCGGAGCTGGTCAAATCCAAGAATGTGACAAAGTGCACCTTTAAGCTATAGAAGCACTGCAATAATTATTTTTACACCTGTGCCACCTCCATGCCATGTAGGTGTTAGAAGGGTGTTTTGCTGCCAGCACAATGGACAGGTACTGGAGTATCTATGTAAAGGACCTGAAATTACATCAAAACTCAGGTTCTTGAATTTGGCTAACTAAAGCATCTAAATCTAGATATAGATTATAAATGTATACACATATAGACACACACATTTAACATATGGATACATTCATACATATATGCACACTGTACATATCCATACAAGATTAATAATAATAATAATAATTCTTTATTTATATAGCGCACACAGATTACGCAGCGCTGCACAGGCATGTCATCATCTTAAAGCTCTATGTGTGTCACAAAGTGTTCCTGGTTAAGAGGGTGGTCACAGCTCATCAGGTAATCTTGAGTTTTCCCAAGTTTCCTGCTATGTCTTTCTGGAGATACCATGCCGTAGTGGTATACGGGGAAACTATTTCCTTGAAGACCTCAGTAGAATACATTTCTGAGATAAAACCTCCCCACTTTCCAAACAATTTTTCTGTCAAGGTATCCTTACAGTACTCAACCTCGATACTTTCCAAGTGAATATAACTCCTGATGAGCTGTAACACATCCTCCACCTGTGGACTCACTGGCTGTAGCCATTTAGCAAGTATGCAACGTTTGGCTGCTAGAAGATATATGTGTAGCACCAAGGGGAGGGCGAAGTCCATCACTTCGCAATGGAGGAGCAGTAAACTAGGATCCATAGGTAAAGCTATGTTCAGCCTATCTTTTATCTTTGCGGTGGACCGCTGCCAGAATTCCTTAGAGGTCGGACATGTCCAAGGCCCATGGAATAGGTCTGTTAAAGGTTTCTGACACTTTGGACATTTCGTCAATCTATGTGGTGCATCCGGGTGCGGTGGTATGTTAAAACCATAGACAGCCTTGTGTACTAGTCTGAGATACCCATCTCTCCACTTCTCACTTATCACCGCTTTCCTAATTCTTTCCTAGCGTCAGCATGGGTTTATGAGAGATCGGTCCTGTCAGACTAATCTGATTGGTTTCTACGAGGAGGTAAGTTAAAGACTGGATCTGGGAGACGCTGTGGATGTTGTATATCTGGACTTTTCAAAGGCATTTGACACGGTGCCACATAAAAGGTTGGTATATAAAATGAGACTGCAGGGAATAGGAGAAATCCGGGTATTTGGGTAAGTAATTGGCTTAGTGATAGAAAACAGAGGGTAGTCATTAATGGCACATTCTCAGATTGGGTTGATGTTACCAGTGGAGTGCCACAGGGGTCAGTATTGGTGCCACTTCTTTTTAATATTTTTATTAATGACTTGTAGTGGGTTTACACAGTCAAGTTTCAATATTTGCAGATGATACTAAGCTGTGTAAAGTAATAAATACTGAGGTCGATAGTTTAGCATTACAGAGGGATTTGTGGAAGCTTGAGGAGTGGGCAGAGAAATGGTTGATGAGGTTTAATGTAGATAAATGTAAAGTTATGCACTTGGGCCATGGGAACAAAAAGTATAATTATGTTCTAAACGGTCAATTACTTAGTGAAACTGGAGCTGAAAAGGACTTGGAGGTATTGGTGGATGGTAAACTTAATTTTAGTGACCAGAGCCAGGCGGCTGCTGCTAAAGCAAAAAAAATTATGGAATATATCAAGAGAGGAATAGATTCTCATGATAAAGACATAGTTTTGCCCTTATACAAATCCCTGGTCAGACCACACATGGAATATTGTGTACAGTTTTGGGCACCAGTGTATAAAAAGGATATAGTAGAGCTGGAACGGGTGCAGAGGAGAGCAACCAGGATTGTTAGGGGAATGGAGGAACTAGAATACACTGACAGATAAAAAATTTGGGATTATTCAGTTTAGAAAAAAGACGACTGAGGGGAGACCTCATTACAATGTACAAATACCTGAACGGACAGTACAAGGATTTCTCCAAAGATCTTTTTATACCTAGGCCTGTGACCAGGATAAGGGGGCATCCTCTACGCCTGGAGGAGAGGCGATTTTACCATCAACATAGACAAAGGTTCTTTACTGTAAGAGCAGTGAGACTGTGGAACTCTCTGCCGCAGGAGGTTGTTATGGCGGACTCTATGTACATGTTCAAGAGAGGCCTGGATGCCTTTCTGGAGAGAAAAAATATCACGGGTTATGGGGATAAAACATTTATTTAATTCTTAAAGGTTGGACTTGCGTCTTTTTCCAGCCTTATATACTATGATACTATGATACCCATCTCTCCACTTCTCACTTCTCACTGCTTTCCTAATTCTTTCCCACCCTTTTAATACCATTGGTGTAAGGTCCTGTCTACCTATGTCCTTTTCCCACATCTTAAATAATGAGGCTGCTTTCTTGTCGATATCCGCTCTGCGGAGTTGTGGGTATAAAAATGAAATAGAGTGTATATTCGATGAGGAGCCAAGGGCTGAGTCTATGAATGTACAAGTGCGTTCTCTTATCCAATCTCTTAATCTTTCTAGTAGGAATCCTTTAACTTGACAATATGCCAGGTAGTGCCCTGGCCCTAGCTGATGATTTGTGACTAGTTCTTGGAAGGTAAAGAGTTTAGGTTCAGTAGGGTGAAGTAAGTCTGCAGCTGTCTTAATACCTTTCTCCTGCCATAGTTTGAAGGCTGGGTTGTCCCTACCTTGTGTAAACTCTGGATGACACCATAAGGGGAGATATTTGCTCGCCAGAAAAGGCAATCCCATCATTTTCCTGCAAATCCTCCAAGCTGCTATTGTGTCAATGAGTAGGAGGTTATGTTTGACCTCCCAGGGAAGAGAGGCTAGGCGGGTATGTAGCAAGCTTGGCAGGGAAGTCGGGGCTATTAGTTCGGATTCCAGGGCTGTATTAGGGTAGCAAGATTTACCTCCTAACCAATCTATGACATGACGCATTAAGCATGCAACATTATATTTCCTAATATCGGGAAGGTTGATACCCCCCTGGTCTTTTGGCAATTGAAGCTTATGCAGCACTATGCGTGGCCTTTTACCTGTCCATATTAAAGTTGTGAAAGCTGAGTTTACTGCATTAATGTCCACATGTTTGAGGAGCAATGGGATGGTTTGCATCGGGTATAGCAGATTTGGGAATGACATCATTTTTATCAGATGGCACCTAGCTGACAGGGATAATGGTAAGTTATTCCACCGTTTGAGTTCTAAAGATATTTTACGTATGAGAGGGGGGTAATTTAGGGAGTATAAAGAGTCGGGGTCTTTTCCCACTTTTATCCCTAGATATTTAATAAAAGAATTAGATACACTAATAGGCACCTCCAGATCGCTCTTATTTAACTTTCGGCCATCTTTAGAAAGGTCTTACAATTCAAATTTGCTGGTATTGACTTTGAACCCTAAAAAGGCTCCAAACCCTAGGCACATCTCTTACCGAGTTGGACAGGAATAATAATATTTCCTCCGCAAACAGCGTGACTTTCAGTTGCCGGTTTGCCATGGCAATCCCCTCCCAATTTGATGATGTCCGCAGCAAATAAGATAGAGGCTCGATAGCCAAATTGAATAATAAGGGAGATAAGGGGCAGCCCTGACGGGTACCTCTATGGAGGCGGAAAGGCTGATAGAGGAAGCAGGGAATACAGATCCTCGCTGATGGATTTCTGTATAACGTTTGTATGAATGACCGGAAAGTTCCCTGGATGCCTGCCTGGTCTAATACACAATCCAGCCATCCCCAGCTCACACTGTCAGAGGCTTTTTCAGCATCAATAGACAGTATGGCTGGGGATGGATGATCCCCCGGAGATGTCCTAATGGCCTCCAAGGTAGCCAGAACCTTCCTGATGTTCAGAACTGCCACCCGTCCCCTAACAAATCCCATTTGTGATGGGTGGATGAGTTTAGGAAGGACCTCAGCTAATCTATCCGCCATTATTTTAGAAAGCAATTTAAGATCAACATTTATCAAAGATATTGGCCTATAGGACGCTGGCATCAGAGGATCTTTACCCTCTTTGGGAAGTATTTTGATATGTGCAGTATTATTTACATCTTTGATAGGGGCTCCTGCTAGGTAACCATTGAAGACATGCACTAGTGTTGGTGTTACCTGGTCTCTTAGTATCTTATAATATTCTCCCGAGAAGCCATCAGGCCGCGGGGCCTTAGCGGCTTTTAAAGCTTTGATGGCACTGTATCTCCTCGGCTGTCACCGGTGAGTTGAGGGAATCTAAATCTTCATTAGTTATGGTAGGTAGATGCAGCGAGGACAGCCATGATGTCGGTGGGAGAGTTTGACCTTGGGGGATGGAATAGAGGTCAGTATAGTAATTCTTGAGTATATCAACAATTTCTAATGGATCTGTCTTCGTTGCACCTGAGCCATCTTTTTTTTGCCATGATTGGGGTTGTGGGAATATTACCTTTAGCAAACCTTGCTAATAGCCTTCCTGCTTTATCCCCGAATCTCTGCAATTTTGCCTCCATCCTAGAGCGATATAGTGATTTTTTTATGTTCAAGCCACTGATTGTATGTCTTTTTAGCTTCCACCCATTCCCCTTTTGTAATCTCTGAAGGGTGTATTTGAAAGTTGGTGTATGCTAGTCTCAAAGCCTTACTATATTTTTCCACCTGAGCAGATGCTTTCTTACGTATGACAATAGTGTAAGATATAATTCGGCCCTTAATCGCCACCTTTGCCGCGTCCCAATAAAGCTGTGCCTCGCTTTCCTGATATGGGTGTTCCGCTGTATATTCTAGCCACCAGCCCCTTAATTGAGTCTGAAAGTCTTCTCTAGAAGCTAGCGTATTTGGGAACCTCCAGATATAATCTGTTCCTCTGGGAGTCTCTTCTAATATATGCCCTCTTTACCCCTTTTAACAATTAACCATACTATATCCCTCAAGAGTTCATACGTGACCATGATCTTTCGCGTGCTCTCTGGGACTTCTGAGGTGAGTATGTTTGACCGCCTCTGGTACGTTTTGGGGACCTTTTCCTCCGAGGATCTTGTAGATCTGTTCTCCTCTTGCTCATTTGGTGTCTCAGTTGAATCAAGCAGCTTGCATACAGCGGGTTGCGCCTCTTCTGGCGAGTTAAATGTAGACATGGCGCCATCTGGATAAAAAATCCGGAGTGTTGCTGGGTATGCTAGAGCAAAGCGAATGTTCTTTTTATATAGCTCCGAGCATATAGGAGAGAATGCTTTGTGCTTCTTCGTCACTTCGACAGAGTAGTCCCCAAATATTAGTAAAGTATGTCCTCGATGAGACAGTTTGGACTTGCGTTTTTTAAAGGCGCGTAGTACCTCCATTTTATCCGAGTAGTCCAAATAGCGTACAATGGTTTGACGCGGGCGATTTTTTTTTTTTTTTTTTTTTTTTTTTTTTTTGGCTCAGTCCTGGATGTACACCCTCATCTTTATATTGTTTAGGGTCCGGTCCTATGCGGTGTGCTCTTTCAACTTTGCACCTATGTGTAATGCCCAGCAAGTCCGGGTGGAGATCTTCGCACACATAAGAAAAATCTTTCTGGGGGACTGACTCTGGAATGCCTACTATCCGCAGGTTATTGCGCCTGGAACGATTTTCCAGGTCTTCTATTTTCTCCCAGAGACGCTTGTTGGCTGCTATAAGGTCTTCAGCATTAGTTTGCTGCTGCCCTGTGTTTGTTTCCAGCTCAGAAACTTGTGTTTCTAGGTCATCTAGCCGCGTGCCATGCCGCGACACATCCTGCTGCAGTGCATGAAGGGTACTTGAAACTGTGGCAGCTAGTGTTTCTTGTATGTCAGGGGCTAGTTGTCTGGCTACTTCAATTTCCAGGGCCCGAAAATCCATAGGAGAATCTCCTGAAGTGTCCGTTTTGGCCCCCTCCAAGTTGATTATTGTAGGTGTAAGGCTCACCTCCTCATCAAAGACTGCGGCGGCCATCTTAGATGCTTCGGCCGTGCCACGTGGTGTCTGCTCCTGGGCTGAAGATCTGTTCCACGGTCCCATACGGAGTAGGTATCGGTCCATACAGGTGCTGCTGGCCATGGCAGACAGTTTAGCCAGATCTGGGGACCGAGCCTGAAGTCTGAGCGTAGGACCGCGGGCTTAAGCTGAGTGGGTGTAGCAGAGCTCACTGACTAGCATCCGGAAGATGTGAACTGTATATATATATATATATATAATGGAACACATACTCTATTCTTCAGTTTAGTAGGTCAAGTGGCAGGGCCTGCTCCTAATGATGGAAGGGTTACTAAAAGGCTACATACAGGAGTATGTGACATTAAATAGTATAAAAAGTGACAGCCAGCATGGGGTTACTAAGGATAGAAGTTGTCAGAGTAACTTGAGCTGCTTTTATGAAGAGGTGAGCAGATATCTGGACACAGGAGCTGCTGTAGGTATTGTGTTCTTGGAATTTGCAATTGATACTGTCCCTCATAGATGCCTGATGCATAAAATAAGGTCTATTTGTTTGGCAGGAATCATTTGCAATTCGATTGAAAACTGGCTGAAGGATTGTATTCAAAGAGTTGTGGTCAATGATTCCTACTCGGAATGGTCACCAGTTATGAGTGGTGTACCCCAGGGTTCTGTGCTTGGCCATCTACTATTTAATATATTTATTAATGATATTGGTAGGAATTAATAGCACTGTGTATTTTTGCAGATGACCAAGTTGTGTAGTGTAATAGAGTCAATGGAGGATGTTCATAGACTGCAGGGTGACTTGGACAAAACTGAGTGTTTGGTCATCCAAAGTGGTATGAACTCTTTGGATAGTGATATAATATTACCACTGTACAAGGCACTGGTTCGGCCTCACCTGTAATATGCCGTCCAGTTCCGGCCTCAAAAATGATAAGGGGTATGGAGGGTTTCAGTTATGAGGAGACAACTAAATTGATTTAGTCTGGAAAAGAGGCGACTAAAAGGCAACATGATTAATTTATGCAAATATATGAATGGTCCATGAAGTAAATATGGTGGAAAGTTGTTCCAGGTTAAATCAAAAGGCAAGGGGGCAATATCTTTATTTGGAGAAAAGGTTTCATCACCAGAGGCGACAGGGCTGTTTTACTGTGAGAACTGTCAATCTGTGGAATAGGCGGCTTCAGGCGCTGGTTACTGTAGGAACAGCAGAAAGCTTCAAGAAGGGTCTAGATACCTTTTTACATCAAAATAACATTGATGGTTATGTTAGATAGAATTGTTTCCTTTAAATTCCTTTCTCATCCAATCCCTTCCATTCCTAGGTTGAACTTATTGGACATGTGACTTCTTTCAACCATATAAACTATGTAATTATGTTCACATTAAAGGGATCCTGTAATCACATTCTCCTCTATTTTTATGCACATAATGATTGCCAGATCTCTTTGTAATAATGTTTTATGAGCAGCCTATCAACCATGATGGGCCGGGCAGAGAGAAGCCAGAGGAAAGCTATACCAGAGGCTGTTATTATTTTAAGCTTTCTTTGAAATACAGCAACATCTGTGAATTAGGCCAGAAATGGACTTGTGTGCTGGTCTGATCCAATGGACTGAGCACAGTGCACAGAATGGGAGCCTTACATGATAGAGAAATATGATGTAAGTAATCTGACAATCACAACAGCAACGGCACTGTGACATTTGTAGTGTTGCTATGTGGCCACCAGGCAGGACTCCTTGCAAGTTATTACTGTGTGCTGCAAGAACACCCATCATGTACACTTTGCTTGGTTCATTAGATATATATTTCCATGTATACACATAATTATAATAAGGACCCCAGTCCTACTCTCCCACTGAGAACACACAAGTGACATTGCCCCCTCCCCCACTGACAAAAAACAAGTTAAGAACCCCACCTCGCCCAAAGACCAGTGACAAGTTCTCCCTTCCCACTGACAACTGACAAATCCTCCCTCCCCTATAATAACAGACAAGTGACAAGTCTCTCTCTTTCAACAAATTTCTCCACTGAAAAGACAAGCCCCTTCACCTCATGGCTGATAAAATAATCTTGCTTCCCAGCACAAGCTATGGGGGTGGGCCTCCTGTGACTGGGAGGAGCCCTTGTCTAAAGCTCCTGGGGCTGAACTGAGCAGCAGAAGGAGCTTCACCATGCTGGGAGAGGGCAGTGTGCAATTTCAGGATCAAGGTATTACTAGATGCTATTCGCTGACAGGAGCAACTTTATGATCAAGGTATTACTGAGTGGTATTCAATAAGTGGAGCAACTTTACAGTCAAAGAATTACTGAATGCTTTGCATTGACAGGAGCACTTTTATGATCGAGGCATTACTGTAAGCTAAATAATGACAGGAGCAACTTGAAGCAATGAAGATATTACTGAATGTTATTCACTGACAGAAGCACCCTTACAATCTGTGGAATTAGATGATGCTGTACATGCTAATATTCCTGTCTGGTATTTCCATGTATTGCTATATATAAGCAATAAGTATATCCCTGCATCTTAGCTGGGATAGCAAAAGCTCAGTGCAGATCATCACAGTGCCCCAAAATATTCCGATTTCTAACTCTCCCTAATAACAGCAGCCTCCTCTCTAGGTCTTTGTACCCTGAAAAGGGAAATTGCTGTTTGTTTTTTATATCCCTGCCCATCTTACTGGCCCTTTGACGAACATCAACCTCTCCTTGCCTCTATCTCCTATGTGCAATGGCATCTGAACATGTGACCCTGCTCTTTTACTGCATCCCAGCCAATCACAGGCATGTCTACATAGGGCAAGCCTGTGGTTGCTAAGCTTCTGTAAGATGCTTGACTGCTTCAGCAGTCAATCAAGCAGCTTAGCATTTTTATCTGCATACAGACTTATATCTTAAAAAGCAGTGCTTGTTCAATTATTATTCAGTTATTATTTTTAATGCATCATTTTCACCTTTTTATTGCTCTTTTTGGACTTGAAAAGTAATATTCTAATCATATGTTCACATTAATGCACAATAATACTCATGAATTGTATGCGGTTCAGTAGGATGTACTTGCATAGAATGAAATAAAGACAGCTAGGTCTTACCAGAGTATCTAGCAGTTAAATGTGAGGACAGGCCCTTTGCACTGTTTTAACTCTGCAGGGAAACACTCTTTACATGCTGTGGTCGCTATGACCACAACAATTAAGGGGTTACCTGCTGGCAGCCAGCTCCTACCCTGCTCCATGCCAGCTGCTGGCATAGCACTTGCTGTAGGAAGGGAGCTGTGTGTAGCAGGAGATCAACCTTATGATAGTGGTGCCTTTCCATGGTCAGGTAAAAAAAATCATCCGACTAACGAGGATGTGAAAAGGCAATAACGTGGTAATACCTGACTAAGCAGTGTAGTTAGTTTTGTAATGAGTGCAGAGCCTGCATCCTTCTTTGTTTGCATGCCTGAGCTCTGATGAAAAGGTGGAGTTAAAACAACACTCACTTCCTCCCTCTCTTCACAGCATTACTCAATCTCCTGCTCCTCCCTCTCCTTGGTTCAGTCAGTGTACATGCTTACAAAAATTAGATGACTGTGAGAAGTGCAGAGGGAAATCAGCAAAACTCCACTGCCCATGCCGATTCTTGGTTCTATAAAAGGAGCTTGCAGACAGAGGACCCTGGCCTACATGGACATGTTGCAGTGATGTCTGGGTATGCAGAGGGCAGCATTCTAAGTACAGGGGATGGCTGGAGCTTTCAAAGGAGGTGTGAGGGTCAAAATAATGATTACGTGTCCATAATAATTATATACTTTATAATTGTATACATGTGCCCTTTGCCCTATATTTTTGTACGCTGTCCATTATGAAATACAGAGCTTTTCCCTTAAACCAGTTTTAACCAGACATGCAACTGTCAGCAAAACTCAAGTCTTATGATCAAAAAGCAGATGTTTGTTAAGAATAGCACCAGCATCCTGACTAGCAGTCGATTTACTGTAGACAACGATGATTGGAAATTCCCCTGGCATAGCAACCAAGGCCTAGTTTTGAGGACCAATCAGCAGGGGTCGGGGGCCAGACATATATGCTTAGCTATCACCAATTGTAATGATTCTAATGTATGTAACCACGCCTCTTTTTATGAATATAAAAAGTTGTGTATCAGGAAATAAAGTTCAGTTCAGTTCTCTTTCCTGCATGGCGAGTTAAGAGCATGAGCTAAGACTAAAACAGAACTTCAGTCTTCTGTCTTTTCTTACTAAAGTGCACGCATGCTCAAATAATTTTGAGTGTCTGAGAGAAGAGAGTATTGGCGGTTTTCCGCTGCCTTATCAGAGGTACAGACATGAGTACATTTACATACTGAGATGTTTATTTGAGTATATTTATTGAAATGTGGCCAAGCATTCTGAGCTTTTCTTTCCATGTCTACCTAAATGTATTTAGGATATTGTGGAGACTGTAGAATTTTTTTTTTAATTGAAGAGGACTTTCCAAAGAAAGTATATTGATTTGACTTACCAGATTTGTTGACATTTTAGTTGGAAACGCTCACAATGGACTGCTGCTATTTCATGAAATTGAAGCACAAGATATAATTTTAGCAAAACAGAAACAGAAAATTTTCTAACCACACAATCTTGAAACCTGTCCAATAGGTAATTATCATAATCACTACCATTATGACCAGTATTAACAGCGAATACAATTTAAGCATATAAAGCAGTGGCAACAATGTTCTTCTGGGGGTGGATATATGTTGCCTGCCAAGTTTTCTAAATGCAAATCAGAACGCTTAATGCAAAATACCTGACACTAGCTTTTCTTCATTATCATTATAACAATTCTAGTTGTTTTCACAATGTGAAGGACAATCTGGCATTAACCATTTTAAAGCAATGTTTACACATTTTGTCAATCCTGTTTCTTAGTTTCTTCCCATTGACTTAAGGGAAATATTTCTTTCTCATTGTTTTGTTTGGCGACTATGTAAAATTAGGAATTGTTTATTTGGTACTACAATTCCAGTAAGGATGTCAAAATATGGTTTATAAATATTAACAATTCTTTGCTTTATTTCCTTATTAATTATAAAAAGTTATGTAGTGAAAACAATAGGTTATTTGAATTTTAATCTTGTATTGTATATTAACCCCTTCACGCTCCGTGGCGGATATATCCGCCACGGAGCGCAGTGACTTAGCGCTCAGTGGCGGATATATCCGCCACAGCGCTTATGCCGGCTCGGCTCTGCATCAGAGCCGAACCGGCATCGGGAAACACGGGGTGCCGGCTGTAACTAATAGCCGGCACCCCAGTGTAACACCCGTGGTCGGAGTGGGATCCGATCGCGGGTGTGTAACCCGTTAAATGCCGTGGTCAGCACGACCGCGGCATCTAACATGCCTCTGGGGGTCTTTCCCCCACGTTCGGCCCCCCTGAACCGTTTTCGGGGGAAGCCGATCGCTGCTATGGAAGTGCTGGGGTCCGATCTGGTAGTTCCATGAACAACACAACACATGGCTACCTAAATGATAAATTGAACCTACCATTCATATCGTAAGTCTTTTGCTACCATATGGGTGGTAGCGGGGGGTGTGCCGTGGGTGTGCCTGCCTGGTGACGTGCGGCCGGTAAAAACAGAAGGTGGAGGATTGTGCCGGTCGCGCAAGATCTGGGTGGGCGCATACGCGGTGCACCCCTCCCTTGCCGCGGCATCACACACCAGACCAACACTACACATGAGATCCACACAGGTGAGCCCTCTCATGCCACCTACTTTTAGGGTACAAATAACGTTTAGCACTCCCTGAGGAAGTCCTTGGAGGCGGAACGCATAGGGCACGATCTTCCACCCCCCAACTTGAACACGGTGATATGATTTTCTTGCTTTGTGGACTATATATGTTTGACTGCTCATGGCATAGGATGTATGTTCATCCCACTAATAGGCACTTGCCACTTTATTTTTTAGATTAGCCATCTGCATGGTATACAATATTAGTCCTAGCAGGCTGTGATTATTTTGTATTGATTCACACCAGTGCAGGTTTCGACCGGACCAATTGGGGGTTGATAGCATACAACGTGTATCCGACGTATCTATGCATTGTGGTATGGCACATGTGGCCATATGTTTTTAAATGTTTTTGTGATAGTTCTATAATATATCACCATCTTAATGCATATCCCCACTGTTTAGTCTATGTCACATATTCGTATTTGGGATGTGAGGCTAGTTAGTTTGTGTACCAGTTTTTACAAATGCATTCTGGGTACCAAGATTGAAATAGGGGGATCAAAAAAGGTCATCCGTGATGCTATGAAGGGTTTATTGATGGCTCATATATTAATTTTGTATAATTGGAAAAATAATTATAGTAATTATATGTTAGTAACAGAAGATGTGGATATATATGCAAATATGGAGTTACTAGGGGTAAACGGTGATATAACCCAAATGATTGGGATACTTAAAGCATAAGGGAATAGCCGTAAACATATGCGCAATAAGAATGGTACCATAGATGTATGAAGAGCATTGCCACTTTTTTGCTTCCTTTTTTTTTTACTCCCAAATGGGAATAGAAGCAATAGTGTATTTAATTCATGTAGAGGATAAAATAGGAGGAAAAAAAAGAAAAGGAATTGGCAAGAAGTTAGCATAGGCATGAGCGAAGGAAGAGATAGCAGTAATGCAATGGTCAGTTATGTTCTCTGACCTAATTTATGAATGTCATAACAATTATTGAACCGCTGTAAATATTTTAGTAGTGTAAGAACACTTCCGCGCTTTCTCTTCTTCTGTCATAGAATTGTACACAGCCACCAGATGCATCAGTAGGAAGTGATGGAGGGTCAGGGATTTAGAGCCCTGGCATATGATGAAAGAAGGTTACTAAAAATGTTAACATTATATTTGTGATACAATAGACTCATTATAAACCATGTAAATGCCTTGGAAAGGATGGTTTTTCATTCTCTCCCAGGCAAGAATGAATACATTATGTTTGAAGAAAAATGGGCTTGTGATACAATGCAAACAGAGGAAAAATAAGGGGTCCAGTAGAGTGTACAGAGCATTTGTCAACAGTAACAATATGAGCCTATTCTTCACCACAGCCACTTGTTAACCAACATTGAATACTGGGTTGTTTTAAATGTTTTAGAAAGAAATGTTTATGCTGCAACATAATAGAACATAATAAATGTGTTTTAAAATCCGCCAGTACAGGGGAAACATTCTATTGCAAACATCACATAACGTGTGATTCTGCATTTGTGGTCTACTTGATAACTTGCAGTTGTGGCTTGCAATACGTGGGACATCCCAGTCCCTTCGTATGAGTAAATGGCCACCGGTTCAAAACGAAAACAGGGTTTCTCAAACAGAGTCTTTCAAGACATCTCACCATAACACACACAAAAAGCTTCCATGATAATAAAATTATGGGCATAGAGCAGATCCCAGAAAATATAACTAATAGACAGGAACAACTAAATAAATGTGAATCATCGCGAGACGGACGTGATGTGAGGCACACGTCACAGCCGCTTCCTTCCTGAGGACACCTCCCCCCTCCGACAAGGCGGGAATTCGCTTCACGC
The DNA here is from genome assembly GCF_040894005.1 of Engystomops pustulosus. NCBI lineage: Eukaryota > Metazoa > Chordata > Amphibia > Anura > Leptodactylidae > Engystomops > Engystomops pustulosus. The sequence goes on along the minus strand of NC_092415.1, from coordinate 100,437,570 downwards.
GAGTCAGGCATCAGCCCTGGAGCACTGACTGCCGGTGTCCGGGTCTACTCCCGGCGTGTACGGAGGTCAGGTCGGGTGTCACAGACCACGGGGCCGGTGAAGGGAGACGGAGAAGCCGCCCGAATGCCCTTCGGTGGTGACGGGTCTGACCGCGTGGATGCGGCTGGGACGCGGTCTGCAATGAGCGGTGCTGCTTAGGAATCCCGCGTCAGACCGGCAACAGTGTTACCTTCCCTGCCTATAGCATCTAAGTTTGCGGTGCCCCCCGGGCTGTGAGAGAGACGGGGGGTCCCCTTCCGCTGTCATTTGTCTCAAGAAAGCTAATAGGTCACCCGCTTTGTCTTTTGGATCGGTGGTCCGCGCCGGTGGAAGCCGCGGGCGGACGGCACATCTCAAGAGCCTGCGGGACCAGAGGATCATTATTGGGTGAAGGTGGAAGGTGGAAGGTACAGAGCACGGTAATCTACTCGAACAAGAGGACCATATTTATAACAATCTATCTGAGGAACCCAGGGGTTCGAGAGCACTTCAGAGGTGGTGAGACTTTTCCTTTTCATACGTAGGAGAACTGATGCACTTCTTTGACTTCTTTGACTCGCCCCTAATGGGGTAAAAGGAGCCTGCAAGAGGGAAGCCACAAAGTTTGTGTGGAAACACGGCTCGAAACAGTCATAAGTACTCAGTATATTCTCTATAGCTACCTACTTTCTTGCTCCTGAAGTGTGTGAACAATTTAAAAACTAATTAATTTGCCGCAATATGTAATGAAACACAATTTTGGGTGAATTATAATATCCCGCAGTGCATGACCTGCACCTGTTGCTGATAAAATTCCTGCAGTATATAACCTGATACTGATAAGATTCTGCAGTGTACAACCTGGACTCGATACTGTCAGTGTCCTGAAGCGTATAACCCGATACTGATAGTATTCTGCAGTGTATGACCTGTACCTGATACCGATAATATCCTGCAGTGTATAACTTGATGTTGATAATATCCTGCAGTGTATAACCCGATATTGATATTATCCTGCAGTGTATAACCTGATATTGATAATATCCTGCAGTGTATAACCTGCACCTGATACTGAGAATATCCTGCAGCGTATAATCTGCACCTGATACTGATAATATCCTGCAGTGTATAACCTACATCTGATACTGATAATTTCCTGCAGTGTATAACCTGATATTGATAATATCCCGCAGTGTATAACCTGCACCTGATACTGAGAATATCCTGCAGCGTATAATCTGCACCTGATACTGATAATATCCTGCAGTGTATAACCTGCATCTGATACTGATAATTTCCTGCAGTGTATAACCTGATATTGATAATATCCTGCAGTGTATAAATCTGATATTGATAATATCCTGCAGTGTATAACCCGCACCTGTTATAATATCCCGCAGTATATAACCTGCATCTGATACTGAGAATATCCTGCAGTGTATAACCTGCACCTGATACTGATAATATCCTGCAGTGTATAACCTGCACCTGATACTGATAATATCCTGCAGTGTATAACCTGATACAGATAATATCCTGCAGCGTACAACCTGATACCGATAGTATCCTGCAGTGTATAACCTGTACTTGATACTGACAATATCCTGAAGTGTATAACCTGTTACCGATTGTATTCTGCGGTATACATTTTGATACTGATACTGATCTGATAACATCCTGCAGTATAGCATCTGATTTCGATACTGATAATATCCTGCAGTATATAATTTGATACTGATACTGATAATATCTTGTAGTGTATAACCTGCACCTGATACGGACAAACATCCTGCAGCGTACATTTTGTACCCGAGGCCGACAATACTTCGCAGTGTATAATCTGTACCTGATACTGATAATATCCTGAAGTGCATAACCTGATACGGGTAATTTCCTGCAGTGTAAAATCTGTACTTGATACTGGCAATATCCTGAAGTGTATAACCGGATACTGATGTTGATGTATTTCTGCAGTGTATAACCAGCACCTGATACAGAGAATATCTTGCAGTGCATAATCTAATACTGATGATACCCTGCAGTGTATGATCTGACACTGATACTGACAATATCCTGCAGTATATAAACTGCACCTGACAAAGAGAATATCCTGCAGGGTATAACTGGTACCTGATACCGTTTGTTTGAACAATTCTGAACGTGTTATTACCTGTATACTTTTGGGTAGACAGGACGGGTAAATCTAGCAGTCATAGTTTGATCTAAAGCTCCTACAGGGCAACAAAGGCTGAGGGTAAATTATAAACAATCTTCTGGGGCCTTACATTTGAAAACCAGTCAAAGAGACTGGACTGAGGATTAAGAAAATGCCTCCTAAAAATGCGGCTAGGAAATCCACAGGCTTAGACAAAATTTGGAAATCCCCTCCTGCACGCCCACGTCAGATCGGGAAGGATAAAGAGGAAATAGGGGGGGACACCGCTCAAAATGGCTCTGGATCCATAGTATTACAAAATGAAGACACTGCACAAGGGAATAGTCCCATTCTAACAGAAATTCTAGAGGCAGTAAAAGAGACGAAAATGACAATGGGGTCACTTAACCTTCAAATGGGTGGGGTTAGGACAGACATCCAATCGATTAAAGAAGAGCTGAACAAACTCGGGATTAAAAGTAAGGAGATGGAGAGTATTTTGACAGAGGTAGTAACAGATGTAAAAAGAATTAAGCAAGATATTCTAGAGTTGACAACTGATAATAAATCTATGAAAGACAAGTTGAATGACTTAGAAAATAGGTCCAGAAGAAACAATATAAGAATTGTAGGATACCCAGAAGGGGGGGATGAGAGAGAACTGGATAGAGAAATACATAAATGGTTAACGGAAACATTTGGTGCCGAGGGGTTTTCCGACTTTTTTGGGATAGAAAGGGCCCACCGGGTACCCTTTAAAAAACCAATACAAGGAGCTAGACCCAGAGCCATCCTTATCAGACTCTTTAACTCCCAGGACAGGGACCGCATCTTGCGCTTGAGTAGGCAAAGTGACCCTATACAGATAAATGGTCAAAAGATCTTCTTATTTCCCGATTTTTCAAGGGAAACGCAAAAGGCGAGAGCTAGTTTCCTGGGAGTCAAAAAACGATTAATGGAAGCTAAAATGCAGTATGCACTTTTGTTCCCCGCTAGACTGCGGGTAATCTTCAAAGGAAAAACCTTTTTCTTCGACACATCGGAGGAAGCTTCGGAGTGGTTAGAGAGACAGGGGGCCTGAAGCCTTGGTTAATGTGATACATTAAAAATTTTTCTCGCCTGGGAGGGGGAGGAGGAGGAGGGAAGGAGGGCGAAGGAAGGAGGTTTTGAGAGATCTACGGAGGAAATGTTCTGTAGGTCACGAGGAGGGTGGGAAAGGGGGGGGAGGGAAGCACCGATGGAGAGGGAAACCTTTTTTTTTTTTTTTTTTTTTTTTTTTTCCCTAAAACGAAACAATGTACCCTAATACTAAGATAATTTCATGGAATATCAGGGGTCTGAGTGATCGAGTAAAGAGGTGTGCAATATTCGATCTGATACAAAGGCATCTACCAGCAATCATATGCCTTACAGAAACACATTTGACCCCTGAGTTGCGAAATAGGGTAAGGAAGAAATGGGTGGGGAAAGAATTTCACTCATATGGGAATATATATTCAAGAGGGGTGTCAATCCTCTTTCATCACAGAATTGATTTTCAAGTTCTGGGTAAAAAACTTGATAGGGAGGGGAGATGTTTTTTTGTATGGTTCTTTGTATGGACAAAAAATTCTGTTGGCTTGCATGTATATCCCCCCTCCCTTTTCGTTGGTTGTGTTCCGGGAGCTTCTGAAGTTTAGGGAGGGGAGGGAGAATATACCTCTGATGGTTGTGGGGGACTTAAATGCAGTGTTTGACCCTGGCCTGGACCGTATTAGTTTGGAAGGTAGAGTGGATAACCTAGTAAGAACAGAAGCCTCGAAGCTGGCTCTTTTTTGTGAGGAATTTGGTTTGTTGGATGTGTGGCGGGTTAAATATGGCGGGAGGAAAGCGTTTTCTTGTCACAGTAAAACTCATAACACTCTATCTAGAATAGATCATTGTTTAGTCGGGCTCTCCCTCATTTCCATGGTCAGTAGAATGAAGTATGAACCAATCATTATTTCAGACCATGGTCCAGTAGTGGTAACTTTAGGGGAAGTAGAAAATAAAATCATTAATTTTAAACTGAATCCACACTGGTTATCTATTCTAGGGACAGCACCGGATGTGAAGAGGCTGGTAAACGAATTCTGGATGGAGAATGTAAAAACGTCAAGCCCGCTAGAAGTTTGGGATACACTTAAGGCCTATTTAAGGGGAATATTCAAGAAAGAGATAGGGGAAGCAAGATACAGATTTAGCCACCAGGAGCGATTACTTAAGAAACAGTACGAAGCAGCAGAGGAAAAGATAAGGGAACAGCTAGGGAACAATAAGGAGATACTAGAGCAAGCAAAAAGTGAATATGAGTCATTTTTATCTGCTAAAGCGCAACATAAAATGTTCTTCCAGGGCCAAAAATACTTCTCGGAAGGAGGGAGAGCAGGTAAGATCTTAGCTCAGAGGGTCTCTGTCCAGAGGGAAAACGGATATATCTCGGCAATCAGGAAGGAGGAAGGAGGCATCGAGAAAGATCCATTCAGGGTAAGGGAACAATTTAAGGGCTTTTATGAGAGACTCTATAGGTCCACTTCAGAGATGCCAAGAGGGGAATTAGAAGGATATTTGGAAACGATCAATCTCCCTAAGCTGAATGAGGAGCAGAAATGTATGTTAGATGCGCCCGTAACATTGGCAGAATTGAAAAGGACAGTAGCAAACTGCACTAAAGACTCCTCCCCTGGAACAGACGGATTTCCGTTTGCTTTGTATAGAAAATATGAAGATGAACTCCTTCCACTGTTGATGGAGGTATTGAATGAGTCAATGGAAAAGGGGAGAATGCCAGACTCTATGATGCAGGCTGATATCGTCCTAATCCCGAAAAAGGAGAAGGACAGTTTAGAAATGGGGTCATATAGGCCTATCTCACTTCTCAATACTGATGTGAAGATCATAGCGAAATTGCTCGCAAATAGGCTCCAAAAAGTTATTTCCTCTATTGTACATGGGGACCAAAAAGGGTTTATCCCAGGGCGGAAACTAAATGACTGTATACACAGATTGTACTCGGCTATAGAGATGGGAGAGGGGAGTCTCCGCTCCATCCTGTCTTTAGACGCAGTAAAAGCGTTTGACAGGGTGGAGTGGAGCTTTCTATGGGGAGTTTTGGGGCAGTTCGGGTTTGGATCGGTCTTTATAAGATGGGTCAAGCTATTATATGGGGCTCCGGTCGCGAAGGTGGTAATAAATGGGGCCCGCTCTGAATCATTCATACTAACCAGAGGGACTAGACAGGGCTGTCCCCTTTCCCCGCTATTATATGCTATATATATTGAACCATTAGCGATTTTATTAAGAGATGATCACCGGATAGTAGGAGGGGGATGTGGGGGCAAGAAGGACAAGTTATGTTTGTATGCAGACGATTTGATATTATACTTACGGGATTCCGTAGAGGTCGTCCCCAGGGTGATGGCGGTTATAGAAGAGTTCGGGAAATGGTCGGGTCTTCAAATAAACTGGTCGAAATCTTTATTGCTCCCTCTAGATCCAGGGGTTAAGGAAGGGCTACTGAACCGCAAGGTAACTATATGCGAGGATAGCTTTAGATATCTAGGTATTCAAATAACAAAAGAACTGGATAGGTTCGTGGTGATGAACCTGCTCCCACTTCTGAAGGCAATCAGAGAAAAAATGCACTGCTGGGAAAGGCTGTTGTTAGCAAGAGCAGATAGGATAGGCCTTATTAAAATGACGCTTCTCCCGCAAATTTTATTTGTATTATCAGCTAGTCCAGTTTGGATAGAGGAATCATTATTTAGGGCAATTGAGGCAATGCTTAACGACCTTATGTGGGGACGAAAAAAGGTTCGCATGAAGATGAGTTATCTATATCGGCCTCTGGAGGAAGGGGGTCTGGGGATTCCCTTCTTCAGGGGATATTTCGTGGCGGTACAGTTCAGCAGATTAGTAGAATGGGATAATAATCCGTCAATTATGAGACTGATAGGGTCCACTCAGGACTCAAACAAATCAATTACGGAGGCATTGGAGAGTGGTATTTTTGATACGGAGGGTTTTAAAAAATGGGAACTGTCTAAACTGTTATCTAAATGCTGGGCAGAGATCAAGAAAATGCTGAACATCTACGGATTCCTGGAGGAAACTCCGCTATGGGAGAACTATCAGATGAGAGAGCTCTTGAGTATCCCGGATCCTGGGTTTTGGAAAAGGTTAGGGGTTAATTTTGTAGCACAGTTTCTGATAGACGGGGAGGTTAGGCCCTTCTCGTATTTTGAAGAAGTCTATCACTTGAAGAAGGGAGATTTTTTGAGATTTGGGCAAGTGGCACATGCACTGGGGGTATATAAAAAGAAAAAGGGGATAGGATTGAGGATCGAATCACATGAATGTATAGACTTAGTAATGAAAAACAATTGTAACACTAGGAATATAGTTTCAAAGATATATAAGCATATAGTGAAAGGGGTGTCAGTTAATATTAAACACAAATCACGTATACACTGGGAAAAAGTGACTGAGGGTGACCCATCCGTGAACTGGGAGCGAGTATATGGGAATTTGAGGCATTGTTCAATAGGATGGAACCATAGACTCATACAGCATAATATTGTACATATGACCTACTACGCACCAATGGATCTTTGGAAAATGAAACTCAGGTGTGATAATAAGTGCCTGAGATGTGATGGGGAGGAGGCAAATTTTCTGCATGTTATTTGGTCCTGCCCTAAGATTCAAGGTTTTTGGAAAGCTATTTTCTCTTATTTAGGGACAATATTGGGGACAGTTCTGACTCCCACGTTGAGAAATGCCATTTTGGGAGACCTGGAAGGATTGGATCAAGCAAAATACTTATTGGCTCAGAGGGTGCTGCATCTGGGACGAGTTTGTATTGCCAGGAAATGGGGATCTGTAGAGACCCCAACGAAGGAGTATTGGATTGGCCTGGCAGACAAGATCAAAAAATACGAACGGGTTTGGTTTTGCAGGCAGGGTAGGAGGGGTGTGGAGAGGTGGAGCAAGATTTGGGAGAGATGGAAGTGAAGTTAAGAGAGAAGGGGAGGGAGGAGAAGGGGAGGAAGGGGAAGGAGAAGGGGAAAAGGAAAAAAGAGGGAAAGGAAAAACGTGCGCTCCTCCCCTCCCCCCCAGCTCTTCTTTCTTCCCCCCCCCCCTTTTTTTTTTTTTTTCCTTTTTGGTTTTGTCTCTTCATCGGTGTCGGAGGGTGGGGGATTGGAGGGCAGGGGGAGGGTTTCAGCTATCTAAGTGTACACAATATTATGCGCAACCTAAGAGCGGAGGTCTCTTTTTTGTACACGGGAGTTGATTAACGTCAAAGGATGCGCAATCTAAGACTGAAGGTTCTTATGTAATTTAGTGTAAGATATATAATGTACACGGGAGATAATCATTGTTAAAGGAATGTAATTGTATTTTATAATTATGTTTGGAAAAAAAAAAAAACAATAAAAGCTTATTTGGAAAAAAAAATAAAAAATAAACGTGAATCATTTTGGATCTATAAACTCAAGTGCCTTCAACCAGACGGCTTGAACGAAATAATTGAATTTGTTTGACGGTGTGAATATTCCATCAAATACACAGTTACCCTTTATACATACCATATAACGGGGCGTCTCCGGTCTCCTATTATAGTACCCACTGTATTCAAAGTTCCGAAATGGCTCAGCGCAGTCACCCCGAGAACTGTGTGAAATCATGTGAGCTAAACATCACATGACAGTTGCTTGGCAACCGCAAACAAACGCTGACGAACACCTACCATTCAACTTGAGTGAGACCACAATAAGAGCACATCACAAAGTTCACCCCTAAAACTGAACATAACTCTACAGGTTTTATGTGTTTTAACATGTATTTAACAGTGATGTTTTTTATGTATTTTTATGCATAGATATCAGCTCATTTTTTCTGTCTTTCTGTTTTTCAGTGTTTTTTGTCTTTTTTGTGATGTCACTTCCACTGCACGTCATCAGATGCCAGCAAACATTTGTTGTATATATGTGTGTATATATATATATATATATATATATATATATATATATATATATATGTGAAATTACATGCATAAAAGTATATGTCTTTTACACCTGAGGAAGGCTCCGGACCGGGGCCGAAACGTGCAGTGATCAAATAAAATAGTACAAGTTTACCTCCAGTTTGCTTGTAGCTTTTGGATGTCGCAGCGCCGTTACTGACGAGATCTTCCATTCCACGTGCATTGTATCGGCTTGTTGGTCCATCTTCCTGGGAGAACGGACCAAAACAGTATCTCGTGGCTGCTAGCGTCTCCTGATGCCCATAAATATTCAAGAGCATAACTGCTCGCTGACACGCTTGAGTCCTTTTTTTGCGCTTTGTTTCTTCTCTGTTTCGTGGTCCACCCCGCCATACCCGAGAATTTCGGGATCTGACTATTTACTTGGACATGACGGCTTCCTCACTACCAGGACACTTTTCAAATGATTCAGAGGTCAACAGCTATCAGGAATTTCGCAGTGCGCATCATATCCCCTGGTTATGCAACATACTTTCTATAAAGTTCAAATGCATCAGGAAAGATTGCTCAGAAAACACCACCTTCCAACAATCCATAGCACTCAAACAAAGATTCAAAGAAATATATGATCCAAATTCCTTTATAGAGGATGCATCAAAAAAAAAAACATTAGTGCTAACCCTAGAACAATGTCTTACTCGCAAAACATAAAAATCTCTCAAATCTGGACTCCTCTGTTATCTCCTCAGCTACCCCCAAATTCATCACTACATACAACAGGGAGCTTTAATTCCAATACCCAAGGAGAATCCTTCACCATAAAATCATTGTTAGACTGCAATTCAGATTTTACTATGTATTTGCTTGAATGGCCTTGCAACGTGCAGAATGGCCTTGCAACCTGCAGTACATTAGCCGCACATACCAACCACTAAACATGAGACTGAATGGCCACCAACAGTCACCAACTAGGTTTTTGAAACACAGTGTCTTCTTCTATTTAGCCCTGAAACAATAAAAACTTCAACCTCATTCAAATAATGCCAATTTAAACAATTCAAGCATCTACTACCAAGTACTTCCAGAAACTTTACAGCATGAGTCCTATTTAGAGATGAGCGAGTATACTCATTGGAGCTTGATGCTCTTTTGAGTATTAGCGTACTCGAAACGGCTTGTTGCTTGAGATCAAGCTTTTACTTGAGGAAACACAGTGACGAACAGTGAAGAACACAGTGAAAACAGTGAACACAGTGAACACAGGATCGTTTAAGTGAAGAACACAGTGAAGAACACAGTGAAGAACACATTGCAGATGTTTCCGTACATCTGCTAACTTATCAGAAGACATTAGTGCCAAACGGTGTTCTTCACAATAGTATGTGAAGAACAAATTGCAGATGTATGGAAACATCTGCAATGTGTTCTTCAGTGTTCTTTCAATGAAAACATCTGCAAGCATTTGCAATGTGTTCTTCAGTGTTCTTTCAATGTGTTCTTTCAGTGAAAAATGCTTGAGTCTCACATTGACTTCAATGGGGTTCATTATTCAATACGAGCACTCGAGCATCGGGAAAAGTTCGACTCAAGTATCGAGCACTCGAGCATTTTAGTGCTCGCTCATCTCTAGTTTTATTGAATCCCAAGCTTTAGGATCTTAGCCTGGATTTTTCTCTGTCAAATGCATATCTGCAACCAACAGTGTCTTCCATCACCCTAATGAGATCACCAATCAACAGCTGACATGAACGAGAGATATGTGTACCTGTTTTACTTTGTCATATTTTATGTATTGCATTTTTTATCTGCTTTAACTGTCAACTCATGGTCCCATGTGTATACATGTACTGTATGTTTATATAGAGATATATTGCCTTTCAGTATTACCTTTCAATATTACCGCTGTCAAATAATAGCGCTACTCATGTATCATTACTTCAAACATTAAATAAACTTGTTGCTACACTTTTCTCCATGCCCCTTGTTTACCCTCAGTCTCCATGCCAACAGAGCATGCCCGTGCTCTCCTCCTACTGACTGGCTCACTCTGGTCCCCCCTCTCCCGTGTGGCAGGTGCACAGGTGTTATATTCACTGAGACAAGTTACACTTACCAAAGCGGCAGGCACACCACTGATTCTCAGTATCCTGGTAAGCAACCCTGCTTTCTTCTATTTACTAAGAACCTGATAACCTCTCTCTCTCACAACAAGCACTAATTACGATTATCTTGACATCCTCAATACAACAAATTACCCATTTAGATACTAACACCTCTCCATTTGTTTATCCTACCTTGATTTTATATGGACCAAATGTTTATTTATGCTCTGTTTCATTTACTATATTTATCTGATTATTTATTCATCTATTTCCATACAATTAATGTATTTCACTTTACTGTTTTATCATTGTCAGTTTTCTTTAGCACTACTTTTATTTACAAGCCATCATTTTGCTACTATGGAAAATTGTATAATACCTTTTTTATTATTATTCTACCAACCGGATATGTAGTTTGATATTTAGTTTTTTATTTCTATCTTTTCTTATGTTACTGTTTATAGCTGCTATTATTATTCTTCTTCTGACCTGACAAAGATGCTGTTCTGACGATGAAACGCATAGTCTCACCAATAAAATGTGTGCACTCTACAGAACCCTGTATTTTTTCTATTAACACTTTATTCTAGCCCCATTTTTCATCATAAATAATCAATTTCTTCACCAGCGGGCCCCCTAGCAAGTCTGCACTCAAGGGCTGAGGCTGAAACACACCAGCTAAGCGTTAACCCCTTAACGACTTGGCCCTTTTTTGTTTTTTCATTTCCATTCTTCACTAACCCACCTTCAAAAATCTATAACTTTTTTATTTTTACACGTAAGAGCTCTGTGATGGCGTACGTTTTTTTTTTTCAGGGTTCATTGTAGCCTCAATCTACCACTGGAATACCCTGTCAGCAGTGAAATTATTTGTGGTGCTTATAGAATGTTTTTAAACTAAAGCTAACCTTAAGGATGACTTTCAAGCGATAACCCTTTCGAGACCAACCCCTGACTACCCTAAAGTGGAAGCTGATGCTTCATCTAAATCTGCCTTTTCTGCTGAGTCTCTATTGCAAAGTCACTGAAATAGGCCAAAGTTGTGGAGGTGCACCACTTAATTCTGACAAAATGGTCAATCAAAAAGGAGCATTCTCAACTGCCAAAACTATGGATGAGAGGGTGTTTCAGTTTTTGGGATTGTTCTAGGCTTATTTAACCCCTTAAAGGGAACCTGTCACCAGGGACCTCATTTTTCACTAAAGACAGGTTGGAGAAGCTTATTACACCTGCAGTGCAAATCTGCCTTTCTGCCTTTTCTAAGCATTTGCATTACTATATAATTGTGTGATATAACTTACTCTTGCTGCATGACAAAATCCTGGGGTAGTCACAGGGGCTGGACTTTGGTTTGGATGCATTTCAAAAAACATGTGACTTGTCTGTTAACCACTCCTCAGAGCTTGGCCCCACCTTTGTGCTCCTGTCTAGCTCCTCCTCCTTCTTCTCAGAGGTCACAGCCTGGTCAGCCTGCCATCAGTGGGGGAGGGACAAGCTGTACAGGAGCACAAACATGGAGACAGCCTGCAGCTCAAACAGGTCACATGTTGTTTTTTGAAATGCATGCAAACCAAAGTCCAGCCCCTGTGACTACCTCAGGATTTTGTCATGGAGCAACAGTAAGTTATAACACACAATTATACTGTAATGCAAATGCTTAGAAAAGGCAGGCAGATTTGCACTGCAGGTGTCATGGGCTTTTACAATCTGTCTTTAGTGAAAAATGAGGTCCCTGGTGACAGGTTCCCTTTAAGGGCGCAGCAATTTTGTAGCTGAAGGCTCAGTCCCATTTTATGGATTCTGACATGTGTCGCTTTATATAGTTATAACTTTTGAACACTGTTACTTATCAAAGCAATTCTGAGATTGTTTTTCCCCCACATGTTGTACTTCATTTTAGGGGTAAATGTTGGATGATAAGTTTTGCATTTATTTACAAAAAAAAGAAAAAATTATGATTCTTTTTTAAAAAATTTACCTAAATAAGTTGCTGAATAACATTTTCCATATGTCTACTTTACATTATAATAATTTTTGAAATGTCTGGATAATTTACTTTGATGTCACGTGGCTTACGAATCGAATATCGATTTTCCGTATTTTCAGAATTGACTATTTTGGGGATAAATACTGTTTTGAATGAAATTTTACATATTTAACATAAAAAAAACCCCCTATATAACCAACAGATTTTCAAATCTGCACCCCTATAACTATCAGAAACAGCTTTCAGGAAGATCGTTAACCCCTTGAGATCTTCATTGTAATTGAATCAAAATGGAGGTGAAATTTATAATGGTCAAATTTTGTTGGTTATACGTTAATTTAGCCCTAAAATTTACACATTTCCAAAATATAAAAAGAGAAAACCCACCATACAATTTGTTCTGCAATTTCTCCCAAGTGCAGAGACCCCCCACATGTGGACTTGTTTTATGGGCGCACGGCGTGGGGCAGAAGGGAAGAAGCGCCCTGCAGCTGCCAGGATTTCAGTTTTCTCGTTGCCTCCTTTACCAGAGCCTGGTCATCTTTCCAATGTTTAGCAATGAAGGTAAGTTTCAAAACCAGTTCTCTTTTTCTTAGATCCAACCCTCTCAGATACATATCCCAAAATCATTATAACTGCTGTGTGGGATAATTCAATACCTAGTTGGACCTTTATTGTATCAAATAACTTACATCTTATACCTTTTCATCAGTAGTGCGGCAAGTCCAAAGACTTTTTTTTTTTAATGCCATCTTAAACATTAATGCCGGTGAGAAATTAATTCTATACAAAAAATTTAATTGTGTACATCTGTGAATAGAACAGTTACAAACATTTTTATATATTTCCACTCATTGTGCATCAGCAATAATACTCCTAATGAAGTGAAATAACTTTCAGTTCCCCTGACTCCAGCAGCTCAGGATTATAATCAGACATCATTGCATGGCGATCAGTTTTTAGGTGGTTTTAGGAGCAGTTTTGTTATTTAACAGGCGAAAGACATGAACTGAATGGGTGAATTTTAGTTTGAATTGGAAAGGGTGCGGTCACACGTTGCAGTTAAAACTGCATCGCAATCAACCTTGAGATGGTTTTAGGTGCAGTTTTGTCAATTGAATGAGTGAATGACATTTGTGGAGCAGGTTTCCCCTTCAAAATCATATTCACTCTTTCAGTTCATGTCTTTCACCTGTTCAATTGACAAAACTGCACCTAAAACCACCTCAAAGCGATCCAGTTTTAACTGCAACGTGTGAACGCACCCTCAATTTTTTATGGATGCATTATCTTGTTTTCATCATCATCAAGGCACATTTTCACCTGATAGCATGTGCTATTTTCCCAAATTAACCTCCTTCTACATCCATAATGTGACTGTCTTGGATACGATAGTATGTGTACCTGCCCTGGTTAATGCAAGGTTCAGTTGGGTCTCTGGTGACCGTGACAATAAAAAGAACCATGCTTGAAAGTTACAGAGGTTTAGTTGGCACTACTTTAATAATTCAGTCGTGGATCATTTTGAGTGTCGATCACTGGTATTAGAATCTGCTTGGATAATAACAAGCTGATGAACTGTATAAAAACAAACCGTGAATACCTTTAACCTCTTAACGCTCAGCGTCCGATATATCGGACGCTGAGCTCAGTGGCTTAACGCTCAGCGTCCGATATATCGGACGCTGAGCAGATGCCGGTTCAGCTCAAGATTTGAGCCGAACCGGCATCGGGAAACACGGGGTGCCGGCTCTGACTGATAGCCGGCACCCCAGTGTAACACCCGCGATCAGAGTTGTCTCTGATCGCGGGTGATTAACCCGTTAAATGCCGCGGTCATCGCGACCGCGGCATCTAACTTGCATCTGGGGTGTCTTTCCCCCACGATCGGCCCCCCCGAATCATTTTCGGGGGGCACCGATCGTTGCTATGGTAACACTGGGGTCCGATCTGGACCCCAGTGTTACCTGCAGGAACTGCCGGTAAGATGGCGTCTGTGACGTCATCTTACTGGCAGAGTGCCACCCTATGCAAGTGCATAGGCTGACACTGATAATGCCCTGCAATACATAAGTATTGCAGGGTATTATTATGAACAAGCAATCAGATGATTGCTTGTTCATTTCCCATGGTGGAAAAAGTGAAAGTAAAAAAAAAAATTATTCAATAAAAAAATAAAGTAATAAATCACCAAAAATGCCCAAAAGCCCCAAAACCTATAAAAAGACATATAACTAAAAAAAAAAAGTCTAAATCATAACACAAACCCCACATATATAGTATCACCGCGTCCGTAACAACCCGTAGAATAAAAATAAATAATTATTGAACCCGCACGATGAACGCCGTAAAAGAAATCTGTTATAAACCCTCCAAAAATTATGATTTTTACCTATTCAATCCCACAAAAAATGCTATAAAAAGTGATCAAAAAAACATATGTACTCTAGAATGATACTGGTGCAAAGTACAACATGTCCCGCAAAAAACAAGCTATCAACCAGCTCTGTAGCCAAAAACGTAACAAAGTTATGCCACTTGGAAGATGGCAATACAAAAATGATAGATTTTTCCCCACAATAGGGTTTTATTTTACAAATTTAGTAAAACGCAAGAAAATATATTCGTGTCTGGTATCCCCGTTATCGTATCGACCCATAGAATGAAGATAATATGATTATTAGTCTATACGGTGAACACCACAAAAAAAAAAGTAAAAAAACCAGTAGAGAATTTATGCTTTTCTACTCCTGCCCTCAAAAAGAAGTTCCTAAATTTTCAACA
Organism: Engystomops pustulosus; assembly: GCF_040894005.1. Classification (NCBI taxonomy): domain Eukaryota; kingdom Metazoa; phylum Chordata; class Amphibia; order Anura; family Leptodactylidae; genus Engystomops; species Engystomops pustulosus. The sequence goes on along the minus strand of NC_092415.1, from coordinate 100,422,520 downwards.
ATAGGTGATACCAACCCCAAAATGGTAACAATGGAAAAAGCATCTCATCCCGCAAAAAAAATGCCGTCACATGACCCTAATAGCGCAAAAGCGAAAATTTTACAGCCTTCAAAAGAGGCCAATGAGGAAAGTAAAATCCTGGCAGCTGCAGGGTGCTCCTTCCCTTCTGTGCCTCACTGTGTGCCCATAACACAAGTCACGGCCACATGTGGGGGGTCTCTGCACTCGGGAGAAATTGTAGAACAAATTGTATGGTGGGTTTTGTATTTTTATCTTTTGGAAATGTGTAAATTTTAGGGCTAAATGAACGTATAACCGGCACAATTTGACTATTCTAAATTTCGCCTCCATTTTGATGTAATTACTATGAAGATCTCAAGGGGTTAACATTCTTCGTAAAATCTGTTTCTGATAGCTTGAGGGGTGCAGATTTGAAATTGGGTTGGTTATATGGGGGGTTTTGATGCTAAATATGTAAATTTTCATTCAAAACTGTATTTATCCCCAAAATAGTCAATTCTGAAAATCCGGAAAAGCGCTATTCGATTTGTAAGCCGCGTGACATCAAAATAAATTATCCAGACATTTCAAAAATGGTGAAAATGTAAAGTAGACATATGGGAAATGTTATTCAGCAATTTATTTAGGTGGTAAATCTATCTGCCTGAAAACGCAATGATTTCAAATTTCAAAAATGGCAAATTTTTCAGAAAATTCATCATATTTTCTTTTTTTTGTAAATAAACGCAAAACTTATCAGCCAAAATTTACCACTAAAATGAAGTACAACATGTGGGGAAAAAACAATCTCAGAATCGTTTTGATAAGTAACAGTGTTCAAAAGTTATAACCATATAAAGCGACGCAAGTCAGAATCCAAAAAATCGGGCTGAGCCTTAAGCTGTAAAATGGCTGCGTCCTTAAGGGGTTAAAGAGGTGTTGGAAATAGTTACACAGTTATTTTGGGACTGATGACTGGTAACAGTTTTGATGATCACTTTTTACTAGAAAGTCATTTTTTTTCTTTTCAAAGGGTGAAGGGGGCCTCTTATAGGAGCCAATACCCCACTCACTTCCAAATGTTTATATGTAGAAATTGGAGGAAGCATTTATTTTTGGGCAACCCGTTTCTGTAATTCATTGGTTGCTACAAAGATCACCTAGTATGGAGGTGTAAAGAGGAGGATTTTTCTGAATCTTGCAGTACTGTAATGACAACTATTTAAACCTCCAGTTTAACTTTGCTTTTGGTAAGGAGGAAATTATTTTCCTAAATGTTTGTTTTACGGTAGTGGAAAATAGTTTTATGGTTTTTCCTTATGGTAAAAAGAATGCTGCTGATGCTTTGTTATCTCAATGATCTTGTCATCCAAGACATACAATTAATAATCTTCTGTATGGATATTTAATTCAAATACATTGTAATCAGCTGATATCTTTAATCGAGAAGCTGAGTTGTTGAAGATTAGGCCGTTATATATACAGATTTCTCCTGCTTCACTTTACAGAGCATACAATAAGGTCAAACAATTAGATTGCTCAGTTCTTTTGAAGGACAGTAAAAAAAAAAACCTCTCCATCACAGCAGTGATGGCGAACCTATTGAAGACAGAGTGCCCAAGCTACAACCAAAACCCACTTATATGTCACAAATTGCCAACATAACAATTCAAGCAGTAACTTATTGGAACCTGCTGTATCACAGGTTTTAATTGTATTGGCGTGCTGAGTTCACCAATACAATTGAAAGATGGAGAAATTTGGATTGTAGCTTCCCACCAAGGTCCACTGAAGAGGAAGGATAAGGTAACCCAGAGCAGGAGCTCCAACGATAATCCATCTCTATCTCTTCTTGCTCCTCCTGTAGTCCTGGCACCCAAGGATGTTGCTTTAAAATAGCACAGAGCTTGGCACGTCCTGGGCTGTATTGGATCACAGGAGAAAGCCTTGAGTCCTACCTGTCCCCTATGATATAATACTGAACCCTATGTACAAGGATATAACTACTATAATATAGAATAATGCCCCCCGCCTCAGACATATAATTAATGCCCCCTGCCCAAGACATATAATTAATGCCCCTGCCTGCCCCAGATATAGAATAATTCCTGCCCCAGACATAGGGGACAGTATTATAGTAATTATATCCTTGTACATAGGGGGCAGTATTATAGTAGTTATATTCTTGTATAGAGGGGCAGTATTATTGTAGTTATATTCCTGTACATAGGGGCAGTATTATAGTAGTTATATTCTTGTACATAGGGGGCAGTATTATAGTAGTTATATTCTTGTACATATGGGGCAGTATTATAGTAGTTGGCTTGTATATGGGAGAAGGTAGTGTAGTAGTTTTATTTTGTATAAAGAAGGCAGAATTGAATGTGTTATTCTATATGTGTTATTGTAGCATTATTCCTATACATAGGAGGCAGTATCAATATATTCTTTCTTTGAATTGTACATGTATGGCATAGGAGAAAGGTATTTAAGGCTTACCGGGTCGTGTGTTTGCAACATTGTTTGCACATTAGATTCACTTACTGCAAAACAAGAACATATTTTGCTAGTAAGGCAACAATTTGTCTGTTTTAACTCCACCCACATAATCTGACCACACCCACTTGTTTTTACTCTGCCCATAAAATGTGGCCACTTTTGTAGTTTTTTTTCCAGGGCCATTTTAAATTCCCAGTCTGCCCCTATCTAAAACTATCCCCTTTCTCCCGGATAGTCAGACCTTTTCATACACACATACACTCTTTTGCATTTTTTGGTGATATCAGCTTTATATGTGTCTATTATGGTCTTTATATAATTATCCAATGTGTGCATCTGCATTGCAAGAATAATATTGTAAGGTGCTGTTCCTCTTTTTCTTTCTTCATTTATGACATTCTATGTGTATAAAATATTGTAATAACATTATCAGTCATACTAAAGACATATAGACTATTGTTTTTTAGAATGAGGAGGAGTTCATGTGATAACCTTTTCATCTGACCAACCAATAAAGAAAAGATATTTTAACCCCTTAAGGACGCAGTAATTTTGTAGCCTAAGGCTCAGCCCCATTTTTTGTATTCTGACTTGTGTCCCTTTATATGGTTATAACTTTTGAACACTGTTACTTATCAAAATGATTCTGAGAGTTTTTCCCTCAAATGTTGTACTTTATTTTAGTGGTAAATGTTGGCTGATAAGTTTTGCACACCTATAACTATCAGAAACAGCTTTCAGGAAGATTGTTAACCACTTGACGTCTTCATAGTAATTACATCAAAATGGTATGGTCAAATTTTGGTGGTTATATGTTCATTTAGCCCTAAAATGTACACATTTCCAAAAGATAAAAAGAGAAAACTATTGTCACAATTGAGAAAATCATCAATGGGTTTGAGCTCCAGTCAGAATCAGGGAAATTGTCTTTAGAGGGAGCTCCTATTTTCCTGCCATTTTCATCAGTGAGTACGGGGGAGCAAGTTATTGTGGCACTGAGCGCCTCCTCACAAGCCTCTAGAAGTCTGTGTTGGTGATAGAAGAGGTGCAATACCTTGTTCTGGCATCACTGGTACAGAAGAAGGGAGTTTTGAATCAAACACTTTTGAAGGTGTCACCTCAGAGATCTTTAATTTACTTATGGACAGCTTCATGACAGGTGTCAATTGGTTGGAGTGGTAGAAAGTAGTTTGGGATTGACAATGCTGAGAATGCAGAATTTCTAGAATTTTCTTCTGTGGCCTAGTTTCCCCATGTGAACAGTCGAATCACTGTGGGGAGCAGAGGCCTTGGTGGGGCACTTGCTACAGTTGACAAGACTCTCCTAGATCAAAAATTCCAAGTCAATTACATTTCCTGAGTGCAGGTGGTGGTATTATATCCCCCTTTTTCCAGCAAGACAGGTAGCCATTTCACTTGGGGATGTGGTTTTAAAAGCTGAGACAACCAAAGCAGCAGTGGGAGTCTCAGGTTACCATGGTTCTTGGTATCTTATTTTATGTAGCTTATGTTTTTTTTTTTTTTACAGGTGCCTGATCTTACACGTGCTGCTGAGATTGTTCATGTTTTTCCCTCACTTCAGGGAGTCACAGTGCAGCTTGCAAATGTCCCATGTTTTGTCTTCTGGATATTCATCAGAGAAATTCCATGCTGGAGGGATCCTCTGTGTTGGCCATTTCATGCTCAATCCGCTGGACATAGTGGGCAGTAATTGGTGACATATGGCTATGAACTTACTGCACCTTTGCACCCTTTTACATTTTCTGCTAGCTAATTTAGGCTGTGGGCAAGCACCATCAATTCCTCTAGAAAGATAAAAATATGTACAGAAAGATGAAAGACTGAGTGAGGGAATACTGTGAAAAAGAGGGGAAATAAATTTTTCTCACAGTAAATGTTTCTTTCACAGGAAGAATTTATCTCAAAGTCTGCATTTAGTCCTAACAGAGTGAATGTTTTAAGCTAAAAAATCCAGTAGGATTCTCGATGGCTCATTTTCTTAATCAGGTCTTCACCTCTAAAATGCAGTGAAACCTGTTCTATACTAAAAAAAAACGTGTACCTTTAGTATTTTTTCCACCAAAAATTCCTGGGCAGTGAATGGGTAAGTAACGCAGTGGATAAGAGAGTTAAAAAAACAATAGTGTGGATACATGTGCCAGTAAAATTATTGCATATCAAATAAATAACTGTGGAAAATTAAAGTGTATGTTCACAAATGCCAGTAGCATTGCAAGCAAAATGGGTGAGCTTGAGGCTCTGGTATTAGAAGAAAAGTTAGATGTTGTTGGTGTAGCGTAGACATGGCTAGATGCATCACAAGATCCGAGTGTTAGTATTCAAGTTTTTACACTCTTTTGGAAAGACAGCGAACATAGGAGGGAAGAGGTGTATGTCTATATGTCAGAATGGACTTAAAAGTGATGGTAAGTGAAACAGTGATCAGTGAAGAGTGAGAGGAGGCTGAAAATTTGTGGGTTGAGATTTAAAGCCAGGAGAGCTTTCAGAAAATAATTTTTGGTGTAATTTATAGACCCCCCCCCCCTATTATCTCTGAAGAAATAAAGGGATAAACAGATGGAGCGGGCTGCACAGGAGGGGACAGTAATGATGATGGGAGACTTTAAGTTTCCAAATATAAATTGGAACAAGGCTCTTTCTACTGTTTTATCAACTTTTTACAGGATAATTTAATGGTGTAGCTTGTAGAAGATCCCACAAGAGGTGATGCTTTGCTAGACCTTGTGATTTCTAACAATGCAATTCTCCACAATGTCTCTGTCCATGAAACCCTTGAGAACAGTGATCAGAACATTTTTGTTTTTCTCAAAAAATGGAAAAAGCAAAAATATGTGGAAAAATCTAAAACATTGAATTTTAAGTAAGCTAATTTCCCTAAATTCCAGGCTGCACTACTGAGGTCAGATACTGTCACATGATTATACTAATATTAAATGGGAGACATTTAAATATAAACTGGGTCATTATACTCATAAATGTATTCCATTAGGTAACAAGTATAGACAGGTTAGATTACAACTCGCGTGGCTTACAGCTACAGTTAAAAGGGCAATAAATTATAAAAAGAGGGCATTCAAAAAGCAAGTAATCAATAAATACAAAACACTTACCAAAATCTGTAAGAAGGGAATAAACTCAACCAAAATAGAAAATGAAGGACAATTGGCCAAAGATAGCAAAACAAATCCTACAAAATTTTTGGTGGCTAGAGACCAAGAGAAGGCAGAGATACTAAATGGGGTTTTAAGCTCTGTTTATACAATAGAAGAGATAACTTCTGGAGCGGGTGGTAGCAGTGCAGGTCATGCATCCTGTAATATACTAGACTCGCTGAATGTATACATGATCCAACCTAAGCTCAATAAAATAAATGTGTACAAGGTTCCTGGACCAGATGGGCTATACCCCAGAGTTCTTAAATAACTCAGTTCTGTTTTTGTTACACCTCAGTCTAAAATCTTCAGTAGAGATGAGCGAGCACTAAAATGCTCGGGTACTCGTTATTCGAGACGAACTTTTCCCGATGCTCGAGTGCTCGTCTCGAATAACGAGCCCCATTGAAGTCAATGGGAGACTCGAGCATTTTTCAAGGGGACCAAGGCTCTGCACAGGGAAGCTTGGCCAAACACCTGGGAACCTCAGAAAAGGATGGAAACACCACGGAAATGGACAGGAAACAGCAGGGGCAGCATGCATGGATGCCTCTGAGGCTGCTTAATCACACCATTATGCCAAAACTATGGACAACAGCATGGCCATGACAGAGTGACAGAATGAAGCTAGATAGCATCTAAAACATCCAATAATTAACCTTGACACTATAGGGGACGGCATGCAGAGGCAGCGGCAGGCTAGAGAGTGGCATGGTGACATACCCTAAATGGACTCAGGCTTCAAACCAATGGGTGGCAGAGAGGAACCAAAGGAGGTGAGCAAGAAGCGCTCAAATAATATCGGTACATGATAAAAGTTTGCCAGTATATTTTGTGGATTACACAGCAGGGTGGCGACAAAGTTAACATGGAAGCCATGAAAACAACCCAAAATTCTGCCTGACACAGCTCGTTTGATAAGGGGACCATGTATGGAGGCAGTGAACTAGTAGTAGATTAAAGGTGCTGCAGTTAAAACTATGTTAGTTGGATCTTGGCATGGAGCTGGCGCTCCGCTGCCAGGCGAGCTTTCGCCAATCCAAGCCCGTGTCTCTAGGCTACTCCCCAAACAGCACTTCTAAGAACCTTTTGTATAAGATCAAGTGTAGTAGCGTTCTTATAAGTTTAGGATATGGTGGGTGAGGGGAATGTAAACAGAAGCGCAAGAAGCGCTGAAATAATATTGGTAAATGATAAAAGTTTGCCAGTATATTTTGTGGATAACACAGCTGGGTGGCGACAAAGTTAACAACTTTGATGTGGAATCCATGAAAACAACCCAAATTTCTGCCTGACACACCTCGTTTGATAAAGGGACGATGTATGGAGGCAGCTATATGGACGACTTTTGGAGGTAGCAATGGAGACAACGTGTGGAGGCTGCTATGGAGACAATTTAATTTGGATAGTGCCTGTATGTGGCAGTCCAAAAAAGTTTTCAAACCAGAGGAGCAGGTAGGTGGCCCTCCAGAAAAATGAAATAGATTGAGTGCCTGTATGTGGCAGTCCAAAAAAGTTTTCAAACCAGAGGAGCAGGTAGGTGGCCCTCCAGAAAAATTGAATAGATTGAGTGCCTGTATGTGGCAGTCCAAAAAACTTTTCAAACCAGAGGAGCAGGTAGGTGGCCCTCCAGAAAAATGAAATAGATTGAGTGCCTGTATGTGGCAGTCCAAAAAAGTTTTCAAACCAGAGGAGCAGGTAGGTGGCCTCCAGAAAAATTGAATAGATTGAGTGCCTGTATGTGGCACTCCCAAAAATTGTTTAAAACAGAGGACCGGGTCGGTGGCCCTCCAGAAAAATTAAATGCATAAAGTACTATAGCTAGAGCCAGTGGGCCCTGTCAAAAAATAGCCAGTTTCCTCTGCTTTACTGTACAAAGAGGAGGAGAAGGAGGAAAATGAGGAGGAGGAGGAGTGGATAAATTATTCAGGTTGAGCTTCCTTCACCTGGTGGAGATTGGAAATTATGAGAAATCCAGGCTTTATTCATCTTAATAAGCGTCAGCCTGTCAGCGCTGTCAGTCGACAGGCGTGTACGCTTATCGGTGATGATGCCACCAGCTGCACTGAAAACCCGCTCGGACAAGACGCTAGCGGCAGGGCAGGCAAGAACCTCCAAGGTGTACAGCGCCAGTTCGTGCCACATGTCCAGCTTTGAAACCCAGTAGTTGTAGGGAGCTGTGTGATCATTTAGGACGATGGTATGGTCAGCTACGTACTCCCTCACCATCTTTGTGTAAAGATCAGCCCTATTCTGCCGAGACTGGGGACAGGTGACAGTGTCTTGCTGGGGTGACATAAAGCTGGCAAAAGCCTTGTAAAGCGTACCCTTGCCAGTGCTGGACAAGCTGCCTGCTCGCCTACTCTCCCTCGCTACTTGTCCCGCAGAACTACGCACTCTGCCGCTAGCGCTGTCAGAAGGGAAATACTGTTTCAGCTTGTGCACCAGGGCCTGCTGGTATTCATGCATTCTCACACTCCTTTCCTCTCCAGGGATGAGAGTGGAAAGATTTTGCTTGTACCGTGGGTCCAGGAGAGTGAATACCCAGTAATCGGTGCTGGAATAAATTCTTTGAACGCGAGGGTCACGGGATAGGCAGCCTAGCATGAAATCTGCCATATGCGCCAGAGTACCAACACGTAAGAATTCACTCCCCTCACTGGCCTGACTGTCCATTTCCTCCTCCTCCAACTCCTCCAACTCCTCTTCTTCTGCCCATACACGCTGAACAGTGAAGGACTCAACAATGGTCCCCTCTTGTGTCTCGCCAACATTCTCCTCCTCTTCCTCCTCATCCTCCTCCACCTCCACCTCCTCCGATATGCGCTGAGAAACAGACCTAAGGGTGCTTTGGCTATCAACAAGGGAATCTTCTTCCCCCGTCTCTTGTGACGAGCGCAAAGCTTCCGACTTCATGCTGATCAGAGAGTTTTTCAACAGGCCAAGCAGCGGGATGGTGAGGCTGATGATGGCGGCATCGCCACTGACCATCTGTTTTGACTCCTCAAAGTTACTCAGCACCTGACAGATATCAGACATCCACGTCCACTCCTCATTGTAGACTTGAGGAAGCTGACTGACCTGACTACCAGTTCTGGTGGAAGTTGACATCTGGCAGTCTACAATCGCTCGGCGCTGCTGGTAAACTCTGGATAACATGGTCAGTGTTGAATTCCACCTCGTGGGCACGTCGCACAACAGTCGGTGAGCGGGCAGTTGGAGGCGGCGCTGCGCTGCCCTGAGAGTGGCAGCATCTGTGCTGGACTTCCTGAAATGCGCACAGATGCGGCGCACCTTCGTGAGCAAATCAGACAGATTGGGATATGTCTTGAGGAAACGCTGAACTATCAGATTTAACACATGGGCCAGGCATGGCACATGTGTCAGTCTGCCGAGTTGCAGAGCCGCCACCAGGTTACGGCCTTTGTCACACACAACCATGCCTGGCTTCAGGTTCAGCGGTGCCAGCCACAGATCAGTCTGCGCCGTGATGCCCTGTAATAGTTCTTGGGCGGTGTGCCTTTTATCGCCTAGGCTCAGCAGTTTGAGCACCGCCTGCTGTCGCTTAGCGACGGCACTGCTGCTGTGCCTAGAGCCACCGACTGATGGCGCCATGCCCACGGATGGTAGTTCGGAGGAGGAGGTGGAGGAGGGGTGGGAGGAGGAGGAGGCATAGTAGGCCTGAAACACCTGGACCGAGGTAGGCCCCGCAATCCTCGGCGTCGGCAGTATATGACCAGCCGCAGGGTCAGACTCGGTCCCAGCCTCCACCAAGTTAACCCAATGTGCCGTCAGCGATATATAGTGGCCCTGCCCGGCAGCACTCGTCCACGTGTCCGTGGTCAGGTGGACCTTGTCAGAAACGGCGTTGGTCAGGGCACGGATGATGTTGTCTGACACGTGCTGTTGCAGGGCTGGGACGGCACATCGGGAAAAGTAGTGGCGGCTGGGGACCGAATACCGAGGGGCGGCCGCCGCCATGAGGTTGCGAAAGGCCTCGGTCTCTACTAGCCTATAGGGCAGCATCTCCAGGCTAAGCAATCTGGAGATGTGGACATTAAGGGCTTGGGCATGCGGGTGGGTTGCACTATATTTGCGTTTCCGCTCCAGCGTCTGGGGTATGGAGAGCTGAACGCTGGTGGATGCTGTGGAGGATCGTGGAGGCGACGATGGGGTTTTTGTGGCAGGGTCCTGGGCAGGGGGCTGACTATCAGCTGACACAGGGGAAGGAGCAGTGGTGTGCATGGCCGGAGGTGAACGGGCTTGTTGCCACTGAGTGGGGTGTTTAGCATTCATATGCCTGCGCATACTGGTGGTAGTTAAGCTATTAGTGGTGGAACCCCTGCTGATCCTGGTTTGGCAAGTGTTGCACACCACAGTCCGTCGGTCATCCGGTGTTTCCTTAAAGAACCTCCAGACTTCTGAAAATCTAGCCCTCGCCGCAGGAGCCCTCGCCACGGGAGCTTCACTAGTTGACACATTTGGCGCTGATGCACCAGCTCTGGCCCTGCCTCTCCGTCTGGCCCCACCACTGCCTCTTCCAACCTGTTCTGGTCGAGGACTCTCCTCCGTCTCAGAAGCACTGTGTTCACCCGGCCTATCAACCCAGCTTGGGTCTGTCACCTCATCATCCTCCGATCCCTCAGTCTGCTCCCCCCTCGGACTTCCTGCCCTGACAACAACTTCCCCACTGTCTGACAACCGTGTCTCCTCATCGTCGGACACCTCTTTACACACTTCTTCCACTACGTCAACAAGGTCATCATCACCCACAGACTGCGACTGGTGGAAAACCTGGGCATCGGAAATTTGCTCAGCAGCAACCGGACAAGTGGTTTGTGACTGTGGGAAGGGTCCAGAAAACAGTTCCTCAGAGTATGCCGGTTCAAATGCCAAATTTTCCGGGGAGGGGGCAGACTGGGGGGGAGGAGGCTGAGGTGCAGGAGCTGGAGGAGTGCCGATTTCGGTGACATGGGTGGACTGCGTGGAAGACTGACTGGTGGACAAATTGCTCGAAGCATTGTCGGCAATCCACGACATCACCTGTTCGCACTGTTCTGGCCTCAACAGTGCTCTACCACGAGTCCCAGTAACTTCAGACATGAACCTAGGGAGTGTAGCTCTGCGGCATTCCCCTGCTCACTCATAAGCAGGTGGTGTCTCACCCCGCCCAGGACCACGGCCTCTGACCCCTGCAGTAGTTGGACGCCCACGTCCCCGCCCTCGTCCTCTACCCCTAGCCCTCGGGTTAAACATTTTGAAAATGAGAGTTATAACTTTAATTTTTTTTTAACTTTTTTTTGTGTTTTTTGTTTTTTTTTTGTGTTTTTTAGTTTTTAAAACCAAACGATGCTATCCTATTGCTATGGCTATTTTCTAGCCAAGTATGAAAGCACACTGCTATGCCAGATGAGATGACGCTGAGTTATTTAAAAAATAAACGTAAAATAAAAAAGGAAATGGCAGACTGTGCCTAATTGAAATCCAACCCCTAATAAATTTTCCCACTTCGGTCTTTGCGATGGATATGTGCGTCACTAAGCGCAAAACACAGCGGTCGCAAGTCTCACTACAAATTGCTCACAATTTGCTAGTAGATGCACTGCAGCAAGGACAGCCACCAGCAGATCAACCAGAAATCAAATATATATAACGCTACTGTAGGCGTAAGTAAGCCGTTTGGATTCTCCTATGGCTATTTTCTAGCCAAGTATGAAAGCACACTGCTATGCCAGATGAGATGACACTGACTTATTAAAAAAATAAACGTAAAATAAAAAGTAAATGGCAGACTGTGCCTAATTGAAATCAAACCCCTAATAAATTTTCCCACTTTGGTGTTTGAGGTGGATATGTGTGTCACTAAGAGCTAAACACAACGGTAGCAAGTCCCCCTGCAAATTCCTCACAATATGGTACTAGCTGCAAATAAAAAAAAAAAAAGTATAACGTTATTGTAGCCCTAAGAAGGGCTGTTGGGTTCTTGTAGAATCACTCCTGCCTAACAGTAAGCTAATAGAACACCCTAACGCTTTCCCTGACCAGCAGCAGCTCTCTCCCTAGCGGCATCCAGACACAGAATGATCCGAGCAGCGCGGGCAGCGGCTAGTCTATCCCAGGGTCACCTGATCTGGCCAGCCAACCACTGCTATCGACGTGTAAGGGTACCACGTCATGCTGGGTGGAGTGCAGAGTCTCCTGGCTTGTGATTGGCTCTGTTTCTGGCCGCCAAAAAGCAAAACGGCGGGAGCTGCCATTTTCTCGAGCGGGCGAAGTATTCGTCCGAGCAACGAGCAGTTTCGAGTACGCTAATGCTCGAACGAGCATCAAGCTCGGACGAGTATGTTCGCTCATCTCTAATCCTCAGAGATTCCCTAATTACTGGTACGGTACCAAGTGACTGGCAAAAGGCGAATGTGATGCCAATATTTAAAAAAAAAAATGGCCTGTAAGCTTAACTTCAAATGTGGGGAAAATATTTGAAGTGTTACTAAAAGACTACATACAGGTGTATGTGACATCAGACTAACCTGATCTGCTTCTATGTAGAGGTGAGCAGATTCCTGGACAGAGGAACTGCTCTGGATATTGTGTTCTTGGACTTTGCAAAGACATTCAACACTGTTAATCATAGATGCCTGTTGGGTAAAATAAGGTCTATTGGCTTGTAAAGAATCATTTGCAATTGGATTGAAAACTGGCTGAAGGTTTGTATCCAGAGTTGTGGTCAATGATTCCAACTCAGAATGGTCACCAGTTATTAGTGGTGTACCCCAGGGTTCTGTTCCTCGCCCACTGCTATTAATTTATTTATTAATGATATAGAGATGGGGATTAATAGGTCTGTGTTTATTTTTGCAGGGGACACCAAGCTTTGTTGTGTAAATGTCTTTGGAGGATGTTCATGAGGAAAGATTTATTTAGTCTGGAAAAGAGATGACTAAGAGTGGACATGCAGTTATTCTCTTTGTTCTAGAAAGTGTTATGAATATGCACATGGCGTTTTTTGTCCCTGCATTATTAGATAATATGGGTATACCCCCACACAGCTATTATTACTGCACTAGAAGATGCTATGGGTATACAAACAGTTATTGTCACTATGATAGGCGATATTATGGGTGGTAGGAGATATTACGGGTACACACTCACCGGCCACTTTATTAGGTACACCATGCTAGTAACGGGTTGGACCCCCTTTTGCCTTCAGAACTGCCTCAATTCTTCGTGGCATAGATTCAACAAGGTGCTGGAAGCATTCCTCAGAGATTTTGGTCCATATTGACATGATGGCATCACACAGTTGCCACAGATTTGTTGGCTGCACATCCATGATGCAAATCTCCCATTCCACCACATCCCAAAGATGCTCTATTGGATTGAGATCTGGTGACTGTGGAGGCCATTTGAGTACAGTGAACTCATTGTCATGTTCAAGAAACCAGTCTGAGATGATTCCAGCTTTATGACATGGCACATTATCCTGCTGAAAGTAGCCATCAGATGTTGGGTACATTGTGGTCATGGTCAGCAACAATACTCTGGTAGGCTGTGGCATTGCAATGATGCTCAATTGGTACCAAGGGGCTCAAGAGTGCCAAGAAAATATTCCCCACACCATGACACCACCACCACCAGCCTGAACCATTGATACAAGGCAGGATGGATTCATGCTTTCATGTTGTTGACGCCAAATTCTGACTCTACCATCCGAATGTCGCAGCAGAAATCGAGACTCATCAGACCAGGCAACGTTTTTCCAATCTTCTACTGTACAATATTGATGAGCTTGTGCAAATTGTAGCCTCAGTTTCCTATTCTTAGCTGAAAGGAGTGGCACCTGGTGTGGTCTTCTGCTGCTGTAGCCCATCTGCCTCAAAGTTCAACGTAATGTGCGTTCAGAGATGCTCTTCTGCCTACCTTGGTTGTAACGGGTGGAGATTTGAGTCACTGTTGCCTTTCTATCAGCTCGAACCAGTCTGCCCATTCTCCTCTGACCTCTGGCATCAACAAGGCATTTCCGCTCACAGAACTGCCACTCAATGGATATTTTTGCTTTTTCGGACCATTCTCTGTACACCGTACAGATGGCTGTGCGTGAAAATCCCAGTAGATCAGCAGTTTCTGAAATACTCAGACCAGCCCTTCTGGCACCAACAACCATGCCACGTTCAAAGGCACTCAAATCACCTATCTTCCCCATACTGACGCTCGGTTTGAACTGCAGGAGATTGTCTTGACCATGTCTACTTGCCTAAATGCACTGAGTTGCCGCCATGTGATAGGCTGATTAGAAATTAAGTGTTAACGAGCAGTTGGACAGGTGTACCTAATAAAGTGGCCGGTGAGTGTACATATGCAAATAATGTCACTGTGCTTTAAAATGTCATGGAAATACACGCACTGTTAGTGTCACTGCTCTAGAAGATACTATGGGTATACACACGCAGATACTGTTACTGTGCTTTAAAATGCCATGGATATACACACACTGTAAGTGTTACAAAAAAGACGAAAGTATAGTTGACCGCTCACCGATAGTTGTCAGTCCACTGTGCACGCTGCTACTCGGGGACCACAAGCACCGGAACGGAGTCTGAAATGAAGAAATTGCATGTCGCACCAGATGTAGATAAAAACGTAAATTTATAATTCCAAAGTTGTAGTAAAAAATAGTATACAAAAAAAACTGCAGCAGTGCATCCTGATTGACAAAGAGTAAGCAGAAAATGTGGCAGTATAGCCTACGCGTTTCAGACGTACAGAGCGTCCTTACTCATGGCTAGTTTTTGTGACAATGAAACTTGGGTATATACCCCCGTTATCTCCCCGCCCCAACACGCAATCATGTGCATTTGGAGGAGGAGGTAGAGTCATGACCCTAAAATCATGATATAAAACCTTAATGAACACTGCCAGTTGTATATGTATATTCCGATAAACATATTGCCCTTTCCGGGAAAAAAGAAAAAATATATAAATATATGTAACATTTAATATCAATAACAGCTCAGTAATGGTAACCTGGTCCGTGTGATGCTATGGGAGCGCTTACCCGGAAGTTACTATTGGACACTCCTACCGGAAGTGTCCTCTGGAACTGTCATGCCAACTTGTGACGCCACAACACCAGAGTCAGCTCCGATATGGAGATTCCATGGAAAAGTGAAGGAAAAAGAAACAGAAAACACATGGAGGTATAAACAAATATTGCCAATACTAGTTGTTCAATACCCCCATACATAAACATAAAAACTGAGGTCACCACTAGAGCGGATAAAACAGAAACAGTTAACATATTCTGTTAGATCATATTCAGATGGTATAGCTTGTGTAAGTATAAGGTGACAGGATATAAAAGGAAAATGTAATTTATGTGTGATCCAGATACAATCAATAAAGATACATAAATTCCTTTCTGAAGTTCATGCCCACTGAATGACTGGTATTTAGAACCAGTGTCCAGTAGGCTTCTTCATTCCAACAGCTCTCGTGCCACCGGCAACCTCAATTATAGACAACGAATGGCCTTAAAATCTCTCAGTGATGATGACACTAGAGGCATCAAAATGGCCGATAAAGGGGGCATGGTTGTTGTAATGAGCCGTGACCTTTACAAAACACAAGTAGAGAGCTTGTTGGCAGATGAAAAAGCGTACCGTATCTTACCCTCAGATCCTACTAAAAAGTTCTCACAGGAAATGTTTCGTATAATTGACGATGGGTAGCATTGGGAGTATTGACAGACAAACAGGCACAATATCTAAAGAACAAGAACCCGATTACAATTATCATGCACGCACTGCCGAAAATCCACAAGGACATGGATCCTCCGCCTATGAGACCGATAATTTCGGGGATAGTCTCCCTCAATGAGCGACTGTGCCAATGGTTCGATTTTGCAACCCCCAGTCAAAAGAATCCCGGGTTACTTACAAGACACGGGAGATGTTTTTAGGGGTCTACAGGGGATCGCGTGGCAGCCGGACTTTTCATGGGTTGGCTGTGACGTGGTCTCCCTGTACACCTCCATACCCCATCAGGTTGCTATGCAAGCATTAGATCTTCATATCACCAAATACAGTGGTTATGAGGAGAACTTACAACTCCTACGTAAAGATGTAACCTGGTACCTCATGACACACAATTTTTTCACATTTAATGATATTTTTTATTTACAAATACAGGTTTTGATGGTGGCAAAATTTTCCCCTTTGTTAGCGAATCTGGTGATGGCCATGTGGGAGGAAGAATTTATTTTTACAACAAACAATCCTTTTTGTGATGCCGTGCACTTGTGCGGCAGATACATAGATGACCTGCTACTGGTGTGGGTCGGAGATGTGTCTGCCGTGCCGGTGTTCATGGATCACATCAACAACAATTCATATAATCTTAAATTCACTTTTTCTGTAAATAAAACTTACATGAAATTTCTCGATTTAAAATTGATAATTGATAAGTCGGGGACCATTTCCACTTCTACTCACTGCAAAAAAAACGGAGGTAACACCATTTTACATGCCCATAGTGTGTATCCTACACATGTAGTCAAAGCAATCCCTATTGGAGAAATGACCAGGTCTCGAGGGAACTGTAGCCACACTGCTGATTATACACGGGAAGTCTTGGACATTAAGGATAGACTTAGAAATAGAAAATATCCTAATTGGATGCTCAATAGAGCTGAAGCTGTGGTTGCACGATAAAACCGCACGGATATGTTAAAACAGAAGGAAAAACAGGAACCCAGAAAGGCTATTCTTGATACACCAATATTTGCCCATTTTACAGAGTGACGAGAATTTGTCACAAATCCTATCCAATGGCGTTAAAATTGTAGCTAAACCCCCCCCCCCACGATTGATAACAAAATATCAACTAATTATTTTGGCACTAGGACCCGACACAGACCAACATGATTACATGACAAGGGGTTCTATAAATGCGGGTCATATCCATGTAAAACTTGTACCTTTGCTAAACCGACAAAAACTTTTACAAATTCAGAAATTACCCAATCATACAACATAATACAGTATCTTAATTGCAATTCAGATCACATTGTTTATGTCATCAGGTGTGCACAGTGCCGCCAGATGTATGTGGGCTCCACTACTAGAAGGTTTAAATTAAGATTTTTTGAACACCTTAGGGACATCCGCAATTGGCACAAATTAACTGTCCCACAACAAACAGACAAAAGGATATCTCTCAGGGGCAGCAAGACATTTCATTGATCACCACAGTGGAGAAGTATCAACTTTAGAAACATTTATCATAGGGCAGATCCATCACCCTAAACGAGTTGGCAAAGGTATAAAATACTATTCAATCATGAAGTCTACTGGATGCTGGTTCTAAATACCAGTCATTCAGTGGGCATGAACTTCAGAAAGGAATTTCCTTCTCTACATGCACATGATTGCGTGTTGGGACAGGGAGATAACGGGGGTATATACCCATGTTTCATTGTCACAAAAACTAGCCATGAGTAAGGACGCTCTGTACGTCTGAAACGCGTAAGCTATACTGCCACATTTTCTGTTTACTCTTTGTCAATCAGGATGCACTGCTGTACTTTTTTTGTATTTTGTATACTATTTTTACAAGAGATTTGGAATTAAATATTTACGCTTTTATCTACATCTGGTGCGGCATGCAATTTCTTCCTCTCACACTGTAAGTGTCACTGCTCTAGAAGATACTGTGGATATACACATGCAGATACTTTTACCGTGCTTTAAGGTGCTATGAATATATGAGGCACTGTTATTATGGTGCTAAGGGCAATTATTTAAAACTATTTCTATCTGTTCCTCACTGTCCTTATAGCAGCCTTCTAACCATACCTACCTACTTTGAAAGGGCAATTATTAAATTCCCTCTCCCTAGCTCTTTGTGGGCTGTAATGGTTCTGGAACATGTGACACCACCTCTTATACAGCGGGATCATGTGTTCTGCCTGGCCAATCATAAAGGGACATGGCTAGGGGCTAAAAAGCTGATTGATTTGCTGCTCAGCATTCAGCTTTTCCAGCGAGCCGAGTGCCATTGCCAGACTTCGGCTGAAACAGTGTGAATTGGGCTTGTTGAACTAATTATTAGTTAGGCTGTGTGTTCAATGTGTTTGAGCTTACCACTTATCCAAATTAAATTATTGCTTGACCAAATAACACTCATAAATATTTTCAATTTTATTTTTAATTCAAAACTTAAAGATAT
The DNA here is from genome assembly GCF_040894005.1 of Engystomops pustulosus. NCBI lineage: Eukaryota > Metazoa > Chordata > Amphibia > Anura > Leptodactylidae > Engystomops > Engystomops pustulosus. The sequence continues at coordinate 100,404,623 of NC_092415.1, read as the reverse complement.
TTTACTGTATTTTAGACAAACAGAGTATATTCTGAATGTTCTTTGGAAATATGATGATGGACAATGTGGAATCAAAATGTACTAAGTAATCAAAATACAGTTTGAAAATACTTAAATGATTCATATACTTTTCAGTAGAAAGTGAGCAGGTTTCAAGGGAAATCATGCCTGATATTCATTCTACCTACTTTTGCAAATCCTCATAAACAATTCTATTTCCCAGAGTGCAAAACAGTAGGTTAAGTGTTTTTGGTGGAACAGGCAGATGGAGAGATTACCTGTAGAACAATAATAGTTTTACTTTAGGGCTTTAAGTTGAATACAAGCAAGAACATTTACAAAAACATTTTAATCTTTATTTTATTTCAAGTAATCAATAGCAGATGGCATAGGAAGATGATTAATAAGATTTCATGTTTACATAAGAAGTCGTGGTTTGAAATTTTATTTTTTATTTTACATTCTGTGTAGTTTGTAGATGAATTATATTTAAAATAACTGTGAAGGATTGAAAATGCTTGAGGCAAGATAAAAGCATCCATAAAGGTCAAAGTGTCTGAAAGATATATTTTAAAACTGTGTGGCTTTAATTCAACTTTTTAAAAAATAAATAAATAGTAGTAGATAAAATGGTTCAATATAAATTTGCTTTTCAAAAGATTAAATTAGGCTTTCTAGAATATTGTCAGTGGGATGTATTCATTTCCTTTTCGGTTGCAATAAGGAAAAGGTTAGAATGTTCATTGCTTGCCAACAATAGCTGCTAAAAGAAGGTAATTTGAGCTTTTGAACTCAGTGATTTCTCTTCCTATCACAAATGATCTATATGTTTCATTACTGTATGATCTCTGAATCCTCAGGCAACTACTGATATATAAACTACTCAAATACATAAATAAATGCACTTCTTCGGGCCAGAGGATAGCATAAAATGAATAAATGGGGAATTCATAGTTTTATTTTTTAATACAAAATATAAATGTAAGGTCACAACAAGAGTATAATTAGTATGTTGACACAACTAAATTCCATTATATTGTAGCTTCTATTGCATTATTACAGCTGAGCACCTGCCATCTTCGCTGTCTTTCTGCATCGGACATCGAGGTTTACCTCCAATTGCCTCATCCTTTTACTCTGCTTCCTTCTCTCCTGTTTCTTCATCCATGCAGGACAGCAACCACACCACCACTTTTAGCAAAGCCTTGGGAAAATGGTTGCTAAAATACATTTTTCTGGGTGAAAGATCACATACTTCCACGGAGCAGTGGACTAGGCTCCAGGAGGAGACAGATGAGTGGTTATTGAACCACAAGGCAAGGTGGTATGCAAGAATAGCCAGAACCTTGTAGGAGGTTTGGGGTGAGCCAAGTTCATGCACATCCCATGTCGCATGTGCTCATCTTGGTGCTGAAAAGGTTCCTGGCCAACTATACATTTTCAGCATTCACACCCTGCCACTGCTTGTCACTCTGCACTGCAGAGAAGCGTTGGGCAGCCAAACCACCATCTCATATGTGATGTACCGAATAGGAGGAATTCCACTTTAAATATGAAGGAAAGAGTGTCTTAGCTGCTGCAGGCAATTGTGTAATTCCAGCTCCAGAATCCCTTGGTGGGTCACAGTAGTGACCAGCATCACAACTGTCCAAATGATGGACAATAGAATGATGTTCAGTGATGCACTGCTTCCATTGTGCCACCAATATGCTCAGCACCCATGATGCCATCCACAGCTCTCCCATCCCCATATTTTTCTTGTTAGCAAAAGCTCTTTAGGCCATGACAGAGGCAGATAATTAATGGAACAGGTACCAGGTCAGTTCAGATTAATTGAACTTCAAATTAAATTCTCTTTAAATTCTGCTTTAAAGGAACTTCAAATTCAAATATTTTTCAATTTCGCGTTAATGAAACTTGATCTTAAAAATGTTTTCAATTCTGCATTAATGGAAGTTAAAAATATATATTTTTTTCAATTTGAATAATTTGACTAATTTTTTTTGTGTAATGTGTTATTATTCAAGGAATGGCAGGGTAACTAACTTGTTAGCAAAATTTGGACGAACCCAAATTTTGTACAATACTAAAAACGGTAGCATTGAAAACGTCATCAAAAATTTTGAACATTGAAAATGAAGAATTTTTGTTCATAACTTAACACAAAAGTATCATAGCAAATTTTTCAACTAATTTGAAGTACAATGGGGCACACTTACTAAGAATGTGGGAAACTGCACTAAAAGTGCTCTGCCCATGGATCATGCTAGATGCTACAGCACCAGAAATCATTCATCTGTCGCTTCCGTTGCACTGGCCCAACAGAGTTCCCCAACTTTTTTGTGTTGCACTTTTAACACAGACTTTACATGTTAAATCAGGCGCACGGTCAGACTGAGCGCTAGAACCCCCCCAGTATGTGTCACGTGGTGGAAAGTTCACCTGCGCCACAAACGGGTCACATGCGACACATTCGTGGGGCAAGCACTTCTTAAATACCTGTGAAAGCAGTTTTTACTCAAAAAAATGTGTAAAGAAAACTGGCGCACAGCCCTTAGTAAATGAGCCCCAATGTGTGATGAGAAAACATTCTCCAAATCCCCTGGATATGTTAAAGCGTTACAAAGTTATAACCTTCTATAAGGACTCAGGCCAGATTTAAAAAAATAAGACTTGGTCCTAAAGCCCTAAAATGGCTTAGTCCTGAAGGGGTTGAAAAATTAGAACCTTGTTTCTGAAAAATAAATTTTGGCACCGTCTGACAAAAATAACTTTTTTTTTATATCTCAACTGTGTGAGGTATAATTTTTTTGCGATTTTTGCAATGCTACAACTTTGTGAACTGTACAACCTTTTGATCACTTTTTAGTAATTTTATTATGTAATGCAAAATGCTGAAAAAGTGGTGTTTCAAACATTTGGCACTTTTGGGCGCCATTTTAAATTATGAGGTTCACCACCAGGAATAACTGTTTTTTATATTGTGATAGATCAGGCATTTTTGGACACAGCAATAGCCGACATGGTTATGGTTTGTTTATTTTTCTATCAGTTCTAGTTCAAACGATTTTTAGTTTTTTTAATTATTTTTTATACCCTCTAGCATACTTTAACTATAGGAGGGAGTCTGATTGCTACTACCATATACTGTAACAAAAATGTTGCAGTATATGGAGAATTTGCTTAGGAAGACTCCAGGCTGTCATGGCAACTGATCATTGTTCACCGATGACGTCACAGAAAGCGACAATCAAAAACCAATATGGCGGCATACACGGCCCACCTTCCTATGACTACTGCCATCAATCTGCTGACAGTAATTAACGAGTTAATATAGCATGATCAGTAATTGCATGATTGTGGGTGTTATCTAGTTTATAAGAAGAGGGCTCAACCGGTATATACATAGTCATGGAGCATTAAAGGTTAAAAATAATATTGAATCTTTATTTTATGAGTCACTAGAGCAATTCCTCATTTATATAGTATCTTTCCCTGTAAACTCCACAACAACACTGACAGGAAAGGTTCCTCACCTCTTCGAGGGGCAGGAAAAAACATGAAGCCAATAAAATGGGTCCCTCCACTTCGGACATCAGTTGTTTCCTGTCCCTTGGGATGAATGTGGAATCTACTGTGGGTCTCCCAGGGAGATTGCCACTGAGATGCGGCCACACAGGAGCTTGTGTGGGGCAACAGAAGCTCTTTTACCCACTTACTTCCTACTTCCGAATGCCGAGTCAACTGACTCGATTAGCATCCGGAAACGTCAGGAAGGGGTTGGAGCTTTAGCAGATGCTGTCAATTGGTGCAAAATTTTAAACCCTGTTTCACGGAGAATAGGTGCTGTTCTACGACAGATAGCTTAGACCATGGATGGTGAACCCTGCGAATCTCTGGAGCCTCAGGATGCCCTTACCCAGGTATGTTCCTCCCCTCACTGTTTGGACCTAGCCCTCCTTCTTAGGGGGCCCTTCTTAAAGGAAAAATATGTCCTCCTTAAAGTTGTCCTTCTTGAAGGGATGTGTCCTTATTAAAGGGAAGGTGTCCATGTTATACGGATCCTTCTTAAAGGGATTGTTTCTAAATGGAGCTAACTTTTTGTTCCCTTATTAAGTGTGACCCTAATGTGCTGTTTATGTATCTCTTACCAGGAGACTTCTAAGTCATGTTGTTTGTGAAAAAAAGTTATCCTCATCCTACAAGAAAGATTTATGCACAACGTGTATTCAGCAAATAGAACAAAAAACAGAAAAAACTCCTTAATTCATGACAAATTTAAAATTGGTGATTCATAGTGAAGTGATTTCAGCTATGAACAAGTCTAAAGCAGCAGATATGGCATCTACATCATATGGTTTTACACACTGGTAAAAGTAAGCAAAGCAGGTCCCTGAGGAAGAGGGAGAACTGGAGTCCCATGAATAAAAACCCCAGGAAGACGGGGCCAACCTTTACCTTTATTTGAAAAAGGCAATGAAATCTTAAGGATGGTTTGATTAACTATGAACCTGGAAGACCCCACAGAACCCTTATTGGTACAGCATGTTCCAAGGATTAGCATCAAAAAAGCCAAGTGTGTTTCCTGTACACGAAAATGCAGCAGGTCTCATTACCAAGGAATGGAAAGATCCAACAAAGACACCTGTAATTACAGAAAACATCAAAAGATCAGGATATGGAGCGCTGGAATAAGATACCAAAGATTGATGCCCCCATAGTTGGGATTTACAGAAAGGCATCCCTAACATTTATAAATGCAGGAATCCTTAAAGATCTGAAGGACAAAAAATCTGTAACCCTAAACCAAAGAAATCTTAAGGCCGGGAACAGCAGCAACATGCACAGTCAGATGTATGTGGTTATGGCTGGAACAACTAAAGGAATATCTCCTGAAGGCATACTCGGAGAAGAAATTATTTCCAATCTTCCTCTATTAAAAGTGACAGATTACTAAGTGGATGCTTCGGCAGATACGGTAAAACTCAAATAGAGCAGCGTCCCTCTCCAATACAGCAAGGTGGTGCACCTGGACGATAACATGGTTGGGACATACCTGATCACCAAACAAGCTGGTGGCTGTTCCCTGTGATGGCTCTGCATTAGATGAGATCCTTAAAAAATCATCTGAGAAGACAAAGAGGTTTTCACATAAAGATTCTGTAATCAGAGGCGCTCCTTTTAGAATCAAAAAAGAGAAAAGTTTGACACAAACAAAAAGGAACAATCCTCCAATTACCAGCCATACAAAGGAAGGGGGAAAACTTTTTTTCTTAACAAGAGTACAAGCAAATCCTCCTCCCAATGACACAAGGATTCCGATCCGGGGCAAGTTAAAAATATTCCTTCAAGCATGGCAGAAGGTTTTGAATTCTCTGCGGATACTAGATCCAATAAAAAATAGATACAAACTGGAGTTCGAGAACCCCACGACCTTAAACTACTTCTGCGTAACACTTCTGTCACAGGAAGAACAAAGGATACTGATAGAAAAAATGACATCACTTCTGGAAAAGAAAGTATTGACTCAAGTTCCCCCGTCTCAAATGGAACAGGTGTTTTATTCACCAATTTTGCTGCGTAAAAAGCCGAATGGATTGTACAAATCTATCATAAATCTAACAATCCTGAATCAATTCCTTAAGTACAAGAAATTCAGGATGGAGATGGTGAAGTCAACCTCATAGCTCCTTGAAAAGGACGGTAGACCTTCAAGATGCATAATACCATCTTGAAAAGTAACGGTAGACCTTCAAGATACATAATACCATGTGCCAATCCACAAGACAGAGAGATTCCTGAGGATGGCTATGCAGATGGGGAAAGAAATCCAAAATATATAGTTTCAAGTCCTCTCATTCGAGCTCTTTGCAACACTGAGAGTTTTTACAAAAGTGATGGCAGAAGTCAAAGGATTTCTACATATGAATGGAACCCAGATCATTCCCTACCAAAATGACTTCCTCATCTCAGCCGCAACCCAACAGCTGAACCTGGTTCTGAAGACTTTTTCCTCCTTAGGGTGGATGATCAATCAAAACAAGTCAAGTCTTCTTCCATCCCAGCAGAAAATCTGGATACAAGGCTACAAAAGTTGTTCTTGGCAGAAGAGAAAATGGAGACACTACCTCAGAGAATCCAATCATGGAAGTCAAGAACAACCCATCAGTGAGATCATGAGAGTCATAGGTCTCATGACATCTTGCCTAGCAGCAGTCCAGTGGTCCCAAAAACACATCAGACCTTTGCTATCCTTTCTCCTATCAACCTGGGATACAAACTAGAAGTCTTTGGAAGAGAAGGTCAAGATTCCAAAAGTGGTAATAGTGAGTCTAATTTTGATAGCTCTTAAAAGAAAACTTAAAGGGAGTAGCCTGGGACCAACCACTCAACGAGTAACTACAACTGATACCAGCCACAGGGGATGGGGTGCTCATATGGACTCAATGGCAAAGCATGGACTCTGGGATCCAGTCATGTCAAAGGCCTCCTCCAACCTAAGGGAGCTTATGGCAATAAAGGAAGCCCTACTTTCTTTTCCCCAGCTTATTTTGGGACATCATGCAAAAATCCTGGAAGACAACGTCACCTCAGAGGCATAGTTAAACAAGAAGACACAAAGAGCATCACCTTGAACATAGTAGAAGATCAAATTTTCAAATGAGTGGAGTAGAACATCTCATCCCTAACAGTAGTCCATCTTAAAGGAGGGTTAAATCAGTAGGCAGATTTTTTAAGAAGAGTCCAATTAACAAAAAAAGCGAATCGAGACGGAATACCGAGTCTGGTGGAGAAATGGGGGAAGCCTATAATGGATCTGTTCTCAACCAGGGCAAACAGGCAGGTGGAAAACTTATTTTCTGTACACCCCACATCCCTTCGCACTAATACCACAGACCATCCAAAAAAATTCAACAATCGTCATCACGGCCTTTACGGAGAAGAGACCATGGTTTCCAGTACTTTTTTACCTATCAGAAGGGGACTACTGTTCACTCCCAGTCCCACTGGACGTGCTATCCCAGGGTCCAATTCTACATTTAAAGCCGTAGCTTCTGAACCTTTCCGCCTGGCATATAAATAAAAATATCAATTAAAAAACCTTTTGATGTCCAATCGTGATGCGTTTTGGACATACCGCCCTTTCTCAAACATAGGACAATAGCAATATAATACACATACTCATTCTGTATGTGTAACACCGGCTGCCAATATACCTCTTATGTTTATCACTATTTAAGAATGAGTATGTGTATTATATTGCTATTGTCCTATGTTTGAGAAAGGGCGGTATGCCCGAAACGCATCATGAATGGACATCAAAAGGTTTTTTAATTGATTTTTATTTATTTGTAGTATGTAGATTAATCATTAAAAATTGTTCATTATTTTGGCTAAGATTATTGTATTTGATTTTTGGGTAGTGTACGGATTAGCGCCCCACGATAGCCCTCTTTTTCTTTCCTATTATGTTCTGCATACTGGACCCCTAGTGGTGTTCCAGGCTACCTGGGCTGTGGGAGCTGCTTTAACACTAATACTCCCTACAAATACATCTAGCTAAGTGGATTTTTTTCCGCTATCTTGCCATCCAATTGACTACAAAGGAGTCGAGATTGAGTCCTGATTGCGTAATTATATCTTACAAGCTCGATTTCAAGAATCCATCAGGTGAGCACCCTTGAGCTCTCCCCTACACGGACCACCAAACGTTATCACTCGAGGCGCCGTCCTCTGTGGTTCTTTTTTGTTTATCTTGTCCTTAGGGTAAGAACAAAGGAGCTAAGGCTAGCAAGTCTACTATAGCCAGGTGGATAAAATTAGCTACTTCTATGTTAAAAAAAGAAGAAAACATTCCGGCACAGGAAGGTATTAAGGACCATTCTCCTGGGCAGAAAGAGCATCCACATCCATAGATCAGATATGCAGAACAGCTACATGAAAAAAAACCCTTACATTTTTCAGCATTGCAAGCTAGATGTAGGCTCTAATCCATCTCCATCTCTAGGCATCACTGTGTCCCAAAATTCCCAATCTATTTCATCATAAAGACGGTTATGCCCAGCGGCGAACCCCGTAATGCAAAAATTTCCTCAAATGTATAAGCCAAGTTTTTCAGCACAAAAAATGTGCTGAAAAACCTCAACTCGCCTGATACACAAGTCAATAAAAAAATAAACTTACATACTCACCATGCCGCGCACCGTCGCCACTGATGACGTCATAGTGTGTGGGAGAGAAGAATGAAGAGGAGCCATGGGGACCGGAGCATTGGGGAACTGCACTGAGCATCGAGTCCACCCGAAGGTGAGTCTGTAAGTTTGTTATTTTATGTGCTGGGCAAACTGGAGGATTGCTGTATACTTAAGGGCGATAGCTGGCTGTATACTTAAGGGGGCTGGCCAGGGCCGCATCTGCCATGAGGCAGGATGAAAATCTTGTTTCAGGCGGCGGACATCAGAGGCGGCAGAATGGCAGCCTGGATGATTTAGGAGGCAGCTCGTGACCTGATCTATCACCCAGCAGAAGTTCCTGCTGGCTGCTCTCTGCTCCCCCCTGCACAGGTCATACACTATTTAGTTAGGATCCTTTTAGCTAGCAGACAATTAACCCCTCAAGCCACCATGACGTACCCCAACATTATGGGCAGCAGTGCATAAAGACACCATGACATTGTGGAACGTCATGACTTCTGTCACTCTGACAATATGCAGCGATTGCTGTGACTGGTCATTTAGTACAGACAGACAAATCCCAGAAGAAAGTAGCATTCCCTTTCGGAGCTCACCTTATCAGTATCCTATCTCCTCATTTTTCTTCACAGACCCTCCACACCATAAATCACCTGCACACCACACACAATTAACCCCTTCACTGCCCAGCTGCATACCTCTCCCATCTGTGCCCTCCACATTTTTATTTAGCTTTGAAGAAAACCTAAAGAGGTTATAAAGCTCCTTAAAGACATTTTGAATAATTGAAGGTGTAGTTTCTTAAATGGTGTAATTTATGTGTTTGTATCTGTTGTTTAGGTCCATTGAAATCACTTGAAATTGCCTTAATAAAATGAATTTGGAAATTTAAAAAAAAATATCTACTAAACTTCTACCATCCTAAAGATACAAAAGAATTTTTAAAAATGTTGCCAACGCAAAGCAGACATATGGCGAATGTTATTTATTAAGTCATTTTTGTGTTATAACTATTTGTTCAAAAATTTTATTTAAAATACTGATCTCAGGAGGTAAACAATTGATACATATGGGTATTTGTGTGAGTGATTGTCTATATACAAAGAGTGTGGAAATAAACACTTAGGCCTGTGTATACAGCGTTGGGGGGGGGGCGCTATTTGAATTTTCGCCTCAGGCAGCAAAAAGGCTAGAATCGGCCCTGGGGCTGGCTGTATACTACATGGGGCTGGCTGGCTATATACTACTGGGGAATGGCTGGCTATATACTGGGAGGCTGTGACCATTTTGTTTGAAGCTCTGTAAATACATTAAGGGTTAACAAGCTTCCTACCTGCTGTTTTAAATAGTTTGAGTGGTGATATGTTGGGGGGGGGGCGGGTTCTATTGACGGAAAACCTCTATAGAAATGAAATGGTCCTTAAAATAGTTGATTCTAAACTTTTTTGAAAATTTGAGAGAATGCTGTTCGAAACCACCTGGGTAAGGGAAAGCATTCTAAAATTTTTGTTTACAAAGATACGCATATGGCTCCCTTGTCCACCTCTAAAGTCAACAAGTAGGATAATAATATTATTATTATTATATTCTTGTCCTTCTTTCTTCTAAAATAAACTTTCAGCATTATGCTAATAAGCCAAAGGGCTATATATGTGTTACAGAAGCCCTCTCTGTTCTGGCTTCACAAACTGCTCTGTGCAGCAGCAACTCTCAATCTCTCCTCTCCCCCTGCACTTCCTGTAATCTTGTCAGCAGTGAGCACACAGTGGAGAAGTGCTCCTTCAGAATGTAACTGTTAGGATTGGGTACACAAAAGACAGGGGATAGTGTGCCCTGAGCTTGCCCCAGCCTCTGTCCCTTCCTATAGCCCCCCCATGCTAATCCGTGGGGCGACTACTTGAAGACTCGGAATACTCTGGTTTAAGTGCGGGAAGGGAAATACAAACAGACTGACGAACATAAAACACAAAAGAATCGTAAACTAGCCGGAGTCACAACGGGAGGGTACGTCAATAGCAAAGTCAGTAAGCAAATAGTCAATGTCAAAAACTAGCCGAGGTAACAACAAAACAGATACAGAGAAATACAACCTAGTGCAGCAAGCAAGTGGAGAAAGAGATTTCAAACACTGGCACAGGTGACTAGTGAAGCTGCAATTTATGCAGCCAGAACTCCACCTCCAGAACCTGATAGGAGCTGGACAGCATCTGGGAATTAACCCCTAACGGTGCAGAACAACAGGCACCAAGCAGAGGTTCAAAGTCCCAGCCACTCCTAGACAGCGCGAGATCTTAGCAGCCGCTGCCCAGGACGAGAGGTGGAGTTTGCGCGGACACGCGCCGGGGTTCGGAGAACGCTGCTGCCACCACCAGAAGTCCCAGCATTCTCCCTAGCGAACCTGACAGTACCCCCCCCCTGACGGGGGGCCTTCGGACCCCTAGATCTTAAAGATGGCTTTTGAGGGTAGGTCTGATGAAACAACCTGAGTAACCGTGGAGCATGAACATCTCTAGCCGGAACCCAAGACCTATCCTCAGGACCAAAACCTTTCCAATGGACCAGGTACTGCAGGGAGTTACCTACCCATCTGGAATTCACAATTTTTTCTACCTCAAATTCCAGATTCCCCTCCACAATAGATGGAGAAGGAGGGTCAGAAAGAGGCAAAACAGGCTCAACATAGCGCTTCAGAAGACTCTTATGGAAGGTGTTATGGACCCGCCACCCTGCTGGAAGTGTAATCTTGAAGGAAACCGGGTTAACAATATGCGTAACAACAAACGGACCCACAAACCTGGGCGCAAACTTCAAAGAGGGGACCTTCAATTTAAGGTTTTTCGTGGATAACCACACTTTATCCCCCACCACAAACATATCGGAGTTAGTGCGCCTTCTTTCAGTTTGTTGGACCATAGAATTTTGTGCCCTCTGAATATTCCCCCGAACCTGTGACCAGAGTGAGCGCAACTTGGATGTAATAGCTTCCGCTCGAGGAATATTAGAGACAGGCACAGATGAAAAAGAGAAACGAGGATGAAAACCATAATTGCAGAAAAACGGAGATACCTGTGTGGACGAACTACTGTGGTTATTAATAGCAAATTCTGCCAACGGAAGGAATTTCACCCACTGGTCCTGACTGTCCGAGACAAAGAGTCGCAGATATTGAATCATCTCCTGATTCATTCTCTCGGACTGACCATTAGACTCAGGGTGAAACGCCGACGAGAACGATAAATTAACTTCCAGTCTAGAACAAAATGCTCGCCAAAATTTGGAAACAAATTGTACGCCCCTATCTGACACAATATCATCTGGTATACCATGGAGGCGTACAATATTTTGTATAAACAATTCAGCTAATTCTTCAGCTGAAGGTAACTTTTTTAACGGAACAAAGTGTCCCATTTTAGAGAAACGGTCCACTACTACCCAAACCACTGTACAGCCTTGAGACGCTGGCAGATCAGTGACAAAGTCCATAGACACTTTAGACCACGGCCTGGTGGGAACTGGAAGTGGAAGAAGAGGCCCCTCAGGACGTCTCCTGGGAGTCTTTCCTCGCGCACAGACCTGACAGGCTTGGACAAATGCGTGCACATCCTTAGTCATGTGAGGCCACCAGTAACTTCTCTTCAAGAGATCCAAGGTACTCCGCATTCCCGGATGACCTGCCAACACCGAGCAATGCGTCTCCTCCAACACTCTCAAACGACAAGAAAGAGGAACAAATAATTTGCCTTCCGGAAGGTCTTTAGGTGCAGATCTTTGTCCTGCTAAAATTTGAGAGGAGAGGTGGGAGGAGACAGCTGCCAGCACAACCCCTGGAGACAAAATATTACTGTCAGTAGCCTCTGGAAGCTCAGGAGTCCCGAAGCTACGGGACAAGGCATCAGCCTTCACATTTTTTGACCCAGGTCGGTAGGTGACCACAAAATTGAAGCGAGAGAAAAACAAGGCCCACCTAGCCTGACGTGAGTTCAAACGTTTAGCAGTATCCAAATATACTAAGTTCTTATGATCCGTGAGCACAGTGATCGGATGAAGAGCTCCCTCCAAAAAGTGTCGCCAGACTTCAAATGCCCACTTAATGGCAAGGAGCTCTCGATTACCAATATCATAATTCCTCTCACAAGAGGAAAACTTTCTAGAGAAATATGCACAGGGCCTAAGTCTGGTGAGAGTGGAGGACCCCTGAGACAACACTGCACCAACTCCTACCTCGGAGGCATCCACCTCCACAACAAATGGTAGAGAGAGGTCAGGTTGAACCAAGACTGGGGCTATCGAGAATGCTGCTTTTAAAGTTTCAAACGCTGAGCAAGCGGCAGGGGACCAATTGTTCGGATCAGCACCCTTACGGGTTAGATCCGTGAGGGGTTTGGCGATCACGGAAAAGTTCTTTATAAAGTTCCGATAATAGTTAGCGAAACCTAAAAAACGTTGTAGGGCCTTAAGATTGGTAGGCCGAACCCAGTCCGTGAGCGCCTGAACCTTACTCGGATCCATCTGTACTTCAGAGGGAGTCACAACATAACCTAAGAAGGAAACCTTCTGGACGCAAAAAACACACTTTTCCAGCTTAGCGAAGAGGTGGTTTTTGCGCAACCTGGTAAGTACTTGGCGGAGGTGTTGCTGGTGAGAAACCATATCAGGAGAGAAAATCAAAATATCGTCTAGATAAACCACCATAAACACACCGATGTAATCATGAAAGATGGAGTTCATAAACCCTTGAAAAACCGCTGGGGCATTACTCAAACCAAAGGGCATAACCAGGTATTCAAAGTGTCCCAAAGGTGTATTAAATGCGGTTTTCCACTCATCCCCTTCCCGGATCCGAATCAGGTTATAAGCCCCTCTGAGATCTAATTTAGAGAAAACTTGGGCCCCAGAAACCTGATTTAAGAGATCCGGGATCAAGGGGAGAGGACCTGAGTTTTTTACCGTTATCTTGTTTAATTCTCGATAATCAATACACGGCCGTAAACCACCGTCTTTTTTCTCAACAAAAAAGAACCCGGCCCCAGTGGGCGACTCAGAGGGACGGATATGTCCGATTGCCAAACTCTCATCAATATAACTCTTCAGTGCCTCCCGTTCAGGTACCGACAGGTTATATATACGACCCTTTGGCAATCTAGCATCAGGAAGAAGGTCAATTTTACAATCAAACTCCCTGTGAGGAGGAAGTACTTGGGATAAGGGTTTTGAAAACACATCTGAGTAATCAGAGAGAAAACCTGGAAGACTCTGATCTTCCGCCACTACTGTACATAATGAAACTCTGGACAGGTGATCCTTACAGTGAGGACCCCAATGAACCAGCTCCAGAGTTTCCCAATTAATTACCGGATTATGGATCCGGAGCCAGGGTAGACCAAGAATTACATTTTCAGACAGGTTTTCCATAACTAGGAAAGAACACCATTCTACATGCATAGCTCCTACCATAAGTTTTATCTGCGGGGTTCTGAATTTAATCAACCCTGCCTGTAGAGGGGTCAAATCCGCACCCGACATCTGGATAGGAGTGGACAATGGAATCAATGACATGCGAAACTGAGAGACAAAACTATAATCAATTAAATTAGACGCAGCACCTGAATCCAAAAAGGCGCGACCAGTGCAGGAAACAGACTGAAACTTAATAGTACAAGGTAAATACATTCTAGACACAATTGGGAGTACCTGAGCTCCTAAGCAGTCCCCCCGACTACTGCTTAGGAGCGGAAGTTTTCCTGCTGCTGCCTCTTGGAACTGGTGTTGACCTGATGATCAGGACTTCCACAGTAGAAACAAAGATGATGTCTCATTCGATGTTGCTTCCGCTGTGCAGGAGAGATGCTATCCAGCTCCATGGATTCCAATTCTGGACTACCTGGAGACAGACTGGCCGCTGGCTGACAGTCAGAGGACACCCGAGGTGATCGCCTGGATCTTAGGCGACGATCAACTCGGATGACCAGAGTCATAGCATCATCTAATGTCTGAGGCTCGGCATAAGCTAAGACTAAGTCCTGTACTCGGTCTGACAGTCCGGACATAAATTGGTCCTTTAGGGCGCAGTCATTCCATTGCGAGTCAGTCACATACTGTCTGAACTGGGCACAATAATCTTCTGCTGTCCGTTCTCCCTGACACAGAGATCTAAGGTGGGAAACTGCAAGTGCTCGGCGGTCAGGTTCGTCATAAATCTGGCCTAAAGCAGAAAAAAAAGCGTCAAGAGAAGAACGGGATGGAGAGTCAGGTGGGAGAGAAAAAGCCCAATTTTGCGGATCCCCACGCAACAGGGAAATTACCACGCCCACCCTTTGAATCTCTGTGCCCGATGAACGAGGGCGTAAAGAAAAGTAAAGTTTACAGCCCTCCCGAAATGAAAAAAATTTCTTACGGTCACCAAAAAACACGTCAGGGAGAGGAACCTTAGGTTCAGGCATGGGTGGCAGTGGATCCTGCGGTGATGTCTGTTGTGGAACCTGCATAGATTCCTGAATTTGGAGACGGGAAGCTAGATCCTGAACAAGCTGAGTTAGGGTCTGGACCTGAGCGACCACAGCTGACAAAGGCTCCATGGAAGGAGAGAATGTAGCAGGTCGGATACAGGATGCAGACCTGTGAGTGGCCAGTGTTTCTGTTAGGATTGGGTACACAAAAGACAGGGGATAGTGTGCCCTGAGCTTGCCCCAGCCTCTGTCCCTTCCTATAGCCCCCCCACGCTAATCCGTGGGGCGACTACTTGAAGACTCGGAATACTCTGGTTTAAGTGCGGGAAGGGAAATACAAACAGACTGACGAACATAAAACACAAAAGAATCGTAAACTAGCCGGAGTCACAACGGGAGGGTACGTCAATAGCAAAGTCAGTAAGCAAATAGTCAATGTCAAAAACTAGCCGAGGTAACAACAAAACAGATACAGAGAAATACAACCTAGTGCAGCAAGCAAGTGGAGAAAGAGATTTCAAACACTGGCACAGGTGACTAGTGAAGCTGCAATTTATGCAGCCAGAACTCCACCTCCAGAACCTGATAGGAGCTGGACAGCATCTGGGAATTAACCCCTAACGGTGCAGAACAACAGGCACCAAGCAGAGGTTCAAAGTCCCAGCCACTCCTAGACAGCGCGAGATCTTAGCAGCCGCTGCCCAGGACGAGAGGTGGAGTTTGCGTGGACACGCGCCGGGGTTCGGAGAACGCTGCTGCCACCACCAGAAGTCCCAGCATTCTCCCTAGCGAACCTGACAGTAACACTTTGTGAAGCTGCAGCACAACTATCTCAGGTTTGAATACAATGTAGCATATAAATAGTAGCATTCTCCACCACCCATCCCCTCCTTATATGCAAAATGCAATGAATCACGATGGTCGATGTTACTGTGCTTACATATGGAAAGACTAATCTCTCCATCGTTTTCATGATGTGTGAGGTCAACTACAACGGTCGAAAATCTTCAACATCCTTTGCCTTTTTGACTTTTGTCAATGGTGCAATGATTGATCATTTCTTCTTTCCATAAGACTCTGGTTAAACAAGCAAGAAAGTACCCCACATAGTTCCCCGGCATAGGTTTTAAAACTTTGAAGCTGTTACCATCCAGTCTTTTGGCCTTCCTCCATTTAGCTTGCACAATTGTGTTCTTAGTTCCTTCATGTCAAGTCTCAACTCCCAACTGACCAGCAGAATTATAATTCATTATTGTGGCATCTATTTATAGAATAATAATTAAGGGGAGGGCAATATATTTTTATTTATTGTCACAAAATCAAATATAATCAAATTCATTGGGGGCATTCTTTATACAGGCAGTCCCCAGGTTACGTACAAGATAGGGTCCGGAGGTTTGTTCTTAAGTTGAATTTGTATGTAAGTCGAAACTGTATATTTTATAATTGTAGATCCAGACAAAAAAAAATTTGGCCCCAGTGACATTTGGAGTTTAAACATTATTTGCTGTAATGGGACCAAGGATTATTAATAAAGCTTCATTACAGACACCTTACTGCTCATTATTACAGCCTGGGACTATAGTAAAGCATTCAGAGAGCTTAACCAGAGGTCAGAGGGGTCTGTCTGTAACTATGGGTTGTCTGTAAGTCAGGTGTCCTTAAGTGGGGGACCGCCTGTATATTACAATTTATTAAAGAGGTTCTGTACTTATTATGATTCACTGAGTACAAATTCTTGTCATATGCCAAGGAAAACTGAAATTTGATCCATGATCTAAGATTGTCTATAGGTAAACAGGCTAGATTTCACATCAAAGAGACAATGCTAGAAAGTCATACCCTACTTGAGGGTGCTGCTAGTTTAGAGGGGTAAACGTAGGTGACAGGTTCCTTTTAACTATACTATTGCCAAACTTACAATTTCCCCTGGGATAATTAGCAGAGTTCCTTTAGCAACATACTATGTGATCAACTTAACTTCAGGGAAGCCATTGCACAGAGCAGACAACTTGGTAGAACAATAAGGCTTTATGAATATTACAGGACAGTTAAAAGAAATACTGTCTTGTATTAAATGCAGGTTTTACATGAGGCTTTCAAGGTAATGATCTGGTGTAAGAATGAAAATATTGAAGCATCTCTGGAAAGCAACAAACCTGGACAATAATTTACACCATTGTGCTTTGTATTAAGTGTCATTGAGTAATTATTTTACTAGTACTTCTATGCTGCCTTTGTTATACTAGTGGGCAACCTATATTAATGAGATGTGGAATTGTCATATCAGAATATGCACTAGATTATGTAACCTCTCCAGAATCATTGAGATAACAATCACAACACAGTTTTCAATGATTTCTTGTAGCTGCTTTAATGAGATATTGTCATTTCAGTTCTATTTATGAAGCATGAGATGACAAGAGAGGCAAATTGAAATACACACTATGAAGAATAATTTCATTTGTTCTGTTAGATGCTTTGGAACAAGGGATTCAGTGTTTCATGAAAAGTCAAAATGATTGGTTTAAATTGAGTTTGTTATATGCTTAGATTTGTAGGATGTTTGTTTTGAGAGATATGTCAACAGTATGCTATTATTTATTAAGCATTAAAATGATCTACTCATGACGATCTGAAAGACATAATAAAGTTTTCAGCTACCGTGTCTTGTTATATTCTTGTTTTATATTAAAATAGTAATGCAGTGAGACATACCTACTGGAATTGTTTAAATTGGGATTAAATGTAAAGTTTATTTCCTGGAATAAATGTAATTGTGAACTCAACAGTATGAACTAATGCTGTAGTATAGCTTAGAAAATAGAGGCGTAATTACCACTTTAACAGCCATAGCAGCTGCTATGTGGCCCGTCTGGCCACCCAACCTGACTAAACATTTGAAGATGCGCAGCACCACATACATATTATGAAGCACATTCTACATAGGTATGAACGATCTGAACCAGGTTCTGCACGCACAAACCCAGAGACCATACAGGTGCTGATGTTCTGGATCAGGGTCCATTTTCAGGAATATTGCATAAAGCTGCTCAATTGACTGTGATTGGCCCAGGCTGGACATGTGACCCTGCTTCATACTAGAACTCTCACACATTCAGACCCCATTACAGATGAGACAGAGTAGGAAGAATTTACTGCTCCTTTTAGTGTCAGTAAGAGAGGTGGTATGCAAAACAATGATTGCACTTCTGAGGGCACTCTGAAGAACTGAGCTAAGGAAAGAAGGCTGTTGTCTTTAGGGATAGGTGGAAATCTAAAGTGATTGCCATTTTTAGGGTAGGGATATTCTTACTGCTTAAGGAGAATTATAAAGAAATACTTGGAAAAGCCAAACTTAGGAATATTAGGCATATTTCAGTTTTAGAAAAATCCTATAGGTGTTGCTGCCAATGCATACTTTGCAGTAGTATATATATATATATATATATATATATATATATATATATATATATATATATATATTTCACCAATATGCTACATATATAAGTCCCACAATATCCTCTCATCAAAAAATACAATGCACCAAAAGAGAGAAGACATATTTGAACAGTAAAACACAGTCACCTTTATTAATCAAAACAATATTTTCATTTAAATTCAGTGGTGGTATACATGATGGTTTGGGAGGAAACAAGGTGGCTCTTCAGCAGAGTCAGTATGTCAGCCTGATTAGTATACATGGATACTACAAAGTATAATTAATATAACCCATACCATACAATGCATAAACGTGTCAGTATAAGGATTGTGAGAAAGTGAAAGGTGTTGTTTGGGAGAACCACTATCTGTCATATAGGTAGATAGTAAAAGTGCATGGTAAAAGCCCTGGATTTGTCTGCAGTAACCCAAGAATTAATGCAGAAATGTAGTAAGCAGGATAAGTCTGTTAGTCTATGTTTCTATGTGTTCATACACCAAAGGTCCTCCATATATCCGGCTGGCAGACAGCGGGTGGCTGGCAGCCAGGTGCACGTATAGAGAGGGACGTGTTATTTTATTAGACAGTCCTCAGACAGGTAGGATTTGTTTTTGTTTATGCCAATGCTGAGACTGAGTTTAAGTTATTTCACCACAGAGTGTGAATAAAACACTTGTTTTGGACTGTAAGCTGTGTGCCCCTGCTTCCTGTACTACTTCCATCTGCCAGAGCGATTTCCCACAGGATGGCGTGCAGTAATGGCGTGCACATTGGACAAAGCCAAAAACTGGCGGGGAGAGTGAGATTCATATGGTTTATCCTACAGAAAACTGGTGGAGAAACCATAATGGATCATCCCCATTGTAATAATTTGGTAGCACTCTGAAGGTTTTCTTTTACTTAGGCAGTGGACCTGTTTCTTTCCTATTCCTGCTGTAGTTTGGACTTGTTCATCCTTATATGAACATGTTTATGCCTTGTACAGTAATTTATTAATTTTAGTTGGGAGTATCTACTTATACTAATCAGGCCAAAACAAACTGACTCCACACCACTGAGTCCATCAGATCGTCTGATGGCCACCTCCCAGTTTGTGTCGCATGAAAGCCTGCACGATTGCGACACAATACAATCACATGTGACACAATCCCAAATGCAATCCCCTAAAAGTCGGAAAAACTGTGAAAAAATGCGGACGCGGGAGCCTTAAGGCCTAATGTTCCAAGATTCACAAGAACTTTTATTGGAGGATGAGGGTGTGAAGGGTGGACCGCCAGAGGAGACCTATTGTGATAATGAAACATAACGGCCAATGGATGTGGCTTTCTGTAGTGTGCAGACTGAGACGGAGAGCAGCTGTGAAGGCTTGGTGGTAGAAAAGGTGAGGGATGATGATAAGGTCCTAGACCCAACATAGGTGGAAGGCAGTGATACTTCAGACAAAGAGGTGGTCGTCATGAAGCTCCCGGCAGCCAGCAGAACAAGCAAGTGAGCCAGGGCACAGTGGTCATCCCAAGGATATATTTGTGGCTTTACTACCAGATGTGTAAGTGGAATTATTGAAAGAATTGGCTCCATAGGCTGCTCAAGTCTAAAACACTTCCACCCAATGTGCTCAGTGAGTCCAATAATCAAAATCAGCACTCCAGAAATTTTAAAGAAATGTATTCAGCTATTGTAAAAAGTATAATGTTTTGTACCACAGATGACTTTATTTCTTTAAACTTTCTGGAATGCTTCTTTTGCTTGTTGGACTGGATTGTGCATTGCCCCTTAAAGTTAGCACCCGATTTGGACTGATTTTTCCCAATCACAAATACACAGGATTTTAGCTGATCATGTGTTAAGCAAGATAATAAATGGGTCAAAAATAGATGTAATAAGTTGCTAGGATTGTGTCCCCAGACATCTAGAAATTGTTTTTTTTCCTGGCATTTAAAACATGTATTACTATATCACTCATTGTTTAAAGCGAAGACAACTTTAACTTAATGTCACAAAAGTACACTATAACAGCTGCTAACAAAAAAAAATTAATGAGGAAAAAAAAACATTTTTGTCCAGTTTATCACTTCTGCGTTTGTTAAATAAAGATGCACAATACATTTGAAATTATCTTCTTTTAAATATGAAAAAGCATAACATTTAATAAAAACTATGATTCACTCAGTAATAAAGAGACTAAGGTATTGGCTGCTAAGCTTAAAAAGATTGAGGCTCATAGCAGAACCCCCTTTCGGTTGAATAACAAAAATGAAAAGTCTTGGACCCGCAACACATGACTGAAGTCATTTATACAATCATACAACACATAATAAGACTTTCTCACATAGCAATTCAGACTTTCTTGATCTCCGATAATTTTCCTATCTTATCAGTGGAGAAATCGGACTCTGTACCTGCTCTAATTTCCAGCACTGATCCTAAAGCAATCAGATCACTAAAAAATAATAAGGCTACTGACCCTGATGACTTCATCAATAATTATTACAAAGCATACTTCTCCACTCCCTTCCCTTATTTAGTGACGGTTGTAAACTCTATTCAAACTACTGGCACAATTCCAAGGGAAAAGCTCCATTAGAAAGCTGCTAGAACCTAGCAAGCCCACTGAAAGGCCATCTAGCTTCTGCCACATATCCCTTCTAAATACTGACTTTAAGCTTTCCTCTAAAATCATTGCAAATTGGTTGACTCTTCTTCTTCATACCACAAAATTAGGTGGGCTTAAGCAGGGGAGAATCAGTGGGGCATGCCGTTTTATATACTTGATAAACTTTGTTAAGCAATCTTGAACACCTTCTCTGCTCCTTTCTTTGGATGAGAAGGCAGAGAAGTTCTCCGGGTTTTTCTTAGGGAAATACTTTCAAAAGTTGTTTTTTCAACCATTGCAATAAGGGGAATAATGGCTTTATAAACAGTCCCTTTTACCTTCATCTCTTTGTCTGGATATTCTTCTTATTCCTTCTCTATTACAAACAAAACCATCAAGGGTGCTCTTTATTGACCCAAATGTTTCCTTCTTATGGAATCACAGGCAAAGGCCATCAGGTCATCAGCTAAAATATTTGGTGTCAATGTGACCGCACTTGATCATAAGGTCTGTTTGCTGTTGATGTAATTATTGCCTCAACTAATCCATTAAAGTCTTTACATGCTGTTTTACATTTTTTTTTATTATAAACTATATGCTGGTAAATATCTTTTTTTTGGGCAAGCATATCACAGCTGATATAATGTAATTGAGCATATTAAAACTAAATTTCCTTTCTTGCAGTGGGCAGCAGACACTATAACCATACCTGGCTATCTAACTGGCTTTTCCCACCACACACCATCCCCAGCACCTCCTCTTTGAAAGAACACAGATTATAATTGGCAGATACCAGTATTGATATCTACGCAACTGTACAGGCTAGAAATAAAATGCAAAGTGCTTCTGAATCTGTGTTGCAGCCCCTATAGAATTGTGTGTGGTAAAAAGTTCTCTTTAAATGTGGTTCAGACCTCCCATGCTTCTCTAACTATTATGATGCAGCCATATTAAATCAAGTGATTTAATATGCAATGGCTATAGAAGCAATAGTAGCAATGGCTTCTGCAAAACTTACTCAAACACTGGATACAAATTAAAAGTGAAGCCCATTCTCAGGTTACAATGGCTTTCCAACTCTGATCCTTACAACCGAAGTAGGTGCCTCGGAAGAGGGGCTATATTACACAATAGATCTTCTCTCGCTGACCCTGAAAATGATGGATTTGCCTTGCACATGCATCTCCTACTTTCTAGAAAATCTAGATCTGAACAACTATTATTGCTGACTATATGACATCTTGTCTATATGTAATACAGGTGACACTAAATCCTTAATGCTTTTCTCCACCTTACCAAATTAGCATTATTTACAGTCATATATAAATATGGAATCTCTTACTATGAACTCTATACTTTCCTGTCTCTAACACTGGCACCAAGATTTGAGTGTGACAACGAGTGAAGGCTTTTGGGAAATGATTTTTCAACTTACTGCAACATTGATATCTAATTGTGCTCCATTACTTTAAATGTAACCATCATTCTGAGCAAAAAAAACTGAAAAACATAACTCTGCTCCCGGTTTCCCTGGGAATCATTCCTCAAAGTGTTTTCCCTCTCGGTCCTCATTTAGTACCTTTTTTGGCCCATAGCAACCATGGTTTCCAGCTCTCAAAAAAACTGCAATCATCAAGATGGAGGGGCGGGACCTGCCGCCTGTCACCTCATCACAAGCACACGCGGCTGACCAATGTCACCATAGCTATCTATCTAATATCTATATTATAACTAGAGATGAGCGAGCACTAAAATGCTCGAGTGCTTGTTTCGAATAACAAACCCCATGGAAGTCAATGGGGGACTTAAGCATTTTTCAAGGGGACCAATAAAATGTGTCATTTTATTGAGAAATAAGGAAGTCAGTCCTGTTTCTTTGTTTTTTTTATTCAATGGAATATTCGTGGAACTTCAAAAAGGAGAATGACCCGTGTTAAACATCTGCAATGTGTTCTTCACACATATTGTTCTTCACATACTATTGTAAAGAACACCTTTCTGCACTTGTGTCTTCTGATAAGTTAGCAGATGTATGGAAACATCTGCAATGTGTTCTTCACTGAGGGAGAGATAAGTGTAGTTGTTTGGTTACTATATTAGTTAGGGCTTCTCTCTGCACATGACAGTGCTGGAGCAGTGAGACATAAGGTAAACAGCTGTGAGCAGGGAGAGGACAGGTGGGCGTGTCTCTCCCAACATAGTCAGCTCCTCTGTGAAGATGGAATGTTCCTAGCAACAGCCATATGAGAGATCACTGACATCTAGGGAAATTCTGCAGAATACAAGATGGAAGGATCTCAAGATTTGGGTAGCTAATCCAATTGCAAAAGGGCTTAAAATGACCTGCCCTACAACATATCAAAAGTTTTTTTGAAAAGATGGTTACACTATAAGCTTTATGCCGGCAATGTCATAGAGCCAAGGTGACCATTGTCCATACCATCTGGTCTTCTCTTGTTATTTCAGGCTTTTGGAACCTATTACAATAAATCTCTCTACAGGTTTAGAATTACTAGGATTGGGTTTATCATATCTCCTGATCACAAGAACTATATATTTTCATATAACCACAACTGCAATAAAGCTTATAGCATCTCTTTGACAGTCAACAGAGATTTCATCATTTACTAAGCTCTCCAGATTATTGTATTTTAGAAAGAGCGGCATCCTTTAAAGAAGGCAGTCCTACACATTTTACAGACACATTTAAGTGCATATTCATAAACCCTACCAACTGGACTACATGTTGCAAAGGATCAGAAGTGTCACCACACGACCACAGAACCCCAATGCGCGTTCCACTGATCACTTTCTCAAGGTTTAAAGTGTTACGCAAAAAAATTCCTTACACAGCTCTTTACTTTGAAAAATAAAAAAGTTTTAGATTTTTAAAAGTAGGTAGTGAAAAATGGAAATGCAAAAACACAAAAGGACTTGGACATTAAGGCACCCTTTAACGACCAGGCTCTTTTTTGTTTTTGCATTTCCACACATTACAGAAAAATACACCTGCTTCCTAGTCAGTTGGAAAATTAAATAATAAAATTAACATTCCCCTTTGGTAACACAATATAAGAAAATACTGTCAAAAGTACGGTCTAAGGCTTAGACTGATCCCCCATATTGCCAAAGAATTCTTTAGGTCCATTAGAAGACAAGCTAACTTATTAGTTCCTATTAATGGTCATGGCAATTCATTTTTACAGGCAAAAGTAATGAAGAAAAGATATAACTCCGTTTGTCATTGACCCCTATAATATTGAGTTATGAAGAGTACAGACTCTAGTGTGAGGTGTAGTAAATGGATGTTTGATGTTTTGTCTTTTCTTGTATATTTATTTTATTCTTTATAATTTGTATGAGAGTGTAAAAATTTTTGCTGGGGATTAATAAAGTGCTTTCTATCTATCTGTGAGGATAGCCATTAAAAACTGTTATTTTTCTACAACAATACCATTTCAGTATCTAATATGATATACACAGTCCATGCCCAGTAAGCGCTGTGGGGGAATAGGGGTCTGATCTAAAGCATAAAGCAGAAGCCCCTTACATGCCACAGTCTTGGCATGGCATGGTGTTAGAGGGGGGTGTTGGCTGTAATATACCATTGACACCTGCAACTTCTATCACCAGCTCCATTCAGCAGCCGGTGACAGCTGCAGGACATAGTACATCACAATGTGGCAAATTCCTACCGCCGGTGATGTGCTACTACATCTAATGTCAGAAAGGGGTTAAACAGCCAACACCCTCAATCACTCAAACCAGAAGAGGATTTTAAAATTCAACAGGTCCGCTCTTCACTAGTGTAAACTATTTTATTGTGTTTTTCTCATTTTATGCTCTACAAGTTTGTGGCAGTAGCCAAATAAACATTTTAATGGATACTCACCAAACTTTTTGTATGCTACAAGGACATGTATCATATGTATCAATATAGGTGCAACATCTTTGCCAGCATCTTCCTCAATTCTGTGAGAATAAGTTTATGTCCTGT
The DNA here is from genome assembly GCF_040894005.1 of Engystomops pustulosus. Lineage (NCBI taxonomy): Eukaryota > Metazoa > Chordata > Amphibia > Anura > Leptodactylidae > Engystomops > Engystomops pustulosus. Next base: position 100,379,953 of record NC_092415.1, on the reverse strand, counting down.
AACCTAGGTTGCTCCAGCAGTAGTTTTCTTCTGATTCTTCTGTTTCTAGTGATTCTGTGCTGCGATTCCCTCTCTGTTGTGAACTGACATTGGTGATCTCTGTTATTTGTTGTGTTGTTTGTCATTGTGTTTCATGTTATCACTTTGGCGTAGGGAGGGACTATCTTCTAGTTGTCATGTATCACCTAGGATTTGCAGAGGTAAGCAGGTAGGGGTGATTTAAGGGGCAGGAGTTTAGGGCTCACTGTCTTGTCAGTCTTCCCTAAATCTAGTTTCCCCTTTACAGTATAAATACACATCTGTGAATTTTCAATTACTGGTGTCCATTTACAATAAGCCTTATCATTTTGTGATTACTTAATCCCTCCTTCTATCTTTCCATCGAGGCAAGAGCTCGGCTGTGAAGTCTTTCATGAATGCCACAAACGCTGTGTTGAACTGTAGGAACCTTCCTTAACCCTAAATGACACAGCCTTTTTTTGTTTTTATGTTTCCATTTTTCACTCCCTACTTTCAAAATTCCAAAACTTTATTTTTCTGTGTACACAGCTGTATGAGGGCTTGTTATCTGCATAGCTAATTGTACTTCCTAGTGATGGTATTCAATATGTCATGCCTTGTACTGTGAAACTGCAAAAAGTTCCAAATCTGGAGAAACTGACGAAAATGGCACCTCCCCTTTATTCGATGGGTTGGTACAATCATGGAGATACTAAAAATATATTGGTTTTCCTATGCTTAAATAGATTTTAGAAATGTTGTACAAACTTTTTTTTTTTCATTTTGTCTTATTCTGAGGCCAATAACTGTTTCATACTTCTGTGTATAGAGCTAGGTAAAATTCTTTTGTGGAATGAGATAACATTTTTATTGTTACCAATTTGGGACCATATGACCTATTAATTACCTTTTATTAAAATAATAATGTGTTGGAAAATAGCAAAAATTCACTGTCAGGAATAACTATTTTTATATTTTGATAGAGCAGGCATTTTGGGGAGTGACTGTTAGGGTTGGGTAACACAGAAGACAGGGGATAGTGTGCCCTGAGCTTGCCCCAACCTCTGTCCCTTCCTATAGCCCCCCCACACTAAACCGTGGGGCAACTACTTGAAGACTCGAAATACACTGGATAAGTGTGGGAAGGGAAACAAACAGACTGACAAACATAAAACACAAAAGAATGGTAAAACTGGCCGGGGTCACAACGAGAGGGTACGTCAAGAACAAAGTCAGTAAGCAAAGAGTCAATGTCAAAAACTAGCCGAGGTCACAACGATATAGATATAGATACAGAGCAAGTCAACCGAATGCAGAGAGCGAGTGATGAAGGGATTTCAAACACTGGCACAGGTGACTAGTGAAGCTGCAACTTATGCAGCCAGAACCCCAGCTCCAGAACCTGATAGGAGCTGGACAACTTCTGGGAACTAACCCCTCATGGTGCAGAATAACCAGGCACCATGCAGAGGAACCACATGTCCCAGCAGTTCCGAACACAACTCCTAGACAGCTCGAGATCTTAGCAGCCGCTGCGAGGGGCAAGAGGTGGAGTTTGCACGGGTACGCGCTGGGGGTCTGAGAACGCTGCTAGCACCACCAGAAGAACCAGAAGTCCCAGCATTCTCCCTAGCGAACCTGACAGTACCCCCCCCCCCTCCGACAGGGTGCCTTTGGACCACTATATTGTAAAGATGGCTTCTGAGGATAAGCCTGATGAAATAACCTGAGTAACCGCGGAGCATGAACATCCCTAGCTGGAACACCAAGACCTATCCTCAGGACCAAAACCTTTCCAATGGACCAGGTACTGCAGGGAGTTACCTACCCATCTGGAATTTACAACTTTTTCCACCTCAAATTCCAGATTCCCCTCCACAATAGATGGAGAAGGAGGGTCAGGAAGACGCAAAACAGGCTCAACATAGCGCTTCAGAAGACTCTTATGGAAGGTGTTATGAACCCGCCACCCTGCGGGAAGAGTAATCTTGAAGGAAACCGGGTTAACAACTTGAGTAGCAACAAACGGACCTACAAACCTGGGTACAAACTTCAAAGAGGGGACCTTCAATTTAAGGTTTTTTGTGGATAACCACACTTTATCCCCCACCACAAACGTATCGGAGTTAGTGCGCCTTCTTTCAGGCTGTTGGACCATAGAATTTTGTGCCCTCTGAATATTCTCCTGAACCTGGGACCAGAGCGTGTGCAACTTGGATGTATTAACTTCCGACCGAGGAATATTAGAGACAGGCACAGATGAAAAGGAGAAACGAGGATGAAAACCATAATTGCAGAAAAACAGAGAAACCTGAGTGGAAGAATTACAGTGATTATTAATAGCAAATTCTGCCAACGGAAGGAATTTCACCCACTGGTCCTGACTGTCCGAGACAAAGAGTCGCAGATATTGAATCATCTCCTGATTCATTCTCTCGGACTGACCATTAGACTCAGGGTGAAACGCCGATGAGAAAGACAAATTCACTTCCAGTCTAGAACAAAATGCTCGCCAAAATTTGGAAACAAATTGTACGCCCTTATCTGACACAATATCATCTGGTATACCATGGAGGCGTACAATATTCTGCACAAACAATTCAGCCAACTCTTCAGCTGGTAACTTTTTTAATGGAACGAAGTGTCCCATTTTAGAGAAATGGTCCACTACCACCCAAATCACTGTATAACTTTGATATGCTGGCAGATCAGTGACAAAATCCATAGCCACTTTAGACCATGGCCTGGTGGGAACTGGAAGCGGAAGAAGAGGCCCCTCAGGACGTCTCCTGGGAGTCTTTTCTCGTGCACAGACCTGACAGGCTTGGACAAATGCATGAACATCATTAGTCATGTGAGGCCACCAGTAAGTTCCCTTTAAGAGATCCAAGGTACTCCGCATTCCCGGATGACCTGCCAATACCGAGCAATGTGTCTCCTCCAACACTCTTAAACAACAAGAAAGAGGAACAAATAATTTGCCTTCCGGAAGGTCTTTTGGTGCAGATCTTTTTCCTGCTAAAATTTGAGAGGAGAGGTGGGAGGAGACAGCTGCCAGCACAACCCCTGGAGACAAAATATTACTGTCAGTAGCCTCTGGAAGCTCAGGAGTCCCGAAGCTACGGGACAAGGCATCAGCCTTCACATTTTTTGACCCAGGTCGGTAGGTGACCACAAAATTAAAGCGAGAGAAAAACAAGGCCCACCTAGCCTGACGTGAGTTCAAGCGCTTAGCAGTATCCAAATATACTAAGTTCTTATGATCCGTGAGCATAGTTATCAGAGATGAAGAGCTCCCTCGAAAAAGTGTCGCCAGACTTCAAATGCCCACTTAATGGCAAGGAGCTCTCGATTACCAATATCATAATTCCTCTCACCTGAAGAAAACTTTCTAGAGAAATATGCAGAGGGCCTAAGTCTGGTGAGAGTGGAGGACCCCTGAGACAACACTGCACCTACTCCAACCTCGGAGGCATCTACCTCCACAACAAACGGTAGAGAGAGGTCAGGTTGAACCAAAACTGGGGCTGACGAGAATGCCGCTTTTAGAGTTTCAAACGCAGAGCAAGCGGCAGGGGACCAATTGTTCGGATCACCACCCTTGCGGGTTAGATCCATGAGGGGTTTGGGGATCACAGAAAAGTTCTTAATAAAGTTCCTATAATAGTTAGCGTAAGGCCTTAAGATTGGTAGGCCGAACCCAGTCTGTGAGTGCCTGAACCTTACTCGGATCCATCTGTACATCAGAGGGAGTAACAACATGACCTAAGAAGGAAACCTTCTGGACACAAAAAATACTTTTGCAGCTTAGCGAAGAGGTGGTTTTTGTGCAACATGGTAAGCACTTGGCAGAGATGTTGCTGGTGAGAAACCATATCAGGAAAGAAAATCAAAATATCGTCCAGATATACCACCATAAACACACCAATGTAATCATGAAAGATGGAGTTCATAAACCCTTGAAAAACCGCTGGGGCATTACCCAAACCAAAGGGCATAACCAGGTATTCAAAGTGTCCCAAAGGTGTATTAAATACGTCTTCCACTCATCCCCTTCCCGGATCTGAATCAGGTTATAAGCCCCTTTGAGATCTAATTTAGAGAAAACTTGGGCCCCAGAAACCTGATTTAAGAGATCCGGGATCAAGGGGAGAGGACCTGAGTTTTTTTACCGTTATCTTATTTAATTCTCTATAATCAATGCACGGCCGCAAACCACCATCTTTTTTCTCAACAAAAAAGAACCCGGCCCCAGTGGGCGACTCAGAGGGACGGATATGTCCGATTGCCAAACTCTCATCAATATAACTCTTCAGTGACTCCCTTTCTGGTACCGACAGGTTATATATACGACCCTTTGGCAATCTAGCATCAGGAAGAAGGTCAATTTTACAATCAAACTCTCTGTGAGGAGGAAGGACTTGGGACAAGGGTTTTGAAAATACATCTAAGTAATCAGAGAGAAAACCTGGAAGACTCTGATCTTCCGCCACTACTGTACATAATGAAACTCTGGTCAGGTTATCCTTACAGTGAGGACCCCAATGAACCAGCTCCAGAGTTTCCCAATTAATTACCGGATTATGGATCCGGAGCCAGGGTAGACCAAGAATGACATTTTCAGACAAATTTTCCATAACTAGGAAAGAACACCATTCTTCATGCATAGCTCCTACCATAAGCTTTATCTGCGGGGTTCGGAATTTAATCAACCCTGCCTGTAGAGGGGTCAAATCTGCACCTGACATCTGGATAGGAGTGGACAATGGAATCAATGACACAGATAACTGAGAGGTAAAATTATAATCAATTAAATTAGTTGCAGCACCTGAATCCAAAAAGGCACGACCAGTACAGGAAACAGATTGAAACTTAACCGTACAAGGTAAATACATTCTAGACACAATTGAGAGTACCTGAGCTCCTAAGCAGTCCCCCCGACTACTGCTTAGGAGCGGAAGTTTTCCTGCTGCTGCCTCTTGGAACAGGTGTGTATCTGATGATCAGGACTCCCACAGCAGAAACAAAGATGGCGTCTTATTCGATGTTGCTTCCGCTGTGCTGGAGAGTTGCTATCCAGCTCCATGGATTCCAATTCTTGACGGCCTGGAGACAGACTGGCCGCTGGCTGACAGTCAATGGACACCCGAGGTGATCACCTGGATCTTAGGCGACGATCAACTCGGATGACCAGAGTCATAGCTTCATCTAATGTCTGAGGCTCGGCATAAGCTAAGACTAAGTCCTGTACTCGTTTTGACACTCCGGTCATAAATTGGTCTTTTAGGGAACAGTCGTTCCATTGCGAGTCAGTCACATACTGTCTGAATTGGGCACAATAAACTTCCGCCGTCAGTTTTCCTTGACACAGAGATCTAAGGTGGGAAACTGCAAGTGTTCGGCGGTCAGGTTCGCCATAAATCTGGCCTAAAGCAGAAAACAAAGCGTCAAGAGAAGAGCGGGATGGAGAGATGGGAGAGAGAAGGCCCAATTTTGCGGATCACCGCGCAAAAGAGAAATGACCACGCCCACCCTTTGTGTCTCGGTGCCCAGTGTCTGGAAGAAAATATTCCAATTCATCATACCCAGGGTTTCGCCGGCAAGGCTTCTTCCGGGGCGTAGCCTTGCCGGCGAAACCCTGGGTCGGGCGGATAGAAAGCTAGCGTCCCGTTATGTGAATTTGTGATATGCACATTTTTAATCGATTTGTGTGAGTATGATGAATTGGAATACATTTTAACCTTATTGGAACATACCACACCATCTGCCTGCATATTTTCTTCCAGTTACAATACAATTAAAGGAGGAGAATGAGAGTGCGATGGTGCTAGTCTGAATGGTGACATACTTTCAGCAGGAGAAACTGAAGATTGGTGCTGTTCATCGATGTTTTAAGATAGAATAAGAGGGAGAAGAAGAATTTTTGGAGCTCTGGTCATAGTAAAAATATTTTTCTCTATTTTTGTGGACTTTTTCAAAGACTGTGTGGACCGGTCTTATACCGTGAGTAGCTCCTTAAGGGGCAAACTGTGCACCACGAACAACTGTGTTTTTAGACTCTGAACATGCTTAGTTAAGGTCTGGACCTGAGCGACCACAGCTGACAAAGGCTCCATGGGAGAAGAGAATATAGCAGGTCAGATACAGGCCTATGTGTGGGCCAGTGTTTCTGTTAGGGTTGGGTAACACAGAAGACAGGGGATAGTGTGCCCTGAGCTTGCCCCAACCTCTGTCCCTTCCTATAGCCCTCCCACACTAAACCGTGGGCCGACTACTTGAAGACTCGAAATACACTTGATAAGTGTGGGAAGGGAAACACAAACAGACTGACAAACATAAAACACAAAAGAATGGTAAAACTAGCCGGGGTCACAACGAGAGGGTACGTCAAGAACAAAGTCATTAAGCAAAGAGTCAATGTCAAAAACTAGCCGACCTCACAACGATATAGATATAGATACAGAGCGAGTCAACCAAATGCAGAGAGCGAGTGATGAAGGGATTTCAAACACTGGCACAGGTGACTAGTGAAGCTGCAACTTATGCAGCCAGAACCCCACCTCCAGAACCTGATAGGAGCTGGATAACTTCTGGGAATTAACCCATCATGGTGCAGAATAACCAGGCACCATGCAGAGGTACCACATGTCCCAGCAGTTCCGAACACAACTCCTAGACAGCGCAAGATCTTAGCAGCCGCTGCCAGGTGGAATTTGCGAGGGTACGCGCTGGGGGTCTGAGAACGCTGCTAGCACCACCAGAAGAACCAGAAGTCCCAGCATTCTCCCTAGCGAACCTGACAGTGACAATGACGAACATGTTTATGATTTTGTTTTTCTTTTTATATCAGTTCTAAGGGGGGTTGAACTTTTAGGTTTTTATTTTTAGTAAATATTTTTCTTCTACTTTTTTTTTATTATTTTCTTACTGTATATTTACCCCTCGGGTACCTGAGCCCTAGAGGGTCTGACCAATCCAAACATATACTGCAATACCAATGTATTGCTGCATATAAGGTATTTCCCTATTGATCTATAATAGTGTTCAACTGGCTCTTGCAGTCTTCCAATGCTTTGTAAATGACATCTTTTGTCACCACTATTTTGTGGTTTATTTGGATGATATGTTTGTCTTTTTTCCTGATTGGGCCACTCATATACAACTTGTCAGAAATCTACTGTCTAGATTACATTCTCTCTGGCAGGCTTATTGGGCATTATTTTTCACTCTATAATTTCATCATTACATAACATCCTGGTATTAAGAATGTTATGACAGGTGCCCTCTCTTGCAGTTTTTCTAGCAATAATACCCCAGTGTCTATGTCCTGTCTTGGGTCGCAGGCACACCCATGTACCTCTGTGTGGACCACTGTGCCACTCACCTCACCGGGTTTTGGCGGCTTCTTCTGCAGCTCCTTGCGCACGTCCCAGCCTCCTAGGACACATGCGCCAGCTCTGTTAATTGGTGCTGGCCATCTAACTTTCCTGATAAATTCCCAGCCCCTTCCTTTGTTCCTTTGACAAATCTTTGTGTCTCAGCCTTAGTTCCCATGACCTTTGCGTTTATTGTGATTTCCTGTTGTGATCTTGATTCCGTTCCTGACTATGCTCGTCTGCTGCCTGCCATGATCTGTTGCTATGTCCCCGACTCTTATCCTGTGCTGACTGTCCTGACTTCCTGCCTGTCCCTGACCAAGATTCTGCCTAACATCTGTGTACTTCTCCTTGGCTGCCACTGCAGAAAAAGTCGCACGTGTGGAACAACCTGGGGGTACAACACCGCAGCAAGTCCTACCTGCTTTACGGCGGGCTCTAGTGAAAACCGGGTACCATTTAGACTCCGGTCCCAGGTGTCGACATAAGTCATCATCCGCAGTGGTCCAATGGGTCCACTACCCCTGGAGCCTGACATTCCCTTATGGAAAATATGCTTTCTTCCGATGTAGTGATTGCTGTCACTGATTATGACTTAGCCACTGCTATTGGTAAATGACCATGACCTAGTAAGGTTTCTATGGGAAAATTGTTTGTTGACACTACTCTCTGCCTCCTTGTTATCTAAGAAATACATTACTCTGTACAAGCAGGACACCCAGGTATTGCTGTAACAAAATATATGTGGTCTATGTCCAACGGGTGGCCATCATGACCTCATGATATCCAAGATTTTGTTACAGCATGTGAGGTATATGCCAGGTCCAAAGTGCCCCGCAACTACCAGAGGGGTTCCTCAACCCATTCCCTCTTCATAAAAAACCTTTGACTCCAGTATCCTCTTTTATAGCAGATTTGACTGATGGGCAATAATATCTCTCTGATATTATTCTCTGCATTCCATCTGAAAAAACGCATTGAATTAAACAGACTCTAGAAAAGTTATTCTGTCTTGAACCTGCCTAAAACCCTAAGGCTACAACCACACGGATGTATGAAAACGTCCATATCCATACGGTTTTTTTTACGGGTTACAAACGGCCATATTCATTTCAATGGACAATATGTCCAACCATTTATATTGCTGTTTTTGACACTGTAGCGTACCGTACCGTATACTAGCCGTATAAAAATATAGAGCATGTCCTATTTTCTCCCGTATTTCAGTTCTGTATGCTCTAGAAGTCTATGGGGACGTATAAAATATGGGTTACATAAGTGCTGCATACAGATGAAAAACGTCATGTATATACGGGCTCATACGGCCCGTAAATACGGGACTGGAGAAATGTAGCCTAAGAGAGACAACAATGTCAGGTTAATAAAAAATGGTCCTGAGTATGTTTTAGGGGAATGAATGGGATTATCAACAAAGTTCAATGTTTCATCAGGCAAAATTTATCTTCACTATGTGGTCCATATGTCCATATAAAATAATTGAAATAATAAATACTGTATCACACAGATTGAAGTTACCTCTTACTCTTTATATTCACAATGCTGTTCACAAATCTCTATTGTGGAAATATACTCCTCCAGTAGTTATTCAGGATGAATCAGAATTTGAAGTGAAGAAAATTATTAAAGAACTCCATTCTGAATTTGGTATATTAGAATGGTTATAGCCCTGAGGAGCGGTCATCAGGTTACACCATCGCCAGATTCCTTTCAGACCTGGTTGCCTAGTGATTTGTATGTTGCTCTTGTGGTGTTTTGTTTAGTTCTTCCTCTTGTCTAGTGATTCTGTGCAGAAAGTGTTTCTTTGTTGGGAGCTGGGTTTGTCAAATTCTCTTAATTGTTGTGTTGTATGTCATTGTGTTTCATGTTTTTACTTGTAGGGAGAGACTGTCTAGTTGTCTAGTATCAACTTAGATCACAATAGGCATGTACATCAATACCTTTATATATTTTAATGATATCTATGTCAAGCATTGACTCTAAATATGGTTAAAAAAACTATCCTTTTATACATCTGTCCTCTAAAATCATAAGCCAAGGTCACTAAATTTGACACAAATAACTTATTGACTCGAGTATAAGCCATGGGTGGGAAATGCATAGGTCACAGCCTTCTCCAGTAATGAAATGTCACATGCAACCAGCCCCCCTGTTATGAAATGCCTCATGCAGCCAGCCCCCCGATGATTAAATGCCTCATGCAGCCAGCCACTCCAGTTATCAAATGCCCTTTGCAGCCAGGCCCCCCTTCTTCTAATGAAATGCATCCCCTCGGCGTGAAAAAAATTAACTTACATACTCACCTTCGGGGGATCCTGATGCTCTGTGTGGATCCCTGGCTCCTCTTCTTTCTTCTCTCTGCATTTAACAGCAGGCCGAGCACATTGCGCACACTATGATGTGGTGGTGTCGCCGCTGATGATGTCATTGTGTTTGCGCCGACCAGCAGAGCATGGACGCGGTCTGCCTGCTGTTACAAGCATAGAAGAAGGGGACCCGGAGAGCATCAGGGAGCTGCGCAGAGCATCAGGAGCCCTGGAAGATGCATAAGTATGTTTATTTTTTATAGAGTTGTGTAAAGGCTGAGGTGGGTTTTTTGGCACATTTGTTTGTGCTGAAAAATTTGGCTTATTCATCAGTATATACGGTGATCGCCTATATATATTTGGTCATCATTAGGTGATCATATTAGTGATTTTTAGCTTTTTCATTTAATGGGATATTAAATGGTATGTTTTTAAGTTCAATGTGCACTATAGAAGCCCCAATGCCAACCTAAAAATGTAAAAAAAAAAAAAAAACTAAATATTGTGACATATCTTTCTTCTAATCAGAAACATACAGTAACTTTAATAATACTATCATGGACATCAGTGTCCTCGGCTAAAAAAATTATTACAATATAACGATGGTCTATGTAGCTTATTTTTATGCATCACAATCAACTATTAAATACTTTTAAGTGTTAATTTATTCATAGGTACTTATAACCACTTTATTTCATAAATTGCCCTTAAAAAGATGATCATGTCAAAGTGTTAAATGAAGTAACATGAATTATGGAGTGGGTTTTAGAGCTGAGAATCCTCATTACCAAATATAATTAAGTGATAAGTATTATTCATTTCAATTATGTGTGAACATATTTTAATTTATTTGGAGTTCACTACCATCAATATCATTTAATGCATCTTCATAGAAGAGAGATATTTACTGTTTAGTGTCTTGTACAAATGCTAAATATCCCACCTACAACTTTATTGTTTGCCTTGCAGAATTTGATTTGTTGACCTAAACTGACAATTAATGTGCTTATGCCTTAAAGCCAAACTAAAATGTATTAAAAGTACAATTAAGGCAAAAAAATGAATGGTTAACTGTTTAATTGAACTGCTTATATCCTGGGACTTTTATGTTTTACAGATTTTCAACAATAAAAGAGTGAACAAAAAAACTGATAAAAAATTATAGTAATATTAAAATGTTCATTAAAATGGTTTTTTAACCTTTTAACCTCAAAAGAAAGGGTGGCCATCAAGCCTGCCATTGTATTCTGGTAATAACACCTTTTTAATATTCTGATGATATAACCATGTAGCTAGGCAAGTACTGGCAATGCAATTTCGAAGAAATTACAAAGTGTATGAATAATATGAGTTATTAACAACATCTGGATAATCATGAGCACTCTTGGAACACTAGCGCCGGGCCCATGATCTGAGTTCTTTCAGGGAGTACGAACAGCTCTGATAATGAGCCAGTCCTTAGCTTCAGAAAGGAATCATTTGCATGCATGTCTATTAGACTGCACTGGCAGTGGGGTAAACATATACTTGCCATGTGGTCTCTTTAAGACTCCTCCAAATGAAAGATGCTGGATGTAAGTACTCATTTTATTGATACCAGCCCCCCTTTTATGAAATGCCCCATGCAGCCAGCCCCCGATGATTAAATGCCCCATGCAGCCAGGCCCCCCTCCTTCTGATGAAATGCATCCCCTCGGCGTAAAAAAATTTACTTACATACTCACCTTCGGGGGCTCCTGATGCTCTGTGTGGATACCTGGCTCCTCTTCTTTCTTCCCTCTGCATTTAACAGCAGCAGGCATTAAATCACAAAACCCAGATTAAACTAACAGACCATCTAGATCTTGACTACACAAACAACTAGACTACACAAATAATCAGAGATGGTGATTATCCACCCATCTACTAATACTTGTGTCAAAGACATCAATAATAATTCACAAAAAAATGTGATGGACATGCAGGTATTGTCTTGGTCATCAAGAACCCCCCCCCCCCCCCATCCTCCAGCCTCAGCTTACTTAATGGGGCTAATTGAGCACACTATGCGCAAACTATGATGTTATGTCCCATCATACAAATCTTAGTGATCCATGACATATCCCTAAAGATACCTGTTATTTGAGTTGTTTTCAAGAGTGTCTACAATGAAGGACGACTAAGATTAAAAGTCAATCAAATCACACATAAGATATTTTGGTATGATGCATACCAAATAAAAGTGATCATTTTTATTTCTTTTTGTAAATACCACATCTAATTTAATCTGATTATGCTGGTATAGGTTAGATTAATGATGACCAAGTAGAATTTATAGGTCATTCTATGAGTTATTTGTGAGTTCCAGTCCACATCTCCCAGGCAGTGTGTGGTTTTTCACCAAGACAGATGAGTTACAGCATGGCCTTTTGCTGTTTCCCTATGGCTTTGCTAAAAGTAGTGGCCTGGGCGCTGTACTGACTGGATGAGGAAGCAGAAGAGGAGAAAGTGGAGGAGGAGGCAGCTCATTGCAATGAGTTATGTTCACCAATTCTGGGTGGAGGCAGAACGTGAGCCAAAGCTGCCTCTGGACCAGCCAACACTACATTAAGCAAGTGGGCACTTAAGGAGATGCATTGGTCCAGTTGTGAGATGCATCTCAGGAGTGATAGCATTGCACAGTTCATATTTGATTCCGTCCAAAACCTATTGGTGAAGGGTGGGTACTGCCTGTAGTAGTGGTGGCTGGCTACTTCATACTGTGGGGCAAACTCCACCATGAGATTGTTAAAGCTGTCTGTCTCCACCAGCCTGGATGGGAGCAATTCGAAGGTCAGCAGTTTGGAAATGCACCTATTTAGGACCAGAGCTTTTGTATGCGATGGGCAAAATGGAGAGCTGAATGGTTGTTGTGTACAGGCTTGGTGTTGGCAGTGCTGCTGCTGATGGTGGTAGTGGTGGCACTGTCACATCCACAGTGGCAGATTAAGACTGCCATGGGTCCTGGGCTGTATGAATATTATAGCCCTTACAAATCTGGAATTAACTTTCTACATATGGTACTAGAATCAAACTTCTTAGGAAATGGAGGATGCTTCCATTCTGCTTGATTTCAAACTGCATTTTAAGGAGAGCTGGAGGACCTTCAAAGGTCCTGAAATGGCTTTTTGTACATGTGTATTCAGGGCAGGAACAGATGTACAAGGATTTCATGGGCTAAGGCTCTTCTCAGTACAAACCGCCTATATTTTATTCCACTACTGCTGAGGAGGCAGTGGAACAGGCTGGGGCAAATGAAGCAGACCCTTTCGGTGTCTCAGCCACTGCAGCTCATGTTTGCTCAGATTGTTAAGACTGACCACCCTTTTCTGTGCTGGTTGCACAGCGTGCAAATGACACATGTTCTGCCTTATGCATTCTGTGAGAAAAAATGCTATGCTGCAGAAACCCTGCGGAATGGCCTTTATTTCCTGGGTCCTGGGGTGTGGGCAGTAGCAATCGACGAGGTGGCTACAGGTGACGATAATCCCACAGAAGTTTATACATTGTTTGCCCTGTAATTGACCAATTCCTCAACTTTGTGTGGCCTATTGGGCCTTCCAGTACACGCTGCACTCCCTGGAGCCTACTTGTACTAAAGCAACTCAATCCAAAGAAAGTGCAAGAGTGAACAATGGTTCTTACAAATCGAATCCTACAAAGAGGTTCCTTAAAATATTCCATTCTTTATTGAGAATTAATATTTAAAATAGACAAACAATTTACAACATTTGTGAATATCTACAAATTATTAGTTTGGATCGTTCTTGAAGGTCTAAAAAAGGCCATCACTACAATACCAATGTTTGTAATTACATGAGACACGTGTTGTGTATGCACTGCGGTAACTGCCAGTATTATGTCAAGTGCAAAAAAATGCCAATGTAAATTATCGCTCCACTCAGAATGAGAAAGTGCCCATGCATGAAAAAAAGGGAGTCTATATATACAGATGGGTACAGTAAAAGTGCCAAGTTACAATAATTATATGTCAAAAAGAAATCGGAAGTAAATTTGCTTACCTATGGTATATATGGTATGTAGAATGGAAAACCCCGACGCGCGTTTCGCATGCCACCGCTTCCTCAGGGGGCCTGTGTAGGTGTGTGTGCACTCTCTCGTTTTTTATGTGCGGGAGGGAGTGGGAACGCCCGCCTTATTGGCCGGAACCAGACACACGGAGACCACTACGCCCACGACCGCGTCATCGTGGGGGCGGGGCCACCGGTGTCACATGATCCCGCCGGGTGCGGACGTCACTCGCATCTCCCGACCTGTGTCCTGGTACCGCCCCCGCATTAGTGGCAAGCGTAATCGCGAGTCTGGGAACATGTTACCCAGGGATCGCGAAGCGCCGCCACAGACCAGAGGGTAGAAGCGCAGGAGACCAGGTGTAAGTGCACTCTGCATGTAAAAGATTTCTATGTGGAAGAATAAATGTAGGGAGGAGGGGGGAAACCCTGTAAGTAACAGGGAAAAACCAAATATATCACCGGAGGGGGGAAAGAAAAAAAGGAGAGGGGGGAACCTAGAGTGTATCCAAATCTATTTACAGTTCTGGGTACAGTATAAAAATATTACTAAAAAAATGAAAAAATATATATAAGGGGAATGTATACTGATGAGAAGGAAAAACGGTCTTATAAAGTGAGTTTAAAGGATTTTCAAGTGACAGTGCATGATTTGACCACAGTGTAATAAAGTGCAATAAGTGTAAAGTGTGGGCTGTGATTCACAACCACAATTAATGAATTGTAAGCCTAATATTGGGATCCATAAAGTGCCTAGTGCATAATGTACATAATGTATAATCTGATAAACATTGAATACAGTAATAACAAAAGTTCAGATTGGTGAACAAAATTTATATATGTAGTTGTTGTATTCCATGCTGTGCAAGGTGCCATCATAAATTATGATCGGCCACCCGACCCAGCAATAGACATGCTCTGAGGTATATGTGCAGAACCAAAAAACATTTTGTGCAAAAAATAGCAGTGAATGCATAAAAAGTGCATGTGCAAAAAAGTGCAATACAGGCAGTCCCCGGGTTACATACAAGATAGGGTCTGGAGGTTTGTTCTTAAGTTGAATTTGTATGTAAGTCGAAACTATATATTTTATCATGGAAGTTTTAGACAATTTTTTTTCTTTTGCCCCAGTGACAATTGGAGTTTCAAAATTTTTGGTGTAATTGGACCAAGAATTATCAATAAAGCTTCATTACAGGCACCTTACAGCTGATCATTGCAGTCTGGGACTATAGTAAAGCATCCAGAGAGCTTCACCAGAGGTCACATGGGGCAGAGAGGTCCGTCTGTAACTATGGGTTGTCTGTAAGTCGGGTGTCCTTAAGTAGGGGACCGCCTGTACGTGCAGTAAAATACCTTATGTTTACTTATACATTTTTTGTTAAACTACCACTCATACTACCACACATACTACCACTCATACCTTAACATAGACCCTATATTTTGAAGTTAATTTGTAAATTCAGTTAATTCATAAGTCCATATCAAAAAAGAAAAGGACTAACAATTCCAATAGGTCAATTTTTACGGGCCCGTCGTCTCTGCTCGTCAGAGACAGATTTTAGGCGGCAGTCCCGTGACTTAACAGACAGATTTAGGGATAGAGGATACAGCAATAGATGTATCAAAGAAGGATTCAATAGGGCAAGACGACAATCGAGATGCGACTTGTTGATACCGGGCTCTGCACAGAAACAGAAGAAATCGACTGAAGACAACTGTATTCGATTTATTGCAACATACAATGAGAAGTGGCCAGAGATTAGATCGATTTTGGCAAAATACTGGCCAATATTGCGGACTGACACTACATTGAGGGAAGTCTTACAAGACAGACCAGCCCTGACTGCCAGATGTAGCAGAAACCTGAAAGATCTATTAGTGAGGAGTCACTATATGCCCAAGAACTAAAAACCCTTTGGAGAGGGAAATAAGAGACAGGGGTGTTTCCCCTGTGGAGACTGTTTGTCCTGCAGAAACATCCTCAGAACACAGGAGTTCACTACCTCAGATGGGAATAGAACCTTCAAAATCAGAGAATACATCTCATGTAGCAGTACGAACATGATTTATTATGCAACATGTAGCTGCCCGTTAATATACATAGGGTTGACCACCAGGGAGCTACGTGTTCGCACACGAGAGCATGTGAGGGACATAATTAAAGCCCAAAAAACCATGACCCCATTGGAAGTAAGTCAACTTAAAACAATACCCCGTCACTTTAAATTATACCATAATGGTGACCCTCAGTCCTTCAAAGTCCGTGGGATTGAGATGATCCATATGGGTATTAGAGGCGGCGACACTAAAAAACTGCTCGCACAGAGAGAATGCAACTGGATTGTACTCCTGGATACTAAGATCCCAAAAGGTTTGAATGAGGCATTAACATTTTCCCCATTCTTATAGAGCGTAGGGTTGAATATTGCCTTTCTGCTTTGGGTGCTGTATCTGGGACTGCCCTGTTCCACCGTTCGCTGTTCAAAATTCTAACTATGATATATTGACCATTGAAACCTTTCCCACGCTTGTGTTTTGGTTTTAGTTTTATGTGTGTTTTTTTATATGAATACTAATTTTTAAAAACATTTGGAAATCTCTTTTGTAGATAGAAGAAAACACCATTATGATGTACTTACCTGTGTCGTGTGTGTGGCGATCTAGTCGTGGAAGAATTAATACCAAATGAACACCGGTGGAGTGGAAGAAAAAGTGAAAAAAAGAAAAAAAGAAAAAAACCTCTATATATAATCATGGACTTCTTTGGTTGTAATAACCTGGGACTCATCAATATCCTTTTTAATATCTTTCTCTCTTGTTGCATTATATATGGTCCCAAATTGTTAGTCCTTTTCTTTTTTGATATGGACTTATGAATTAACTGAATTTACAAATTAACTTCAAAATATAGGGTCTATGTTAAGGTATGAGTGGTAGTATGTGTGGTAGTATGAGTGGTAGTTTAACAAAAAATGTATAAGTAAACATAAGGTATTTTACTGCACGTATTGCACTTTTTTGCACATGCACTTTTTATGCATTCACTGCTATTTTTTGCACAAAATGTTTTTTGGTTTTGCACACATATACCTCAGAGCATGTCTATTGCTGGGTCGGGTGGCCGATCATAATTTATGATGGCACCTTGCACAGCATGGAATACAACAACTACATATATAAATTTTGTTCACCAATCTGAACTTTTGTTATTACTGTATTCAATGTTTATCAGATTATACATTATGTACATTATGCACTAGGCACTTTATGGATCCCAATATTAGGCTTACAATTCATTAATTGTGGTTGTGAATCACAGCCCACACTTTACACTTATTGCACTTTATTACACTGTGGTCAAATCATGCACTGTCACTTGAAAATCCTTTCAACTCACTTTATAAGACCGTTTTTCCTTCTCATCAGTATACATTCCCCTTATATATATTTTTTCATTTTTTTAGTAATATTTTTATACTGTACCCAGAACTGTAAATAGATTTGGATACACTCTAGGTTCCCCCCTCTCCTTTTTTTCTTTCCCCCCTCCGGTGATATATTTGGTTTTTCCCTGTTACTTACAGGGTTTCCCCCCTCCTCCCTACATTTATTCTTCCACATAGAAATCTTTTACATGCAGAGTGCACTTACACCTGGTCTCCTGCGCTTCTACCCTCCGGTCTGTGGCGGCGCTTCGCGATCCCTGGGTAACACGTTCCCAGACTCGCGATTACGCTTGCCACTAATGCGGGGGCGGTACCAGGACACAGGTCGGGAGATGCGAGTGACGTCCGCACCCGGCGGGATCATGTGACACCGGTGGCCCCGCCCCCACGATGACGGGGTCGTGGGCGTAGTGGTCTCCGTGTGTCTGGTTCCGGCCGATAAGGCGGGCGTTCCCACTCCCTCACGTGACACGCTGCCCGCACATAAAAAACGAGAGAGTGCACACACACCTACACAGGCCCCCTGAGGAAGCGGTGGCACGCGAAACGCGCGTAGGGGTTTTCCATTCTACATACCATATATACCATGGGTAAGCAAATTTACTTCTGATTTCTTTTTGATATATAATTATTGCGACTTGGCACCTTCACTGTACCCATCTGTATATATAGACTCCCTTTTTTCATGCATGGGCACTTTCTCATTCTGAGTTGAGCGATAATTTACATTGGCATTTTTTTGCACTTGACATAATACTGGCAGTTACCGCAGTGCATACACAACATGTGTCTCATGTAATTACAAACATTGGTATTGTAGTGATGGCCTTTTTTGGACCTTCAAGAACGATCCAAACTAATAATTTGTAGATATTCACAAATGTTGTAAATTGTTTGTCTATTTTAAATATTAATTCTCAATAAAGAATGGAATATTTTAAGGAACCTCTTTGTAGGATTCGATTTGTAAGAACCATTGTTCACTCTAGCACTTTCTTTGGATTGAGATACAATTTATGGAGTGGGTTCGATTATTGAAAAGCAGTGCGGAATCACTGCTGGACTTGCGTTCTGTGTTGATAATTTGGTTTTTTGTACTAAAGCAATTTGCAGCACACAGCAATATGTCCTCTCCCTGCAGCAGCAGCCCAACCATTACCAACAGCACCACAGCTGTGGTGTAAATCTATGACTGCACCTTTATGATCAAGTTTTTACTAGATACTGTATTATCTAGTAAGCAGCACCTTTACAATCCAGGTATTACTGGATGCTATTCACTGACAAAATCACTTTTATGATCAATGAATTTGTGTGCGCTATTCACTGAGAAAAGCACTTTTCTGGTCCACATATTAGTTTGCCTATTGTCTGAGAAGAGAACTTTTATATTCCATATATTACTCCATGCTATTGACTGAGACTGAGATTTAAGTACACATGGTATAATTTTGTGCTTGCCATCTATAAGGTGTGCCTTATAATTAGGTGCACATGATATAATTTTTTTCTTGTGCATCATATATTAGGTATGCTGTAAAGTTAGGTGCACTTGATATAATTTGTTACTGTGCACCATATATTAGGTATGCTGTAAAGTTAGGTGCACTTGATATAATTTGTTACTGTGCACCATATATTAGGTGTGCTAAATAGTTAGGTGCACTTGCTATAACTTTCAACTTTGCACCATCTATTTGGTGTGCTGCATACTTAGGTGCACTTCACATACTTTTTCCCTGTGTCCCATCTATTAGGCATGCCTAATGTCTGAGGAAGGGGCAGCTTCATGTGATGTGATCTTCGTAAAATATCACCAGGCTTGCCTAGGAAAGTGAATCTGCCTGTTTGTTGTGTCTTAACTTTTATGGCCATGAGCAAAAAAAAAAAAAAATACTGTATCTGATTACCGCCTTATACAAGGGTGAAGCTGTAATCTATCATTACATGTGATGAAATATGTACTGCTATGTATGTAAATATGAATTGATGCTTTAAATACACATTTATTATATATCACAGAGCGTTAAAAAAATATGAGATACATGAGGTTTGCTGCATTGCAGCTAACACCCACAATAGGTGTGCCTTTGTTTTGATTGTTGCTCCCCGTGACATCATTGGAGGTGGGGGGCCACAATCTGTCTCCATGACAGCCATGGCTCTTTATAACTTTGTAAGACTGTCTCATTTTTGCAGATCTTTCCCCCTATTTTTAACATAGAAAAAAATGTAACAAAAAGAGATCAAAATGTTGTCCTCAAAATGGCACCAATAATAAAGTCAGCTGGTCTCACAAAAATGACACAGCTCTGTAAACCAAAGTATAAAACAGAAGATGGTGAAACAATTTTTTCGTAAACAAGGTTTTAATTTTTCAAAATGTATTAGAACATAACAAAACCTGAACATACGGAGCCAAATAATAAAGTAGAGGTGTTTTTCGTAGCACACAGTGAAAGCCAAAAACCGTGTCCACAAGAAAATGGTGCAAATGCATTTTTTTCACCGATTTCACTGCATTTGACATTTTTTCCCACTGCCAGGTATAAGGCATTGAATGACAAATACAATCACTAAGAAGTACAATTTGTTACACAGAAAAAAAGCTCTCATACAACTCTGTACACAGAAAAATGTAAAAAAAAAAATAGAATTTTTAAGGTGGGGAGCAAAAAAAGAATGGGGGTTCCCCATGTGGGATCAGTAGTAGTCCCAGGCACTTCTTCCGCAGAAGTCACAGGCACTTTTTCCGCAAAATGTCCTAAAGAACCTTATTGGCCATGAGCCAAAGAAATATGTACCCGATTACTGTCCTATACAAGGATTTTTTTTTTTTTAAAGTATTTATTTTTGCAGTTTTTTGAAATTTTATACAATTATAATAAACAAAACCGAAGAACAAGATTGTCTGTCACATATTTCCTTCCCCCCATTACAGAATTATTATACAACAGCCATGGTAACAGTCAGGTTCTTGCTGCGTTTCAAAACTAACTGAGGGATATTACACAGTAAATGACAGCAGGATACTGCAGCCAGACATCTTGATACAACACAAATAACTATTGACACAAAGACAATCAGTCACACACACACACATACCAGCACGCTCAGTCTCCTTCATCATGGAGAGGAGTATATATCACACGTGATTATAAGGCAGTATGGGGAGTCACGCACCATCTGGACCAGATGCGATCAAACTTCTGGGGACACTTCCTGTTGGCATACAGGGACCGGTAGTGGGGAATGACACTGTTAATGAGTAGTATCCATCTTTTTAATGGAGGGGGCTCCTGGTCCTTCCAGGTCATCACCACCACTTTTCGGGCGTAGTATAAGACAAACCTAAAGAAAATTTTGTCATAGTGGCCATTGACAACTTCATTTATGATGCCGAGGAGACACACAGAGGGAGACATTAATCGTGGGAAATCAAAGTGTAGATTAAGGAACTCCAGCACTTCGGACCAGAAGACATGGACCCTAGGGCAGGACCATACACAATGCAGGAAGGATCCGACTTCAGCCTGACAGCGAAAGCAAAGGTCATTGGGCATTGCTCCCATGCGGAATAGTCTAGCAGGGGTGAAGTATACTCGATGGAGGAGTTTAGATTGGATCAGGAAGTCCCTCGCACTCACTACAGATGTGAAGTAGGACAGTTCGACCTCCCTCCAGTCATCATCTGACAGGTCAGGGATATCCTGTCTCCAGTGTTCACAGGCTCTATCAAACGGTCTGGACTTTTGCTCTTGTAGGAGAGCATAGCACTGAGTGAGTGGCTTAGGGAGGTCCGGGGTACTCATCAGAATCTCTAGTTTGGAGAATTTCACTGTCAGGCTGAAGGAGCCGAATTGGGCTTTAAATGCGTGTCGCAGTTGCGTGTAGTGGAAGCTAGCCGTATTGGGTACCGTATGTCTCTCCCTTATCTCGTTGAAGCTGAGTAATTCTGCTTCCGGGGATAAGAGCTGGCCTACAAATTTCACCCCCGCCGCCCCCCACATTGTCCATCCCGGGAGGGAGAGGAAGTGAGAGAGCCACGGATTGAGCCACAATGGAGTCCTGGGCGAGAGAGGGGGAGGGCTGCCTGTTTCCACCAGGGATTGCGCCCTACGCCAGCACACCGCTACCGTACGTAGGGGAAGTGGGGTATCAGATGGGGACTTGTATCTGTACAGCAGGTTTGTAAGGGCCTCGTAGGAACCTACCAGGGCACCAGCCAGTGCAGTAGCTGCATTACCCATGTCTATATCTATCCACCACTGGGCATATACTAGCTGGGAAGCCAGGTAATAAAGATACAGATCCGGGGCAGCCAGTCCACCCCTAGCCTTGGGAGCCTGAAGCAGCGCTAAACTGAAGCGCGGGGCACTACTCTGCCAGTAGAAGGACCTGAGAATGCCGTCTAAGCGTTTAAACAGGCTCTTAGGAAGTAGTATAGGACAAGCATGAAAAAGGTATAGAAATTTTGGGAGAAAAATCATTTTAAATATGTTAATACGCCCGTACAAAGACAGGGGGAGAGTGGACCAGGCTTTTAGACGCGACTCCGTTGCAGCTATCAGGGGTGTAATGTTTAACTCCGTAAATGCCTGGACCTTGCGTGACACCTGGACTCCCAGATATTTAAAGGTGGACACCACCCGGACTGGGACGGGGAGGGAGTGTACCCCTACATCAGATAAGGGAAAGAGGACCAACTTGTCCCAGTTAACCCGAAGGCCTGAGAACCCCCCATAACGTTCTATCAGGGACAGAAGGGATTCCAGAGAGGGGCCCACATCTCCAAGGTATACAAGTGTATCATCAGCATAGAGAGATACCTTTTCAATGATAGAACCTCTAGTTATGCCCTTAATGCCCTCAGAGTGGCGGATCGCCACAGCAAGGGGTTCAATGGCGAGTGCAAAGAGAAGGGGAGATAGTGGGCAACCCTGTCTAGTGCCCCTGGCCATAGGGAGAGTAGGTGAGATGTTAAGATTAGTCCGTACCCTAGCCTTGGGATCATTATACAGTAGCTTAACCAATGCTGTAAATCGAGGGCCAAAACCCATTCTAGGCAAAAGGGTCCACAAATAGGGCCACTCCACAGAATCAAATGCCTTACAATTGTCTAAGGATAATATAAACCCAGGGTCTGGAGACCGCTCTGCCTCTGCTATGTTCAGGTGTAGTCTTTGTATATTTATGTCAGTTCCCCTCCCTGGCATAAAGCCTGTCTGGTCCGGGTGAACCAAGGATAATATTACTTTGTTAAGCCTTGTTGCCAGAATTTTTGCTAGTATTTTAACATCTGAGTTTAGGAGGGAAATTGGGCGGTACGAGTCAGGAAGCAGAGGGTCCTTGCCAGGCTTGGGAAGAACTACGATAAGGGCCTCTCGCATGGAGTCAGGAAGGGAACCGCTGTCAAGCGCATCGGAGTACAGGCTAAGGAGAAGGGGGACCAGAGTTTCACAGTTATCCCTATACCACTCACCTCCCAGCCCATCAAGTCCAGGTGTCTTACCGGGGGGCAACGATTGGATGGCCAGTTCCACCTCCTCCGCCGAGAGCGGGGCATCAAGCTCCGATGACTGTGCCGGTGTGAGCCTCCATAGTGGAAGACTATCAAGGAATCTGGAAATCTCGACGGAAGAGGCGGACAATCTGGAGCTGTAAAGAGATGAATAGTATTCATGAAATACCATGTTAATGGCCCGGGGTTCTTTGATCAATGCTCCGTCACCATTGGTAATAGAGGGAACGGAAGCACAAGGACGTTCAGCCCGCGATAAATACGCAAGCAGCTTCCCGTTTTTATCTCCGAATTCAAAGATGGACGCTTCCCTGGCTTGCAGGCGCTTACTGGTGCGCTCCTTCACTACAGCTAGATGGTTCCTCTGCGCCTGAGCCCAAGTCTTTTTATTCCCCGGAGTAGGTTTCTCTAGATAATCCTTTTCTGCAGTCACCAGTACATCCGTCAGCCTTTCCTCCTGGGCATTTAAGGACTTCCTATGGCCAGCTACCCCCGACATGAATGCTCCCCGCACCGAGGACTTGTACGAGTCCCAGACTAGAAGAGGATCAGGATGGGTTGAGTGTACATCCCAGAACTCGCTATGCGCTGCCCTAACAGTACTCTGGACCGCTGGGGATAGGAGCCAGGCCAGGTGCAGGCGCCATAAGCGGGAGTCGCTGGGGGGGCCTATAAGGAGACTGATGAGCAAGGCGGAGTGGTCTGATGCACTGCGTGGGCAATAGGATACCTGATCAACATGCTGCAACATATCAGGGGAGACAAAGGCCAGGTCAATCCGAGAGAAGCTCTTATGAACAGAGGAATAGAATGAATATTCTCTCTCTTGAGGGTGTTTACTACGCCAGACATCGGCGAGGTCTAGAGAAGTGAGCCACTCATTCAGACGGACCGAGCCTGTGTCCAGACCACTTGTACGATCCAAGGAGGGATTAGGGACTGCATTGAAGTCACCAATACAGAGTATCGGACTTGGAGGCATTGCAGCCAGCTTACTGGATATTAGGTGCAATACAGCTGGATCAAAGGGAGGGGGGACATAAATAGACGCAATAGTAAAGGTAAAGCCCCACAAGGCACAATGTACGATCACATAACGGCCAAAGTGATCCGGTGCTACCTGTATGACCTCTATGGGAAGCGCTTTGGATATGAGTATGGATACTCCCCTGGCGTAAACAGAGTAGGAGGAATGATAACCTCTAGCCACCCAGGCCCGCTTCAGAGAGAGGACCTTCTGACCCGTAAGGTGTGTCTCTTGGATACATACCATATGGGGGGCCTGACGCTTAATGACATCTAACATCAGAGCCCTCTTGAATTTGGAGTTAAGTCCCCTCACATTCCAACTCATTACCTTAAGTGAAGACATATTAGCGGAAGGGAAAGGGGTGTGGGGAAGGAGACGTGAGCAACCAAGCATTCATCCTTTCATACCACAGAGACATAGACAGACAGACAACACTGAGCATAACAAATATAACAGAACTGAACTAACAATCCCAAGAATACAAACCCCCTGTCTAACACCCTAACAGCAGTAGTGTAGACCTATACCCACTAACAGTCAAATAGTAGAACAGTGGTCCCTAACTCAAGACAAACCTACACCATTTGTCCCGGGACCTTCAACCCTTAATGAATAGATGATCAGGAGGTTATTAGGCAGCCATATTTAGAGAGAACCAAGAGGAAATAGGGGAAGGGGGGGGGGAGGAGGGAGACACAGGGAGGTAATGGTAAGGGGGAGGGGGGAGGGGGGGGAGGGAGAAGGAGGGGAGGAGGGAGAGAATGGAGTGCCATATATGGCGCACTGGTCAAGATGACCAAAAAAGGAACGCAAATCAGTCACAGGGTACATTTGTGAGGCACGTAATGTGTAAACAAATATTAGAAAACCGTAACAGTGATTTGGGACCCCTAGATAACTATTCAGGACTAAGTCCAGCATTGTCATAGCACATCAGATAAAAGGATATGTGAGTCCAGTCACTCAGGAGGTGCGGGCCTTCCAGCAGGTGCCCGAGGAGCTGCATCAGCCCAGTGAAGTGCTTCGGTTGGGCAGGTGAAGAATCGAGTCTTCTGGCCGTCCACAATTCGGAGCTTGGAAGGATACATCATGGAGTATTTATACCCCTTGTCACGGAGACGGGCACGGACCTCGGTGAATTGTGCTCGCTGTTTCCTGACGGATGCAGAGAAATCAGGGTAGAAGGACACTCTGCTGTTGGCATAGAGAATTTCTCCCTTGGTACGGACAGCCCTGAGGATAGAGTCCCTGTCCCTAAAGTGCAGCAGCCGGGCCAGGAAGGGTCTTGGATTGCCCCCTGGAGGGCCAGGGCGGGATGGCACACGATGGGCCCTTTCCACTGTGAAGAACGGGGAGAAGGTATCTGCAGGAAGCATATTTTTGAGCCAATTTTCAAAAAAGGATACAGGGTCAGACCCCTCCACTTTCTCGGGGAGGCCAACCACTCTGACGTTGTTCCGTCGCAGGTGGTTTTCGAGGTCATCAGCTCTGTCGATGGATGCAGACATTTGGCGCTGAAGCTCTCTGATCTGTGTCGGCATAGGCCTCTGGACATCCTCCACCTCAGATATTCTGCGTTCAGTTTCAGTAATTCGCTCTTTAGCTTTGTGGACATCGTGTCTTAAAAGAACAAATTCCTGTCGCAGCTCATCCACCTTGGTGACCAGTTTGGTTTGGCATCCGTTAATGGCCGCCAGCACCTCTGCAAATTTCCGATCCAACTCCGTGGCCGCGTCAGACGGATCAGCACCCTCTTCATAGCTTACAAGCTGCGGCGGGCTCTGGGAGCCTTCAAAGAGGGAGGGAGAGGAGTTTGGGGACCCCTGAGGAGAGCAGGGCTGTGTGCGGGAGAATCTCCCTAACTTTTTGGCAGCGTTCGACTGTATCTGTGCAAGAACGGCTTGGGATGTGGAGCATTCCTGCGCGTCCAGGGGTTCCAGGGACTGGAATGGAGGATCTTCATGGACGGATTCATCATCCGATGGAGGCGCAGACACCCCGGACGCTGCTTTGAGCATTTTAGCCGTCTTCCTCCGGTTACCCATGGCGTCTGGGCAGGGGGGCCAGTGATAAACAATCAAGGAGCCTAGCGTCCAGTAGTTAGCAGAGATACAGTCCAAACCCACGTGGAGTATTGCAGCGGCACTGCAAGGGTTAATATAAAACAGAACCCAGGAGCAGGGGATCACTGGGAGTATGGAGGACTCAGTGCTGGAGTGTATAGCTTGGGGTCCCCAGGGCAGAGGTGGGCAGCAGCAGGGGAATTACTTCCCTACCTGGTCCTGGATCCGTCCAGCAGTGTCAGGGTTAACCCTGCGCGCCTAGGCCTCAGGCAGCGCAGGGGAGTCCCACAGGATGGCGCCTCCAGCAGGATGAAGGGTGGTGGGCGCCTCCGGTGGTGGGAACGGCGTCTCAGGCTGCAGGAGAGGAGGATGCTTTCCCCGGAGATCGCTACAGCTGCACCGGGCGGCTAGGAGAGTGCCGCCGCGCGGGTCACGTGGTCGGCCGCGGCGAAGTACGGAGGAGCGGCGCGGAGTCCGCAGCCGCCTCCAGATCGGGACCGGAGGACAGCGGCAAGCGTGTGGGGCACCCCGGAACTGAAGGGGACAGGAACAGGTGAGGGATGGCTGCCTTAGGAGGGAGATGGGGTGTCGGGTCCCGGGAGCTCCGCGGCGCACGTCTCCTCAGTCCGGCATCAGGCCACGCCCCCTTCGTCCTATACAAGGATGAGGCTGGGATTTATCATTACATGTGACTTGCTGTCTACTTCTATGCATGTAAATTTTAATTGATGCCTTAAATACTCTGTAGTATTTGTGTTGGAGGTATATAATATGCTGTCAGCAAAAAACAATAGAAAAAAACGCCGGCTCACCCGTGTCCTAGGTGTCAATATAACAGTCCGAACTCCAACCCACGGCAGGTGCCTCCGGAATCCGGCCTCTGTCCACAGGCCAAACGAGCAGGAGAAACAAGTAGTGGATCCGGCACTCTGTACCACACGTGGAGACGGTAGATGGATGAATCAAATTTCCTTTATTGCGGTTAAAAAATACATGCAGACACACAATGCTGTGTAAAGATCAACGCGTTTCGGCAGGGGCTGCCTTAGTCATGATCTACTTATTACAAGTGAACACCGGGCTTTTAAAACGCCCGCTCCGTGACGTCATGGATCACGCGGTCAAGTCATGTGACCCAAGTGCGATCACGTGATGACAAAGAAGTCACGGAACATGGGCCGAGATAGGAGGAGCTGTCAACACGGAAACTCGGTAAGTACATAGTAAGATGTTGAAACAATGTATCAAAGCTACTCCATCTCGTATCATAAACATTATAAAATTGTTAGATTACAACGAAATTTTAAAAGAAACATATACATGTGTGGGTATATGAGTATGGAAAGGGATTTAACTGCATCACCAGATAAACAAGAACGTATGCATCAGAAAAAACGACATCAGAAATCTAGGGAGGATACAAAAGAAGAATGTTAGTCCTCATAGAGAAGAAATTCTCAGGTAAAGTTGTATATACAGCAAATATCCATGTCACCATATTCTATGTACTTTTAAATGACTATTTAGAAGGTAGATACTTGCACATAGAATTACATCTATATACGAAACGTATGTAAATGTGAACAGCATCTAGCATTTTAAAAACGGAGTTGCCAGAAACAATGTAATAAGGTATGGTAAGAAGGCGAGATGATATTCTAATATGTCAAAATAATATCTGATCTCTTATTTAAACCTTCCGGCTGGCGGCTGGCCAAGGTGAACATCCAGAAAGTTTCTCTATTAAGCAACTTCTGTTTGATGTCACCCCCCCTAACGGGTCGATAAACCCTTTCTATGCCAGTCCAAGAAAAACCTTTTGTTTGTTTATTATGGCAATCCCTAAAGTGTTTTGAGATGGACGATACATTCAAAGAATTATTGCTGATGTCGGATATGTGTCTGCGAATTCTGATCTTCAGAGGGCCCGCTGTGTGTCCTACGTATTGTTTCTGACATATTAGGCAGGAGGCCACATATATGACATTGGATGTGTTACAATTTATGTAAGAATTAATGTTGAACTTTAAACCTGTATTCATGGATGTAACAGTGCTGCCTGTCTGGATAAACTCACAGACCTTGCATAGTTTGTGTCCACACTTAAAATTTCCCTTATGTGTGAGCCACACGGGTTTTTTGCATTCCTCACTTGTGAAAAGACTAGGGGAGAGGCTATTGCCTAGGGTAGGGGCTCTTTTGGCAATGCATCTAATACCCGGAGATAGAATCTGGCGTAATGTAGAGTCTTGTATCAACATAGGGACGAATTTTTTTATAATTTTGACGACTTGGGGATATTGATTACTGTAAGTTGTAACGAAAGGAATCACAGATGTGTTTTCAACATTAGCGATCTTATGTTTTTTCATTAACACCATTTCCTGTGTGATGTTGTCAATTTTAGTGGTTGCTGTAGTTATGTCTCTATGTTTGTATCCCCGTGACCTGAGACGCTTACTAAGATTTTGCCTCTCTTGATGAAAGTCTGAGTCTAATGTGCAATTACGACGAATCCTAATCATCTCTCCGTATGGGATATTCTTGGTCACATGTCTAGGGTGACATGATGTGGCAAGTAAAACGGTATTACCTGAGACTTCCTTCCTAAAGGGTTTCACTATAACTCTATTCCCCACCCCAGTTAGGGTGATGTCGAGAAAGTTGATAGAATGTCCCCCAAAATCCGAAGTGAACCTAAGATTCATGACATTGTTATTCATGTAGGTAACAAATTCCAAAAATTTATCCTTAGAATCTTGCCATACCCACACCAGGTCGTCGATATACCTGCCCATCCAGGCAATGGATTCTCGGTATGGGTTGGCATCTGAAAAAATATATTGGTCTTCCCACTGGGACATAAATATGTTGGCGAGTGAGGGGGAGAATTTGGCCCCCATTGGGGCCCCCTCTGTTTGTAAATAAAAAACCCTGTCAAAGAGAAAAAAGTTGTTTTTCAACAAAAATTCTGTGGCCATTACAATAAAAATTTTTAGCGATTCATCATATGTGCTGTACATGTCAAGATGTTTTTTCAGACAGATGAGACCTAAGGAGTGGGGGATGGACGAATACAAAGCGGCCACGTCACATGTGGCCCAACTATAACCCTGTCTCCATTCAAATTTATCCATTGTGGAGATAATGTGTTTAGTATCTTGAATGTAGCTAGGAGTCACTCGTGTGAGGGGTTGAAGGTACATATCTAGCCATTCTCCTAAACGTTCCCCTAGACTGCCTATGCCCGCTACAATGGGTCTCATTGGGGGGGGGGAATATATTTTTATGTACCTTAGGTAAAGAATGGAACACAGGAGTGATAGGGTGGTCTACATGAAGATATTCTCCCAACTTGTTTGATAGGACACCCATGTATACCCCTTCTTCCAGTAGTCTCTTAAGTTCTGTCAGGCTACTTTGAGTGGGATCCCCACTAAGACTTCTATAGGTGACATTATCTTGTAACATGGATACATTTAGTTTTCTGTACAATGAGGAGTTGAGGACAACCACCGCCCCACCTTTGTCCGCATTCCTGACTGTAATATCTGTGTTCTTTTTTAAAACTTTTAATGCTAAAGATTCCTGTTTGGAAATATTGTGATGGGAATATATGTGTCCTGTTGATACCTCATTGTGAAGTTTGATAAGTTCACCCTCCACAATTTCCTGAAACTTGTCCAGTATAGCAGGTCGTGAACCCACTGGGTAAAAATTAGAATTTTTTGTTAAAAATTCCTTATTTACATGGTTATTGATTTCCGAACCCCCACACATTAAAGCCCGCATACACAAAACATTACGCTGTTCAGAAAAACCATTGTATGAACTAAGTACAGACAGTTCATCAATATAGTCATTCTTAGGGATACTCTGTATTGACACTCTCTCCTCGTCATCGTTAGACACAAGAAAATGCTTCTTAACTGTAATGTTCCTGGCAAATTTGTTCACGTCGAGTATTGTTTTAAATAAATCGAAGTTACATGTGGGAGAAAAATTAAGACCCTTACTTAGAAGGGAAATCTGGTTTTCGTCTAGGATATAACTGGATAAGTTGATGACCGCATGTGTTATTTCCGTTGTTTCCTCTGGTATCGGGTTGTTGTTCCTGTTTTTTCCGTGCTTCCGTCCTGCACGTCTACCCCGTTTTTTGACCGTGGATTGTTAGACTGATCCTGTGTGGAGGTGGATATATTATCTCTTCTTGTAGTATTAGTTTTGGTTCTCGGTGTCTCACTGGCATTGGAGGGTAACGAAGATGTACTGCCATCTGAGTCTTCTGTTTCGGAGAAATTTACTTTCCGTGGTGATTTATAATAACGTCTCTTAGACTTTCCCCTTTTAAGGATGGACCTCGGTGTATATAATATGCTGGCCTCAGATATTGACTCATCCCCATCATCTTCAAGTGACCTGGAATTACCCCTGAGAAGATACCCTCGGACTCCTGTGGTAGAAGTGCCTGTGGCTTCAGCAGAAGAAGTACCTGGGACTTTTGCGGAAAAAGTGTCTTTGACTTCTGTGGAAGAAGTGCCTGGGACTACTACTGATCCCACATGGGGAACCCCAAACAATGATGCCCTACAGTTCCCAGACTTTATGGTTCACCCTGGGCTGCAGTTTGACACAGCAAGGGTCAGAGTAGTGAACTTTCTTGGATTTTTCTTTGATGGTAAGTTAATGAATTTGATGGTAAACTAAACAAATCTTTATGCTGTACAAATTATTGCCCAAAAATAATGGGGCAAAATACTGCTTTATGGGGCAAGTAAAGAAGCCAACAATTGGGGACTATTGGAGAACAGACATTTTCATTATGCTGAAAAGAGTTCCACCCAAAGATAACCCCAATTATTATCAGTTATTTAAGGACAGGCCCATCCAAGACCATTTTAGTGCCAAATTTGCCCAAAATTGCACAAATATACCTCCGCAAAAAAAATAGACAAGTCCAAGGTACAATTTAAGGGAGACTTCAATTCCACCAGTATCTGACAAATAAGGGGGCAAGTTATGGTGAGAAGATGTATGAGCTGTGTGAAATTACATCAGGGTACACATACAAGTTAGATTATATAAAGAAAAGGACTCCAGAATAGAGATCCCAGAATGCCTCCCCTTCCTGGGAATTATGACAAAAATTGTTTGGGATTTGGTCCACCCACTACCAGACAAGGGCTACCACCCACTACCTGGTCAACGTTTATTCAAGTGCCTCACATCCAGGAATACTGTGGCATGCGGCACTGTAAAAAGATATCAAAGAGTTCTCCCAAAGTTGCTGCTTTACTAAAAACTTAGAAGGCACAAATGCCGAGCTCTATGCAACAACTATGTATTGTGTGTTAAATACAAGGATAAATGAGAGGTCCTTCTATTAATAATATATGGGCACACTAGAACCCCTGTCCCAGTAGAAAGTACCAGTCCAGAAACCCACAAACCTGTCTGCCTATTGGAGCATAATAAGTTAATTGGAGGGGTTGACTTGTCGGACCAGGTGCTTTAGCTCCTCACTGAAGTAGTATTCCTCACTGTATGGCGATAGTGTCCCTCACTGTATGGCAGTAGGGATACCAAATTCGTATCGTTTTTATAATGTTTTCATACATTTACAAAAAATTAAACCCGCCTGTACAAATTTTTTTTTTATTTTGCCATCTTCTGGCACCAATAACGTTTTTATACTTCAGTGTACGGAGCTGTGTGTAGTGTCATCTTTTAATGACGTTTTCATTGCTATCATTTTGAAGACTATACGACCTTTTGATCACTATTTATTGATATATAGTTATAATTAATATTTATATTTTTCAAAATGACAAAACTTTTATTATATTTTGATAGATCGGGCATTTTCGGACGAGGCGATACCTGTTAATGTGTTTATGATTTTTACTGTTTATTTATTTTTATATCAGTTCTTGGGAGAGGGGGGTGATTTGAATTTTTACATTTTTTTAATTTAAATTTTTTTAAAATTTTTATTTTCACTTTTTTTCAGACTCCCTAGGGTACTTTAACCCTAGGTTGTCTGGTCAATCATATCATATACTGCCATTTTACAGTATGGCAGTATATGGGGATTTCCCTCATTCACTACAATGTGCTGATCGCACATTGTAATGAAGGGGTTAAGCTGAGGTAGCCTTGGGTCTGTCATGGAGATGGATGGCCGCTGCCCGTCACGGGGAGTGATGATCCTCGGCAAGATGATGGTGCCCATGCGCGTGGGCGCCACCATTTTTCTGAAGCAGCCAGCAGCTTGCCGGCGGCGGTCTGCAGGTCAGCACCCATGATCGGTGCTAGCACCAACCACAGGTGTTAACGGAAAGCCTTTGCTGCAATATGCAGCAAATACTTACCGGCTATTGAGAGGGCTCAGCCCGTGAGCCCTCTCCATGTACCGGCACCCAGCATGCGAACCAGATCAAATCGAATTTTCACAAATTTGCCCATCTCTAATTGGTACCTTAGGGATATCCCAAAATCAATCTAGTTAAAATTAGAGCTCCAAATGCTAAATGATTATTGTAGATTATTAACACATATCAGGTATTGCTTTACCCATTAGAACCTGCATAATTATCTTTTATGTTTTTGTCTAGAGTGGCATGAGTTGGGTAAAATGCATTTAACACATTTGTGAAAAAAATGCTATTTTTTACTCTGCACCATTCACGTTGTATTAGATTTCGGCCAACACCTCAGAAGTTAAAATTCTCACTACAACCCTAGATAAGTTCTTTGTGGGGTGTAGTCTCCGTAATGGCATCATCTTAGGGATTTTCTATTGTAGTGGTACTGCAAGTATCTAGTGGCATCTGAAAACATTTGTGGCCACATTGGCCCGTCAAAAGCCCAATAGCACTGATTGCCTTCTGCACAAAGCTGTGAGCCAGAGCAGCACTTGACATCAAAATGTGAAGTATTGCCATAATACCTCTAGTACCTTTTTTTCCCTTAGAAACAATTAAACAACGCACGTAAACACAAAATGCAGTTTATAAATTAATTCCATCAATGGAAATTTTCATCATGGATCATTTTTTCCCAGTCTCTGGAATAATGAACACTGCTATAACTGAGGCATGTGCGGCCTGGAGTTCTTTTGGCATTGTTGTGGAATGTTTTGTGACCTTTTAGATAAGTTGTTGTTGTACTCTTGGTGTAATTTTGTAATGTCGGTCACTCCTGGGAAGCTTCACTACACTTCCATGTTTTCTCTGTTTGTGGAAAGTCGATCTCACTGTGGTTCTCTTGAGTCCCAAATTTTTAGAGATGATTTTATAACTTTCCACAGTGATATTTCTCAATTACTTTGTTTATTATATGTGCCATACTTACTATATTGTCTGCAGGTTGATAGGGCAGAAACCTGAATAGACTATAGCTAAAATCTCTGCCGAGGCAGACTGGGCCTAAACTGGTTTGCCCTGGCGGAGATCTCTTCCAGATCTACTAAAAGCCAGGAGCCAGGTTGCTGTGCCCTGGCGGCATTTATCTTTATAAATTTTCCCATTATGTTTAATTCCTTCAAACAGTATTAATAAATTGTGAGTATTTCCATAGTTTTGTAACAGTGTACATGGCATACCATATATATATATATTAATTATTTATTTAGTTTTATTTGGTAAAAAATTATGAACACCTAAAAGCAAAGGAAAATAATTATTTATTATTTTCTTTATATAATTGCTACTAACAAGACTTTTGAAAAGCTTACTAAAAACCAGGACTTGAAAACCTTAAGAGTTAGTTTTGATCTGTTATAGTTTTGAAGATTAAGCTTAATGTTTCTATAGAAACAGAGTGCTCAAGAGCCTTGAAAGAAACTAATATTCTCTTCGAGGAGACTGAAAACTTAAGAAATACATTAAAAACAAATAAGATGGCCCCGAAGCAAAAATATTGTTTGCAATAGCAAACTTGGAAAAATGATCTTGGTTTAAAGATATTACACTTTAATACTATTGTGTGTGAACAGAAACTTTTTTGCAATTATGGAGCTGTTAGATAATGTGTGATTCCTGGAAACTAATTATTCTACATTTTTAATGTTTTACATTTTTCTTCAGATAATAAACTTGAAATATTAAATGTTTTTAGGTGATATGTTTTAAATGCAATTTTAAATGTTAAATTCAGATATACTTGGCATTAAATAATACCTGATTTAACTTAGATAAAATTTAAAAAATACTAATAATTGTTCTCCACATTCGGTACTAGGCACATTATTTTCACATTTTAGATTTGTTCAATAGAACTAAGAAGTAATACACAAAAAACTTAAATCAATACGACTCAAAGGGTTTTTTTTTTAAACGGAGAGTCTCAGACTGCTTTTTCTTATGTAATCTTCATTATAAAAATAAATTTTGCATCACAGCATGCTATTCCTTTAAATCAAATCACAAGCACAGTGACAACAGGCATTTTACACATTCTGCATCAATTTACTTCAAAACCTATCTCATCAAATAGAAGTTAAAGATGCAGCATGGCAAATTACCATGAAAGCATGAAGCTAGGATACATGTCCACAAAGAACTTCTTCATGAATATTAACTAAAGGGTATGTATAACTTTTTCTTTATTTCTAAAGTGGCTTAAATCATTTTACCAATAGGGATGTATTAAAAATGCCCACCCTTCATGCCAGACAGTTTGCATTGATGGCTATATACAGCAGAGCTCACTCACCAAAGCTTACCCTTTTGTAGTTCTTGTATATCCTACAAAACACAGAGTCAATTTTCATGTGAATCCAACACATTCGAGGTGTGGTCGCATTGCCTGCCAGGACTGCAGGGGTAGTATGAAGACTCATACAAAGGTAGATCGCGGCACATCCATAAAACTTGTAGCTTTATTTAAAAAAAAGTGATTCAAAACATAGCAGGAGAGGAGGATTACTCCTGCCCTGCTATGTTTTTAATCATTTTTTGAATAAAGCTACAAGTTTTGTGGAATACCGAATCTAAACCATCCTATGCATTTGTGAAATCATATGGACACATTAACCCCTTAACGCTGAGGCCCTTTTGAGTTTTCATTTTTCACTCCCCAACTTCAAAAGTCTATTTTTTAATTATTTTCCATGTAAAGAGCTGTGTGAGTGCTTGTTTTATGCAAAACAAATTGCACTTCATAGTGACAGTATTTAATATTCTATGCCATGTACTGGGAAGCGGAAAAAAATTCCAAATGCAGTGAAATAGGTGAAAAAAATGCATTTGCACAATTTTTTGTGGGCTTGTATTTTACAGTTTTCACTGTGTGCCCCATATGACATGTCTAATTTATTTTTTGGGTTGGTACGATCACGTGGTGTCATTTTTGTGACTTTTGATGATATTTTCAATGCTTCTATTTTTGGGACTGTACAGCCTTTTTATCACTTTTTATTGAATTTTTTTATACTTTTCAAACATGGCAAAAAAGTGCCATTTTCGACTTTGAGCATAATGTTCCATTACAATGTTAAATGCAGTGAATAACCATTATTATATTATGATAGACCTGGCATTTTCAGACCTAATGTGCTTCAGGCTCCAAGGGTAATGGACCCACTGGACCACCGCACCAACAACTGGGACTGGAATGTAAGTGGTACTCAGCTTTCACCTGAGCCCGGATGTACTTTACACGGCTTGGTACCACTAGGTCGTTCCACAGGTGCGACTTTGTCCGTGTTGGCAGCCAAGGCAAGGTACAGAGATGTCAGATAGAATCATAGTTGGGGACTGGTGGGAGGGCAGGAGAGGGAGCACAGGATCAGAGCAACAGGTCAGGGCAGGTGGAAGAGGATCAAATTCAAACTCGGAAATGGTGTCACAATGGGAAAATGATAAGCAAGCACAAAGCTTTCTCAACTACATAGAGCATGAAGATCTGGCAGGGAATGCTGGGAGAAGCCGGCTTTTAACTATTTCCTGGAATGGCTAGCACCAATCAGTGCTGGCCCTTTAAATCATCGGGAGCTGGCGTGCATGCTCCCTAGGAGTTGGCGACGCGCACACAACCACGGGAGGCAGAACAGGAGACATGTTAGTGGCATGGGCATTGTACTGGTGGGGGCAAGATTGGCATGGGTGAGCCTGTGACCCACAATATATGGGAGCACACGTGATGGTATCCCCCCCCCCCTTTGGCCTTCCCCTCTTCTTGGGCCGGAGAAAATTCTGCAGGAGATCATGGTCAAGGATATTGTCCTCAGGCTATTAAGATGTCTCCTTAGACCAGAACCCCTTCCAGTCTACCAAGAAGAATCGTTTACCACTCATTGTCTTCATGTCTCGGATCTCCTTTAACTCAAAGACATCAGTGGAGTTAGCCTCAGGAGCAGGATGAGGAACTTGCCGGGAGAAGTGGTTCAGGATGACTGGCTTGAGTAGAGATACGTGGAAGGAGTTCGGGAAGCGCATGGTGGGAGGAAAGCTAAGCTTGTAGTCCACAGGATTTATGCGGCTGAGCACCTCGAAAGGACCCAGGAATCGTGGACCAAGTTTGTAGCCAGGGATCTTTAGTCGGACATACCTGGAGGACAGCCAGACTTTGTCACCTGCAGAGAAGCTAGGAGGAGGCCTACATTTCTTGTCAGCCTGGAACTTGATTCGGGCATAAGTCTGTAACAAGGTAAGGTGAGTCTGTTGCCAAATGCACTTCAGATCTCGTACAACTCCTCAACAGCGGGGGACGTCTGAAGACACAGGCAGAGGAAGTGAAGGGCATGGAAGCAATCTATAGTTGATAAAAAAAATGGAGTAGATGCTGAATCCAGAGAGTTACAAGAAAACTCCACCCATGACAACAGGGTGGACCAGTTGTCCTGACGGGCACAAACAAAATAACAGAGATAGCAACCCAGTGTTTGGTTAACTCTCTTTACTTTTCCATTGGACTGAGGGTAGTACGCAGAGGAGAAATCCAGCTTTACTTGCAGTTTACTGCAGAGAGAATGCCAGAAGCGAGGAAAAAAATAGACACTTCGTTCAGCTACGATGTGCTCAGGAAGTCCATGTAGCCGGAAGATGTGGGTGAAGAACAGGTTGACACGGCGAAAAGCAGATGGCAGACCAAGCAGAGGCATAAAATGGGACATCTTGGAGAACCGGTCGGTTACAACCCAGATGAAGGTATTACCAGAGGAGGATGGGAGATCCGTGATGAAATCCATTGCCACGTGAGACCACAAGTGGCTGGGTATCGGTAGTAGTAGACCAGGTTGTTTCAGGTTGTTTCAGGTTGATGGCTTATTACGAGCACAGGAAGTGCAGGAATCTACAAAATCCCATACATCTTTGACCAGATCAGGCCACCAATAGAAACGAGAAATGATGGCTACAGAGCGTTGCACTCCAGGGTGCCCAGCCACAAGAGAGCAATGTCCCCAAGTCAATATCCTCTTTCAAAGTGCAGGTCGGACATAAGTCTTGCCTGAAGGATGCTGTCGAAGATCCACTAGAGCAGCAACAACCAGTTGCTTGGGAGAAATAATATACAAAGGAGCCGGTTCTTCCCCGATAACATCAGAGGCACAAGAGAGAGCATCCACCTTGACATTTTTCTCAGCAGGATGGAAGTGAGTCAAGTTAAAGAAGTTAAAACGTGAAAAGAAGAGCAACCAGCAGGCATGTCTTGGGTTGAGGCATTGAGCAGTCTTGGAGATAAAGGAGATTCTTATGATCTGTGTACACGCAGACCAGATGTGAGCTCTCTCCATAAGATAACTCTGTTCCTTCAGAGCTAGTTTAATGGACAGTAGTTCTCTATCACCTAGGGAGTAATTCCTCTCTGTGGAGCAGAAAGTCTTAGAGAAAAACCCGCAAGTGAGAGTTCGGCCTTTGGGCCCTTTATGGGTGAGCACCACCCGAGCTCCTACTGAGCAGGCATCGGCTTCCAGATGGAAAGGTTAGTCTGTATCAGGCTGAGTGAGAACTGGGACTGAGGCAAAGGCAGACTTTAATCTTGAGAAGGCTTCATCAGCCGCCGGAGACCAGAGACAGGGATTGGAGCCCTTCTTGGTGAGCACCACAATAGGAGACACAAGAGAGGAGAAGTGCGGGACAAACTGCAGGTAATAGTTTGCAAAGCCCAGGAATCTCTGTATTGCATGTAGTCCTATAGGGCGTAGCCATTGAAAAACCATAGAAAACTTATCTGGATCCATCAGTAGAAACCTGTCTTAGATAATGTAGCCAAAGAAGGGAAAACTCTTCTGATGGAATTGGCACTTTTCAAGTTTGGCGTATAGGCGATTGGATCTCAGATGACTGAGGACTTGGCGCACGTGGGACTGATGGGATTCAAGGTCCACAGGAAACACCAATATATCATCAAGACAAACCACGACACAGGTATATTGCAAGTCCCTGAAGATGGCATTTACAAACTCCTGGAAGACAGCTGGTGCGTTACAAAGTCGAATCGGTATAACCAGGTACTCAAAGTGCCCATCGCGAGTGTTAAAGGCGGTCTTCCACTTGTCACCCTTGGGGATACAGATGAGGTTGTATGCCCCACAAAGATCTAGTTTGGAGAAGACCTTGGCTCCACGTAGGCGGTCAAACAGCTCAATGATCAATAGCAAATGTGTAGCAAAGACTTACCGGCTATGGAGAGAGCTCACCCCATAAGCCCTCCTCTAACACCCACAGCTGATGCGTGACGTTGTACTACGTCATGTGTCGGTAAGGGTTTGAAAAACAAACTACCCAGTTTATTCTCATATAATGTAGACAGACAAAGAGAAAGGATACCTAGATGCAGTTTTTAGCCAACCAGTATCTTTTCTGTTTGGACTCCAACTTTTCTGTTATGCTGCAGGGCCCAAACTCCCTTACATTTTCTTGCTGCTGCCTGACACCTGTTGCTGTGATGGCATACATTTAAGTTTGACTTCCAGTCATTTCCAGTGACAGACAACACCTTTAGGTAGGGGACAACGGTCTATGGGCTCACATCCGTGTGGGGGCTGCTCCATTTGTGATTGCATTTTGGTCTCAAATGATACCTTTGTACATCCTAATAACCATTCTACCCACAGACTAAAAAACTACATCAATTTTAAATCGAGAGATGTGATTTATGCCTTGATGCGCCCCTGCCCAAAAATATATGTTGGTCAGACAGGCCAGGAACTCAGAAGACGTGTCCAACAGCACCTGTCAACGATAACTACAGCAGCAAGAGATCAGACCAAAGGTAAGACTCTTTCCACAGTAGCCTCACACTTCCTACATGTACACCAGGGTAGGAACACGGGCCTTAAAGTCTGTGGGTTGGAGAAGATCCACCGCAACATTAGAGGGGGTAGCTGCCACAAACAACTACTTAGAGCCGAATCAAAATGGATTTTTCAATTGGATACTCTAGCGCCAAAAGGCCTTAATGAGGACCTCCTCTTCTCTGGCTTCTACAAGGATTAGATCTATACATATTTTATTTTCCCTGCATATACTTTTCACCATATCACACTTCTTATATACATATTGTCTCACATCAATTTCTCTAGCTTTTCACATTTCTTCTCACATAGATTATCACTCTATTCGTTAACTCCTCACACTTCATTTTTGTTACACATCAAGCTATTATTCAAACAACCTTTTGGCACGTTATTCTTTGTTATAACTTATTTTCCTTCCCTTTCCTTTCCCTCCCCCCCCCCTTCCTCTCTTCCACTCTTCCCTTTCTTTTTCCCTTTTTCTCTTTCTTCTTTTCTTTTCCCTTCTGTTCTTCTCTCTCATTTTTTATACACGTTATGTGGTCCTCCTAAGTTTGGATTGTTTGGAATGTATTGGACCTCCTTTTGTTGGATTGTCTCACTCACTTTTGTCATATGCATCTTCACAGTGTTCCATATCTAGGACGTCATCGTTTATATGCTACTGTCGAATTTACCAGTATATGCTTGCCTTGTATCCAAGTCCAGGATGAGACCCTCTCCATCATCAGTCCAGCAATACTTACCTTTTGGCCAAGAAAAGACGATCTTCTTCCCCAAAAAATCCGGACCACCATATACCTGACTTTCTGTCTCGAGGGCTCTGATCCCATCCATCTATAATAGTATTTTGATCATCAAAAAGGTTTGCCTCTTCCATTCTCTTGACCAGTCAAGCCTACCACCCCGTCCGGCCTACCCTGCCCGCTTCTCCTATCTTCTCGTATCTGACCAATTCTATTCTGATGTGTTTTAATAATACTAATATTTGTATATGTTATATGGAATCTAATCATCATATATATGGTTCTCTCGGACTGATTATATGTTTACTATACTTATTTTCTTTATCAATGTTTTTGTATATGTGACATTTTACCACGATCTGACCCACCTCCAGCCCGGCCCCACCATGGCGTCTCCCCCCCTCCCTTCTCCCTCCCATTCCCACAATTTATATATCATGACATTACTCCCTAATTTAGGGCATCCAATAAACCATGCCTGCTTTCGTAATCACGGTTGATATTATTGCACTTTACATGTCTAGCATTTTGCTACATAAGCACCTTGCGCATTTATTTTGCTTTATTTCATTTCTGGATTTATTATGCACAATATATGTTATCTTGCTACCGTATAGCACTCTTTCCTTATATTATATACTTTCTTCTTTCTTTCTTGATATACTCTTCTTTATAAAAAGTAAAGTTTTCGTATTTTTTTGATCTTACCATAGATACTTACCCTCCTTATCTCGGTCCGCCTATGATCTGTGTGCCGTGTAAATACTTCTCATCTGTATGTCGGCACCCTCCATCATTAACCTTGATTATTCTTTGTGCCGCGAATCGATGATACAGGGGTTATACACTGCCTTTATATACATTTTCTGATGACACAGTGGCTATGTTTTCCTTGTATACACACTCTTCACTAGCTGTTCACTAGGCATGATTGCTTTCAGATGTCTCTATAGACTAGTCGTTATTTCGCCATGGTATATAACTGTTACCTATAATCTTTTTTATATCTGCGTCCATACCTTGGCTTTTCTATAATATATCGTTGCACCGCAATACATTGTCTGCCTATAAGTCGGCACTTTTTATCCTCTGTGCTGCGATCGACGACTTAGGGTTTACTCTTTAATATATCTTGATCCTAAATGTGTATAAGGCATGGATATACCAGGCGACTATCCAAACTAGTAGTCATGTTTTATCTTCTTACACTCTAAGTTTGGTCTATAACATGCATTTACTATCGAGCTCACATTTTGGCGCATGCGCCATCTATATTCTGGCGCACGCGCCAATCATATTTTGGCGCACGTGCCATTCACTCCACAATAGTCCCTATGCATCTCTTTCTTGAAAGGGATTCTGTCGCGGTGCATGCGCACCCCGCTACTTCCGGTAGCTGAAACACACGCTGCCAGCTGATTTGGGAGACGCGCATATGGTGGGCCAGTTTTGGAGGTGGGTACCCCCTATATATACCAGATCCATGCATTACCCACACTTACCCCTGAGGAAGCCTGCATAGACAGGCGATACACGTGGGGCATCTTTCCTCCAGCTCCCTCCCTGACTGCACTATGCACTTTAGGTAATTATATCTACTGTTATCCTTATGGCTAAACCACCCTGTTTACATTATATTGTATATTTTGCACTTTGAATATGATAGCATATAATAGTTATTGGTGGCTCTAGCCAAAACAGGTCTTATTTCCTAGAATATGTATTTTGTTGCATTGAGCTCAGGGATGGCTGCTGGACTTTAGCACATGCAGTGCTTTTTAATTGTTTTTATGTATTGTTTTTGATTCAATAAAGTTTTCATCTGTTTCGCATACATCCTGCTTTGTTTTTGTGTGTTATAATTAAAATTTGGGATGTCTATATGCCAAGGCCCCTTTGGCCTAGCCATACTTTTCAGACCCTTCCCTCTCTTTACTAAAAAGGCATACATTTAAGTCTTATATGACTCAGCCGTGTTTTTTTTTTTTCACATGCAACCATCCAAAAACCATAATGAATTACATTTTACATTTTACATTTTAGTGAAAAAATGGATAAAGCTAAAATTCGGTCAAGCGTGTATTCATTTATATTTATTAATATAACACATACTAATGTGTGAGTAGGACAGCAGCTATGTTTGTTTTTGAACATTACACATATAAATTATTTTGTAGCTTTGATGTTTAATTTGTAGTAAGCATTTTAAAGGTCTAAGCCTTATTCCTCACTTCAGGAGTGATTGCTGCATTCAGAATCTGATGCAACATACAGTTCCTTTTCTGTAGTGTTATAACCATCACCAATCCATAGATATGCAATCAGTTGATGAATTACTGTACTTTTTGTTTCAAAAACTAAGTTTGTTTTTAAGATCATCAGCCTATTTTTCTTCTGTAGACTAGTCAACATCAAAAGCCAACAGCTATAAAATGTAGTAAACTGTATTACTTTCACAAACTTTTATCCTTTAGACATCCTTGAGGTTTCAGAAATCATAATGTAATGATGACCATAGTTAAAATGGTTTAGAAATGCAATCAACTTTTTCATGTAAAATAGTCTTTTTAATGTACAGTAGTTGCTCAATGTGACACTGAAGTAGACTGGAAGCGAAAAAAGAACTTACTTAAAAATGAGGTTTTCTGAAGAATTCAGGCAGCATTATTTAGACGTGATTATTTGGAGTCAATGGGGCACATGTATAATAGCTTTTCGGCTGCCACTTTTTCATGTTTCCTGAATTTGGCCTTCGTAATCATTGCAATTTATCTTATGTTTTTTCCCTTCGTAACACATATGATGAGCTGCCTGTTTAGTCTCACATTGGCAACGTTTTGTTTTGGTCTGCGCTAACTTTAATACACTGCTTGATTCTGCACCTAAAGAGTTGAAAACTGTGAAACGTTGCACAAAAAAAAAAAAAGAAAGCAATAGGAGCAATACATATCCCCAAGGGTGGCACAGCGGCTGAGTGAGTAGCACTTCTGCCTTGCAGTACTGGGGTCCTGGGTTCGAATCCCACCCAGGTCAACATCCGCAAAGAGTTTGTATGTTCTCTCCGTGTTTGCGTGGGTTTCCTCCGGGTACTCCGGTTTCCTCCCACACTCCAAAACATACTGTTAGCTTGTTTAGATTGTGAGCCCCATGGAGACAGGGACCAATTTGACATGCTTTGTGCAGCGCTGCGTAATCTGTGTGCGCTATATAAATAAAGAATTATTATTAATGTTTGGAAAATGGATGTGACTACCCTGGTATTTCATGCATTTTAGGTGAGTAAAATATTGAATGAAATGAGCAAATATCTTAAACATTTTATGGCGCTGGAAGTCTATATTTGAAATGTATGTGCCAAGATATAGGTCCTCCATGATATATTATACTCTGCAACTATTTCAAATGATTATGATGCATGCTGTTTAAAAGGGAATACTCAAATAACACATTCTAAATCTGAATGGATTTGGAGTCACCCACAAAATTACAGTGGAAAAACACACTATAGGCTGATCCAACTTTGATGTCCTAAATGAATGTGGCTCTGTATTGTATATTGTCTCCAGATGTCTGTATGACCGTCCTACAATGCTTTGACATGATCCTGATGTGGTTGCAGATAGTTTCCTGAGGGATCTCTTCCCAGGCCTGAACTAAAGCCACCAACTCCTGGACAGTCTGTGGTGCAATGTGACATAGGTGGATGGAGCGAGAAATGATGTCCCAGATGTTCTACTTTAGATTCACGTCTGGTAAACAAGCCAGCCAGTCCACTGCTTTAATGCTTTTCTTGCAGGAACTGCTGACACACTCCTGCCACATGACTGTCCTGGACAACCAGGGCAAACCGCACCAGCATATGGTCTCACAAGGGGTCTAAGGATCTCATCTCGGTACCTAGTGGCAATCATGCTACCTCTGGCAAGCACATGGAGGGCTGTACGGCCCTCCAAAGAAATGCCACCCCATACAATTACTAACCCACTGCCAAATTGGTCATGCTGAAGGATGTTGCAGGCAGCAGATTACTTTCCGCAGCGTCTCCAGGCCATGTGAGGGGGTTATATGCAGGAACGGGCACTACTGTTAATTTTGGATTTAAGGCTGTGTCCTGCATTTTTAAGTACTCCAAGCTGCGGTCACACGTGGTGTTATGGGTGCGGTTTACACGTTGTGTTTTGATTGCATTTTGAAACACATTACAGCAGCTGAGGAGAGGGGCTTTGCCTATTTACATTACTGTTAACATTTGCATGAACAAAATGCATATTAAACGCAATTAAAATGCAGCATGTGACTGCACATTAGAAGTAGCCATTAAATTAAAAAAAAAAATGTAAACACAGAAATTTGGGAATTTTCAAAAAATTTTCAAAATTTTAAACATTTAAAGCATGTGAAATAATTCCAATTTACATGTTGAAATAGGGTGCATAAAAAATCCTTCCTTTGCACCTGCCCTGGACCAGGTGCAAAATAAGCAAAAAAAAGTGATACATAAGTGAAAAGTGAAAAATGAGACAATTTGACCAGCAGAAACAAAGATGCATGTCCCCCAATAACTTGCAACAAGAATTTTTCTTTGGTGAATCCTGGCTTGTGTTTCATCGACCCTATGATTCTATACATTGTGTTATTTTGAATAATAGTGGCACATTGCAGTCTGTTTCTTTACAAACTAAGCTGCGTTCACATCAGGTTTTTGGCATACGTTCATCGTATGCACCAGGAAAGCTCCGGACATGTATGCTAAGTATATCCATTGACATAAACGGGAAGACAGGGACATAGTTGTTGCCTCTGTCTACTCAGTATACATTTTTGGTGAAAAGACAGGATGGAAAGACAGTTTTTCCATTCTCCAGATACATCACTTAGCAGAAGGGGCGGTGATGTCAATGTCCATCTGAGAAACACCCCTAATTTCAGCACCAGCTAATCACCAGCTTCTGTTGCTGTTCACTCTCCTCCCTGCATTCAGTGGAG
Organism: Engystomops pustulosus; assembly: GCF_040894005.1. Classification (NCBI taxonomy): domain Eukaryota; kingdom Metazoa; phylum Chordata; class Amphibia; order Anura; family Leptodactylidae; genus Engystomops; species Engystomops pustulosus. The sequence goes on along the minus strand of NC_092415.1, from coordinate 100,335,169 downwards.
AGGACTGTAATGGGATATGCTGTGCCATATGTTGTAAGAACACATTAGGAATCTGCCCAATGTCTCCTTACAACGTATGATAAAAAAAATTATGGGGATCCAGCCTAAGGAAAAATTCTTAATAAAGAATATAAAATAAATATATAAAATAAAGAATATTAGAAAAATCACAACACTCCACCCCTCCCCCACAATACCAATAATCATTTGAGATGATGGTTACACAAATGCTTGGCTTTTAATGCTCTTCCTTGGGCAAAATTTGGCTATATGACCCTTCTTCTGACAGATATAGCACATTCTGTCACCGGAAGTAGTTTTCATTGCTGTGCTAGCTTCTCGTCTTCTACCACCAGAGATCATATGGGACATTCTCCATTGTCCAATTGCAGATTTCTGTATGTCTCTTTTGCAAGTAGAAAGCCATCTGCCGGGGGGTGTGGCCGGATGCTGACAGGAGCAGACGTGTTCTACTGAGTGCTCCACTAACCGGGGCGAATTTGCTTTAAATTAGCCAGCCAACACTCATGGGAGGACGACGGGGACAGGTGACACGTCTCTCGAGGAGCGAGGAGAGGCTGGTGAGCGACCCAGAGCGGTGAGCAGACACCCTCCCCCGCTCCCCTGCAGCAGCGCTTGCCATGCGCTTTTGACAGTGAGGCTCTGCTAACCCCGAACGAGGTGAGGAGACATCCACCTGGTCCTTCCACAGCCCTTCTGCAGGCAGAGGAATCAGGCACACCTGCTAGGTGTTCTGAAAGTGCGGAGGGATGTTCTGCTGAGCTGCCCTCGGGAAATAAACAGAACTCCCAGCTGTCTATAGCTCATGAGGGTGACACATCTTACCGGAGGTCCCCAACCCCCAATTAAACAGAGTAATAACGCCAAAAGAGATAAAAGAAGTGGTAAAAGATTTGCCAGGAAATAAGGCCCCAGGCCCGGATGGATTTACTTACCTCTATTACAAGACTTTTTTTCCACTTCTTTTGCCTCACATGGTGGAACTTAAGAAACAAATTTCTTAAATGCGAGGCGATCCCCCAAACAATGTTGGCTTCGCATATCACAGTTATCCCTAAGCAAGAAAAAGACCCCTCAGAATGCTCCAGCTATAGGAAAATTAGCTTGTTAAATGCGGATCTTAAGATCTTTACTAAACTTCTGGCTAACAGATTAAGCGAATGGCTCCCGCACTTGATACATAAAGACCAAGTGGGGTTTGTCTGGTATAGACAGGCAGGCGATAACACCCGCTGCACCATTGATCTGATAGATCTGGTGCAAAAAACCAAATCAGAAGCCCTGGTATTGAGTCTTGATGCTGAAAAAGCATTTGACCGTTTAAATTGGCACTACATGTTCCGGACATTAACTCACTTTGGCTTTCGCAGACCGTTTCTTCACGCCCTGTCCAACCTCTATTCTTTTCCTACAGCACACATTAGATTACCACATGCCCATTCGAATTCTCTAACGATTAATAATGGCACTCGTCAAGGTTGTCCATTATCCCCTTTATTATATGTGTTAAGCATTGAGCCCCTAGTAACACGTATCAGAAACAACCCAGACATTAAGGGTATTGAGGTGCGGGACAAACAGTTTAAAATAGCTTTGTTCGCGGATGATGTGCTCCTCACTATCACTGACCCCCTCATATCGCTCCCAAATCTAAACACACCAATCGAAGAATATAAAATTAATCAGATTAAATCAGAAGCATTACCAGTACATTTATCCCCTACAATATTACGTTCTTTGGAGGACAATTTTCATTATACTTGGAACTTGACTTCCATAAAATACCTGGGGACAAAACTTACCCCATTGTACACCTCACTATACAAAGAAAACTTTCCCCCCTTAATTCAGGATGTGAGGAGGCAGTTACAAAGCTGGCGTACTCTAAACCTCTCTATGCTACGTAAAATTGCGGCTATAAAAATGTCGATACTCCCCAGATTTTTATATCTTTTTGAAACACTTCGAGTGAGGGTGCCAGTTAGCACTCTGAGGCACATTCAATCACTGTTCTTGGATTTTATATGGAGCTCCAAGAGACATAGGATTTCAAAAACAGTCTTAACAGCACCTATGTCACAAGGGGGTCTGGGACTACCCGATATAACGGTGTACTACTACGCTACTCATCTAAGACGCATAGTATCCTGGACTTCATTAGCAGCCTTCAACAAATGGACAGAAATTGAGAAGCTCTGGCTAGCTCCTGCCCATCCCGCAGTATTGATATGGGGGCCACCGTCGAAAATCCCTCTTGGGCCCCATAGTGTTTACCAGAGACGTTTGGAGGAGATGTCGCATGCAATATTCTCTAGCTACCTTGAAGTCACCTCTTACCCCGTTTCTATATACACCGGGTCTACCCCAAAGTCTCAAACCTGACATTTTTAGATTAAGAACCTAATATATCCAACTACCAAGAACCTCCTTAAGCTATCAGACCTTAGTAGTGCATCAGATCAGTTTGCCCCTGCCGCAAATTGTATGTCTATACTACAATCTCCCATAATACCAGACCTTACAGAATTTGAGCGGATCTGTCTTAGGTGTTCAGTGTCTAAAGGGCTTATCTCAGATTTATATGTCTTGCTCATGGCCCAGACATATCCGTATTCTGGTAAACATGCGTACTTGACTAAATTGGAGGACTGGCTGGGCAGGGCACTTTTGATATTGGATTGGAAAAAGATATGGGATTAGGTCCCAAAATCCACTATATATACACTATATACTTTATACCATTTAAATATGCCTTTTTTTGTTTGATTTCCACCCTGCGTGACCTAACAATTACTTTATGTATTAATATGCGGTATATGCTTATACCAACCTGGTAATACTGTATTCTACTGCTTGAGCACGATTGTTTGTAACTTTTCTTTTGGAAAAATAAAAACGTAAGTTGAAAAAAAAAAGAAAGCCATCTGCCAATGAAATAGCTTTTTTAGCATTTTTGGATCTATGTTTTTGAACCCAGGCATGAACATCAGCTGGAAGAATGTGTAGAAACTGTTCAAGTAAAATAACTTCACTGATCTGTTGAAAAGTTCTGGTCTATCCATTTCACGTAAAAGTCTTGCAGGCGGGTGAAGACCTCTCTTGGACTATCAGTGAGAAAATACTTGAGCTCTCTGAATCTCATGTCATATCACCTCAAAAAGTCTCTTTAACCAGGTCATAGTTATTAGCATCATGTATGTCCATGTGACTATACACCAGCTGGGCTTGTTAAGTAAGATATGGGGCTAATCTTACCACCCACTGTTCCTTAGGCCACTGACATGTGCTTGCAATTCTTTCAAATGACGTCAAATATGCCTCAATATCATCTTGTGGAGTAAGTTTTGTCATATGAGGATCTTTCCAAGGAGATACGGTCACAGGTGCAGGATGAGGAGGTGAAACAGCTTGCCATTCCAATGTTAATGTTTTCAACAGTTCCCTCAAACGTTCATCCTGACGTTGCAATTCTTCACAATTTCTCCTGATTTCCTCCCTTTGCCTTCTTTCTGCTTCAATCTGCTGCATAGTTACCCATTTCATCAGGTCAGCAATGTTCTCAGGTAAAGTCTTTTCAGGAGGTTTGGTCACACCTGGAGTTAATGAAGCAGCAGCTCCCTGGACCTGATTCCTCCTCTTTCTCTGCAGGCGGCCTGATTTTAGATCTGGCACCTGAATTTCCCATCTTTCTGGACTTACTTGCAGAAATTTGCTTTGCTTTTGATTTAATGCGCCAGGAAAGAGTCTTGTACATAACTCCTCTGTTTCTTTAAATAACAAATACCAGGAGCAATACTGTGATGGAATCCCACTTCTGACACCAAATGTGAGGCATAGGCTTTTTAATGCACTGCCAGACTTTGCTTGATGAAAATAATCCAAGGGAGTTTATTTTGAAAAGTCCATATATAGCATAACAGTTTCACAGGAACACAGGAACACGGGAACTCAGGAGCAGAAACACACAGGAATATCACAGGGGAACTTTCTCTAAGGTGTAGGCACAAATATCCAGTGGGGAAGGAAGAAATGTGCAGGTTAATAAGGTGGTGTTGATCAGACAGTGCACCAATAAAAGGTGCGCTGGCCCTTTAAATTTCTGTCAGCTGGCGCCCGTGCACCCTAGGTGGCGGGTACATGCGCTCACGACAGTCCGCTGAGGAGCAGGAGCCGGGACAGGTGAGTACGGAGCTGCAGCAGCTGCGGGGCACACTGAGGGACATGGGTGCCTCCGCTTTCCGAGACAGGGACTGCAGGAGCACCCGTGACACTTATAATACGTCTTAATCATAAATTTCGGGCAGGTGGAAATTTCTTGATCCCAACAGTCCAAAGAATTTCCCAAGAAAGGTCATGCACCCTGACCTTACAGTTATACCACCATGACAAGAATTATACAACTTTCATTAATCAGTCATCCAGTCCCAATTTATCAACAAATCTTCTGCGGCCTTAATAAATTCACACCTCTTTTTTTTAAAAGTAATTTCAAAGAAAACTCCATTTATATCTGATGTTTTTTTATCTTGTATAATAGCTTTTATTCCACGGAACTCTCTTCTTTCTAAGGGTTGCAGAAGAAATATTATTTAGGACATATATTTTAACATTTCTTGTGTAGATTTCTAGATTACTTTACAGTTTATTTCAAATACTTTTTATTGAAACATTTTTAACAGATTTATAAAATATAAATTAACATAGCATAATAGAAGAGACATACCAGTCAGGTTACAGCTCGGTTGATGTAATAAATATGCCCTACGCAGGAGGTAATCACACATACGAACGGCGCTATATTCAAATTACTACACATTTATATCCTAAATCTAGGGGCAGTTCCATGATATATCTAGCTATTCAGAGATAAAAAAAAAAGAGAAACAAAAAATAAACATAAACAAAATAACTAAAACTGATCACAGAATAGATAATATATATGAAAACTTGTTTGTACCTAATACATAACCATCGGCTGTAGTCTATCATAAGAGGCCTTAGCGAAGCCTAGGCAAGTAAGGGATCATATCCCTAGTGAGGCATAAGAAGAAGTATAAGACCATGACTACCATATCTGAGAAGGGAGGTGTGTTTTCAAGAAGCCAAAGGCTAAAGCTATATCATAGTTGTATAGAGCATTCATTTCCATTATTAGCTCAGCCTTGGATGGCATCTGGTAGGATTTTCATCTCCAGAAAATGAAAATTTTAGCAATGGTTAGTATCATCAACAATAATTTCTTCTGGTGGAATGTAAGCTGAGGCAGCCCTATAAGTAGTATAGCTAATTGGGGAGATCTGGGAATATTGTGAGAGAATAATTGATGTAAAAAATGAAAACTTCAGACCAATAAGGATATAGTGGGTTTGGTTGTTTGTTTGGAATGTAGGAGATGTATGACCTGGGCATAATGTAGGAAATCATTGTCTGTAAGGGAGTGTTGGTCCTTTAGTTGGCTAAAGGATAGCAGATTATCACAGTCACATAGTTGTGCACAAGAATAATACCTGCGTTAACCCACTGTGCCAAAGAGGTCACGGGGATAGGCAGGCCTAGAGTAGAGAAGGAGAGGTCCTCCCATGTTAACAGGCATTGCGCTGCTGTTTGGAGGGAAGAAGAAGCCCTTTCATGGGGAGGGATAGGGATTTAGGCATGGGAATATCTCCGATAGTTGCTAATAAAATATTATGAAGGTCTAGATCTCCAGCCATAGCAGATTCGATTTTCATCCAAGGGGCTTTAATAGCAGCCTTATACTAAAAAAAGCCTTAAGCCCTGAGGGTGGCCAGATAATACACTTTGAGTTCACCCACTTTTTTATGCTTGATCAGAATATGTCTAGCAAGACAGCATTTTTTCACCTATATAAATCGGGAAGTTCATAATTGGGCTTTTCTAAGAAATGCTTCCAAGAAAAGTATGGGTTAGACCTAAAGCGGCACATCAGTTTGGGTAACAATCATTTTGAAGGCTGCAATACACCCTAGCCATGACCATTCACCTTCCTGTATCATTGTACATTTCTTGGTAATCTCAGCTAGCCAGGGTGGCTAATTACTGGAGAATAGGGCCAGGCGTGAGATAGTGAGGTTATCCCCAAGTATTTGACTGACATAGTTTGGCAACCTAAAGTATATTTGGATTTTAGATAGTGGAGAGATTCAGGTGGGATATGTAATGGGAGAGATTGGGACTTATGTATATTAAGCTTGTATTAGGATACCATGCCAAATTCTGAAATAGTATCCATTGCCGCCTCCGAGAACCTCTCGGGGTAAAGCATGTATGTTGTCCGCATAAAGTGAAATAAGATGGGGGCGGCCTCCTATGGTTAGTCCCTTAATGTTTGGAGATAGCCTAAGCAGTCAGGCCAGGGGTTCAACAGATAGAATGAAAATTACGGAGAAAAGGGGGTAGCCCTGTCTCATCGCATTTGGTATCCTAAATGGATCAGACAATGTACCATTTGCAAAAATTATTAGCAAAATCAAAACAAGTCTGATCATCACTTATCAAATGGGTCATACAAGGCATAAGTCTGGATGCTAGTATAGAGGCACACAGGTTGGTGTCCATATTCAATAATGATATGGGTCTGAAATTTTGGGGGATCTCAGGAAGTTTTCGAGGCTTAGGAATAATTATAATTAGGGCTTGCTGGTTCTCTTTTGGGAGAATCCTTGTCCTTTTGATATTTAAAGCAGTTGCCTGCTAGTTAATAGAGCGACGCATAGTAATCTTTGAATCTCTCCACTTTGAGGGTATCCATTTGATGGGTGTGTATAGATAAGGGATCCTAGATTTCTATTGTTTCTATTTTAACCTCCATGTCAATAATTTGTCTCCTTTATTCCCTTGAGAGTAGTAGGTGGCTTTAGGCTTTCTTAGGCATTTATCGTATTGTGAGAGGAGCAAATTCCTAACTTGCAAGCGGAGAGTGGATACCGGTCAAGATTGCATCATGAGTGTTTATTTTTATTTGCTTAGTTGATCTTTTAGTGTGTCTGATTGGGCTCTCCTGACCTTGTTGTCAGTGTGTTCAAATCTCATAAAAGTACCCCCCATATATAAACATTATGAGCATTACAAAGCAGGACTGTCTCAGAGATGCTCTTCTGCCTACCTTGGTTGTAACGGGTGGCGATTTGAGTCACTGTTGCCTTTCTATCAGCTTGAACCAGTCTGCCCATTCTCCTCTGACCTCTGACATCAACAAGGCATTTCCGCCCACAGAACTGCCGCTCACTGGATGTTTTTTCTTTTTCGGACCATTCTCTGTAAACCCTAGAAATGATTGTGCGTGAAAATCCCAGTAGATCAGCAGTTTCTGAAATACTCAGACCAGCCCTTCTAGCACCAACAACCATGCCACGTTCAAAGGCACTCAAATCACCTTTCTTTCCCATACTGATGCTCGGTTTGAACTGCAGGAGATTGTCTTGACCATGTCTACATGCCTAAATGCACTGATTTGCCGCCATGCGATTGGCTGATTAGAAATTAAGTGTTAACGAGCAGTTGGACAGGTGTACCTAATAAAGTGGCCGGTGAGTGTAGTTTCTGGGCTACAGTCAATCTTAAGGCAATTAGGACACCTCTGCATTTCTTTTGAAAGCGGGAGTGAAATATATGCGGGAAGGCTGAATGAATAATATGGAAAGTGTTCTTCTTTAACAGGTTGGTTTTCTGGACACATACAATGTCACACACATAATGGCACTGTTCCTTCCACAGTTGGTTTTACAAGGGCTGTTTAGACCTTTTGCATTGATACTGGTTATCTTAATTGCCATGAGTATCAGTTGGGAAAGGTGCTAGGAATATATAGACCACTCTACCTTTGGCAAGAGGTATGTACAGGTGATACAAAAAGAAAAAAAGACTACACCATGGAAAGCATCAACTCATTATTGGCCAGTGAAAAAAAAAATGGGTAGCATGACCCAAATGTAAACATGAGTGGTACATATTACATGTTAATATATGCAAAAAAGAGAGCAGCATAACACCGTAAAGTGACAAGTGCATAAATATATAATAAATATAATAATCTTAACTGGACCTATATATGAAGAGCAAAGGTTATAAAGTGACATAAATACATATTAATTATGATAATAATAAACTGGACATACAGTATATATGATGAGCATAAGTTATAAAATTGCACAGTGCAAAATATATATATATATATATATATATATTATAATATAGAAATTTATGGAAGGTGAAAAACAAAAAATAAAGTGCTGGAAGTGCAAAGTGCAACCCCGTGACATGCCGCGAAACAAAGTGCAAAGTGGAAAAAAAATTAAATATAAATATTATGAGGGTCAGAGTAAAATGTGGAACCAAGTTTAATATTGGATGCTGCCCATATATATTGGAGTAGGAGTAGCACAATAGGTCCATCAAAAGTCTCTCCAAGATCGAATATCTTAAGTTATGATCATATATATTCTTACACAGTGTAACACTAGACAAGATTGAGAAAGATACTAGCGAAACACGTGTCGGGGTTGCACAGTGTGTGCCTGTTTAGCTGGTGAAAAAATAATTATCTTAAACTTTAAACTCCTGTCCATAGATATAGTTTTTCAGGTAGGTCAGTGGTTTTGTGACTCGTTTATCTCTTTGTGGCTCTGCGGTGGACAATCGTGGATCAGTGTTCAAATCATTGGGAGCAACACTGCTTCTTTCTGCTTGTTTACCAGCATTCAACGATTGGCTTCCCGGCTCCACAAACCTCTTTACAAATGATGAATTCCGCACTTCCATGTTTCCTTCAACATCCTCTAGAGCCTTCTGCGTCCCCTTTTTTCCTTCACAGTATAAGGATCAGTTTGTTAAATAGTTTTTTCTGAAGCAACACTTTATCTCCTGGTTGGATGCCACTGGACTGACAATGACTTGGGCAATTAGCATATCGCTCACGGCGGAGCTTTCTTCTCTCGTCAATTTCCTTAAAATTTTTGAGACTTGCAGGAGCTGAACCTCCCTTTTTAGAATGTGGAGTTGTTGGGTAAGCCAAAAGAAACCGCTAACGGTTTCCAGTTTCCAGTTTCTTCTCCCCAAATGAGCAATTCATTTTAACAAAATCCTATTTTGCCGTTGTGGCCAATATGGGGTAGTACAGTGATGTTCAATGGCATTTGATTTTAAAAAATCTTTGAATTCTTGGGAAGTAAACTGGGAACCACTGTCACTCACAATCAGTTTAGGCAAGCCATGGGAAGCTAAGATAAGTTCCAACCCATCAATTACTTTTGGGGAAGTTACTACTTCTTGCCATTTGAATAGTAATTTACAACAAATAGAGGATGGTGTACTGAAGGTATATCACACAAATCGTTTGCCAGTTCCTACCATGTTAATGTAGTATTTGTAACTGGTTCTGGTCTTGGTTTGCTACCTACCAGCTAACAAGCTCGACAGGAGGCAACCATATGTTCAACATCCTTGTCAATACCTGGCCACCTGCTCTCATAGCCGTTCTTTGGAGCGCACGATACCTTGAAGACCCTCATACCCTAAGTGTAAGATCTGTTTCCGCAATTGTTTTGGCACGCAGAATTAACTGCTCTGCAATGCTCAGCTCATGTTTAATTAAACTGGATCACAACAACTCCATGCCTCTTGCCTTATACATTTCCTCAGCTGTGACAATTCTGCATCCACTGCTAACAACTCTTTAACCTCACATGGTCTCAATGCGTGGGGGATGGCTTGGGCAGCAACAAAACGAATGTACTCCTCTGCTGAGTTATGAGATGCAGTTGAAAGCTGGGGCAATCTGGAAAGTGCGTCCACTGCATTAGTTGACCCTGGTCTGTATTTTACTGTGAAGCGGTATGGTAAAAGCAGCAGGACCCATTTTTCAATTCTGGCTGGTTTTGATTGAGGCGAAAATATCACCTCCGGTGGCTGGTGATCATTATAATTTCAAAATCAAGCCCATAAAGGTAAGTGTAAAACCTTTCACATCCCCAAACAACAGCCAAAGACTTTCTTTTTCGGTCTGGGAATACCATCTCTCAACATCAGTAACATACTGAACAGGCCTATAGTACCCTGCTTGTTGCCACTGTATTAGGATTGCACGCAGGCCCACTGGGCTGGTGTCAAATAATACTTGAGTTAGTGCAGCAGGATTGAAGTTTGCACAATAATTGAAAACTTTGCACAATAATTTACTAAGCCAAGAAAACTGCATACCTCTGCTGTAGTTTCCGGATTTCTGGCATCAGCAACTGCTTTGATTTGGCTGTCCTCTAGACCAATACCTTTGCCTGACAGTACATGGCCTATAACTCATTAATTGTCAAAAGAGGCACCTATCATCCATATATCATATCCACACAGATCTGAATATCAGTTCCGTTTGCTACAACTAATGGAGATACCCAGGGAGCAGGTACTTAAACTGGCTCAATGATATCAAGTTCCAGTAGCTCAGCAAGCTTTTGCTACACAGGTGATTTCAGACTATAGGATAGCCTCCTGTTGGCTGTGCTACAGGTTTTACATGTGGGTCAATGTAAATGTGAGTGTCTAATTAAAAATCTGTCAACTTTCCAAATCCAGAAAAAAAAATCTTGAAATTTCTCTTGTAGTTTACAAATATAATAAAACAATTGGTTGATCTTTGCACTGTTTGCAGCAGGCCCAATCCTTAATACATCTAGTTCAGTAGCTGTTGTGTGGCCCACCAGAGTTGATCCTTTTCCATCCACGACAAAGAATTCAGTCCACAAACGAGATCCTGTCCCATGTGTTTAAACACAAGTGCAAAATTTCCCGTTAAGCGGAAGAGGTGTGCGGGAGCCATATGTAAACCCCAGATGAAGGCTTGATGGCTGAAACATATGTCAGGGTCGGTGTGTGGCTCCTGTTCCATGGGTAAGGGCACGTGTGTTCATTGATGGTTTCAAACACACCTTTTATATGTGTTGGCATTGACTATAGTACTTACAGAAATTTAGCACGATGTAAATCTGTTTGTTGCCCTCCTATGTGAACATAATGCCTCATCTATTTGAGTAATTATGAGTTATGAATTATGAATACGGTAGATCAACATGAGTGGTCCATGAAAAAAGAAGTATTTCTTTCACTCTGTCTTCTATGGGGCCATAACTCTAACTCTACAGAAGAAAACTGTCAGACAGAGAGAATTTTTTTCTCTATTTTTCTAAAGGACATCCCCCTGGGGTTGAACGAACTCAGACAACCCTGGAAACTGGTCTATGCTTTTCTGTCAATGATCCTAAGGCCTCTGCTAAAAGTCCAGAGCAACTATTATTTTGATAGTATCATATCAAAAGATTCATCAAAGCTTTAAGTAGGCTCTGCCCTACTATCAGATGTGATGTTCCGAAATGGAATCTTTCTCTAGTTCTGAACTCCTTAATGGGAACCCCATTTGAACCTCTGCCAGACTAACATCAAAAATCTTACCCTCAAAGCATCCTTCCTAGTGGCTATCTCATCTTCTCAAAAAATAGGAGAACTTCTAGCTTTATCTATTTTTTCATCTCTGCTGATAAGCCTTCCTGTCAAAGGTAGTGTTAGACTTCCATTGCAATCAGGAGATTATTTTGCCCTCCATTTGCAATAATCCTGATAACAGCTAAGAACTTTTATGGCACAGTTTGGATGACAAAAAAAAAAATAGGAACCTGTTCATTCAGTTCACGAGTAAGAACAGAGGCCCAAAATCTTCAAAATCTACCATCACTAGATGGATAAGATCCCCCATTAAAGTAAACTCCTATGAACTTCAAATTCTAAGCTCTCCCTGAAGGCTCACTCCACCAGAGCAACTGCAGCTTCCTGGGCAGAAAAAAAGAGGTGCCTCTATCACACAGACAAGTGGCCACCTAGCCTTGCGCCTCTACCTTCACAAAACATTATGGTGTGAACATCCTCTCTAGCATGACATGAGTTAAGGAAGGAAAGTTCTTCAAGTGGTGGTTCCCCCCTAAGTTTTCTCTGGTAAGTCTTAAGGTAGGCTGTAATGGAAAATGGGAACTGAACTTACTGATAATTCTGTTTTTATAGGTCCACCATGGTGGCCGTACATTCCTTCCCTTGTATTTAATTATCTTCTCACTTTCTTTTATTTTTTTTATGTCTATTTCCCCAGTGGTTATTTGGAAGACATTAGCGGGGAGGTGCATAGGAGGAGTCTTTATACTCTGTGCAACTTTCTTTCCCTATGAAAGGTCAAGATGCAACTGCTAGGTGTACAGAATTACTGGTAAGTTTAATTCCTGTTTTCAGTACTCTTTGAGAACCTGGATGGATTATTTTGGAGCTCAGTGCTAGTCTCAGCAGTGGGTTGAGTGATTCATGGCCCAGCCAGTCAGTGGCTGTGGCAGCATCCAGGAACTGTATAAATGGCTAATTCTCAGTTTACTCATGGCTGATTATACTGTTATATTATTTGCCTGTTACTTGCAGTACTTCAATCTGTTTTGGTTTGCTCTACCTTAAAACCTACACCTGTACCTGAACCTGTTTCCTGATCTAGACCTGATCCAGAACCATCAGCCTTGTATCCTGATTGACTTGGAACCCTGAACATCAACCTGATCCGAAACCTGAACCTTTATCTAAGCCTGTTCCCAATAATCCTTTATGGACACCGAGCCTGTCCTCTGCATCTCGTTTCAGAGATTGATCTGAACTTGCATCCAATTCTGTGTCTGTTCCACAAAACTCTTGGGTCTACAAAAATCTATTAATAAAAAAGAACACCACAGTAAGGTTTAGGTTTGAAAAACTGCTACAGAACAAACCACAACCACTTTAACAATATCCTTTAGTCAGACAAGACCCATCCTATGAGTACTGAAATTTACAGTAGTTAAATTATTTAGCCCATTTTACTTCCAAATAGTTATTCTAACATTACTGTTACCCACTTATTGACAGCAATAATGTAGAAATGTTCTATTTCAGGGCAACAGAAATTGTCTAAAGATGACAGAAGGGTTACTCGAGGCATGCTTTTTACATTATTCTAGGCATATACCGGTATTAGTAAAGAAGTCATTAAAAATGTAATCATATACACTGGCTTGTTTTTAATTGTATGTCAAAAATGGGAATATTTGATTGTTGAGCTGCCTTAGGAAAATCTATTTAAAAAACTAATAAACAAACTTGAATTTATCCCCATTGACTGGACTGAATTGACTTCCCCAGCAGATGCTGGGGAAATCATGCAGAAAAGTTTGAGTACATTGCCATAGTATGCTATTTAGGAATATTGATTTTTCAGATGAAAAATAAAACACCTGCAATGAAGTCATGATAAAGTTTGTGAACACCTCTTCACACTTCAAAGCCTTGCCATATCAATCTTATACAATGAATTATTGCTGGGAAACACAACAATACAGTGCTGACTCCTCTAGAATTCTGATGTAAAATATTTGTGTACTGTAAAAAGGTCCTGATAGAAACATTCATTCATCAATTAGCTTTATACATGATTTGTGTACAATAGTATTTAAATATAATTAGTTACACAATGCAAATGTCTATGTTTAAAAAAAAAAAAAAGGATCTATGGAACTGAAATACAGGCAGTCCCCTGGTTACATACAAGCAGGGGCGTAACTACAGCGTTGATGTATATATTCAGTTTCTGTGATGTGTATATGGTGTCTGTATACACTGTATGTGAGTATGTTACATATGGCACTGTATGTGTGTGTATATGCTGTGTGTGCAAATGAGTGTATTTATATGTGATTGTAACTCACATGTGTGACTATACTAATATGTATATTTTTTAAGTGGGAAGGGGGGCCCCATGCAGTAGCCTGCTAGGGGGCCCTGTCTCTCCTAGTTATGCCACTGCATACAAGATAGGGTCTGTAGGTTTGTTCTTAAATTGAATTTGTATGTAAGTCGCAAATGTAGACTTTATCATTGTAACCCCCAGCCAAATTTTTTTTGGTCTCTGTGACATTTGGATTTTAAAAATGTTGGATTGTCATTAGAACCAGGATTAACAATAAAGCTTCATTGTAGACACCTGTGATAACTGTTATAGCTGTTTATTTTAGTCTAAGGCTAAAGTACAGTAAATTGCCAACATCCAGAGGTCCGTTTGTAACTAGGGGTTGTATGTAAGTCAGGTGTTCTTAAGTAGGGGACTGCCTGCAATGCCTGCAATGCTTTCCAAAAACAATGCTGAAACATCTTCTCATTATCTAACTATGTACAGTGCCTACAGTACAGTATTATTCAACCCCCTGCAGATTAAAAGCAAATAAGTTACAGCCTTCAAACTTCAAGCAAGAGCAGGATTTATTAACAGATGCATAAATCTTACAAACCAAAAAGTTATGTTGCTTAGTTATATTTTAATAAATTTTGTTGTGGAATAACCCTTGTTTGCAATTACAGCTAATAATCGTCTAAGACCTGATCAGGCCGGCACAGGTCTCTGGAGTTATCTTGGCCCACTCCTCCATGCAGATCTTCTCCAAGTTATCTAGGTTCTTTGGGTGTCTCATATGGACTTTAATCTTGAGCTCCTTCCACAAGTTTTCAATTGGGTTAAGGTCAGGAGACTGACTAGGCCACTGCAACACCTTGATTTTTTCCCTCTTGAACCAGGCCTTGGTTTTCTTGGCTGTGTGCTTTGGCTCATTGTCTTGTTGGAAGATGAAATGATGACGCATCTTAAGATCCTTGATGGAGGAGCGGAGGTTCTTGGCCAAAATCTCCAAGTAGGCCGTGCTATCCATCTTCCCATGGATGCGGCCCAGATGGCCAGGCCCCTTGGCTGAGAAGCAGCCCCACAGCATGATGCTGCCACCACCATGCTTGACTGTAGGGATGGAATTCTTGGGGTCGTATGCAGTGCCATCCAGTCTCCAAACGTCACGTGTGTGGTAGGCACCGAAGATCTCGATCTTGGTCTCATCAGACCAGAGAACCTTGAACCAGTCTATCTAAGAGTCCTCCAAGTGATCATGAGCAAACTGTAAACGAGCCGTGACATGACGCTCTGAAAGTAAAGGTACCTTATGTGCTCGTTTGGAACGGAGACCATTGCGGTGGAGTACGTTACTTATGGTATTGACTGAAACCAATTATTATGTACTACAGCTTTACACCACTTTACATATTAAGTAGCATAACAACCCATTATTAAACCTCTATTACCTATTAATGGTATAATCTTAATGACGCACATGCAATTTATTCATTTTCGCTCCTTGTGGACCCTTAATCTGCTGTCTGCAGATGTGAGTCCCTTCATTTCCAAGCCCAGTCATGGTTGGACCACCTGTAACCATGACCGTTATACCACTGGACAATGGAGTGCATGTTGTAAGAGGAGAAAGGGGATAGGAGTGTAGTTTTTTTGAGAAGAAAGCATGGAAGTGCATGCTTCATAAAGAGGCATGATAGTTTAGCTATGTATCAAATCCCAAGAGGATCCTTGCACTCAGCTCATGTCCTCTATGTATTGGATCCAAACATTTAGCTCATGCCGTTCATCTAGATCAGTGGTAGTGAACCTATGGCACGGGTGCCAGAGGCGGCACTCAGAGCCTTTTCTGTGGGAACCCAGGCCATCGCCCCAGTACACCAGACAGGACAATTTTCCTGCAGTTCTATGCTTTCAGTCATATATATTAAAGTGATACTTACTTCGCTACTTGGGACTGTAGGGAGAGAGGGAGAATGAGTAGACAGGGCCGAATTATCTTTGGAGGACCTCCTGCTGGCCCAATGATTCTCTGAATGTACATTGGCATCAAGGCCATACAAGTGAAATGTATATATGGTGAGATCCAAATGTTACTGAGCTATAAATGTATATCAGAAAAATCATATGATAATTTGTATAGAGGATCACTCACCCATAATAATGATCGTCACTGTCTGGGATGACAACAACCCCAATGTTGGCGAATGTGCATGTAAACAAGGAATGCCAAAGAACATTAAACAAAGCAAAAAAGATAGTAGACAAACCTCAACGTTCCCTCTGTGAAGTTTTTGTGCAATACGAAGGGAAAAAAATGGATACTATCTTCAAAGTTCAGGAATATAACTACTATAATATTGCTCTCTACGTACTACATAACTAGTATCCAGGGCTGCCCCAAAGCTACCCCTAAGTAGTCAGTGTTGCCCCCAAGTAATCAATGCCAAGCCACTTCCTTATTTCCTTCAACACGGACTTGTGTGAGGAGGTTTGCAGCGCAGCACAGGTGCAAGCCTGTGTACATGTCGGCACTTCTCCTTGCTATGATGTCATTGTGGGACCGTTGTAGCAAAAGTTAAAATGCAGAAGCATCTGTGCTCTCCCTGTACTTTGAAAAATTGTAACTATGGCTTCAATGCTTTAAGGCGCTGGCTGCAGGAATAATTCTTTTTTGATTATTTATGTGCAGTACACCCACCCTCCCACCAACCTGAGATCAGTAGGCTAAAAATAGAAGACTGAATCCAGTAAACTGAATCAGATCTCCTCCACTATGTAGACATGCAGCCTTCTTCAAATGTAAGTGTGTGAATGCATTCTATTCTATGCGTTTTTAAACAAATTATGACACTGAAAACACATCCTATAGGTTTGCATCATAATAAACTGTTTGTAAATGGCTATAGCTAGAGATGTGCGAATCGATCCTAACGAAGTGGAATTCATTTAGAATTTCAGGAAAACTTCGGATCTGCAATTTCTTTTTTTCACCTTTATTAGCAAATTGGCCATGAGCACAACGTATTACATGGGCCAGAGAACTCTGGGAAGAAGAAAGGAACATCCTCGATCACATGTGCCGACCTTTAAGCCAATCAGCGACCGGCAGGTTTATGTGATGTCACAGCTCTATAAAAACAGACGGTCATTTGCAATCCCATCATTTCACACTGCATGTGCTGTCACTTGCGTCCAGCTGCTTGTTCTCAGTAGCTGATGGAGTGATTTTTGCTCAAAGTCCAGGGTATCAGTTTTTGGCATTTTGTATTCCCCAAATTTCAATTCTTTTTTTGTTGCTAAAGTTGATATCAAGAAATCCATGTCAAATCAACATAGTTGCACATAGTTGCATAGTTGGCCCTGAGCTCGGTCCTTTTGAGCTGGCACAGACGTTACCTTTAGAGATGAGCGAACACTAAAATGCTCGGGTACTCGTTATTCGAGACGAACTTTTCCCGATGCTCGAGTGCTCGTCTCGAATAACGAACCCCATTGAAGTCAATGGGAGACTCGAGCATTTTTCAAGGGGACCAAGGCTCTGCACAGGGAAGCTTGGCCAAACACCTGGGAACCTCAGAAAAGGATGGAAACACCACGGAAATGGACAGGAAACAGCAGGGGCAGCATGCATGGATGCCTCTGAGGCTGCATAATCGCACCATTATGCCAAAATTATGGGCAACAGCATGGCCATGACAGAGTGACAGAATGAAGCTAGATAGCATCTAAAACATCCAATAATTGACCCTGACACTATAGGGGACGGCATGCAGAGGCAGCGGCAGCAGGCTAGAGAGTGTCATGGCGACATACCCTAAATGGACTCAGGCTTCAAACCAATGGGTGGCAGAGAGGAACCAAAGGAGGTGAGCAAGAAGCGCTCAAATAATATCGGTACATGATAAAAGTTTGCCAGTATATTTTGTGGATTACACAGCAGGGTGGCGACAAAGTTAACATGGAAGCCATGAAAACAACCCAAAATTCTGCCTGACACAGCTCGTTTGATAAGGGGACGATGTATGGAGGCAGTGAACTAGTAGTAGATTAAAGGTGCTGCAGTTAAAACTATGTTAGTTGGATCTTGGCATGGAGCTGGCGCTCCGCTGCCAGGCGAGCTTTCGCCAATCCAAGCCCCTGTCTCTAGGCTACTCCCCAAACAGCACTTCTAAGAACCTTTTGTATAAGATCAAGTGTAGTAGCGTTCTTATAAGTTTAGGATATGCCGGGTGAGGGGAATGTAAACAGATGCGCAAGAAGCGCTGAAATAATATCCCTAAATGGTAAAAGTTTGCAAGTATATTTTGGGGATTACACAGCAGGGTGGCGACAAAGTTAACAACTTTGATGTGGAATGCCCTGTAATAGCTCTTGGGCGGTGTGCCTTTTATCGCCTAGGCTCAGCAGTTTCAGCACCGCCTGCTGTCGCTTAGCGACGGCACTGCTGCTGTGCCTAGAGCTACCGACTGATGGCGCCATGCCCACGGATGGTAATTCGGAGGAGGAGGAGGTGGAGGAGGGGTGGGAGGAGGTATAGTAGGCCTTTGAGACCTGGACCGAGGTAGGCCCCGCAATTCTCTGCGTCGGCAGTATATGACCAGCCCCAGGGTCAGACTCGGTCCCAGCCTGCACCAAGTTAAGTGTAGTAGCGTTCTTATAAGTTTGGGATATGGCGGGTGAGGGGAATGTAAACAGATGCGCAAGAAGCGCATGATGCGCATGGAGCTGGCGTTCCGCTGCCAGGCGAGCTTTCGCCAATCCAAGCCCCTGTCTCTAGGCTACTCCCCAAACAGCACTTCTAAGAACCTTTTGTATAAGATCAAGTGTAGTAGCGTTCTTATAAGTTTAGGATATGCCGGGTGAGGGGAATGTAAACAGATGCGCAAGAAGCGCTGAAATAATATCCCTAAATGGTAAAAGTTTGCCAGTATATTTTGGGGATTACACAGCAGGGTGGCGACAAAGTTAACAACTTTGATGTGGAATCCATGAAAACAACCCAAATTTCTGCCTGACACACCTCGTTTGATAAAGGGACGATGTATGGAGGCAGCTATATGGACGACTTTTGGAGGTAGCAATGGAGACAACGTGTGGAGGCTGCTATGGAGACAATTTAATTTGGATAGTGCCTGTATGTGGCAGTCCCAAACATTTTTCAAACCAGAGGAGCAGGTAGGTGGCCCTCCAGTAAAATGGGATAGATTGAGTGCCTGTATGTGGCAGTCCCAAAAATGTTTCAAACCAGAGGAGCAGGTAGGTGGCCCTCCAGTAAAATGGAATAGATTGAGTGCCTGTATGTGGCAGTCCCAAAAATTGTTCAAACCAGAGGAGCAGGTAGGTGGCCCTGCAGTAAAATGGAATAGATTGAGTGCCTGTATGTGGCAGTCCCAAAAATTGTTCAAACCAGAGGAGCAGGTAGGTGGCCCTGCAGTAAAATGGAATAGATTGAGTGCCTGTATGTGGCAGTCCCAAAAATTGTTCAAACCAGAGGAGCAGGTAGGTGGCCCTGCAGTAAAATGGAATAGATTGAGTGCCTGTATGTGGCAGTCCCAAAAATTGTTCAAACCAGAGGAGCAGGTAGGTGGCCCTGCAGTAAAATGGAATAGATTGAGTGCCTGTATGTGGCAGTCCCAAAAATTGTTCAAACCAGAGGAGCAGGTAGGTGGCCCTGCAGTAAAATGGAATAGATTGAGTGCCTGTATGTGGCAGTCCCAAAAATTGTTCAAACCAGAGGAGCAGGTAGGTGGCCCTGCAGTAAAATGGAATAGATTGAGTGCCTGTATGTGGCAGTCCCAAAAATTGTTCAAACCAGAGGAGCAGGTAGGTGGCCCTGCAGTAAAATGGAATAGATTGAGTGCCTGTATGTGGCAGTCCCAAAAATTGTTCAAACCAGAGGAGCAGGTAGGTGGCCCTGCAGTAAAATGGAATAGATTGAGTGCCTGTATGTGGCAGTCCCAAAAATGTTTCAAACCAGAGGAGCAGGTAGGTGGCCCTCCAGTAAAATGGAATAGATTGAGTGCCTGTATGTGGCAGTCCCAAAAATTGTTCAAACCAGAGGAGCAGGTAGGTGGCCCTGCAGTAAAATGGAATAGATTGAGTGCCTGTATGTGGCAGTCCCAAAAATGTTTCAAACCAGAGGAGCAGGTAGGTGGCCCTCCAGTAAAATGGAATAGATTGAGTGCCTGTATGTGGCAGTCCCAAAAATTGTTCAAACCAGAGGAGCAGGTAGGTGGCCCTGCAGTAAAATGGAATAGATTGAGTGCCTGTATGTGGCAGTCCCAAAAATTGTTCAAACCAGAGGAGCAGGTAGGTGGCCCTGCAGTAAAATGGAATAGATTGAGTGCCTGTATGTGGCAGTCCCAAAAATGTTTCAAACCAGAGGAGCAGGTAGGTGGCCCTCCAGTAAAATGGAATAGATTGAGTGCCTGTATGTGGCAGTCCCAAAAATTGTTCAAACCAGAGGAGCAGGTAGGTGGCCCTGCAGTAAAATGGAATAGATTGAGTGCCTGTATGTGGCAGTCCCAAAAATTTTTTAAAACAGAGGACCGGGTAGGTGGCCCTCCAGAAAAATGGAATAGATTGAGTGCCTGTATGTGGCACTCACAAAAATTGTTTCAAACAGAGGACCGGGTAGGTGGCCCTCCAGAAAAATTAAATGCATAAAGTACTATAGGTAGAGCCAGTGGGCCCTGTCAAAAAATAGCCAGTTTCCTCTGCTTTACTGTACAAAGAGCAGGAGAAGGAGGAAAATGAGGAGGAGGAGGAGGAGTGGATAAATTATTCAGGTTGAGCTTCCTTCACCTGCTGGAGATTGGAAATTAGGAGAAATCCATGCTTTATTCATCTTGATAAGCGTCAGCCTGTCAGCGCTGTCAGTCGACAGGCGTGTACGCTTATCGGTGATGATGCCACCAGCTGCACTGAAAACCCGCTCGGACAAGACGCTAGCGGCAGGGCAGGCAAGAACCTCCAAGGCGTAGAGCGCCAGTTCGTGCCACATGTCCAGCTTTGAAACCCAGTAGTTGTAGGGAGCTGTGTGATCATTTAGGACGATGGTATGGTCAGCTACGTACTCCCTCACCATCTTTCTGTAAAGATCAGCCCTACTCTGCCGAGACTGGGGACAGGTGACAGTGTCTTGCTGGGGTGACATAAAGCTGGCAAAAGCCTTGTAAAGCGTACCCTTGCCAGTGCTGGACAAGCTGCCTGCTCGCCTACTCTCCCTCGCTACTTGTCCCGCAGAACTACGCACTCTGCCGCTAGCGCTGTCAGAAGGGAAATACTGTTTCAGCTTGTGCACCAGGGCCTGCTGGTATTCATGCATTCTCACACTCCTTTCCTCTCCAGGGATGAGAGTGGGAAGATTTTGCTTGTACCGTGGGTCCAGGAGAGTGAACACCCAGTAATCGGTGCTGGAATAAATTCTTTGAACGCGAGGGTCACGGGATAGGCAGCCTAGCATGAAATCTGCCATATGCGCCAGAGTACCAACGCGTAAGAATTCACTCCCCTCACTGGCCTGACTGTCCATTTCCTCCTCCTCCAACTCCTCCAACTCCTCTTCTTCTGCCCATACACGCTGAACAGTGAAGGACTCAACAATGGTCCCCTCTTGTGTCTCGCCAACATTCTCCTCCTCTTCCTCCTCATCCTCCTCCACCTCCACCTCCTCCGATATGCGCTGAGAAACAGACCTCAGGGTGCTTTGGCTATCAACAAGGGAATATTCTTCCCCCGTCTCTTGTGACGAGCGCAAAGCTTCCGACTTCATGCTGACCAGAGAGTTTTTCAACAGGCCAAGCAGCGGGATGGTGAGGCTGATGATGGCGGCATCGCCACTGACCATCTGTGTTGACTCCTCAAAGTTACTCAGCACCTGACAGATATCAGACATCCACGTCCACTCCTCATTGTAGACTTGAGGAAGCTGACTGACCTGACTACCAGTTCTGGTGGAAGTTGACATCTGGCAGTCTACAATCGCTCTGTGCTGCTGGTAAACTCTGGATAACATGGTCAGTGTTGAATTCCACCTCGTGGGCACGTCGCACAACAGTCGGTGAGCGGGCAGTTGGAGGCGGCGCTGCGCTGCCCTGAGAGTGGCAGCATCTGGGCTGGACTTCCTGAAATGCGCACAGATGCGGCGCACCTTCGTGAGCAAATCAGACAGATTGGGGTATGTCTTGAGGAAACGCTGCACTATCAGATTTAACACATGGGCCAGGCATGGCACATGTGTCAGTCTGCCGAGTTGCAGAGCCGCCACCAGGTTACGGCCGTTGTCACACACAACCATTCCCGGCTTGAGGTTCAGCGGTGCCAGCCACAGATCAGTCTGCGCCGTGATGCCCTGTAATAGCTCTTGGGCGGTGTGCCTTTTGTCGCCTAGGCTCAGCAGTTTGAGCACCGCCTGCTGTCGCTTAGCGACGGCACTGCTGCTGTGCCTAGAGCTACCGACTGATGGCGCCGTGCCCACGGATGGTAGTTCGGAGGAGGAGGTGGAGGAGGGGTGGGAGGAGGAGGAGGCATAGTAGGCCTGAAACACCTGGACCGAGGTAGGCCCCGCAATCCTCGGCGTCGGCAGTATATGAGCAGCCCCAGGGTCAGACTCGGTCCCAGCCTCCACCAAGTTAACCCAATGTGCCGTCAGCGATATATAGTGGCCCTGCCCGGCAGCACTCGTCCACGTGTCCGTGGTCAGGTGGACCTTGTCAGAAACGGCGTTGGTCAGGGCACGGATGATGTTGTCTGACACGTGCTGGTGCAGGGCTGGGACGGCACATCGGGAAAAGTAGTGGCGGCTGGGGACCGAATACCGAGGGGCGGCCGCCGCCATGAGGTTGCGAAAGGCCTCGGTCTCTACTAGCCTATAGGGCAGCATCTCCAGGCTAAGCAATCTGGAGATGTGCACATTAAGGGCTTGGGCGTGCGGGTGGGTTGCACTATATTTGCGTTTCCGCTCCAGCGTCTGGGGTATGGAGAGCTGAACGCTGGTGGATGCTGTGGAGGATCGTGGAGGCGACGATGGGGTTTTTCGTGCCAGGGTCCTGGGCAGGGGGCTGACTAGCAGCTGACACAGGGGAAGGAGCAGTGGTGTGCACGGCCGGAGGTGAACGGGCTTGTTGCCACTGAGTGGGGTGCTTAGCATTCATATGCCTGCGCATACTGGTGGTAGTTAAGCTAGTAGTGGTGGAACCCCTGCTGAGCCTGGTTTGGCAAATGTTGCACACCACAGTCCGTCGGTCATCCGGTGTTTCCTTAAAGAACCTCCACACTTCTGAAGATCTAGCCCTCGCCGCAAGAGCCCTCACCACGGGAGCTTCACTAGTTGACAGTGGCGCTGATGCACCAGCTCTGGCCCTGCCTCTCCGTCTGGCCCCACCACTGCCTCTTCCAACCTGTTCAGGTCGAGGACTCTCCTCCGTCTCAGAAGCACTGTGTTCACCCGGCCTCTCAACCCAGCTTGGGTCTGTCACCTCATCATCCTCCGATCCCTCAGTCTGCTCCCCCCTCGGACTTCCTGCCCTGACAACAACTTCCCCACTGTCTGACAACCGTGTCTCCTCATCGTCGGACACCTCTTTACACACTTCCACTACGTCAAGAAGGTCATCATCACCCACAGACTGTGACTGGTGGAAAACCTGGGCATCGGAAAATTGCTCAGCAGCAACCGGACAAGTGGTTTGTGACTGTGGGAAGGGTCCAGAAAACAGTTCCTCAGAGTATGCCGGTTCAAATGCCAAATTTTCCTGGGAGGGGGCAGACTGGGGGGGAGGAGGCTGAGGTGCAGGAGCTGGAGGAGTGGCGATTTCGGTGACATGGGTGGACTGCGTGGAAGACTGACTGGTGGTGGACAAATTGCTCGAAGCATTGTCAGCAATCCACGACATCACCTGTTCGCACTGTTCTGGCCTCAACAGTGCTCTACCACGAGTCCCAGTAACTTCAGACATGAACCTAGGGAGTGTAGCTCTGCGGCGTTCCCCTGCTCCCTCATCAGCAGGTGGTGTCTCACCCCGCCCAGGACCACGGCCTCTGACCCCTGCAGTAGTTGGACGCCCACGTCCCCGCCCTCGTCCTCTACCCCTAGCCCTCGGGTTAAACATTTTTAAAATGAGAGTTATAACTTTATTTTTTTTTTTACTTTTTTTTGTTTTTTTTTGTGTTTTTTTTTTTTTTTTTGTGTTTTTTGTTTTTTTTTGAGTTTTTAAAACCAAACAATGCTATCCTATTGCTATGGCTATTTTCTAGCCAAGTATCAAAGGAAGCACAGTACTATGCCAGATGAGATGACACTGAGTTATTGCCTAATAGAAATCCAACCCCTACTGAATTTTGCCACTTCGGCCTTTGCTATGGATATGTGCGCCACTAAGCGCAGAACACAGCGGTCGCAAGTCCCACTACAAATTGCTCAGAATTGGCAAGTACATGCACTGCAGAAACTACAGCCACCAGCAGATCAACCAGAAATCAAATATATAGAACGCTACTGTAGGCTTCAAGATCAAGAAGCTGTTTGTATTCTCCTATGGCTATTTTCTAGCCAAGTATCAAAGGAAGCACAGTACTATGCCGGATGAGATGACACTGAGTTATTGCCTAATAGAAATCCAACCCCTACTGAATTTTGCCACTTCGGCCTTTGCTATGGATATGTGCGCCACTAAGCGCAGAACACAGCGGTCGCAAGTCCCACTACAAATTGCTCAGAATTGGCAAGTACATGCACTGCAGAAACTACAGCCACCAGCAGATCAACCAGAAATCAAATATATAGAACGCTACTGTAGGCTTCAAGATCAAGAAGCTGTTTGTATTCTCCTATGGCTATTTTCTAGCCAAGTATCAAAGGAAGCACAGTACTATGCCGGATGAGATGACACTGAGTTATTGCCTAATAGAAATCCAACCCCTACTGAATTTTGCCACTTCGGCCTTTGCTATGGATATGTGCGCCACTAAGCGCAGAACACAGCGGTCGCAAGTCCCACTACAAATTGCTCAGAATTGGCAAGTACATGCACTGCAGAAACTACAGCCACCAGCAGATCAACCAGAAATCAAATATATAGAACGCTACTGTAGGCTTCAAGATCAAGAAGCTGTTTGTATTCTCCTATGGCTATTTTCTAGCCAAGTATCAAAGGAAGCACAGTACTATGCCGGATGAGATGACACTGAGTTATTGCCTAATAGAAATCCAACCCCTACTGAATTTTGCCACTTCGGCCTTTGCTATGGATATGTGCGCCACTAAGCGCAGAACACAGCGGTCGCAAGTCCCACTACAAATTGCTCAGAATTGGCAAGTACATGCACTGCAGAAACTACAGCCACCAGCAGATCAACCAGAAATCAAATATATAGAACGCTACTGTAGGCTTCAAGATCAAGAAGCTGTTTGTATTCTCCTATGGCTATTTTCTAGCCAAGTATCAAAGGAAGCACAGTACTATGCCGGATGAGATGACACTGAGTTATTGCCTAATAGAAATCCAACCCCTACTGAATTTTGCCACTTCGGCCTTTGCTATGGATATGTGCGCCACTAAGCGCAGAACACAGCGGTCGCAAGTCTCACTACAAATTGCTCAGAATTGGCAAGTACATGCACTGCAGAAACTACAGCCACCAGCAGATCAACCAGAAATCAAATATATAGAACACTACTGTAGGCTTCAAGATCAAGAAGCTGTTTGTATTCTCCTATGGCTATTTTCTAGCCAAGTATCAAAGGAAGCACAGTACTATGCCGGATGAGATGACACTGAGTTATTGCCTAATAGAAATCCAACCCCTACTGAATTTTGCCACTTCGGCCTTTGCTATGGATATGTGCGCCACTAAGCGCAGAACACAGCGGTCGCAAGTCCCACTACAAATTGCTCAGAATTGGCAAGTACATGCACTGCAGAAACTACAGCCACCAGCAGATCAACCAGAAATCAAATATATAGAACGCTACTGTAGGCTTCAAGAAGCTGTTTGTATTCTCCTATGGCTATTTTCTAGCCAAGTATCAAAGGAAGCACAGTACTATGCCAGATGAGATGACACTGAGTTATTGCCTAATAGAAATCCAACCCCTACTGAATTTTGCCACTTCGGCCTTTGCTATGGATATGTGCGCCACTAAGCGCAGAACAAAGCGGTCGCAAGTCTCACTACAAATTGCTCAGAATTGGCAAGTACATGCACTGCAGAAACTACAGCCACCAGCAGATCAACCAGAAATCAAATATATAGAACGCTACTGTAGGCTTCAAGAAGCTGTTTGTATTCTCCTATGGCTATTTTCTAGCCAAGTATCAAAGGAAGCACAGTACTATGCCAGATGAGATGACACTGAGTTATTGCCTAATAGAAATCCAACCCCTACTTAATTTTGCCACTTCAGCCTTTGCTATGGATATGTGCGCCACTAAGCGCAGAACACAGCGGTCGCAAGTCTCACTACAAATTGCTCAGAATTGGCAAGTACATGCACTGCAGAAACTACAGCCACCAGCAGATCAACCAGAAATCAAATATATAGAACGCTACTGTAGGCTTCAAGAAGCTGTTTGTATTCTCCTATGGCTATTTTCTAGCCAAGTATCAAAGGAAGCACAGTACTATGCCAGATGAGATGACACTGAGTTATTGCCTAATAGAAATCCAACCCCTACTGAATTTTGCCACTTCAGCCTTTGCTATGGATATGTGCGCCACTAAGCGCAGAACACAGCGGTCGCAAGTCTCACTACAAATTGCTCAGAATTGGCAAGTACATGCACTGCAGAAACTACAGCCACCAGCAGATCAACCAGAAATCAAATATATAGAACGCTACTGTAGGCTTCAAGAAGCTGTTTGTATTCTCCTATGGCTATTTTCTAGCCAAGTATCAAAGGAAGCACAGTACTATGCCAGATGAGATGACACTGAGTTATTGCCTAATAGAAATCCAACCCCTACTGAATTTTGCCACTTCAGCCTTTGCTATGGATATGTGCGCCACTAAGCGCAGAACACAGCGGTCGCAAGTCTCACTACAAATTGCTCAGAATTGGCAAGTACATGCACTGCAGAAACTACAGCCACCAGCAGATCAACCAGAAATCAAATATATAGAACGCTACTGTAGGCTTCAAGAAGCTGTTTGTATTCTCCTATGGCTATTTTCTAGCCAAGTATCAAAGGAAGCACAGTACTATGCCAGATGAGATGACACTGAGTTATTGCCTAATAGAAATCCAACCCCTACTGAATTTTCCCACTTCGGTCTTTGCTATGGATATGTGTGCCACTAAGAGCTAAACACAACGGTAGCAAGTCCCCCTGCTAATTCCTCACAAAATGGTAAAAGATGCAAATTAAAATAAAAAAAGTAGAACGTTATTGTAGCCCTAAGAAGGGCTGTTGGGTTCTTTGAGAATCACTCCTGCCTAACAGTAAGCTAATAGAACACCCTAACGCTTTCCCTGAGCAGCAGCAGCTCTCTCCCTAGCGGCATCCAGAGACAGAATGATCCGAGCAGCGCGGCCAGCGGCTAGTCTATCCCAGGGTCACCTGATCTGGCCAGCCAACCACTGCTATCGACGTGTAAGGGTACCACGTCATGCTGGGTGGAGTGCAGAGTCTCCTGGCTTGTGATTGGCTCTGTTTCTGGCCGCCAAAAAGCAAAACGGCGGGAGCTGCCATTTTCTCGAGCGGGCGAAGTATTCGTCCGAGTAACGAGCAGTTTCGAGTACCCTAATGCTCGACCGAGCATCAAGCTCGGACGAGCATGTTCGCTCATCTCTAGTTACCTTGTTAGGCTGCGTTCCCACTTCACTTTTTTAGTCAAGGCCCCAGTAAGTGCCCATGGAATTGAAGAGTGGAGGCTGTCATGTGTGTGTCATACTAAAACACAGCATTGTTTGAAGACCAAACCACACTGATTATGCACATTTGAGCATGGCACTATTTTCTACAGGCTCTTTGCACCCAGGAAATAACTGTTTTTTAACATGATTCGCTATGATTCGATTCGAGTTGAATCAAAATTTGTTGGAAATCACATTTTTGAAAAATTGGCCCACCTCTAGCTATAACATGAATGTTCATGAAACACTGACTGTGTGGTGGCTACACAAAACAGTGTTCCATGGATGAAAGTTTTCAGAACAGCACTATTATTCCATAATGAAGCAGGTACTTTTCCATCATATATAACAATGAGGCTTTGAGTCTCATCCCTGAGACATTATTTGTTCAGTGAAACCTGGCCACCACATGTTGTAAAGCCTGGCTTGAGAAAGGCTTTGGACGAGGCTAAAACGTAGCAGCTTGGGAATAAAAACCACTTGATTTATTTCCACTATTTTGGAGTGCCGCCTATTTTTCTATTGTTATATCTATCTATCTATCTAAGTAGGAGATTGTCTCCTGCCCCTTCCTTGTGTGAGGTGATGGGGGTGGGGGGCAGCAGTTTCTGTCAGTGTGGATTATGTGTGTATACACAAGTGTAGGGAAAGCTGAGGAGAGATAAGAATGTAGGTGCTTGGTCACTACATTAGTGGGGGCTTCTCCCTGCCAATGACTGAGTGCTGGGGCTGTGAGACATGAGGTAATCAACTGTGAGCAGTGAGACATGAGGTGATCAGCTGATTGGAGGGAGAGAGATGGGGGCGTGTCTCTCCCTCCATAGTCTCAGCTTCTTTATGAAGATGGGATGAGCTTAGCAACAGACATATGAGTGTATACTTACATCTAGGGGGAGTCTGTAGAATACAAGAGGAAGGAGCAAGATTTGGGTAACTAATCCAATTGCTAAAGTGCTTAAAATTACCTGCCCTACAATATATCAAAAGTTTTTTTAAATGACTGTTACACTTTAAATTTTTTTTAACAATTTTAATTAAAAATACATTAGTATTTTTCCATTAAAAATAAATAAATAATTCTGCTTTAGTTTACTTCTTATTTTTAGAGAATAGAAATTGCAATACGTGAGTCTGCACCATGCAGACAAGATAATAATATATGTGATAACCGTTATCTCATGCTCCTGAACATCTGCCTTACAAGTTTAGTACAAGATTAATTGACTTAAAATAATGTTCACAAAAAAGCTAGGGAATTGCTAATCTCTGAGCAAAGACCTCTATGACACCTTTATAACAATGGTATTTTATACATGAGAAAAATATTTTTCTGATGCATGGAAGACTTTTATACCTCTGACAGATCAATATATTGATTAACCCCTTCCCGCCGATGCCCTTTTTCATTTTTGCGTTTTCATTTTCAACTCCCGACAATCAAAAATCTATAACTTTTTTACTTTTCCATATACAGAGTTCTGTTATGGCTTATTTTCTGCGTAACAAATTACACTTCAAAATGGTTGTACTGAATATTCCATGCCATATACTGGGAAGCAGGAAAAAAATTCCAAATGCAGTGATATTGGCGAAAAAACTTTATGTTTTGGGTCAGTACTATTACAGGGATACCAAATTTGTATAGGTTTTTATATTGTTTTCACACATTTACAAAAATGAAAACCTCCTGTACAAAAAGTTTGGGGGATTTTGCCGTCTTCTGGCGCTAATAACTTTTTTATACTTTGGTATACAGAGCTTTGGTAGGTGTTGTTTTTTGCTACTTTTGATGTTGTTTACAATATTAGTATTTTTAGGACTATACAAACTTTTGATCACTTTTTACAGAATTTTTTATATTTTTTTAAATGGCAAAAAAGTTCCATTTCGACTTTGGGAGCTATTTTCCATTATGAGATTAAACACAGTGAAAAAACGTTATTATTTTTTGATATATCAGGAAATTTGGGATGCGTCGATATGTTTATGATTTTTACTGTTTATTTCCATTTATATCAGTTCTAGGAAAAGAGGGGTGATTTGAATTTTTATGTTTTTTTATTATAATTTTTTTTTTCCTTTTTTTAATTTTTATTTTTACAATTTTTCAGACTCCTTAGGGTACTTTAACTCTAGGTTGTCTGATCAATCCTACCATATACTGTCATACTACAGTATGGAAGTATATGGGGATTTTTCTCCTCATTCATTAAAGGGTTAGCAAAAAGCAGCCTTGGGTCTTCGGAAGACCAAAGGCTGTCATGGCAATGGATCGCCGCTCCCCAATGACGTCACAGGGAGCAATGATACTCAGCAATATGGTGGCGCCTATGCACCGTCATCTTTTTGAAGCCGCCGGTGGCTTCCTCGGCGGCGATCGACGGGGAAACACCCACGATCGGTGCTGGCACCAATTGTGGGTTTTACTGGTAAGCCTTTGCTGCAATATTCAACAAAGACTTACCGGCTATGGAGAGGGCTCAGCCTGTGAGCCCTCTACGTGCACACGCACCCGGCATGTCGGTAAGGGGTTAAAGTGGTAGTGTGGTAGACTGAATATTAGGAGTAATTTTATACTTTATTTACATAAAAGCTGTTAATGGCCAATATTGGTACCACATGTCAAAAACACCCCTGTCAAATACACCCCTGAAGAAGCCACAGGGCTAGGTGGCGGAACATGTGGGGGACCACTCCCCCCCCCCCTCCCGTTATCCCGGTGATATCTTTTCATTTATTTAGCAATTATACTGCATTTACAGCATTGACTGCATTAACTATTTCTGATATTATACCAGGAAGTTCATTATACCTTGCGAGTATTAAAGGAGAGAGGGTTTTAGCAACCATTGCCTATTTTGCATATATCTATATGGCTGCTTTTGAAATCATTGCATTATTTTGCACAGATTTATTTGGTTACACAGGATATGAATTTGCACATGTCTGTGCTTTTAAATGTTTTTAACTTGTCTGTAGTATGAATTACAATAAAGATATTTAATTTTTTTCATAAATTACAAATTGAGTCCGTACCTTTAACATGTCACTCTGTTTGCTTGAATTTATAAATGTATACTTTATTTATTCATTATAGATCACCATTAACACAGTCCAGATGCAGGAGGATATAGAGCATCCTAATTAGCTGGTACTTCCAGCATTTGGATGTTGCATTGCATCCTGCTGATTGCGCTTCCCATTGGCATTGCCAACATAATCCGCAGGGGGTGACCAGCTGTTACATGCAGCAAGTTCCTGTGCCAGCTGCACACAACAGGTTCCTAAGTCCACCACTGGGACTAGGGATAAGCAGCTTCTATTAATGTCTTCGGGGCAGCAGCTTACAGCGAGCCCGTTCATGTTTTCCTATGCATGCCACTTGCGACCGCAACTAAAGCCGAGCATCTGGCAGGTTGCTTTATTTATCTACAAATCCCTCTGAAGAGTCTATTTTGGCGAAACGCGTCAGGGTATACGGTGTTTTTTAGGGGGCATGCTTTGACTTTACAGGGTCAGTTGTGGACTGTCCTTGTAAGGGCAGGAGTCAATTGGGGTACTATAGGGACAGATGTCCACTTGTCACCCCTAACCTCCGGCCCGAATTATCCTTTTGGCGTCAGAATCACGGTAAGAGTGTTATTGTTTCTGATATTGACGTCCAAATTCACACCGAGACCTGTGAGGATACGGCACTCAATAAGGTTTAAATTGTTTTGTCTTTTTTTTTTCCTTACATCATACCAATAGCACATGTTACTTTGGTGCGGTTTTATGTGTACTAAATAAAAGTTACATTTTAGCATAATTCTACTCCTATATACCCCTATTTAGCTTGTTTTAAGTAAAAAAAACACAAAAGTCATCCATGAACTATGTAGAATTAAAATTTGTGTACAAAATATAAATTAATAATAACCACTCCACAAAATTGGTATTGTTGCGTCCGTTGCAACACTGGCCAAGCAATTACATTACTCTACTTTATGATACCCATATTGTAAAGAGTACAAAAATTTTTTTAAAAAAACTAAAAATTGCAATTTTAGTGCTTCCTACCTTGCAAAAAAAATGTAGTAGAAAGGGATCAAAAAGTCAGATGTCCCCTTTAATAGTACTAATCTAACTATTACCTTTCCTACAATAAGCAAGCCCTAATAACTTCTTTTGAGCTCTCAGAATATGGCAACACATAAGCAAATGTGTCAACAGATAAGCAAATGGTGTTTTCATTTATTTATTATATAATAACTAAAACATAAGAAAACGTGTACATGATTGGTGCGACCTTAAACTTAATAACCTAAAAAATAATTTTATAATGTTTTTTTAAATTGTAACATGAGATCCGTAAATGTTTTAATGAAAAATAAGTGGAAAAACAGTTGTTTTATTCCATTCTGCTGTAGAAAAGAGTTAATAAATTTACCATGAAATTTAACCCACTGAAAAATATAAATCTTACCGCAAAAAACAAGTCCTTGTGTTCCCATGTAAAAAAAAAAAAATTGGAATTTGAGCAGGTAAGAATGAAAAAAAGGGCTGTGCCCTGTAGACCATTTTAGGATTAATTAGATGGTGCTCTACAATTAATAAAGTGTTTACATACATTACATTAAGACAAAAACATATACAAGTAGAAATTGACTAAACAGTCACTACATTACTAGATAAAACTGCAGCAGAAAAAGACTTGGGGTATCGGCGGATGGTAAAAGTCATTTTACTGACCAGAGCCAGGCAGCTGCTAACAAAAGCAAAAAAAAAATAAAAAATATGGCATCAAAAAAGGGATTGATTCTTATGATAAGGACATAGTTTTGCCCTTGTTCAAATTACTGGTCAGGCCACACTTTGAATATTGTGAACAGTTTTGGGCACCAGTGTATAAAAAGGACATAGTAGAACTGTAAAGGGTGAAGAGGAGAGCATCCAAGATTATAAGGGGAATGGGGGGACTAACATGCAATGACAGATTACTAAGCTTCTGGTTATTTGGCCTAAAAAAAAGGATGGCTTAGGGGATACCTTATTACAATGTACAATAGCACAAAGATCTTTTTATACCTAGGCCTGTGACCAGGACAAGGGGGCATCCTCTACTATCACCAGTAGTACTCTACTATCAAGAGCAGTGAGACTATGGAACTTTCTGCAGTAGAAGGTTGGATGCCTAGATCTGCCAAGATCTAGAGAGTAAAAATATCACAGGTCACGGGACAAAAAAAATAATTGTTTCATTATTACAGGTTGGAGTTCATGAACCTGCAACTTTTTCTGATACTATGATACTGTGAAAAACAGTGGATACGGAAAGTATTCAGACCCCTTGAATTTTTTACTGGTCGTATCATTGCAGCTAATTGGTAAGATTAAAAAAAAGTAATTGTTTTGCTTATTAATGAACATTCTGCAGCCAAAAAACAAAAAAAACTCAAAAATAGATATTTTTGCAAATTTATTAAACTTTATAAATTTATTATCACATGATCATAAGTATTCACACCTTTTTCTCAGTATTTAATAGAAGCAGCTTTTGAGCTAGTACAGCAATGAGTCTTCATAAGAATGATGAAACAAGTTTTTCACACCTGAATTTGGGGATCCTTTGTCATTCTCCCTTGCAGATCCTCTCCAGTTCCCTCACATTGGATGGTGATCGTTGGTGGACAGCTGTTTTCAAGTCACTCCTGAGATTCTCAATTAGGTTTAGGTCAGGCTGGGCCAGTCAAGAACGGTCACAGAGTTATTCTGAAGCCACCGCTATGTTATATTAGCTGTGTGCATAGGGTCATTGTTTTGTTGGAAGGTAAACCTTTGGCACAGTCTGATGCCCAGAGCACTCTGCAAAAGGTTTTCATTCACGATATGTCTGTGCCTGGCCGTATTCATCTTTATTCTAATTACAACAAGTCTTCATGTCTCTGCTGCAGAAAAACACCACGATGGCATGATGCTGCACCACCATTTTTCACTGTTGGGATTGTATTTGGCAGTGCCATATCCACACATACCTTTTTAGAATTAACACACCAAAAACTTCTTATCAGATCAGAGAATTTAATATCTCAGTCTGTGAGTCCTTCATGTGTTTTTGCAAACTGTATGCCAGCTTTCATGTCTTTCTGCTTATTGCGGCAGACTCTGCTTAAAAGCACTGACTGGTGGAGGGCTATAGTGATAGTTTACTTATTTGAACTTTCTCCCATCAACCTACTGCATCTCTAGAGCCCTACCACAGTGAACTTGGGGTTCCTCTTTACCTTGATCACAAAGACTTTTTCCCTACAATTGCTTAGTTTGGCTGGACGGCCAAGTAAGGAAGAGTTGTGGTTTTCTCAAACTTCTTCCAGTTAAGGATTATGGAGGCCACTGTGCTCTTAGGAACCTTGGGTGCTGCATAAATTCTTGTGTAGCTTTGGCCATATGTGTGCCTTGCCACATTTCCTCATCAAGACTAATTTAAACAATTAAACACAGCTGGACCCTGATGAAGTAGTAATGCCATCTCAAGAAGGATCCAAAGGAATTAGACATCACGTTTCACAGCAAAGGGTCTGAATACTTATGACCAGGGCCGACTCAAGGCTAGGGAGGTGTGTCCCAGGGATATAATAATGATGCAGAGAGTGGTTGCTCATTGTATCATCAGTGTCTGTGTTGCAGCCTTGCACCGCACTCCTGTAAGGGCCCACAGCCGTGCCTCCCATTTTGTGATTTACTGAGCACTCAGTACCTACAGCCAGCAGTGCTGTTCAGTTCAGCCTCAGCATTATCAGATGTCCGGAGGAGCAGCTATTCAGACTGGAAACAGGCAAGAGGCAAAGTCCACTCCTGTGTGATTTATGGTGACCCTGTGACCTCGCTGAGGAGGCTCCAGAGGCTCCGGAGGAGGACAGCATGGTAGAAGTCAAGCGCTGTGTGTGCAGTTAACCCTTTCAGTCTTGCCTCTGACAGAGTCAGTTATGTTTCTTCTGCCTCCTTTCTGCCCCATGCTATTTTACCTGTGTGCCACCTTCTCCAACACTCTCTTCATTTGGAACTCCCATCTTTTTCCAACATACAATCACCTTACTATTTTTGATAGGTCACCTTGCTTCCTAACTATTTCCCTGCTGCCATTCTATCATTGCTTCCTTTAAAACATTAACCTTGACGGTGCGTTCATACAAGACCCACATTTATTAAAATGTTTGTGCCAGTTTTCTGCCTGACTTTGCAGTGAAAAGAACTTGCAAACTGCTTGTGCATGTGTTTATGAAGTGTCTGTGTCAGTATTGTGTCGCGATTGCTGTGTCTGCCTGTTACAAAATCCTGCATAAAACAGGGTGTTCCAGTGCAGAGTCAGACCGTGCAAAACATTTATTACTGCAACTCAATAGAATTGTGTTGCACGCTCTATGGTAAAGGTGCATAAAAAAGTTGTTGACACTTCCCAAGCTGTGCAGGGGGGCGCCAGATTCATGAAAAACGTGCCACAGTTTTGATGAATCGGGTGCACCAGTGAGGAAACTACACATAGTACAGGGTGAACTACTTTTGATAAATGTCACTGTCTCCTTCTGGAGAAACCAAGTTTAATCAATAGAGGTGTCAGGGCTTTTTTACTATGAGAATTGTCAATGTGTGGAATAGCCTGCCTCAGGTGGTTATGTTATATAGAATTATTTCTCCTAAATCCCTTCCTCATCCAATCCTTTCCTTTCCTTGGTTGAACTTGGTGGATAAAGTTTGAAACTGCCCTCAGAATTTGCAAAATGGCAAATATTTTTAAAAACAAAAGATTTAAATTTTTAAAAATCTATTTAAACCTAATAAGACCTATATATTTGGCATCCCTGTAATCGTACCCAAAGAATAAAGAGAAAGTGTCATTTGTAGGGCATTTGTACGGCATTCCAAAAATGGAAAAAACAGAGCCCACAAGAAAACTCCACAAATGTGTTTTTGTACAATTTTTTCCGCAGATATAAAGCCCTAACACATCTCTGTAAACGTACAAAAAAGTTATTGCTTTTGGAATGAGGGGAGTAAAAAACTGAAAGCAAAAACGAAAAACAGTAATTCAACAACAAGCTTGGGTGATACATACGGTATGTCATGCAAGAGCAACATTAGATAACATCAACAGATTCAGCCAGAAAGAAAACTTTTCAAGCGTCTCAACTTCAACAAATCTAAACTAACTTACAATAGGGCACTTTAGCTAGCACTACCATGATATCCACACAGGAGATAGTTCCAGTACATCTGCTATCCAACAACCAAAAAACATATAGCATAGTAGCGAGTCTTGAAGGAATCAACTGTACCAGCACTTAAAGACCTTGCCTCCCGATTCAGGAAACAGTGTAAGAACAACCCTCAACATCATCCTGGTACCCCCACAAAGACAAAAACTCATATCCTCTGAAACCCTCAAATCTCTCAGACCCCTCATCCTAAAAAGAGAAGAGACAAAATATAAACTAGTCATGTAATCTCCATAAGATATGAAACTTAAGTTTATAGTGTAAACTACATTGGCTATTGATTTTCTTTTAATATGGATTGCCACATCAAATAAGATTAAAATGTGCCATTATCTGATGATATACACAGTAT
The DNA here is from genome assembly GCF_040894005.1 of Engystomops pustulosus. Classification (NCBI taxonomy): domain Eukaryota; kingdom Metazoa; phylum Chordata; class Amphibia; order Anura; family Leptodactylidae; genus Engystomops; species Engystomops pustulosus. Next base: position 100,298,950 of record NC_092415.1, on the reverse strand, counting down.
TGACATTTCATTGTCTCACTAAAAGTATTCAAAATTAAAAACAACGGCCCACATGCATTATAACTAGTGAAAACTGTTCTCTATGCAGTTTACCAGTGGAGTGTGAAGAGTGCACCAGATTCATTAAAACCAACATTTTGGCGCACATTTACTTACCTGGTCCTGTTGCGATCCCCAAGGAGCGTTGTCCGATGAGGATGAAGTCCGGCGTGATTCACTAAGATCGTGCGCCCGAGATCCTGCATGTGTGGCTGCCCTGCTCAGGTCTGTCGGAGTTCACCTCCTTCTTCCCGGTGCACGTAAGTGCATGTATTGCGACACAATTTGAAGTATAAATTCCGCGCTCAGTCCGAATCAGTCTGGTTGTCCCATGGCCTCAATCCCAGATTTGTGTCGCATGAAAGTGCGATTGTGCCAAAATCCGATCACTTGCGCCGAAAACCTCTGTTAACTGCGGCACCAATCGAAAATATTTGGGAAACTTGACGGAAATGTGGTGTGCAGACCCTTAGTAAATGTGCCCCAATGTTTTCTTTACTCTGACCCCCCTGCACTGCTCTGGAAGTGTGCACCTTTTTTTTGGGTGCACTTTGTTTATGCAGCAGAATTGTAGCTCAGACGGAATTGTGACGCAAGTCATAAACAAATGTGTCAAAAACTCAGACTAAGCACTAACATGTCCGTTTAGGTGCACAGTGCAGACACAGTGCAGCCACAAAACAAAACTGGCGCAGACACTATAAATACATGTGCTAGCAGTTTGCAAGTTCTTTTCAATGTAAAGTCAGACAGAAAACTGGCGCACGCTTTAAAAATGTGGTACATTTTATTTATTGCTTGAATAGTGATGAATAATCTTAAGTTAAAAATATATTTAACCGGATAAGGACCTGGCCTTTTTTTGTTTTTTCATTTCCATTTTTCACTCCCCAACTTTGAAAATCTATAACTTTTTTATTTTTACACATAAAGAACGTTGTGATGGCTTGTTTTCTGCAGTGAAAATGGGGAAAAAGTAATTTGGGCCGTTTTCTCGTGGGGTTGGATTTTACAGATTTCACTATGCGCCCCAAATGACATCTGTTTTTATTCTTTGGGTTGGCATGATTACGGGGATATCAAATTTGTATAGGTTTTATAATGTTTTCATACATTTACAAAAATTAAAACCTCCTGTACAATTTTTTTTTTATTTTGCCATCTTCCGGCGCTAATAACTTTTTCATACTTTGTTATACAGAGCTCTGGGTAGTGTCATGTTTTGCGACTTTTGATGATGTCTTCAATGATATCATCTTTAGGACTGTATAACATTTTGATCACTTTTTATTGATTTTTAAAAAAAATTCAAAATGGCTAAAAAAAATACCATTTTCAACTTAGGGCGCTAATTTTCTGTTATGGGGTTAAATCCATTGAAAAACTATTATTATATTTTGATAGATTGGGCATTTTTTGATGCGTTGATACCTAACATGTTTATAATTTTTACAGTTTATTTATATTTATATCAGTTCTAGGGAAAGGGCGGTGATTTGAATTTTTAGAATTTTTTATTATAATTTTTTTAAAACTTTTTTTATTTTTACAATTTTTCAGACCCTAGGGTACTTTAACGCTAGGTTGTCCAATCGATCCTATCATATACTGCCATATTACAGTATGGCACTATAATGGGATTTTCCTCCTCATTTATTACAATGTACCGATAGCACATTGTAATACAAGGGTAAAAATGAGACAGCCTCGGGTGTTCAGAAGACCCAAGGCTGTCATTGCGACAGAATGCAGCTCCTTGATGATGTCACAGGGAGTGACGACCCTCCGCAAGATGGCCCCTGGCTGCTTTTCCCGGATAAAAATATACAGCAAAGACTTACCGGCTAAGGAGAGGGCTCAGCCTGTGAGCCCTCTCCTTGCACTGGGACCCAACGGGTGCTGTGAATACACGGCGGCTGGTCGCAAACCAGTTAACCACAGAATATATCATCAATAGATAGATAGATAGATAGATACAGTTCCCATCTCTGGAGAATGGTGATCTACTAGGCCCATTCCTGCGGCAAGGTTAAACTGAGACTTTGTTCTGCATTTGCAGCCACTCACCATTTAGGTGTATATGCTCAGCTACTTTCTTTGTTCTGATAGACTTTAATGTAGCATGGCAGTGCATGCATGACAAACTATGAATGTGCCTGACCATGAGAAAAGGGTAAGAAAACCCCTGTTCTTGATATTGATGTGAGTCCCAGATATCAGACCCAGATACATCACGTATTTGCCTAATATTAAAGTTGAGAATAACCCTTTAAGTAAGAGGATGTATTTGTCCAGTTGGCGACATCTGACTACCATCAATTTGTCCACATGTTTCCTACTTCTATGTTTGGGACTAAATATATGGTTTGCCACATGATGCCCTCATTTCTTTATATTTTACATATAAGTCATATATAGCTTTTTATATACTAAAAGCTGCCACAGCAGATAAAACCTATAATTTTACTGCCTTTTATACAAATGGGAAGCAATTTCCACATCTTGTGAACACTTCTAGACTGCACACCACTTGATTGAAATAAAAGGACTAAAAGCTTTCAAACAATAGCAACTTAGAGATATAGATAAGGTCTTTATGCTACAACCAAAAAAAACATACTTAATGTTTTTAAGGCTTAAAAATATTGTAGAAATGTCACAAAGTATGTATAAGACACAAACTCAATGTGCACTATTAATAATAATAATAATAATAATAATAATCTGTGTTGCTTTAAATTATGAAATAGATGCTATTTACAATTTTAATATTTTATAGCATTTTTTGGCTTTTATTACATATTTTTAGCAATCGAAAACAGAAAAGTCAATAAAAGAAATTTTATGATATTGCTAAGCAAAGCATGGAATTAACCCCTTAAAGGGAACCTGTCACCAGGAGACCCATTTTTAGCACTCCCCCAGTCCCCACAGAGCATAGGGCATACTCTGCCAAAGTGTTTTTGTATAAAAAATAGGTTTTACAGAAAAAAAGATATGTTATATTGTACCTTTCATTAACATCTGCTGTGTGAAAGAAACATGATGTGAAAGGTGTTCAGCTGCTTGATAACATACTGGTAGTGGTTTATTAGGTTAATTTCTGCTGATGTGTTCCCTTTAAGAAAGCTTAGAAAGCTTTCTTGTGGACCTATAGATTGCAATTGTAATTGTAACAGCCTGTGCAGCTACAGCACAGAGGGGCTCTGGGAACATTCCCAGAGCCCCTCTGGCTCATAACTATATTTTAAAAATTGATTTTAGAAGAAAGGAGGCCATGGATAACAGATAAACGACGATTACCACACTCACATTGCCTGGATGAGTCGCTGGTTTATCATGCTTCATGCTAGATTTTCTTTAAATAAGAGATTATAGGTATCCATTGCAGTTCCATTCAGTAAACTAGTAAACTGTTTAAATGAAAGACTAACAGGGAGTATGTTCTACAATTACCGTACATTTTTTTATTATTACCATATATTGGATTGATCATTATTCCTACCTGTGGGTGAATGAATTGTGTGGCTATGAATACACATGTATGTTTTGTACAATCATTACTTGAGGCACAACTAGTATATATTCTTCATGTTCACTATTGGCAATTAGGTGATTTTAGTTGTATTGATATGCTCATTTATTCAGTAAATCATTATGGTTGTTCTGATGGCAAAACAGATAATAATTCATGGAGGAGTCTGCGCTGGCTGCAGAAGCTGTGCTCTGTTTATTAGTTATTGCTTCAATGAACAATCCAGCCTTGTAATAAATTTCTCAAGTAGAATTTTCAGTAGAATTAATGCGTAGGACTCGTAGAAATGCAGAAATATTTACTCCTAAGCATAGCTACAATACCTACAGGGTTAATTCCATATTAGTATAGTATTAGAATGATTAATAACGATAGTAGTAATCTTTATTTATATGGTGCTGACAATTTCCAGGCGCTTTACAAATCATAGGGGACATATAGAATGTAATGTAATATAATATTACATTACAGAGTACTAACAGTCATATGGAACAATAGGAGTGAGGGCCCTGCTGACAAGAGCTTACAGTCTACGAGGATCGCACTTTTATACTTTCTTACCCACCTACGCACATGTAGTGCATATACACATCACATACAATACCATATACAAACGAACAGTATATATACACACATACAGTATATATTCACCATATACACACCATATATATATCACATATATATAAAAATATTTTGCTGTACAATGTGCTTCATAATATGTAAATAATGGTGCACATCCTCCATTCTTCAGTGTCAGGTTGGATGATGGGGTCCCCTCACACTTGTAGGCCCCATAGCAGCTGCTATGGCTGCTACCACTGTAGGTACGCCCCGCCCTCAAAGTAAAATGTATATCCCAGAATAGAGACCTTTTAACACTATCAAGATAATAAGGTTTATGTACCATTTGTAAGTCACAATTTTTGTACAAATGAGTTATTATTGATTCACAGGAAAAATAAATTATTTTTTCATAGGACCTTTAAATGATAGTAAGAGTTCTGTTTTCTCTTTATCAATTCTCTATTGACATATAAACCTGATTCACGAAGTGTGCAATATGAAGGGGAATACTAGGATAAAGAGGACAGGCACACAGATCTTGTTGCAGAGGGTAACAATCCTTCTAAGAAGCAAATGAATGAACAAGAGAATACTCAAGTAGAATTAGTGCAAATACAAAAAAAGTCATTACAAAGATGCACTATGGAATGGAGGAGAAGGTGGGACTTAGAGAGGAACAGAGAAACAAAATGGGGTTAAATGTGATGCAGGAAGAAAAGAAGTATACAGCTGCTACAGACGGGGCCTCAATAGTGGTCAGGAAATACATGTAGATGTTAAATCTAAACCTAGTACAAACTGTCACACGATAGGTGTGTCTCTAAATAACTCATATGTTGCCAATAAACATATCATAGGCTCCAAAAGACACAACATCACATATGACTTTTCAAAAAGTTAAAAAAAATGCCTTTTAATTTTTTTTTTCTCTCATTCTGCCAGTTGGAAAATATAAATAATTTTGGAAATCTTAATTGCCCTAAAAAAGAACTGTCTGATTTATGACAGATATTAAGTAAAACATACATATTTGTCTTTTTTTATTGGTGTATATAAACTTCTGGTTTATGTGTACAGTATAGGTCATGCATGAATATATAACTGTATGTAAAGCATAGTTTGGCTGTGGATATATTCCTGTATGTAAAATGGTATAAGTACTCTCAAATATAATGTGCTGGATGGGGACAGCAAAATGGGTTTACAGTAGATATATTAGGCCTTGTTCTAAAGTTAGTATAGAGGTCATTGGGTTCTTGTCATACCACTGTATGACAGCTTGCAAAGAAAATCAAACTATTGATATAGACAAGTCAAACCATGACCAGAAACCGTGTTAGTCCTTATATACAGTACTCGACAAATTATTTGTTGACAGATTAGATATGCTTTAATAGTTATTATCATAAAGTGGTTGCACTTTGTATGGTTATTTAATTGTGCCATATCTTTCTGATCTTTTTATCAGTGTTTGTTTTGGATGATAAAGCAGAATCCTGACAAGCCGGAGGCTTTTGAAAAGGCCAGCTTCCTCTAGGGGACCCACCATTAAGCCCTACGGGACTCAGCATCTTTTGGCCTAAAGGACGCAGCCCCATTTTTCAAATCTGCCCTGTGTCACTATAAGTGGTTATAGCGTGGGAACGCTATGAGATATCCAGGGGATTTTGAGATTGTTTTCTCGTGACACATTGTACTTCAAACTAGTTTAAAATTTTGGATGAAATCTTTTGCGTTTAGTTATGAAGAAAAACAAAATTTGACAAAAATTTTGAAAAATTCTTTATTTTCAACGTTCTAAATACTCTACTTTTGATGCAGACAGTCATAGCACCCAAATAAATTCATAACTTACATTTCCCAAATGTCTTCTTTATGTTGGATGGTTTTTTAAGATTCCACATATTTTACTAGAATGTTATGAGGCTCAGAATTTGGGTGCCATTTTTCAAATTTTTTGTAAAATCGCGAAAACCTGCATTTAGATGGACCTGCTCAATTTCTAATTGACACTGAGAGGCCTAAATAATAGCGAGACTCATATATTACCCCATTGTGGAAACTACACCCCTCAACGTATGAAAAAACACTTTTAAGAAGTTTGTTAACCCTTTACGTGTTTTATAGGGGTTAAAACAAAATGGAGGTGCAGTCTGCAAATTGTAATATTTTTTCACAATACACTCATTTTGGGTGGAAAATTAAACATTTACAATGAATTAAATGAAAAAAGGCTCCACAAAGTTTGATACCCAATTTCTCCCGAGTACACGGATACCCCAAATGTGGTGGTAACCTGCTGTATGGGCACACGGCTGGGCACAGAAGGGAAGGAGGCGCCATCCAAATCAGATTTGCTATGTGACGTTGTACAGGCTATAATTTTTTTCTTTTTTTTATTGAGGACCTATAGGGGCTTATTTCTTTTGCCACATGAGATGCACTTTTCTGGTACATAATTTTGGGGCATCTATAGCTAATTGGTGAGATTTAATTAACTCTTTGTTGGTGGAGGAAATGAAAATCATCAATTTTTAGGAACATTTTTATGTGTTTTTTTTTGGCCGTTAACCATACCATGAAAATAGTATATTATTTTTATTCTATGGGTCACCACATTTACGAAAATACTTCATTTATATATATTTTTTATTTTTTCCCATTTTTACTGAATAAAAAGTAATTTGGCAAAATTGTTGTTAATTTTAGCATAACTTTTTTATTTTTCACCTCACAAATCTGTTTAAGGGCTTATTTTTTGCAAGAATGATAGCTCTTTTTAGTGGTCTTATTTTAGATTGTGTAACTTTTTAAAATCACTTTTTAGAGCATTTTTAGAGCATCACCATCTTTTCATATGCATAACTTTTTTATTTTTTGGCTGACAAATCTGGTTAGGGGCTTATTTTTTGCGAGAACAGTTGTTCTTTTTCGTGGGCTTATTTTGGAGTGCATACATTTTTTTAAATCACTTTTTAGAGCATTTTTTATAGGGTATTAATTAAAAATTATCTTTTTTCGAAAGGTTTTTTGCGTTTTTTTTCCTCCGGCGTTTACCGTGCGGGTCCAGTAGCAATTCTGTTTTATTATGCAGATTGTTACGGATGTGGCAATACCAAATATGCGGTTTTTTTTTGTATTTGTATGTTTTTTATACTTTATTAAGTTTTTTTTATGGGAAAGTGACATTTTGGGGGCTTATATTTTTATGTACTTATTTTTTATTTATTATAATGTGTAGTGTTAAGTGTTTTTGCATATTTTTACTTATACATACTTGAACTTAAACCAGTGATGCTCTGATCACTGATTTAAGTTCAATACACTGATCTACAATACTATTTTATTGTAGAGCAGTGTAAACTGTCTGAGCAAGCTTGCGCATGCTCAGACAGTTTACAGTCAGACCCAGAAGGGGTCTGACTGCCATGGAGACCGGGCAGCTCCAGGGCACATGCCAGTCCTCGGAGCTGCCCAGAAGAGAACACAGAAGGAACACCCTTACATGCCGTGGTCATGCTTGACCGTGGCGTGTAAGGGGTTAACACCTGCGATCGGAGTCGGCTCCGATCGCGGGTGTTACAGCGCGGTGTCAGCTGTGATAGACAGCTGACAGCCGCTGCTTCTGGGACCGGCTCCGTTCGTGAGTCGGTCCCAGAAGCTGGACGTTATACTATGTCCCGGTGCGCTAAGCATCTAGCCCCGGGGACGTAGTATAACGTCGTGGTGCGCCTAGGGGTTAACATGTATGGTATATAATGAATGTGTATTTATGCATGCTTACCATGCTGTCCTATCTAAGTGTATAATAGTTGTTTATCTATATTATAAGCTATTAGCCAAATTGAATAAACATATTGGGGTAATTTATCATCAGGCTGGCCTCTTATGACAGTTCTGTGTCGGTCTTTCGAGTTCTGCTGCAGTCAGATTCATTAAAGTGGTTTTGGCCCTTGATAAATTATGCTGTCAGTGTCTTCTGCTGTGTTCGACGGTCACATAAAATGTTGCAAAACATAAAAAGTCATGGAACATAGACCAGGGTAGAGACTAGCATCAATTTGTGCCAAAACCTGCACCTAAACAGAAAGTTGCAAATCATGAATTCAGTCCTATTATGAAAACTAATCTATGCAAATAATGAATTTGGTGCAAGCAGCGTCTATGTAAAAGGGACTTTGCACTGTCCTATGTTCATTTGGCGTAATGGAAAAGATACAAAACAGCATTTGTACCACAACTTCACCAAAACAATACCAAACATATAAAAAAAAACTGTGGTATATTACCCCCCCCCCCATCTTCTTTTTGGCTAATATCAGTATATCAGTCATCTAAGAATAAAATGACCTATAAAATCAACCTTCATTTCTTAAAACCGTAAGCATGTTAATCCCAGAAAAGCATGTTAATCCCAACATGTTTGAGCAAGTGGCGCTTACACTGTGCTCCTAAATGAGTGAAAAGCTATTAGTTTCTAATTAGATTGAAATAAGTAAAGAACTACAAATAAGTTCATTTAGGTTAAAAATATTTGGTAATTTATTTATGGATATATTAATGTAAGATTGCAACTATGTACACATGAATGTTTATATTTACATATCACTGTCAATGGCAGATTAATCACATTTTACCTTTTTTCTTGTTTTACAAACATAGAACCTATTTTTAGCAACAATTAACAACATGATTCTGTTATTTATAACAGTTGGGATTGCAGCTACAATAACTGCAATAAACTGACATTCATTTGCATAAAAAATAAAACTGTAATTATCCGTTAACTCATAATTGTTTGTTTCTTCTGCTTAGTGACATAATGGTTAAGACTACAATATTTTTTGAAGCTTATGGTTGCACACTAGCTGAGCTCCATACTGACCCCAGGGCCTAAAGCAACTAAAAAGAGTTTCTACCAGCAATTTCATCTCCAGACAAACCCTTTAAGCAGCCATGGTGGCCAGGAGAAATAAACAAAGGTCCAGACTGCGGAAACTCACAGCATGGCAGACCAAAGTAAATCCCAAGATGGCGACCCGACATGTGCTCCAGAGGTGATGATGTCACAACCGTCTCCAGCGTCCTGGGAAACTTCACCCTCAGGCAGTGCAGAGGTCCAGAGAACTAGCTCAGCACCATCATTACCCTGACCGGGAAATAACAAAGGGAGACACCAATGGTGAGAACTTGGATTTATTTGACAATCTGCCAGTCTCAGATTCAGTCATCACTGAAGCCTCTATGAAAGGCATACTGCTGATCTAAAGGTGCATGTTTAAAGAAGACACGGCACAATTGGTACAACCATTGAATAACACTATGATGGAGCTTAGAAACCGTGTGGACAATTTACAAAACAGGATGGGGGAAGTTATAACCTTGCATAATTAACTGATAGATGCACATTATGACTTGGAAGATGAACTGACTCGTAAAGTGGCCGTCGTAGATGATAGGTCACGTTGAAACAATGTTAAATTCCAGGGCATCCTGGAGGCAGTTCCCCCTAGAGACCTTGCTCACTTTGTCCACCAACTGATGAAAGTGCTACTTCCATATATACAGCATCAGGAGATGGCTATTGACAGAATCCACTGGGTTCCAAGACTGGGCCACCTGCCAGATACTACACCAAAGAATGTTTTAACTAGAATTCATTTGTACCTAACAAAAGATTGCCTGATGATGGCGGGAAAGAAAAAAGTGTAGCTTCCAGCTCCTATATGTCACTATATGCAGATACAGTATGTCTGCTGTAACCCTACAACATAGATATTTGGGACAAACAAATTGCTTATAAATGAGGGTTCCCAAATTATATTGAAAGACAATCTAACTCATGTTATACACAGTCTGAATGAAGGTGTTGCTCTGCCGCATAAGTGGGATCTCTAGGTGACAACCAGTCCTCCAGCTGGAAGATCACTAGCTCCGATGGCGACTGACTAGCAACAATGCAAGAAAAGGGATTTTTGATGAAGTAGCATCACTTACCCTGTTTGACAGGCTCATGCTCATCCACATCTGATCCAGCATCTACATGACTGTTACCAATAACTGGCACTATAAAGTGCATGTTATGCTCTACTAGTTTGTATTGTTCTGTTAACAATAATATATGTTCTGTTGTCATGCTGCATGGTCCAGGGGGGACCTCTCACTTTTTACTCTATATGGCTTCCACTGATTTAATGTCACGAGGAGAGATGGCCATGTGTAGAGCTTAGTCCTATAATATGGCTCCATGGCACTTAAAGGGGTATTCCCACTTGGGCACTCACATTCAGTTACATTAATCTGCCATATTTAAACATTTCTTAAATTAGATGTTATTAAAAAAGATGTTCCTGTGTGACGATAATTTCTCATAATTGTAGTCATGTTGTCCCTCAGAAACTAGATAGCTTCCACCGATACGGCCACATCTGCTGGAGTGATTGCACAAAGAAACAAATTGTTTTTGTATATGAAACGTCCTGGAGTTACTGCATGTCATATTTTAAGGCGAAAAGCAATGGTGCTCTGCTGATATTTAGAAATACGGTGGTGGAACAAACCATGAAAGTGCTGCAAGATACAAAAGGCAGATTTGTTGAATGGGTAGATAGCTTGAACAATGTGCAATATATTATAGCAACCGTGTACAGGCCTAATAAGGGCCAACTGTGCTTTCTGCACAGTTCTGTTATGAGGCTGGTAAACTTTGTAAAGCAGGGTAATTTGATTGTTTGCTAGGACTTTAATAGTATCACTGAGACAGAAGTAGACTGCATCCCCCTAGTGAGCTCCAGATGCTCTAGCTTTAACAACCGACTTTGGAAGTTGGAGCTTTAAAATGCATGGTGGGTATTACACACTACAGAACGAGACTTTACGTTTAATTCCCAAGCCCACAATAGCTATTTTCAAATAGATTTATTTCTCCCAGACAGACACACTTTACCAGTAACAAAAGGCACTACAAATAAGGATATTGAGTGGTCTGACCATGCTGCAATAACTCTCACCCTAGCCGAATGAGATGAGCAACATCAAGCCTTCATGCGGTGCAGCAACACGTATTTTATGTCACATTCAAAATACAAAGTGCTTATTGAGAGAGACATGAGGGAATTTCTGAAGTATAATGTGGGATCTGTTGAGCCAACGACCCTATGGAATGCCTATAAAATGTTTTCTAGGGGTATTGTGAGGAAACATGGTCACATTGACTAGAAATAAGGATGCAGGAAATATCAGGCCTTCTGGATAAGCTACAGAAACTTGAAGTAACAAATAAAACGTCTTCCTCTTCTGCTATGGCCACAGTTGTTATGACTGTGTGGCAGCAACTCCAACACTTACTTTTACACACACATGAACATAAATTATAGAAAACAAAAGCTCAATACTATGCCCAAGGCAATAACGCCGGAAAATTGCTGGCAGCCAAGTTGAAAGACTGGGATGCTACAAAAGGATTGGAGGACTAAACTATGTGGCCCTAGAGACATAGCCAACTGATTTAAAGATTTTTTATTCCTCACTCTACAGTATAATTTAAATCAGGACCCCTTCACCGCCACATCTCAGAAATAGGCCATTGAAGCCTTCATGACTGCTTCTGAACTCTCTGTACTTACACAAGTTTAAATAGTGACACTAAACAAACACATAACACCACAGGAAATCTCACAAGTCATATGTTCCTTGCTGTCCGGGAAATCCCCGGGCCATGAAAGCTTGCGGAATGAGTTTTATGAACTATTTCAGAATATCCAAGCCAAGTTATGAAGAGAGCTATGAGGTCAGGTTCCTTCCCTGCTGAAAAACAGGAAGCTTTGGTGGTCACTCTAACTTAAGAGAGAGAGAGAGAGAGAGAGCGCATGTAGAAGTTTGGTTATGTTACATCGACGATGTTCTAATAATTTGGAAGGGTTCCCAATCCTCTTTTATTAAATTTGTCCAGAGTCTAAACGTAAATAACATTGGGTTGAAATTTACATATGAAATCAACTATGACAAATTGGCATTCCTGGATGTCCTGCTCTCGAAAGGTCCCGATGGTAGAATTGAGACTGAAGTCTTCAGAAAAGTCACGGCAACTAATTCCCTCTTGAGATGGGAGAGTAATCATCCGGTACCACTCAAGAGGGGGATACCACGTGGCCAATATCTGCGACTACAAAGGAATTGTTCGGATAAAAAAACCTTTCTGAGACAGGCAGACGACCTGAGACACAGGTTTCTGCAAAAGGGTTATCCGGACAATATCCTTAAAGAGGCATTCCAAAATGCCTTAAAAAATGAACGAAAAGATCTCTTGGTTCCAAGGGTTAAGGAGGATACTGACCATGCCATTAGGCATAACAACCTTTAGTAATGGTTCTGAGGCGGTGAGGAAGATTATTTCCCGGCATTGGGATACCCTACGAATGGATCCAGACATCATTGACGTGATTGATAGGGCACCGTCTATTACATTCAGAAAAGGTCGCTCCTTAAAAGATCGCCTACTCCGCAGTCATTTTTCAAACTTTAAGTTTCGCTTCGTTTATTGATGCATAGCTCCATCCCAGTGATAATTACAGTCAACCTAGTGACCTAATATAAAATTAATTAAAAAAAACAACTTTGTAAGCATTTTTGTAAACATTTTGTAAACAATTGTGTAAATGATTTTTGTAAATAAATTGTGTAAACATTTTTTGTAAACATTTCTTGTAAACATATTTTTAAGCATTGTTAATAATGTATTCCTACAAACAAAGATGTGCCATGACACATATCCCTCCCCCCATATTCCAATTCCTTTTCCAACATATTTCATTGCACTATGGGAAAGTGTAAATTGCTGCCTCCAACTCAGAACTAAAATCCTCTTACTTACTTATTTTACTATACTATCCTGCTAGAAATATCAATTTACTGTATCACATAGATAAGTGTTCAACATGTGATCGTAGTCCTTGTGTATACATTGACATATGCCCCGTTTAAATGTACATGTGATTGGTGCATAGCGGGTCTCTATCAGTGATGACCTTCACTGATAGCTAAGTCCCAATATTAAACAATCATGTTACACTTACCATTCTATTGTCCCTGCGATGTGATGCTACTTTGAATGGGTGTATACTCAAACACTCCCCTGAAGGTGTCATCGTACAGGGATCCGCCCAGCACCTTCCGGTGACTGGTCATGTGATGTGATCACATGACACTGGGTGGAGCTTTGCGGACTGAGCGCGCTATGGCTTTTAAATAGCCGGGCATGCGCAGTAGACTCCTGCACACGCCAGCCGCCTATCTGGGTGTCACTATGTCAGGACAACTAAGTATAGCAGCCACTGCTGTGCACCTCAATGAGTAACCTTACTACCTCCGTGCGTTGCTTGGATTGCTGCAATATTTATGTCCCCTGATGAATCCGCAAGACAGCGGAAGAAACACGTTGGGAATTTGACTACGGTTTACTTTCCAGGAGTGGATATTTAGGGACAGCTGTGGACCGTCCTTGTAAGGACGGGAGTCTGGGCATGAATAAGGTCAGTGTCAGGGCCTACTACGTCCGATCTCCCTCAATTAAAGCAGAAATGGGTCTTCAGGAACTGCTAAAAACATTCCATTTTTTTGCCTGAATGCCTTGTTGGTCCTACGATATGTTGCATTGTTGGGGTATATAAACATATTCGAGTGTTCTGGCAACGTGAGCACTATTATTTATGGGCACTGATCACTTATCTTGTGGCCCGTAACTACAGTTGTCGATAATATTTTGATACCTAATTGATTGTGTGCTTTGATCAACATCCTTGTGATTTGAAGCCAGATATCCCCCTGGTTGAGAACCATTTGATTACTTGTTGTTATGACACCCTCAAGTGTCAATATCGTCTACGATTATACACCAGTGGGTGTGAAACGATATTCAAACTTCTATTTGTGAGTGAATTTTATGCTTAATAACATTGAGAAAGTGTAATTAAAAGTTATATTTTAATCATTTTTCACCTTGCTTAGTTCTATTTTTGATTTTTGGTGATTGATACAGCCCTTGTATACATTGACGATTGTTGAGGGCCTCTGGATCTGATTAGTCACTCTCACTTAACCAGGGAAGTCCTCTGACTCACCCCATAACTTCCTATCTATATCTTTGTTAAATTCGCTTCTCAAAATATATCCATCTGATGTTAGGGTTGGGTCTGCTGATCCCTCATCTCACAAGTGCCGAACCATCTGGGTTTGTGAAATGCGCAATACAACACTAGGAGGGTGTTAAACATATAACACTATGTGGAGAGGTGGGGAGTTCCATTGTTGGTGTTGGCACTGGATGTCAAGAAGGTGTTCAACTGGGTATATTGGTCGTTCGCCTTCTCGGTGCATGAAAATATGGGAATGGCAGGGGACATATCGGGGCACATTTACCTATCCAGTGCGATCCCCGTGAGTGCATTGTCTGACCGGAATGCACATCTGCTGTGATTCACGAAGATCTTGTGCCTGATATCCTGCATCTGTCAATTTCCCGCTTAGGTCCGCCGGAGTTCACCTTCTTCTTCCTGCTGTATATAAGTGCATTGTCTTGTGACACGAATGTTAAATCCCTTGCTCAGTCTGAATCAGTCGGATCGTCCAACAGCCCGCCCCCCGATTTCTGTCGCATGAGAGCCAGTGCCGCTGCGCCAAAATACGATCGGGTGCAAAACAATTCCCTGTTAAATCCATGTCCTAGTGGCGCAAATCCCGAAAATGTTCTGAAGTATGACGTAAATGTCATCTGCGGACCCTTAGTAAGTAAGCATAACAAATCGGACTTAGCAGGGGTGTCCGCTCTCCCATTAATGTTTATACTCTCTATTGAACCCCTGTCTCTCAGACTTGCATATGTAATTAAAAGCATTGATAGAATAGAATAAAACTTTATTAATCCCGTTGGGAACTTGTTTTGTGCATCATTACTCCAGGCAAGGCATGAACAGTGTTTTACATAATAAACAACACATATAACATTACAATTACTACCTTAATTTTTTGGGGGGGTGTGGAGGGTTTTTTGGGCGGCTGACATTGTAATTTAGTCCTTCGCTTTCTCCACCGTATGGTTAAATATTTCTATTGCCTTCGGGATGAAGGAGGTTGTGGAACCTTGTGGTACGACAACACACTTGGCGGTCGAAATGACTTATGTTGCTCTGTTGCTGCAGTAGTGTGTCATGGATGGGTGCTGTTTATTGCAGTGGCATCAAATCTGGTTTGCCAGATGTCCTCTAATAGTCTCCCCAATGGTGCTCTAGGCTCTTCAGTAAACCTTGATAAGATGGTTCTTTTCTCTACTTTCTCTACTATTCTCAAGCTTGTCATGAACTTACACCCCCAGGTACTTGTAGGTGTTGACCTGATCTATTTCTCGCTCGTTGATCCTAATTGGTACTGCAGCCATTTTGTTCCTCTTTAGGTCGATTGCCATCTCCTATGCATTGTTGACATTGATTACTAGATTGTTGGAGAGGATGTGGGAAAAGGTGCTCCTTATCACATATTTTGTGAGAATGCTCTTGTGTACGCACTTTTGTGAAGAACACTGTTCGGCATGCATGTTTTCCGATAAGTTAGCAGATGTACGGAACATCTGCAATGTGTTCTTCACTATGTTCTTTCAATGTGTTCTTTCAGTGAAAACATCTGCAAACATCTGTAATGTGTTCTTCTTTAGTGTTCTTTCAATGTGTTCTTTCAGTGAAAAATGCTCGAGTCTCCCATTGACTTCAATGGGGTTCGTTATTTGATACGAGCACTCGAGCATCGGGAAAAGTTCAACTCGAGTAACGAGCACTCGAGCATTTTAGTGCTCGCCCATCGCTAATCATAATAAATCATATCAATACATATAAAATATACGATCACAGATCAATACCAAATTAAATACATACACTGAACCATAAGGTTCCTACCTCAAATAAAATAATCTGCATCCCAACTAGAGATGAGCGAGCACTAAAATGCTCGGGTACTCGTTATTCGAGACGAACTTTTCCCGATGCTCGAGTGCTCGTCTCGAATAACGAGCCCCATTGAAGTCAATGGGAGACTCGAGCATTTTTCAAGGGGACCAAGGCTCTGCACAAGGAAGCTTGGCCAAACACCTGGGAACCTCAGAAAAGGATGGAAACACCACGGAAATGGACAGGAAACAGCAGGGGCAGCATGCATGGATGCCTCTGAGGCTGCTTAATCGCACCATTATGCCAAAATTATGGGCAACAGCATGGCCATGACAGAGTGACAGAATGAAGCTAGATAGCATGTAAAACATCCAATAATTGACCCTGACACTATAGGGGACGGCATGCAGAGGCAGCGGCAGCAGCGGCAGGCTAGAGAGTGGCATGGCGACATACCCTAAATGGACTCAGGCTTCAAACCAATGGGTGGCAGAGAGGAACCAAAGGAGGTGAGCAAGAAGCGCTCAAATAATATCGGTACATGATAAAAGTTTGCCAGTATATTTTGTGGATTACACAGCAGGGTGGCGACAAAGTTAACATGGAAGCCATGAAAACAACCCAAAATTCTGCCTGACACAGCTCGTTTGATAAGGGGACCATGTATGGAGGCAGTGAACTAGTAGTAGATTAAAGGTGCTGCAGTTAAAACTATGTTAGTTGGATCTTGGCATGGAGCTGGCGCTCCGCTGCCAGGCGAGCTTTCACCAATCCAAGCCCCTGTCTCTAGGCTACTCCCCAAACAGCACTTCTAAGAACCTTTTGTATAAGATCAAGTGTAGTAGCGTTCTTATAAGTTTGGGGTATGGCGGGTGAGGGGAATGTAAACAGATGCGCAAGAAGCGCATGATGCGCATGGAGCTGGCGCTCCGCTGCCAGGTGAGCTTTCGCCAATCCAAGCCCCTGTCTCTAGGCTACTCCCCAAACAGCACTTCTAAGAACCTTTTGTATAAGATCAAGTGTAGTAGCGTTCTTATAAGTTTGGGATATGGCGGATGAGGGGAATGTAAACAGATGCGCAAGAAGCGCTGAAATAATATCGGTAAATGATAAAAGTTTGCCAGTATATTTTGTGGATTACACAGCAGGGTGGCGACAAAGTTAACAAGTTTGATGTGGAATGCCCTGTAATAGCTCTTGGGCGGTGTGCCTTTTATCGCCTAGGCTCAGCAGTTTGAGCACCGCCTGCTGTCGCTTAGCGACGGCACTGCTGCTGTGCCTAGAGCTACCGACTGATGGCGCCATGGCCACGGATGGTAATTCGGAGGAGGAGGAGGTGGAGGAGGGGTGGGAGGAGGAGGAGGTATACTAGGCCTTTGAGACCTGGACCGAGGTAGGCCCCGCAATTCTCTGCGTCGGCAGTATATGACCAGCCCCAGGGTCAGACTCGGTCCCAGCCTGCACCAAGTTAAGTGTAGCAGCGTTCTTATAAGTTTGGGATATGGCGGGTGAGGGGAATGTAAACAGATGCGCAAGAAGCGCATGATGCGCATGGAGCTGGCGCTCCGCTGCCAGGCGAGCTTTCGCAAATCCAAGCCCCTGTCTCTAGGCTACTCCCCAAACAGCACTTCTAAGAACCTTTTGTATAAGATCAAGTGTAGTAGCTTTCTTATAAGTTTGGGATATGGCGGGTGAGGGGAATGTAAACAGATGCGCAAGAAGCGCTGAAATAATATCGGTAAATGATAAAAGTTTGCCAGTATATTTTGTGGATTACACAGCAGGGTGGCGACAAAGTTAACAAGTTTGATGTGGAATGCCCTGTAATAGCTCTTGGGCGGTGTGCCTTTTATCGCCTAGGCTCAGCAGTTTGAGCACCGCCTGCTGTCGCTTAGCGACGGCACTGCTGCTGTGCCTAGAGCTACCGACTGATGGCGCCATGGCCACGGATGGTAATTCGGAGGAGGTGGAGGAGGGGTGGGAGGAGGAGGAGGTATACTAGGCCTTTGAGACCTGGACCGAGGTAGGCCCCGAAATTCTCTGCGTCGGCAGTATATGACCAGCCCAAGGGTCAGACTCGGTCCCAGCCTGCACCAAGTTAAGTGTAGTAGCGTTCTTATAAGTTTGGGATAAACAGATGCGCAAGAAGCGCTGAAATAATATTGGTAAATGATAAAAGTTTGCCAGTATATTTTGTGGATAACACAGCAGGGTGGCGACAAGTTAACAACTTTGATGTGGAATCCATGAAAACAACCCAAATTTCTGCCTGACACACCTCGTTTGATAAGGGAACGATGTATGGAGGCAGCTATATGGACGACTTTTGGAGGTAGCAATGGAGACAACGTGTGGAGGCTGCTATGGAGACAATTTAATTTGGATAGTGCCTGTATGTGGCAGTCCAAAAAAGTTTTCAAACCAGAGGAGCAGGTAGGTGGCCCTCCAGAAAAATGAAATAGATTGAGTGCCTGTATGTGGCAGTCCAAATAAGTTTTCAAACCAGAGGAGCAGGTAGGTGGCCCTCCAGAAAAATGAAATAGATTGAGTGCCTGTATGTGGCAGTCCAAAAAAGTTTTCAAACCAGAGGAGCAGGTAGGTGGCCCTCCAGAAAAATTGAATAGATTGAGTGCCTGTATGTGGCAGTCCAAAAAAGTTTTCAAACCAGAGGAGCAGGTAGGTGGCCCTCCAGAAAAATTGAATAGATTGAGTGCCTGTATGTGGCAGTCCAAAAAAGTTTTCAAACCAGAGGAGCAGGTAGGTGGCCCTCCAGAAAAATTGAATAGATTGAGTGCCTGTATGTGGCAGTCCAAAAAACTTTTCAAACCAGAGGAGCAGGTAGGTGGCCCTCCAGTAAAATGGAATAGATTGAGTGCCTGTATGTGGCAGTCCAAAAAAGTTTTCAAACCAGAGGAGCAGGTAGGTGGCCCTCCAGAAAAATGGAATAGATTGAGTGCCTGTATGTGGCACTCCCAAAAATTGTTTAAAACAGAGGACCGGGTCGGTGGCCCTCCAGAAAAATTAAATGCATAAAGTACTATAGCTAGAGCCAGTGGGCCCTGTCAAAAAATAGCCAGTTTCCTCTGCTTTACTGTACAAAGAGGAGGAGAAGGAGGAAAATGAGGAGGAGGAGGAGTGGATAAATTATTCAGGTTGAGCTTCCTTCACCTGGTGGAGATTGGAAATTATGAGAAATCCAGGCTTTATTCATCTTAATAAGCGTCAGCCTGTCAGCGCTGTTAGTCGACAGGCGTGTACGCTTAGCGGTGATGATGCCACCAGCTGCACTGAAAACCCGCTCCGACAAGACGCTAGCGCTAGGGCAGGCAAGAACCTCCAAGGCGTACAGCGCCAGTTCGTGCCACATGTCCAGCTTTGAAACCCAGTAGTTGTAGGGAGCTGTGTGATCATTTAGGATGATGGTATGTTCAGCTACGTACTCCCTCACCATCTTTCTGTAAAGATCAGCCCTACTCTGCCGAGACTGGGGACAGGTGACAGTGTCTTGCTGGGGTGACATAAAGCTGGCAAAAGCCTTGTAAAGCGTACCCTTGCCAGTGCTGGACAAGCTGCCTGCTCGCCTACTCTCCCTCGCTACTTGTCCCGCAGAAGTACGCCCTCTGACGCTAGCGCTGTCAGAAGGGAAATACTGTTTCAGCTTGTGCACCAGGGCCTGCTGGTATTCATGCATTCTCACACTCCTTTCCTCTCCAAGGATGAGAGTGGAAAGATTTTGCTTGTACCGTGGGTCCAGGAGAGTGAACACCCAGTAATCGGTGCTGGAATAAATTCTTTGAACGCGAGGGTCACTGGATAGGCAGCCTAGCATGAAATCTGCCATATGCGCCAGAGTACCAATGCGTAAGAATTCACTCCCCTCACTGGCCTGACTGTCCATTTCCTCCTCCTCCAACTCCTCCACCTCCTCTTCTTCTGCCCATACACGCTGAACAGTGAAGGACTCAACAATGGTCCCCTCTTGTGTCTCGCCAACATTCTCCTCCTCTTCCTCCTCATCCTCCTCCACCTCCACCTCCTCCGATATGCGCTGAGAAACAGACCTAAGGGTGCTTTGGCTATCAACAAGGGAATCTTCTTCCCCCGTCTCTTGTGACGAGCGCAAAGCTTCCGACTTCATGCTGACCAGAGAGTTTTTCAACAGGCCAAGCAGTGGGATGGTGAGGCTGATGATGGCGGCATCGCCACTGACCATCTGTGTTGACTACTCAAAGTTACTCAGCACCTGACAGATATCAGACATCCACGTCCACTCCTCATTGTAGACTTGAGGAAGCTGACTGACCTGACTACCAGTTCTGGTGGAAGTTGACATCTGGCAGTCTACAATCGCTCGGCGCTGCTGGTAAACTCTGGATAACATGGTCAGTGTTGAATTCCACCTCGTGGGCACGTCGCACAACAGTCGGTGAGCGGGCAGTTGGAGGCGGCGTTGCGCTGCCCTGAGAGTGGCAGCATCTGTGCTGGACTTTCTGAAATGCGCACAGATGCGGCGCACCTTCGTGAGCAAATCAGACAGATTGGGGTATGTCTTGAGGAAACGCTGAACTATCAGATTTAACACATGGGCCAGGCATGGCACATGTGTCAGTCTGCCGAGTTGCAGAGCCGCCACCAGGTTACGGCCGTTGTCACACACAACCATGCCTGGCTTCAGGTTCAGCGGTGCCAGCCACAGATCAGTCTGCGCCGTGATGCCCTGTAATAGTTCTTGGGCGGTGTGCCTTTTATCGCCTAGGCTCAGCAGTTTGAGCACCGCCTGCTGTCGCTTAGCGACGGCACTGCTGCTGTGCCTAGAGCTACCGACTGATGGCGCCATGCCCACGGATGGTAGTTCGGAGGAGGAGGTGGAGGAGGGGGTGGGAGGAGGCATAGTAGGCCTGAAAGACCTGGACCGAGGTAGGCCCCGCAATCCTCGGCGTCGGCAGTATATGACCAGCCGCAGGGTCAGACTCGGTCCCAGCCTCCACCAAGTTAACCCAATGTGCCGTCAGCGATATATAGTGGCCCTGCCCGTCAGCACTCGTCCACATGTCCGTGGTCAGGTGGACCTTGTCAGAAACGGCGTTGGTCAGGGCACGGATGATGTTGTCTGACACGTGCTGGTGCAGGGCTGGGACGGCACATCGGGAAAAGTAGTGGCGACTGGGGACCGAATACCGAGGGGCGGCCGCCGCCATGAGGTTGCGAATGGCCTCGGTCTCTACTAGCCTATAGGGCAGCATCTCCAGGCTAAGCAATCTGGAGATGTGGACATTAAGGGCTTGGGCGTGCGGGTGGGTTGCACTATATTTGCGTTTCCGCTCCAGCGTCTGGGGTATGGAGAGCTGAACGCTGGTGGATGCTGTGGAGGATCGTGGAGGCGACGATGGGGTTTTTGTGGCAGGGTCCTGGGCAGGGGGCTGACTATCAGCTGACACAGGGGAAGGAGCAGTGGTGTGCACGGCCGGAGGTGAACGGGCTTGTTGCCACTGAGTGGGGTGTTTAGCATTCATATGCCTGCGCATACTGGTGGTAGTTAAGCTATTAGTGGTGGAACCCCTGCTGATCCTGGTTTGGCAAATGTTGCACGCCACAGTCCGTCGGTCATCCGGTGTTTCCTTAAAGAACCTCCAGACTTCTGAAAATCTAGCCCTCGCCGCAGGAGCCCTCGCCACGGGAGCTTCACTAGTTGACACATTTGGCGCTGATGCACCAGCTCTGGCCCTGCCTCTCCGTCTGGCCCCACCACTGCCTCTCCCAACCTGTTCTGGTTGAGGACTCTCCTCCGTCTCAGAAGCACTGTGTTCACCCGGCCTATCAACCCAGCTTGGGTCTGTCACCTCATCATCCTCCCATCCCTCAGTCTGCTCCCCCCTCGGACTTCCTGCCCTGACAACAACTTCCCCACTGTCTGACAACCGTGTCTCCTCATTGTCGGACACCTCTTTACACACTTCTTCCACTACGTCAAGAAGGTCATCATCACCCACAGACTGCGACTGGTGGAAAACCTGGGCATCGGAAAATTGCTCAGCAGCAACCGGACAAGTGGTTTGTGACTGTGGGAAGGGTCCAGAAAACAGTTCCTCAGAGTATGCCGGTTCAAATGGCAAATTTTTCTGGGGGGGGGCAGACTGGGGGGGAGGAGGCTGAGGTGCAGGAGCTGGAGGAGTGCCGATTTCGGTGACATGGGTGGACTGCGTGGAAGACTGACTGGTGGACAAATTGCTCGAAGCATTGTCGGCAATCCACGACATCACCTGTTCGCACTGTTCTGGCCTCAACAGTGCTCTACCACGAGTCCCAGTAACTTCAGACATGAACCTAGGGAGTGTAGCTCTGCGGCGTTCACCTGCTCCCTCATAAGCAGGTGGTGTCTCACCCCGCCCAGGACCACGGCCTCTGACCCCTGCAGTAGTTGGACGCCCACGTCCCCGCCCTCGTCCTCTACCCCTAGCCCTCGGGTTAAACATTTTGAAAATAAAAGTTATAACTTTAATTTTTTTTTAACTTTTTTTTGTGTTTTTTAGTTTTTTTTTGTGTTTTTTAGTTTTTAAAACCAAACGATGCTATCCTATTGCTATGGCTATTTTCTAGCCAAGTATGAAAGCACACTGCTATGCCAGATGAGATGACGCTGAGTTATTAAAAAAATAAACGTAAAATAAAAAAGGAAATGGCAGACTGTGCCTAATTGAAATCCAACCCCTAATAAATTTTCCCACTTCGGTCTTTGCGATGGATATGTGCGTCACTAAGCGCAAAACACAGCGGTCGCAAGTCTCACTACAAATTGCTCACAATTTGCTAGTAGATGCACTGCAGCAAGGACAGCCACCAGCAGATCAACCAGAAATCAAATATATATAACGCTACTGTAGGCGTAAGTAAGCCGTTTGGATTCTCCTATGGCTATTTTCTAGCCAAGTATGAAAGCACACTGATGAGATGACGCTGAGTTATGAAAAAATAAACGTAAAATAAAAAGAAACTGCCAGACTGTGACTAATTTAAATCAAACCCCTAATATATTTTCCCACTTTGGTGTTTGAGGTGGATATGTGTGTCACTAAGAGCTAAACACAACGGTAGCAAGTCCCCCTGCAAATTCCTCACAATATGGTACTAGCTGCCAGCAAGCCCAGCCACAAGCAAACAAACAAAAAAAAAGTATAACGTTATTGTAGCCCTAAGAAGGGCTGTTGGGTTCTTGTTGAATCACTCCTGCCTAACACTATTCTAATAGAACACCCTAACGCTTTCCATGACCAGCAGCAGCTCTCTCCCTAGCGGCATCCAGACACAGAATGATCCGAGCAGCGCGGGCAGCGGCTAGTCTATCCCAGGGTCACCTGATCTGGCCAGCCAACCACTGCTATCGACGTGTAAGGGTACCACGTCATGCTGGGTGGAGTGCAGAGTCTCCTAGCTTGTGATTGGCTCTGTTTCTGGCCGCCAAAAAGCAAAACGGCGGGAGCTGCCATTTTCTCGAGCGGGCGAAGTATTCGTCCGAGCAACGAGCAGTTTCGAGTACGCTAATGCTCGAACGAGCATCAAGCTCGGACGAGTATGTTCGCTCATCTCTAATCCCAACCCCTTATTATCCCCTTCAATACTTATCTCCTTATACAACCTAACAAACCCACCCCTGCCCCAACTAACCCCACGAACAAACAAAGAACAAAAACTAAACAAAGAAAACAAAACAAAAACATTGCATCCCCGCCCATCTTTCTCCCTTCCACCCCACATATACCAGTAGATCTGCTCCAAAATGAATTTCTCATCCTGACAAAAATAGATGGATGTCCAAAATCGCCATTTTGGCCTAAATTTTTTTAACCCCTCTCTCCCTTCCTTCATCTTTGCAGAGCCTTCAGCCTGAATACTATAATTAAACATTCTTATCAAAGACATAACTGACAGTGGATTATTTGACATCCAAAGTTTAACTATAGAGAACGTGCAAAAAATAGTAATTTCTTTACCATATACTTCCACTCTTGAGAAATCTCATTTTCTATTACTCCCAAAATACAGCTTTTCAGATCAAATACAATCTCTATATCAATAAACTTTCTCATTTCTTCAATTCCCCTACAAAAAGCTCTTACCTTGCAGCAATACCAGAGTAGGTGAACATCATCCACCCCCTCCAAACCACATATTTTACATTTATGCTTCCGGGAGGAAAATTTTGAACGTTTTTTCGGGGGAAAATATGCTCTATACAACAAAAAGAGTTGCGCAAGTCTGTGTGCCGGATTTTTTAAAAGCCTATCTATATCCCTAATTGCAATAACCCACAGTTGATCATCTAAAACACCTATCTCCTTCATCCATCCACCCAATTCTTTCTTTATTGGATATTTCCTCTCCTTCATACCAGCATTTTAAAAATAACTTTCTCTTAAACTTAACACCCAAAGATGATTACTTGGGGCATATTACCTCATCCGCATCTGCAAAGGAGATGAGTGGAAAATGCCTTCAATACTTGTGATGGACACTTTGAGTACCTCGTCATGCCATTTGGACTTTGTAGCGTTCCAATGATATTTCAGGAGTTTGTCAACAACATTTTCAGAGACTTGCTATATACCTGCGTCGTGGTCTACCTCGATGATATTCTGCTGTTCTGTACGGACCTTGAGTCCCACCTGGCCCACATACCTGGTTTATGCTAAACTTGAGAAGTGCCAGTTTCATCAGAAGAGCCTTCCGTTCCTCAGGTTCATCATCTCCAACAAAGGCCTACAGATAGATCCCACTAAGTTGTCTGCAGTTCTCCAGTCGCCTCACCCAGTAGGACTTTGTGCTAACCAGAGATTCCTGGGCTTTGCCAATTACTACCAGCGATTTATACCACACTTCTTCTCTCTGGTATCTTCTATTGTGGAGCTGACCAAGAAGAACTCCATTTCTAAACTTTGGCCTCCGGCAGCTGAAGAGGCTTTCGCTAAGCTGAAGTCCGCCTTCACCTCTGCTCCAGTTCCACAGTCTTCTGCAGTTAGGAATTACTTCATTGGAGACCAAGTATTACTGGCCATAATACCGACTTTAGAAGAGCGTTGCTATCATTTGGAGGGAGCTCACTTTATGGGATTTTGCGGGCTCCTGCACTTCATGTGCCAGAAAAAAGCCAGCTCATCTCAAGCCTTCCGGTCTTCTTTTGCCGTAGCTGATACCCAGCTGCCCATGGACTCATGTGGCTATGGGCTTTAATAGGAACCTTCCATCTTCCTCTGGTAATACCGTCATATGGGTGGTAACTGACCAGTTCTCCAATATGTGCCACTTTGTTCCTCTGCCAGGTGTGCCTTCAGCGTTAGTCTGCTCTTCCTGCATATGTTCCGGCTTCATGGACTACCTCCACGTATCGTCTCAGACCGTGGGGTCCAGTTTGTTTCCATGTTAAGCTGGATGATTCTTTTGCTTATCATCCTCAGTCTAATGGACAAGTTCAATCAGACCCCGGGCTGTTCGGCACTTTGTCTCCGTTGGAGAGGATGACTGGTCCTCCCTGCTGCTTTGGGCAGAGTTCTCTTACAGCTCCTTGGAATCTGAGTCTACCAGCTCTGCTCGCTTTTTCATTGTCTATGGACAGCACCCACGCCATGCTCTGCCTCTTTCTGTGCCCTCGGATGTTCCAGCTGTAGAAGAGATGTCCCCTGCAGGATATTTGTGTTTCTTTAAATATCAGCAGAAAAACGAGCTAGTCAAATCATTACTTGAAAAAACACATATCTTTTTATTCGTAATATTCCAAGTCAGACATATAAATATACACACAAGTCATATTAAAAATATACCAAGGGAACCAAGTGTCCCGGATGACAATTGGGACCACACAGAGTACCAGAACGGCCCCCTCCGTCTAAAGCCCCGAAGGTAAACAATATGTAAATAAATATGATAGTTTATGCCCGGTAATAGGGCCAACAAGGCGAGAAAGGGGTAAGTGACAGTGCAACCATAGCCTGTTTAATACCCCGGAGGTACCTTCCGGAGTATGTAGTTAATGGCTTAGCATATTGCACTTACCCGCGGGCATGGTGACAAAGGGCAGACAGGAGGAAGACCGAGCAGGCACACCCCGACGCGCGTTTCGCTGATGCTTCGTCAGGAGGTGAAGAGTGTGTGTTGTGTCCTCCTATATATACATCTAACCGGCGCATCCGCTTAAAGACGCGCCCACCGCGTGACGCGTCGGTCCACTGAGGTTGCGCACCGGGCATACGTCACCATGGTGCGCCCGACCCGATCACGTGGTCAGGTCGTCGCTGCCATGGAGACGCATCCCGTCTGTGTGCACTCCCCCATGGACCGGCGCGGCGCACGCACCTAGGCGCGTCAGCAGAGCGTCGATATGTACATAGCAGGTACATATAAATACAATACAATCAAATGATAAAAGAGCCTGTGGATACTTGGCGCTAAAGGGTTTGGAAGGCAGGAAAACAAAGTAATTAGTCAATATGCTTTGTGCATACATTATCCAATTATTCCATCTATAATCAGACCCTTGTGCTGGATGAGCGAAAGCACATACATGTTCATTATACAGTGAGTGCATAAAAAACATACTTATAATTACACAGAACGAAAATAATAAACAGATACACCGGTACATTCATATATTAGTGTATAACAGAGTACCTTTGAACTTTATATTCTGGAGACCCAAAAGAAATATCTCAAGTGTCCTAGTGTATATAAAAGCGAAAAGACATTGCCATAATGTAAAGTGCATAATGTACTTTGTGCATAGAGTATAAATAGTTAAAATGTTAAAAAGGGGCCACCTTTCATATAAAACCCTACATAAACAGTCAATGTGAGATGAAGTGTTATATAAGTGCAAGAAAGTGCACGTGCCAAGATCATAGATCGTGAAGGAAAAGAGGGAAGGCCATCATAAACACCTGTTACAACCCGTATGGATGGCTAAAAAAATAATGACAGTGCCAAAACATAAAAACAAAAAACACACAAAAACCTAAACATACGGAGAACATATTGCATGTATTCATATAAATAATGGGACATAAATATATAAGTATATACTATGCCCCCCAAGAGTTATAATTAAGAAGTATGTATATATGAAATATAACACTGTCGCCACTCAGATGCTTAGCTTCTTCTTAAAAGTGCCGGGAATCCCAAAACGGAAAAACTGTGTGTAGATCGAACTGTGTTTATAAGAACATGTGTGTTATCTACAGGCAAAGAAAAAGACACAAATTAGACACAACATCAAAGTACTAGACAAACATTATAAAAAAGGTTTAAAGCTAGTTGCCTCGTTGAGACCCTTTGGTTGTATGGTATCCAGGAGGGTGATCCACCTCAATTCTTTTTGCAGGAGTCTTTTCTTCCCGTCACCCCCCCCTAAGTCCCATAAGGACCCTATCTATTCCACGTACTGTGAGTCCATTTGGGTTACAGTTATGTTTCTCCCGAAAATGTTTAGGGACCGGCTGCAGTTTGAAGTCTTTTGGAAGACCCGAGCTATTATCCAGACTGGCTGCTCTAATGCTCCGCACATGTTCGAGGACCCTTACCTTTAGGGGTCTCGTCGTCATACCAACATATAGCTTTCCACAGGGACAGCGCAAACAGTAGATCACCAACTCTGTATTGCAGTTGATGTGATACAGAATTTTATATTCCTTCTCTGCACAGGAGTCGGTGAACCCCTGTGTGCGCTCCATGTATTGACAGGCCTTACATTTCCCGCAACAGTATGACCCCCATTTTGGGCCGGTTCTCCCTAGCCAGCTCTTCTCTACATGGGGAACATAATGGCTCCGTACCAGCATATCACGCAAGTTGCGTGACTTGCGCCACGTGATTGATGGATCTTTAGTGAGACACTGTATTAGATCCTTGTCTGACTGTAATACGGACCAATGCCTGTCAATAATCTCCCTAAAGCCTCTCCATTGGGAATTAAAGTTAGTAATTAGTCTCACAGTTTCGGTTGCATTTCGCTTCTTGGGTTTACTTACCAGAAGGGAGCTGCGAGTTTCTCCCTTAGCCCGGTTGTATCCTTGTTGGATGGTAGCTTCTCTATAGCCTCTGTCCCGAAAGCGTTTGGTCAAATCGCTAGCCTGCTTTTCGAAGGCTTGGTCGCTGGAGCAAATCCGTCTCATTCTTAAAAATTGTCCCACTGGGATAGCTTTCTTGGACTGTGGATAGTGGGAGAAGGAGGCATGAAGGAGGGAATTCACGGATGTCTCTTTCCGAAAGACATCGGTGGTAACAAATCCTTCTGTGTTTTTTCCAATAAGGACATCCAAAAACTCTATCTGGTCCTGACTGTACTTCCAGGTGAGTTTGATGTTCTGTTGGTTGACGTTGAGGCCCTGCAAAAATAAATCCAAATCAGTATCGGCACCCTGCTAAATGAATAGTATATCATCTATATACCTTGTCCACGAGATAACGGTGTCATAACCGGGGGTATTGTCGACGACTTCTCTCTCCCACAGCCCCAGGAAAAGATTGGCATATGAGGGGGCGCAAGTCGCCCCCATTGCCGTTCCCTGGAGCTGTATGAAAAATCGGTCGCGAAAGGTGAAAAAATTGTGTTTCAAAATGAAATCCAAAAGGAGTATGATATACTCCACCAAGTCAGTGTCCAAATTGGACATTTCTAAAAAATACCTCGACGCCCGCATCCCGTGGTCATGGCATATAGATGTGTACAGGGCCTCAACGTCACATGTAACCAGCCACATATCATGATCTAAGTGAACTCCCTCCAGACGGCGCAGGACATCCGTGGTGTCCTTAACAAAAGAGGGGAGTGTTTCCACACAATTTTGCAGGAAAAAATCTATAAATTGGCATACTTTTTCGCATAACCCCCCCATTCCCGATACAATCGGCCTACCTGGGGGTTTTATGGCATTTTTATGGACCTTGGGTAGTAGATAGAAGGTCGGTATAATTGGAAAATCCACCGAAAGGCCCATCTTCATTTTAGGTCCAATTATGTGATTCTCCACTCCCATCTGTAACAAAAAATCCATTTCTTTCTTAAAACTTGACAGGGGATTAGAAGGTAACTTCCTGTAACATTGTGGCATATTCAATTGTCGGAAAACCTCCTCCTCGTACATCTCTGTTGGCCAGATCACAACATTGCCCCCCTTATCCGCAGGTTTAATCACTATATCCCTGCGTTGGCTAAGTTCTCTAATGGCTCGTCTCTGTGCTGGGGTGATATTATCCTGTGAAATTTTTCCGGATATCATTTTCAAATCCCTCTTAACCAGTTTAGTAAAAATCTCAACTGCAGGGCACAGGGTTAAAGGGGGGCAATGTTGCGAGCGGCGATAAAGATGCACGGGGAGGTGACGTTGAGGCCCTGTACACATCTATATGCCATGACCACGGGATGCGGGCGTCGAGGTATTTTTTAGAAATGTCCAATTTGGACACTGACTTGGTGGAGTATATCATGCTCCTTTTGGATTTCATTTTGAAACACAATTTTTTCACCTTTCGCGACCGATTTTTCCTACAGCTCCAGGGAACGGCAATGGGGGCGACTTGCGCCCCCTCATATGCCAATCTTTTCCTGGGGCTGTGGGAGAGAGAAGTCGTCGACAATACCCCCGGTTATGACGCCGTTATCTCGTGGTCAAGGTATATAGATGATATACTATTCATTTGGCAGGGTGCCGATACTGATTTGGATTTATTTTTGCAGGGCCTCAACGTCAACCAACAGAACATCAAACTCACCTGGAAGTACAGTCAGGACCAGATAGAGTTTTTGGATGTCCTTATTGGAAAAAACACAGAAGGATTTGTTACCACCGATGTCTTTCGGAAAGAGACATCCGTGAATTCCCTCCTTCATGCCTCCTCCTCCCACTATCCACAGTCCAAGAAAGCTATCCCAGTGGGACAATTTTTAAGAATGAGACGGATTTGCTCCAGTGACCAAGCCTTCGAAATGCAGGCTAGCGATTTGACCAAACGCTTTCGGGACAGAGGCTATAGAGAAGCTACCATCCAACAAGGATACAACCGGGCTAAGGGAGAAACTCGCAGCTCCCTTCTGGTAAGTAAACCCAAGAAGCGAAATGCAACCGAAACTGTGAGACTAATTACTAACTTTAATTCCCAATGGAGAGGCTTTAGGGAGATTATTGACAGGCATTGGTCCGTATTACAGACAGACAAGGATCTAATACAGTGTCTCACTAAAGATCCATCAATCACGTGGCGCAAGTCACGCAACTTGCGTGATATGCTGGTACGGAGCCATTATGTTCCCCATGTAGAGAAGAGCTGGCTAGGGAGAACCGGCCCAAAATGGGGGTCATACTGTTGCGGGAAATGTAAGGCCTGTCAATACATGGAGCGCACACAGGGGTTCACCGACTCCTGTGCAGAGAAGGAATATAAAATTCTGTATCACATCAACTGCAATACAGAGTTGGTGATCTACTGTTTGCGCTGTCCCTGTGGAAAGCTATATGTTGGTATGACGACGAGACCCCTAAAGGTAAGGGTCCTCGAACATGTGCGAAGCATTAGAGCAGCCAGTCTGGATAATAGCTCGGGTCTTCCAAAAGACTTCAAACTGCAGCCGGTCCCTAAACATTTTCGGGAGAAACATAACTGTAACCCAAATGGACTCACAGTACGTGGAATAGATAGGGTCCTTATGGGACTTAGGGAAGGGGTGACGGGAAGAAAAGACTCCTGCAAAAAGAATTGAGGTGGATCACCCACCTGGATACCATACAACCAAAGGGTCTCAACGAGGCAACTAGCTTTAAACCTTTTTTATAATGTTTGTCTAGTACTTTGATGTTGTGTCTAATTAGTGTCTTTTTCTTTGCCTGTAGATAACACACATGTTCTTATAAACACAGTTCGATCTACACACAGTTTTTCCGTTTTGGGATTCCCGGCACTTTTAAGAAGAAGCTAAGCATCTGAGTGGCGACAGTGAATATACTAGCACCTGCCCGCGCTGATCGGATCATTCTCTGTCTGGATGCCGTTAGGGAGAGAACTGCTGCTGGTCATGGACAGCGTTAGGGTGTTCTATTAGATTAGTGTTAGGCAGGAGTGATTCTACAAGAACCCAACAGCCCTTCTTAGGACTACAATAGCGTTATATTTTATTTTTTTTTAATTTTCTTGTGGCTGGACTTGCGAACGTTCTATTTAGCTCATAGTAACACACATATCCATCTCAAACACCTAAGTGAGACAGTTTATTAGGGGTTTGATTGAAAAGGCAGTCTACCCATTTTTTTTTTTTTTCAAAACTAAAAGTCACAGGCACAGCACAAAATCCTGTTGTGTGCTGTCGGTGTGGGTTAGAAACTAGCCATAGAAATCATCATATTCTGTGGTTGCTGTGTGATTTCTTCTGTTTTGTTCTATAAAAAAATTAAAAAACACAAAAAAAATAAAAAATAAAAAAAACAAAAAAAACACAAAAAAAAACGAGGGCTAGGGGTAGAGGAAGTGGGCTTCCAACTACTGCAGGGGTCAGAGGCCATGGTCCTGGGCAGGGTGAGACCCCACCTGCTGATGAGGGAGCAGGGGAACGCTGCAAAGCTACACTCCCTAGCTTCATGTCTCATGTTACTGGGACTCATGGTAGAGCACTGTTGAGGCCAGAACAGTGTGAACAGGTGATGTTGTGGATTGCAGACAATGGGGCACATTTACTTACCCGGCCCATTCGCGATCCAGCGGCGCGTTCTCTGCACAGGATTCGGGTCCGGCTGGGATTTAAGATGGTAGTTCCTCCGCCGTCCACCAGGTGGCGCTGCAGCGCCGAAAATAATCTTAACGCCCCGGAATGCACCATCCCATAGAAGGTGAAGGTGAGCGCTCCCCAAGCGACACATTTTCGGTTTTTAAATGCGGCGGTTTTTCCGAATACGTCGGGTTTTCGTTCGGCCACGCCCCCCCGATTTCTGTCGCGCGCATGCCGGCCCCGATGCGCCACAATCCGATCGCGTGCGCCAAAAACCCGGGGCAATTCATGTACAAGCGGCGCAAATCGGAAATATTCGGGTAACACGTCGGGAAAACGCGAATCGGGCCCTTAGTAAATGACCCCCAATGTTTCTAGCTATTTGTACACCAGTCAGTATTCCACGCAGTCCACCCATGTTACCCAAGCTCCTCCAGCTCCTCCACCTCAACCACCTTCCCCCCCAGTCTGCCCCCTCCCAGGAAAATTTGGCATTTGAACCGGCATACTCTGAGGAACTGTTTTCTGGACCCTTCCCAGAGTCACAAACAATTTGTCTGGTTGCTGCTGAGCTCTTTCCCGATCCCCAGGTTTTCCACCGCTCCCAGTCTGTGGGTCTTGATGACCTTCTTGACGTAGTGGAAGAAGTGTGTAAAGAGGTGGAGGACGATGAGGAGACACGGTTGTCAGACAGTGGTGAAGTTGTTGTCAGGTTCGCTAGGGAGATTGCTGGGACTTCTGGTTCTTCTGGTGGTACCAGCAGTGTTCTCCGAACCCCGGCGCGTATCCGCGCAAACTCCACCTCTCGTCCTGGGCAGCGGCTGCTAAGATCTCGCGCTGTCTAGGAGTTGCTGGGACTTTGAACCTCTGCTTGGTGCCTGGTTGTTTCTGCACCATGAGGGGTTAATTCCCAGATGCTGTCCAGCACCTATCAGGTTCTGGAGGTGGAGTTCTGGCTGCATAAATTGCAGCTTCACTGGTCTCCTGTGCCAGTGTTTGAAAATCCCTTTCTCCACCTGGTTGCTGCTAGTTTGTATTGCTCAGTATCTGTATCTATATTGTTGTTAACTCGGCTAGTTTTGGACTTTGACTCTTGCTTACTGATTCTGCTTTTGACGTTCCCTCTAGTTGTGACTCCGGCTTGTTTACGATTCTTTTATGTTCTATGTTTGTCAGTCTGTTTGTATTTTCCCTTATCCACACTTACTCAGAATATTCCGAGTCTTCAAGTAGTCGCCCCACGGTTTAGCGTGGGGGGGCTATAGGAAGGGACAGAGGTTGGGGCAAGCTCAGGGCACACTATCCCCTGTCTTTTGTGTACCCTATCCTAACAGTTGTTGTCCGGGCAGGAAGTTCGAGGGGGGAGCAGACTAAGGGATCGGAGGATGATGAGGTGACAGCCCCAAGCTGGGTTGATAGGCCGGGTGAACACAGTGCTTGTGAGACGGAAGTGAGTCCTATACCAGAACAGGTTGGAAGAGGCAGTGGTGGGGCCAGACGGAGAGGCAGGGCCAGAGCTGGTGCATCAGCGCCAAATGTTTCACGTAGTGAAGCTTCTGTGGCGAGGGCTAGATTTTCTGAAGTCTGGAGTTTCTTTAAAGAAACAACGGGTGAACAACGGACTGTGGTGTGCAACCTGTGCCACACCCAGATCAGAAAGGGGTTCCGCTACTACCAGCTTAACCGCCACCAGTATGCGCAGGCATATGAATGCTAAACACCCCACACAATGGAACCAAGGCCATTCACCTCCGGCCGGGCACACCACTGCTCCTTCCCCTGTGTCATTTGCTGGCTGTGCTAGTCAGCCCCCGGCCCAGGACTCCTGCACAAACACCTCCAGTGCGAAAACCACACCTTTGCCTCCACGATCCTCCACAGTGTTCACCAATGGCTCTCTATACCCCAGAAGCTGTAGCGCAAGAGGAAATACAGTTGCACCCATCCACACGCCCTCAACGTCCACATCTCCAAATTACTCAGCCTGGAGATGCTGCCCTATAGGCTGGTAGAGACCGAGGCCTTTCTCAACCTCATGGCGACGGCCGCACCTCGGTATTCGGTCCCCAGCCATCACTACTTTTCCCGATGTGCCGTCCCAGCCCTGCACCAGCACATGTCAGACAACATCACCCGTGCCCTGACCTACGCCGTTTCTGACAAGGTCCATCTGACCACGGACACGTGGACAAGTGCTGCCGGACAACTATATGTCGCTGTCGGCACATTGGGTTAACTTGGTGGAGGCTGGGACCGAGTATGACAGTGGGGCTGCTCATATACTGCCGACGCCGAGGATTGCGGGGCCTACCTCAGTCCAGGTCTCTCAGTCCTACTATGCCTCCTCCTCCTCCCACCCCTTCTCCACCTCCTCCTCCGAATTACAATCCGTGGGCATGGCGCCATCAGTAGGTGGCTCTAGGCACAGCAGCAGTGCCGTCGCTAAGCGACAGCAGGCGGTGCTCAAACTGCTGAGCCTAGGCGATAAAAGGCACACCTCCCAAGAGCTATTACAGGGCATCACGGCGCAAACTGATCTGTGGCTGACACTGCTGAACCTGAAGCCAGGCATGGTTGTGTGTGACAATGGCCGTAACCTGGTGGCGGCTCTGCAACTCGACAGACTGACACATGTGCCATGACTGGCCCATGTGTTAAATCTCATAGTTCAGCGGTTCCTCAAGACATACCCCAATCTGTCTGATTTACTGCAGCGCCGCCTCCAACTGCCCGGTCACCGACTGTTGTGCGACATGCCCACGAGATGGAATTCAACATTAACCATGTTATCCAGAGTTTACCAGCAGCGCAGAGCGATTGTAGACTGCCAGATGTCAACTTCCACCAGAACTGGTAGTCAGGTCAGTCAGCTTCCTCAAATCTACAAAGAGGAGTGGACGTGGATGTCTGATATCTGTCAGGTGCTGAGTAACTTCGAGGAGTCAACACAGATGGTCAGTCTCACCATCCTGCTGCTTGGCCTGTTGAAAAACTCTCTGGTCAGCATGATGTCGGAAGCTTTGTGCTCGTCACAAGAGACGGGGGGAGAAGATTCCCTTGTTGATAGCCAAAGCACCCTCAGGTCTGTTTCTCAGTGCGTATTGGAGGAGGTGGAGGAGGAAGAGGAGGAGAATGTTGGCGAGACAGAAGGGGGGAGCATTGCTTAGTCCTTCACTGTTCAGCGTGTATGGGCAGAAGAAGAGGAGTTGGAGGAGGAGGAGGAAATGGAGAGTCAGGCCAGTGAGGGGAGTGAATTCTTGCGCGTTGGGACTCTGGCGCATATGGCAGATTTCATGCTAGGCTGCCTTTGCTGTGACCTTCGCATTCAAAGAATTTATTCCAGCACCGATTACTGGGTATTTACTCTCCTGGACCCACGGTACAAGCAAAAACTTTCCACTCTCATCCCTGGAGAGGAAAGGAGTGTGAGAACGCATGAATACCAGCAGGCCCTGGTGCACAAGCTGAAACAGTGTTTCCCTTCTGACAGCGCTAGCGGCAGAGGGCGTACTTATGCGGGACAAATAGCCAGGGAGAGTAGGCGAGCAGGCAGCTTGTCCAGCACTGACAGGGCACGCTTTACAAGGCCTTTGCCAGTTTTATGTCACCCCAGCAAGACACTGTCACCGGTCCCCAGTCTCGGCAGAGTAGAGCTGATTTTTACAGAAAGATGGTGAAGAAGTACGTAGCTGACAATACCATTGTCCTAAATGATCACACAGCTCCCTACAACTACTGTGTTTCAAAGCTGGACATGTGGCCCGAAGTGTCGCTGAATGCCTTGCAGGTTCTTGCCTGCCCTGCTACTAGCGTGTTGTCAGAGCAGGTTTTCAGTGCAGCTTATCAAGGCTGATGCTTATCAAGATGAATAAAGCCTGGATTTCTCAGGATTTCCATTCTCCACCAGGTAAATGCAGCTCAACCTGAATAATGTATGCACTCCTCCTCCTCATTCTCCTCCTTCTCCTCCTCCTTGTACACTAAAGCAGAGGAATCTGGATATTTTTTGCCAGGGCCAACTGGTTCTAGCTATAGTACTCTATGTATTTAATTTTTCTGGAGAGCCACCTACCTGGTCCTCTGGTTTGAAAGCTTTTTGGACTGCCACATACAGGCACTATCCAAATTTATTTGTCTCCATAGCTGCCTCCACAAGTCGTCTTTATAGCTGCCTCCACATGTCGTCTTTATAGCTGCCTCCACACGTTGTCTCCATTGCTACCTCCACACGTCATCTCCATAGCTGCCTCCAAAAGTCGTCCCCTTAGCAAATGAGCTGAGTCAGGCAGAATTTTGGGTTGTTTTCACGGCTTCCACAACAAACTTGTTAACTTTGTCGCCACCCTGCTGTGTTATCTACAAAATATACCGCCAATCTTTTATCATTTACCAATATTATTTCAGCGCTACTTCTGTATCTGGTTACGTTCCCTTCCCCAGCCATAACCAGGTCAATTCCTTATAAGAACAGTACTACACTTGATCTTATACAAAAGGTTCTTAGAAGTGCTGTTTGTAGCCCCCGCCTGCTTTGAAAATTATAATTTTTTCAAAGTAAACGCTTCTGGCCCCCCTGCCCATTTTGGGTGGGGAGGAGCCGAGAGGCAGGGGCTTGGACAGGCAAAAGCTCGCCTGGCAGCGGACCGCCAGCTCCATCCCAAGATCCAACTAACATAGATTTAACTGCAGCAACCTTCAACCCACAACCTATTATCTTTTCACTCCTCTTTTCTCACTTCCTTACGTCCACCTCGGGTGCCATAACTGTCCCCATTGCCTGCACACATCATCTCCATAGCAGCCTCCAGATGCCGTCTCTACAGCTGCCTCCACACGCCGTCTCCATAGCTGCCTCCACACATTGGGGCAGATTTACTTACCCGGTCCATTCGCGATCCAGCGGCGCATTCTCTGCGGTGGATTCGGGTCCATTCATTAAGGCAGTTCCTCCGACGTCCACCAGGTGGCGCTGCTGTGCTGAAGTTCCCCAGACGCAATGGAGTACACCGAGCCGGGCTGAGTGAAGGTAAGTACAAGCTCCGCAACACTTTTTTTTTTAATGCGGCGGTTTTTCCGAATCCGTCGGGTTTTTATTCAGCCACGCCCTCCAATTTTCGTCACATGGATGCCAGCGCTGATGCGCCACAATCCAATCGCGTGCACCAAAATCCCAGGGCAATTCAGGGGGAATTGGCGCAAATCAGAATTATTCGGGTAACACTTTGGGAAAACGCGAATCGGGCCCTTAGTAAATGACCCCCATTGTCTCCATAGCAGCCTCCAGACGTCGTCTCCATAGTTGCCTACACATGTTGTCCCCTTAGCAAACAAGCTGTGTCAGTTTCATTTTTTGGGTGTTTCACCAGATACATTATGGAGCTTGGTCACTCTGTCGACGCCATGCTGTGTTATCGACTAAATATATCGTCAACCTTTTGTTCACATAGGGAATCATTTCAGCGCTTCTTGCTCACCTCCTTTGGTTCCTCTCTGCCGCCATAACCAGGCCAAATACTGATACGTACAGTGCTACACGTTATCCTCGCTAAAAGGAATTTTTAAATTGGTTTGAAGCCTGAGTCCATTTGGGGCATGTTGTCATGCCATTCTCTAGCCTGCTGCTGCGGCTGCCTCCGCATGCCGTCCCCTATAGTGTCAGGGTCAATTATTGGGTGTTTTAGATGCTATCTCACCTCACTTGGTCCCTCTGTCATCACCATGCTGTTGCCCTATAATGGTGCGATTAGGCAGCCTCAGAGGCATCCAGGCATGTTGCCCCTGCTGTTTCCTGTACATTTCTGTGGTGTTTCCATCATTTTCTGAGGTTTCCAGGTGTTTGGCCAAGCTTCCCTGTGCAGAGCCTTGGTCCGCTTGAAAAATGCTTGAGTCTGCAATTGACTTCGAAACGAGCACTCGAGCATCTGAAAAAGTTCGACTCGAGTAACGAGCACTCGAGCATTTTAGTGGTCGCTCATCTCTATAGACATTTTTACACTTAATTCAGTTGATATGTTGTATAGAAATTTAAAATCAGAATACTGGACAATTTACAGTAGACTACCTGTGGATGGATATTTTACATAGGAAAGCTGTATTAGAAAATGTCCCAAATAAAATACCAATTTAAAATACATAACAAAATCCAGAGAACAAGGTAGCAAAAGTTTAACCGGTAAAACCTAAAACTTACAAATAATTGCTCAAAACAGAAATAGTAATTGCTGCTAAGGTATGTATTAGTGGTAGAAGTAAGGTCCGTAATCCTTGTAAAAAGTAATCTAAATACAGAGTTTCTGTCTGGATATTTATTAAATTTTTAATAAAGGCATACACTTCAAGCAAAGTTTCTCTATCACTATGAATTCTGAAGGTAAATATTAAATACTTCATTAAATATAAAACATATTATACAGATGATCCTTATTACTGGTAATTTCTTGGTAGTTTCCTTCTAAATCTAACTCTGGTTGGAGTTTGTCATCAACATTGTTCCTTACAGTATAATTTATTGATGTCTAGCTTGTTTGAAACAAAATATTGACATTACTGTGAAAACATTCACAGTTGGAATTTGAAATACAGAAGTATTGTAAAGTCTTTGTAGATGAATGGCTTATTTCAGAAAACACTGGCAACCTGGAGAGATTCATTTGTCAATAGAATTTTTACATTACTGAACATCAGTTTAGGTTAGTGCTAGTGTCTATTAGACAAAAATATTCAATATACCATGCACTAAGTTATATTATGAATGTGATTGTTACATTACGAATATTTAAATTCTCAGTTTTTATTCAGGGTTATTCCCATGAAGACACGTTTCTTTTATGTACTCAGGATAACAAAATAACACATTCTCTAATCCACTATTATTAACAAAAATACAGCATTTCACAGATATAATGCCAAGCTGTATATATCAGTCCTGGTGTACACAATTTCAGTTGCCCCTAGACAAGACACTGCCATCATGGATTCCTGTGGGACGGCAGTGGAGCTGAGATTTCTGAGATCTCTCTGCTCTGTGACTGAAGCCACGACCCCCTTGCACGGAGTTCAGACACTCACTGATTCACTTCCTGCCAGCACCACATCGTGAGGAAAGAGAAGCTGCAAGTTACAAACCTACAAACTACAAGCAGATAAGTGATCTGGGGGAAGGGGGAGGCAGGCACAAATCTGTGAGAGCAGATGTGGTAGAGCTGATAGTGTAAATGTCTGTCAGCCTCTGTTGTCATGCCTCTGTATAATAGGCATATCATACATCTCATAAGCTTGTATCTGTCTCATCTCTATATGTGTGTCAGTGTGTTAGTACAATGTAAGAAGCCAGATGAAAGTGTATTTGAGAAAGTTCTTTCATGGGAAAACCCCTTTAATGATCATAGAAGGAAATTTGTCACAAACAGCAATAGTTCAGTGGGGGCAATTTATTATTAGGAAGACTACCTATGTAGCCTATATATGTCTGTCTTTGAAGTCCCACTGCATTTTGATTTATTAAAGTGGCTTTGGTCCTTGGTAAATCGGCTTGCAGTGTGTTATGCTATGTTGGTTGATTGTGACAGTCACATGAAAAATCGCAAAAAATCATCAAAGTCACTGAACGATAGACCAGGGTGGGGACTGGTGTAAATTTGTGCCAATACTTACACCTAAAATGAAAATCATAAATCATTAATCCCGTCCTATTGTAAAAAATAATGCAAATAATGTCAAAGTGACTTTGCATTATCCTATGTTCATTCGGAACAATGGCAAGTCACAAAACAATATGTGTACCACAGCTGTGTAAAAATAATGCCATACATAGACAAAAAACTAGAGAAAAACTAGAGAAATTACCCCCAGTGATTATGTTTGCAAAATTAAATCTATGTTATTTTGTGTCTTAACCTCCTCAGGATTCATATGCTCTGGGCCTAAAGGACCACACTATTTTCTTTTCTGCATTTCAACATCAAATTTAAAAAGTTGTAACTTTTTTTATCGTCAGTTAAGCTGCTTGAAGGTCTTTTTGTTAATGTCCATTTATAACATTGCACATGCTTTAATGACTTAATTTTATTACATATTTTAAAGGCATGAAAAAACAACTAATTTTGACATTATATTTTAAATCAAAAAGCATCTGGACCTCTTGTGTAGCCCTCAAGGGCTACAGGCATTCCCATTCTTCTTGTCAATAAGATGTTTTTCCAGTTATAACAAGAAACTTTCAGTTTGTTTCTGTGCACAGCCATGTGTGAGAAATTCAAGCACCAAGTTTTACATTTATTCAAACATGTACAGAGAAATAACAGAAGTAGAATCCAGAATGTCAGGAGTGATATCTGACCTCTGATTGAAAAAACGCCAGCTCACCCTCGAGGTATACTTCGAGTCAGCAATCCTCCCGGTGCACGGACCACCGTGTAAGCCTTCCATGGAGCAGCAAGTATAGCATCCAAGAACAAATCCAGCACTTTCACGGAAGATGCAGATAAAATCAATGATTCTTTATTTCCAAGCTTTAAAATCCATAATACAGCAAAGTGAAAACGGCACACATCAGACCTACGCGTTTCGTCATACTGACTTAGTAATGGTCTAGTGAAAACAGAGACACACCTCACCTATTTCAACCCTATGTTCCACACCTGTGAAATCAGGAAAAAAGTCAAGATGCAAAATGTTAACAGGCACGCAGGATGTTGACTGTACGCAAACAAATGCTATAGAATGCCTGTTACTCTGTTTCACAGATAGTGGAAGATGTAATATACATGTAGTACTAGTATATACAAGTAATTTATTTAAAAAAATATATAAGTGAACATACATGTGGAACGCAACCAAAAATGCTCAGAGCACAATAAGGGTAAACTTGAACCTGAAACTTAGCAGAATATACTTTTGTGTTAGACTGCAGGGTTATTTGTATATAAATCAATCCAATGATCAATTATATTCCATCCTCATAGGAGTATACTATGGTGGTATCTTGAATATTCTTATTTGTAAACAAATTTGTAAACTTTAACCTCCTATATTGAAAAGAAAATTATACCGAGAGGATTAAGGATTAAAAAGTTTCCCACAACGGTGTACTCAGAGTCCTTTCAAGAAGCATGGAATGCAATTTTAAGTGAATGTTTGAAAAAAGTTAATCGAATTAATCACAACCCCAAAAAAAAAACATGTTATTGGAAAAAAATAAAAAAAAGACATTGACACTGCCAAAAATCAAATTAAAGATATCCTCATCCAAAATGACTTTGACAAAATGGAGATGGAATTAGAAGCAAAAATGACAGCGATGGAACAGAAAATCATGGAGATTAAAAAGAAAAAATTCCAGAGGGATTTAATGGACTACAAACATAATGAAGTCTTTTCATGGAGACACAAGGATCATACCTTTAAAAATGATAATACCCCAAAGTCAATCTTGAAGAAAAGATATAAAAAACGCAATAAAAACCAAGGGGAAGCGCATGTGAGTTTTTCAGAGGCGGAGGAAACACACAATAGTTCATCATTATGTGTTTCAGATGATGCATCTAATTCAAGGGACAAATTGAATGCAACAACAACAAAGAATCGCTCAAAAAACGGCCAAGGAGATCGGGCAGGAAACATCGCAACAGAAAACACAAAGATGAAAACCAGGCATGGCTTGAAAGACAAGAAGTAGACTCTCCCATTATCAATTTTTCGGGATACATCATAAGCGAGAATTTGAACTCAGCTTTAAGTAAAGGTTTGGGTTTCTCCCCCTCTTAATATTTTGATTTGTATAATACCATTTTAGATGTCAACAAATTCATTAGAAATGTTATAGTTCGTAAACATTTTCTAGATAGTCCAATGTTGATACAAGCAATTCCCATGTTTCTGTTCAGAATTCATCGGATAGTTACACACAGGAGGAGCAATGTATAGAAAATATAGAGTTCATAGATCAAAGTGGTATTTTATTGCTTAAAGAATTACAATGTGAATCAGTGGGGATTAATGATACTGACCAAACCTTTCAAGACACGTAATCCTTCCTTTTATTCCACTTCGTCTAGAAGTGTAGTAATGGATACATTCCAGGATTTAGTTGAGAAGGACCTCACTAAGCTTAAATTAACAAATAAACAAATACAAACTAACTAGAGCAGAGTCCAAAGCAATTAAGGAATTGAAAGATAACAAAAATGTGATAGTTCCCTCTGCGGACAAGAGTGGGGTCCATTGTACTTTTAGATTCAACACTATACAAAAAGTTAAATGAAAATATGTTGGAAGATTGGACCACATATAGGAAACTAAAAGAGGACCCCACAGTAAGTTTTAAAAAAGGGTTAGAAAAACTATTACAATGGGTTA
Organism: Engystomops pustulosus; assembly: GCF_040894005.1. Lineage (NCBI taxonomy): Eukaryota > Metazoa > Chordata > Amphibia > Anura > Leptodactylidae > Engystomops > Engystomops pustulosus. The sequence goes on along the minus strand of NC_092415.1, from coordinate 100,256,781 downwards.
GCCCTGGGCATATTGAATGAAAAAACAGCTAAATATCTAATGGTAGAATACCCTGTCACTCCGGTTTTCCACTCTCTCCCCAAGGTTCATAAGGGTTTTTTTTCCCCCGCCGATGCGACTTATTGTAGCTGGCATCGGGAGCCTTGGGGAGAGACTGGGAAACTGGTTGGACCATTATCTCCAGCCTTTAACTGTTGTATCTCCTCTATACTTGAAGGATACACAGCATGTCCTGAATCTGGTTAATAACATGAAATGGGATGAATCTTATGGATGGGCCACATGTGATGTTGTGGCCCTGTACTCATCCATACCCCACAATCTTGCCATTTATTTTCTAACAAAACATTTGGTGTATATTCGGTTGAATTGAAGAATTTATAATTATGGCTACTGAATTTTTGCTCACCCATAACTTTTTTTTATTTTGATAGACAATATTATTTGCAAGTGGGGGGTGCCCCTATGGGAGCCCGTTTTTTCCCCTCACTTGCAAATATTTATAAGACTCAATGGGAATAAATTTACCTCCTTTCATGTGTCAATCCGTACAATGGGCTCATCAAATGGGCAGGATGTTTAATAGATGACATGGTTTTTGTGTGGAAAGGCTCTAAAGTAGAGTTCAATGAGTTCACCGAATATCTAAATGAAAACCAAATGAATTTAAAATTTACCAGCTCATATGGGGGCACGCAAATTTCATTTTTGGACATCATCCTTAAAGGAAAAGAAGGAAGAATAATCACTATTCCTTATAGAAAAGAAGTGGCTGGCAATTCACTTTTGCTAGCAACCTCATGTCACCCTCGACATGTTATTGAAAATATTCCTTTGGGAGAACTCATCCGCACCAAATGAAATTGCTCAGAGGAGTCAGCTTTCGTGTTGGAGACGGAAAAAAAATGCAATAGGCTGAGGGAAAGACAATATTCTCATGCTAGTCTGAACAATGCCAATGGAAGACTTAAGAAAATTGCCAGGGAGACTTTGTTAAAATCTGATAAACCTAAAAAAAAGGTAGCCGCTTTTGATGATCCAAAGCCACCAATTATATTTGTTACTACATATAGCAAAAAATGTAAGAAGATAAAAAATATAATTAAAATATACATACCCATACTGGAACAGGATGAGGGGGTTGCCAAGTGTTTAGAAGGAGGAATAAAATTTAGTACAAGACGAGCCCCCACTATTGGTAACCAGGTCAGCCCAAGCCTGTTTAAAAGTCACACACAACAAGGGGTCAAAATTTCCAGGGAACCACAAGTGTGGACACAAAGTCTGTAAAACATGCAATTTTTTGAAGACTGAGGATTCTATAACAAGCTATGTAAATGGTAACAAACATAAGGTGGGTTCATATATAAACTGCAACACAACGTTTGTCGTGTATGTTATAGCTTGTGAACTTGTAAACTACAATACGTGGGATGTACTACATGTCCCCTCAAAATTCGGATTAGACGTCATTTGTCAGATATTTCCAATACATCGGAGAACATATCAGCTGCCTCCAAACATTTTCAGGAATTCCATAATAGGGATATAGCTTCTTTCTTATGGAGCATAGAAGGAAATTATTGAATAGGGAGGCTTTTTGGATCTTTGTATTAAAAAGTAGACAACCCTAGGGTATGAATTTAAGGAAAGACCTTATATTATGGTACACCTAAGACAAAAACAAGTACCCCCCCCCCCTCCTTTTTCTTTAACAGGCATCACATACAAATTGAGTTCAGAGTCGGATAACAATCTAATGTAAGGGACATAGACTGAAAAAATAAAAAAGAGTAAATGTAGGATCTCAGGGTTCACTTGAATTTATTGTATTATAATACTGGAAACAATGATAAACAAAAATTATATTAGTGGGTATGTGATTTTGTCCATAATATATGAGGTATTTAAATGTGAATAATGTTTGGATGATGTATTTCAACATTAGACAATAGATGTATGGGAGGTATACACTTTATTTACATAAACAATAGCCGAATAAGAATATTGTTTACGGATTTGTTTACAGATTGTTTATGCGTATGTTTACATGTTTGTTTACAAGTTGTTTGCACATTGTTTACGGATTGTTTACACATTTGTTTACAAATAAGAATATTCACGATACCACCATAGTATACTCCTATGAGGATGGAATATAATTGATTATTGGATTGATTCATATACTAATAACCCTGCAGTCTAACACAATAGTATATTCTGCTAAGTTTCAGGTTCAAGTTTACCCTTATTGTGCTCTGAGCATTTTTGGTATGCGTTCCACATGTATGTTTTCACTAGACCATGACTAAGTCAGTATGACGAAATGCGTAGGTCTGATGTGTGCCGTTTTCACTTTGCTGTATTATGGATTTTAAAGCTTGGAAATAAAGAATCATTGATTTTATCTGCATCTCCCGTGAAAGTGCTTGATTTGTTCTTGGATGCTATACTTGATATCTGACCTCCGTTCTGTCACTGCATCTGCCCAGTTGCATCTCCCTGTATAGTCTGCAGGTTGACAATACTCTGGCTGAGCTCCTGTCTAAATCTTGTATATGACCGCTGGAAATAGTGTCTGTATGGCATATTTTTTCAGCGATTTATATATTCCATTTTTGGTCTGCTGCTCATTTTAGCAGATTGTTGGAAACACCAACCTGCACCATTAATTCCATGCTGCTGTATGGTATACACGAGATTTTGTGTGGATGCAGTATACGGTTCTCCTGGCTCACCCTGTCAGTTCCTTGACCACTTTGCCTCTTGGCTTCCTCACTTTTTATCCTATGATAATATTACACACATCATCATGGGAGACCTTAATATTAACACTCCCATATCTCCTCCTACCTCTTGGCTCTTATCACTAACTGCCTCTCTAGGCCTTTCACAACTCTCTGATTCTCCCACTCACAATGAGGGAAACATCCTCAACTTGTGCCAGTCACTTCCCCATAGACTTTAAAGTAATCACCCTCATCCGCAAAGCGCTACACGATGCTGCAGCTCCCTACCATCATTATCTCATCTCAAAATACCAAATAAATAAAAACAAGAGGAAAGGACAAGGCTTCAACGCAACAACATAAAAGGGAAAATCTTTATTTAGTAAACAACAATGGGAATGCATAAAATAGACTGAGAAGCATCTCAGAAAAGATACAAAAAAGCACGCCAGGTAATATGTCCTAAAATACATGAACAAATGTAAAATGTACACTATAAGGGACCCAAACATGTAATGAACGACAATGGGTGTAAAGTAATAATGAGGTAGAGCCCTTATATAGCTAGCAGGTATACTGTAATAATAACAGAGGTCACAGACGCCAAATGATAAACATGGATAAACACATACAAATAGTGCAAAATGAGTGGAAGCTAGTGTGACCAAGAGGAGGACATGATATTACCTGGCGTGCACCCCCCGCGCGTTTCAATCGCAGCAGGTCTTTGTCAAGGGATCATCTCTCAAGGGATTATCTCATCTCAGTCTATCATCTAACCTGTGCTCTTGCTTTGGCAAGTGATCTTAGATTAATCTCTATCTTAATTCAAACCCTCCATTATGTCTCCTGAGTTGCACCATTTCTCTGAACTGGTTTACATGACACAACTACTTTACAGACATAAATATGTCTATTCCCTATGAAGACATCAGATTTAAATCTCATATATCCCGTAGGCATTTGAGAGAATACAAAAAAAAAAAAAAGAGGAACAAAAAACAGAAAAAACTGAAAATAAAAGAAAAACAGGAATAAAAGCCAGTTATACAGGAAGAAAAACCTATCCCACTTACTAAGTGCTTAAAGTTTCAACTCTCTCTTTATTAGCCCACCCTGTGTCCTCCTCCAATCTGTTATTTGGCAAACACCAGATAGAAACTGAGCTACAGGCTTCTCTACAGTCCCATTGACCTTGGACTTTGTATATAAGAGGACAGCTGATGGCTGGTCCAAGCTGCAGCATTTTTATTTATTTCATTACTATATTCTGTTCCCTTATAAATAATGGCTGAGCCATTATACACACTATTATACCCTTTCTCGTCCTCTGTTCCTCATAGATTGTAAGCTCTTGAGAATGTCTCACTATTGTTCCATATGACTGTTTGCACTTTGTAGTATAGTATTTTATTTGCAGATCTCCGCTGTGATTTGTAAATTGCTACAGCACTATATATATAAAAATTATTATTATATTTTATTGATTCAGTCTCTGTGCTCCTTGGTCAGTTCCTTAGACCTCATGATTCTCATGTGCTCTGGCATACACTATGAGCTGTGTGTTCTTATATAGACAGGTGTGTGCCTTTACTAATTAAGTCCAATAAGCTGGACCCCAATGAAGGATTAGAGCCATCTCAAGTAGGATCAGAAGTAAATGGACAGCATATGAGTTAAATATGAGTGTCAAAGGGTCTGAATATTTATTATCATGTGATATTTTAGTTTGTGTTGTTTAATAAATTAGCAAAATATCTACATTTCTGTTTTTTCTGTCAAGATGAGGTGCAGAGTGTACATTAATGAGCAAAAAATATTTTTTTTTATCTTGTCTATTGACTGCAATGAAAAAAAAGAGAAAAATATTTAAAGGGGACTGAATATTGTCTGTAGTATTACACTGCAGTGTAGTGATGTAGTGATGAATGGACCTGTCAAAATGTAAATCCTGTTTGGTACCTGAATCCCCCAACAGTGATACGTGAGACCAGTGCTATTACCCATTACAGGTACCGACTGCTTAATTGCTTGGATCTGGTGGGACCAGAACCAGCAAAGTTTGTTAATAACTGGAACATTGAATTTCAGGTCCAGCTATCACTAATAATGCATAATCCAACAGCTACTAGCAGATACTGCATTGGACTCTGCAGTTTTAATGACATTGATTGGCACCCATCACACAGCCACACTGAAGAAGAAAACAAATTCAAGGGTTCACTTACCATACCTTCTTGGTTATTGTTTACTCAATTTGTTCAATAACTTTTGTGAATATTATATTAGTTTCTATCTTATTACAGACGGTCCCCTACTTAAGAACACTCGACTTACATACGACCCCTAGTTACAAACGGACCACTGGATATTGGTAATTTATTGTACTTTAGTCCTAGGCTACAATAATTAGCTATAACAGTTACTAATGTTGTCTGTAATGATTCTTATGACAACCCAACATTTTTAAAATCCAATTGTCACAGAGACCAAAAATGTTCTGGCTGGGATTACAATGATAAAGTATACAGTTCCGACTTACATACAAATTCAACTTAAGAACAAACCTACAGACCCTATCTTGTATGTAACCTGGGGACTGCCTGTATTTAAGTTGGATTGCAAGTTTAACTGTGGTTTATGAAATCTGGTTGTTATCAAAATAATCTGCACGGACATATTAGTAATGTTTTGCTGCATTTTTTCTTCACTGTAAATTGAAAAGTAAAAAAAACATGTAACAGTTCATATGTAGAAGAAGAATATTTTTTGTTATTTGATTATCTTACTAGAACTGTAATTATTGTCTGTACATCAGTCCATGCTTTCGAAGCCTTGAAGTGCATTTAGTCATCTAATTAAAATGCTTTAATATATGGCTTATTTTTTAGAATTATCCATATTCATGCAATATATACTGTATGTGTGTGTATATATAAAATATATATTGTGAGACACTGAAGGGGTTAACTGTGGATGGGCGGTATGTTTCCCCTAGGTTTTCCTATTATGCAAGGCCTGAGTGCTGAGGTTGTGTTGTCCAGCACCTTGGACACAGGTGGTGGGAGCAGCCTAATCAGTCTGCATAAAGTGGCTGAGCAGAGCTGTAAGTGTGGTCTCTCTGAAAGGAGGCTGGAGAGCACACAGCCCTGACCTCTGTGCCTGGAGCAGCGACTTATTTTATGTACTAGTGGTGAGTTAGAGAAACTCTGTTTAGTTAGCACCCTGACGGGTAGGATTTTGTTTGTTTAATGCCTGAATGTAAAGGCTGTTTTATTTTGCTGCTGCATTAAACGCAGGCGAGACCTGTTTTGGACTGTACCTTGGTGTCACTGTCTTGAACTGCATCCCAACCACCCGCTACCTCAGACTCTACTGGGCCAAATCTCCCTATATATATATATATATATATATATATATGTACATTAATAATGGAATAATATGATGAATATCTTTTTTCTCTGTATATAAAATCTATTTTTAAGTCCACAATACTTTTGATTTCCCTTAAATATGTAACAGATGAATATATTAAAAAAGGGTAATACATTAAACTGCTTCATTGCACAGACAAATGCTCAATTATAGGTCTCCAAATTGTGAAAATCCTGATTTAAAAAAAGCCTTTGGACTATGACATCTGTCAAGTCTAATTATAGTGGAGATGCTATTGTAAGTATAAAGTTAACAGACCAGACATCTATTTGAAATGCAAGTAATTTCCAGATATTGACATAAGCAAAAGTCATTAAAACCTACACCATTTTATATACAAATAGAATTGAGTGCATCTGGTTGGTTGTTTCTGATGGAGCTGTTTTGGAGGCAAGTTTTGACAGTAAGCATAACAGATTATACTCATGTTATGCAATAGTTGACCCCTATTCCTGTACAAATTTAACCCCTTACCGACATGTGACGTAATAGTACGTCACATGTCGGGTCCCGGTACATGGAGAGGGCTCGCGGGCCGAGCCCTCTCCATAGCCGGTAAGTCTTTGCTGCATATTGCAGCAAAGGCTTACCGGTAACACCCGCGAACGGTGCCGGCACCGATCGCGGGTGTTTTACCGCTGATCGCCGCCGGCAAAGGTGCCGGAGGCTTCAAAAAGACGGTGGCGCGCATGCGCCGCCATCTTTCCATGGATCGTCGCTCCCCGTGACGTCATCGGGGAGCGGCGATCCGTCGCCATGGTAACTTCGGGTCTCACGAAGACCCGAAGCTACTTCGGGTTAACCCATTCATTACCATGTGCTGTCAGCACATGGTAATGTATGAGTAGTAAAATCCCCATATACTGCCATACTGTAGTATGGCAGTATATGATAGGATCAATCAGACAACCTAGGGTTAAAGTACCCTAGGAAGTCTGAAAAATAGTATAAATAAAAATTTAAAAAAAGTTAAAATAAAAAAAATTATAATAAAAAAACCTAAAAATTCAAATCACCACCCTTTCCCTAGAATTGATATAAATATAAATAAACAGTAAAAATCCTAAACACATTAGGTATCGCCGCGTCCGAAAATGCCCGATCTATCAAAATATGATAACGGTTTTTCACTGCGTTAAACCCCGTAACGGAAAATCGCGCCCAAAGTCGAAAATGGCACTTTTTTGCCATTTAAAAAATGTTTTAAAATTCTATAAAAAGTGATCAAAAGGTCGTACAGTCCTAAAAATGATAACATTGTAAACGTCATCAAAATCCGCAAAAAACGACACCACCCACAGCTCCATACACCAAAGTATGAAAAAGTTATTAGCCCCAGAAGATGGCAAAATTCCCCCAAAAAATTTTGTACAGGAGGTTTTAATTTTTTTAAATGTATGAAAACATTATAAAACCTATACAAATTTGGTATCCCCGTAATCGTACCGACCCAAAGAATAAAGTAGACATGTCATTTGGGGTGCATAGTGAAATCCGTAAAATCCAAGCCCACAAGAATACGGCACAAATGCGTTTTTTTACCAATTTCACTGCATTTGGAATTTTTTTCCCGCTTCCCGGTACATGGCATGAAATATTAAATACCACCATTTTGAAGTGTAATTTGTTACGCAGAAAATAAGCCATCACACAGCTCTGTATATGGAAAAATAAAAAAGTTACAGATTTTTGAATGTGGGGAGTGAAAAATGAAAACGCAAAATCGAAAAAGGGCCGCGGCGGGAAGGGGTTAAATTTCAGTGACCATAGCAAAACTCGGACATTTGCTGTCTCCATTAAATACATTAGTATTTACTTATGTTTCCATATGTTAATCATATTAAAAAGATACATGACTTGCTTTACAAGGCTTTCTTTTTTATTAAAAAAAAATTGAAGGAGAGGAAAATGTATTCTCATCTGTAAACAGAAATAATGTTTAGATGTAAAATGTGTAATGTGTATTTTTTATAACATGAATACCAAATATATTTGTTTTGTTTCACGGCACTTTACATGGCTGTGAAATGCATATACCCAGTTTTGTCAACAGCTGAATCTCATGCACTTCTTGTAGAGGTCCAATCTTTTCAACACATTAACAAGGCCTTTAAAATGGCCCCGTCCTGGAAAAAAAAACCTGTACAATAAATAACTCTATAGCAACAAACAAAAAATAGAACAAAGAGGGATGAACACACGATTGGCTATATTGAAAATTATTGGTTATGCAGTATCATTAAAATGTATACAATTTTTTTAAGGAGAGAAAAAAAATTAATGGACTTGGTAATGGGTACACAGTAGATAGTAATTTAGTGTTTTGGGAGGCACCAAACAATCAGTAACAGTATTTACCATGTGGTGTGCAATCCCAATCCCTATCCCTATCACAGTTCATATTACCATTAGAATGCTGAAAATATATAGGGTATGATAATTACATACATTTGACAATAAAAAAGGTATCTGTTAAGAGGATATACTGTGGACCAACATTACCTGGTGTTCAGACCCCCAGCACACGTTTCAACCTAAGGGTATTTCTCGAGAATGGGCTCCTGCGATTTGTGCTCAGTGCCATACTAGCACAGAGCTGAGCCAATGCCATTCCGGCTCTGCATCGGGAGTCACGTGGTGTCAGTGGTAATCTACCGAAACTCCGGTGTAGGTTCTGATTGTGGATATTTAGCCCATTAATGTTGCGGTCAGCCGTGATGGCATTTAACTTGCCTAAAGGGGGTCACTTACCCACGATCACCCCCCGCGCCATCTTCATGGCAAGCACGTGCATAGGCTGACACAGTTAATACACTGCAATACTGATATCAGATGATTGCTTGTTCATGCCCCATAGTGGAACGAATTAAAAAGTAAAAAAAAGGTTTTTCATTAAAAAAGAAATTAATAAAAATATCCATAAGCCCAATAACATATAAAGAGACATGTTGTTATGTCCGTGCCTGAAAGTCGCTCTATCCGCAGTTGGCGGAATACATGGCATATTTGTGTGTGAACTATGGCTTAATTCTTGTGTTTGGATTAACTGAGCCACACCCTGCTCCTTGCATTTCTGTCCTGCCCAGCAAGGGTTACTAGCTTGATGGACAGTTCCTCCAGTGTGCTGGGATCGGCTTTATATACCTGCCCATTCCCAACATACCTTGCTGGTTATTTTGAGTCTGACCTGTGTATAACTTGCTTGATCTTGACCTGACCTGTGTATGTCCCGCCTGTACCTGTATCCATCAGGCTTGCTGGTTATTTTGAGTCTGACCTGAGTATACTTGCTTGATCTTGATCTTTACCTGACCTGTGTTTATACCCGTTTGTTCTTGACCTGTCTCTGCTTGTCTGCCTGTGTCTGTACCTGACCTGTATATTATCTGCTTGATCTTGACTTGACCTGACCTGTATATAATCTGCTTGATCTTGACCTGACCTGTGTATATCCTGCCTGTACCTGTATCTGGATCTGATCTGTGATTATCTGCCTGAAGACCTGTCTATGTCTGTTGTTTTGTCCCTGTCCTGTGTTTTGCATTCTGTGCACCAGTGTGAACACTGGTCTATTCCGGTTACCTGTTCAGTCTTGTGTTGGTTTCTGTGCGCCAGTGTGAACACTGGTCTATACCTGTATTTCCGTTACCTGTCCGCTCCACCATCCAGCAGCTGCCAGACGAAGTAAGTGTTCCCTCTCCTGTTATAGGGTCACTCAGGGACCGGCAGTTAGGTTCCTAATAGTGGGTTCGCCCTTATCAGGGCGGTTTATCTGCTTTAGGAAGGGCCTTAGCCCGCAGGGACGTCGAAGGGTGAGTTCGCCATCACTTACGTAGTCTGACAGCTAGCGCCAAGTCTGGTTGTGGTTGCGCATTTGCTGGATGGGTGCTGACACATGTAATGCACAAAAAGTCTAAATCATAGCACACACCCCTCATATATAGTATCACCACATCCATAACAACCCATAGAATAAAAGTAAATAATTATTAAAGCCGCACTATAAACGCCTTAAAAAACTGTAAAAACCTGCCAAAATTATGATTAACTATTTAATCCCATAAAAAATGCAAATAAACATATGTACTCCACAATGATAGTGTTGAAAAGAACAACATGTCCCGCAAAAAAAAAAAATCCATCAACCAGGTCTGTAGCCAAAAAAGTAAAAATGTTTTGCCACTTGGAAGATGGCGAAGCACAAATGATAGATTTTTTTTTTTCCCACATTAGGGTTTTATTTGGCAAATTTAGTAAAACCTAGGAAAAAATAATGACCCATAGAATAAAGATAACATGATTATTATGCTATACAGTAAACACCAAAAAACAGTTAAAAATCGACTACAGAATTGATGCTTTTCTACACCTGCTCTCAAAAAAAAAACATTTTTCAACAATAGGGGATATTAACCCCAAAATAGTAACACTGGAAAATGCATCTCATCCCACAAAAACAATGCTGTCACATGGCCCCAATAACGAAAAAGCAAAAGTTTTATAGCCTACAAAAGGGACCAATGAGAACTAAAATCCTGGCAACTGCAGGGGACCCCTTTCCTTCTGTGTCATGCTGTGCGCCCATAAAACAAGTAACGGCCACATGTGGGGGGTCTTTGTACTCGGGCGAAATTGCATAACAAATTTTAAGATGAGTTTTCTTTTTTTAATTTTTGGAAATGTGAAAATTTTAGACTAATAAAACATAATAACCTACAAAATTTGACCATTCTAAATTTCACCTCTATTTTGATTTATTTAGTATGAAGATCTTAAGGGTTTAACAATCATTTTTAAATGTTGAATATTTCAAATTTCATTCAAAGCAGTAATTATTCCCAAAATAGTCAATTATGAAAATACTGAAAACCAATATTCGATTTGTAAGCCGCACAACATCAAAATAAATTATCCAGCCATTTAAAAAATTATGATAATGTAAAGTAGACATATGGGAATTGTTATTCAGCAACTAATTTAGGTGGTAAATCTATCTGCCTGAAAACGAGATAATTTCGAATTTCAAAATGGCAAATTTTTTAAAAAAAACAACGTTTTTTTTTTTTTCCTTGTAAATCAAATCAAAACTTGGAAACTAAACATCCACCAGTCTTTAGGAACTGGGAAGACTTGGTGAAATTAGTTGGGAGGTATGAGATTACACGTTATAAAAAAAAAAAGGTAAGGGGCAGTTTGGGGAAATAGTTTGAGGACAGGAGGCATTGTAGTAGGGGGTTGAGATCCGATTCCCTCCAGGACAGGACACATGGAGTGTGTATACTCCCTTTTTTTTTTCTATGCATGCCACGAGTGGGGGGGTTGGGGTGGTTAACTTATGGATTTATGGAGAATATGTAGCAGTTAGAAACAGAGGCCCAAATGCTATTGAGAGATTAAGGGACTGATAGGTTGAAGGTTTTTTTTAAAAGGCATAGGTTGACACTATTCTTAGCTAATTACATTCACATAAGGTAAGTACTGACCTTTTGTATTTATGACTTGGAGAAATCTGAATGGTAGGCTGTTTTGAGATTGTACTACAATTTTGTTGGTATATGATATATAAATTTTTAGTATGTTCTTTTTCTATCAGATATCTTGTAAATCGGTTTTTGATTGTATAATCAAATATTTAAAAATAAATAAAATAAATAAACTCAAAACTTATCAGCCAAAATTTACCACTAAAATAAAGTACAACATGTGGGGAAAAAATAAAGCGACACATGTCAAAATACTAAAAATGGGGCTGAGCCTTAAGCTATAAACTGGCTATGTCCTTAAGGGGTTAATGAATAAGTAACCACGGCTTTGTTGTCCAAAGAATAACATACAAAGTGATTGGGATAATCATTATCCTTTCCTTGTCCATAAATATACCAAACAATAACAGGTTATTATATTGTGTTACATCTTCAACATTTATCATTTGTCCATCTTACCGTACTAATTTTCCAAAATGATTCTATAAATCATCATTCATTTTGTTAAAAAAAACAAAAACATTTCCTAGTGCTGCCCATAGCCCATCCTTTAGATATTGATGTTTTTAGTTAGGTTTGCTTTTGTCAGGAGACACAAAGCTTTGGGAATATTGAAAGCCTTCTATTGGCAGGTAAGTGAAATAACAGTCATTCTTTTCTAAAAATTTTATGTTTATGCTAATTAAAAAGAGGTTTATGATGTAATGAGAGCCCTCAAACTAAACAAGGCTTATGAGCCAGATGGGATCTTCCCTCATCTGCTTAAAATGTGTGCTGGAGAAATGTGTGACAAACTAGCCGAGCTATTGAACTGCTGTCTTAGCATTGAAGATGCTACCATGCATGCAGCCTCTATAACTAGGTCTGTCTGTAGCTAGGTGACATCTGTAAGTCAAGTGTCTTAAAGTAGGGAACTACCTGTACTGTGCAGAGGTAAATGAAATCGTGAAATGGGGTGTTGCTTTTGTAATATCAGATTTATTATTTTTAAGTTGCCCTGTCAGAATTAAGTTGTCATGATATTGTTTTATTTTAAAAGGGTATTCTCATCTGGGCATTTACATTCAGTTTCACTAATCTTCCATATATAAACATTTCTTCAATTGGATGTTATTAAAAAAATGTTCCTGTGTGAAGATAATTTCTTATAAACCTAGCCATGTTGTCTCTTAGAAACGAGATAGCTTCCTCGGTTACGACCACCTCACACTCTGGCAGCGGTGGCCAGACTTGCGCTATAGAGTCCTGCCGGACCCCCTGGATTCAGTGATCATTACCACAGGACGGCTGTGGGACCTGCAGTAATTCCTGGACACTTCATAAACAAAACCTTTTTGTTTATTTGTGCAATGCATTTATGAGAAATTATCTTCACAAAGGAACATTTTTTTAATAACCTCTAATTGAAGAAATGTTTACATATGGCAGATTTACCAAACTGAATGTGAATTCCTAGACGAGAATACCCCTTTAAGGTTTCTAAAGAAGAAGCCTAGAAACTCCCATGTCTGAGCAGGGCTAGGAACACAATTAGCAAATCTGATTTTATCAGTCTGCAAGCATTCTTTTAAATTTTTAACAAAATAGGACGTTTTTTCATCACCATATTTTGTCTGCAGTAAGCAGCAATATTTCTCGAAAACTTGGATGATAATAGAAATGGGCAATAAGAAATCCCTATACAACTGATAAAGATCACATGAGAAAGTATTAGGGTTTCACTGATAACATCAATAATGATTCATTAATATCATTCTCAACAGATGTCATAAAGTAATTTTTCAGAAACAATAAAAAATGGTATTCAGGGGCGTGGCTTGGATGCCGAGCAGAGAAGGCACATAGAGAACCTGCTCCGCCATCAGCTTCTGTAAAGCGACTATCCGCAGCACTTACCCGACAGCAGATAACATCCAAATTGGGGGTGTACAAAGGGGAGATGACAAGGATGTCAAAGAAGCGGAAAAACACCCCTGGACCTCGCAAGCTGACAGACTTTTACAGCTCAGCCGAGATCGCGCCGAGACAAGATGGCGCCGAGCGCCCACATACACAAGCGGCAAGCTCACAGAGGATAGCGAGGACGGAGGAGAATGAAAGCGGTACTCCAAAAAGCCGCAGATCATACTCTGCACCATCTTCCCCGACCAGCAGTAAAGGCTCAGGATGTAGAGGTGAGCCCTAAACGTAATGAGCTAGAAGCAGCAATAAATAAAACATATAATTTTGAAAAAACCTTGGCCTATGGGTTTCTTAAGCACCAACAGGTGAACGAAGTGTGGGAACCGTGGCAGCAATATAGTACATGCTCCACAACATGAACCCTACTCTACACTCAAAAAAGAGAGTTGACAGAAAAAAATTTCTTTGAAATTTCCTCTTGTGACAAAGGTTACAGGTTAAACTTCGTTGTTAAATAAAGTTGAGATATAGTTAAACACAACATCAACTTTGGGTTCACAAAGTCTCAAAATAGAGAAAGAAGTGAAGATACGGGAAGAGAAACTTTGTACTAGGTATATATATATAGTAATATCTAGCAAACACCTGTCAAATCCCAAACATGTGAATTGTACAACTGTTCATTTTGATGACTAAAAGATGTTTGTAAACTTATCTTTGAAAAACCCAATAAAAAGTATTTTACAAAAAAAAAAAAAATGGTATTCATCTGGCTGTTTCAGAGAAGTAATGTATCTATTCCATTCACAGATGTAACTTCGTGTGGGTGCTGTGAATGATGAATTGAAAGTGAATGATGCTAAAATGTTCTGTCTGCTTGCTTTCCATTATGTAAAGTATTCTTTATATTATTAATAGACATAATATATGTTCAGAAAGGTGTCTAGTTTAAACATTGTAAATGTCTAAAGAATAAACAAACTATCTCAATTCTAATACAATAACTTGGAAGTGCAAGTTAAATTAAAGGACATCTACCATTAGATTATCTTATGATAGATGACTATTGTGTCCCAAGCTTAATTTCTTATATCTTTGCATGGCTGCATTTCCATAAAAAATAAGTTTATAAGATATGCAAATTTGCCTGTGGTTCTTTGCATCAATGATGTCATCGGCTCTCTTTTCAAATCTCACCAACTCTCAGAATGCGGACCCGGGCAAGCATAAATTATATTACAGGCAAGCCTGATGGTGCTCTGCTGAGCACCACAGGCTAATTTGCATATCTCATAAATTTATTGTTTAGAGAAATGTGGCCATGCAAAGATATAAGAAACAAAGCTTGAGACACACGGGGATGGAACGGGATGGTATGTAATAATCATCTACCATCTGGTAATCTGATTTTAACCTTTTATTTTCTCTGGTTTTTTATGTATTACTTTTGAAAATTAGTTCAAAGCTTTAACACTGAGGCCCTTTTTAGTTTTTGCTTTTCCATTTTTCACTCTCCACCTTCAAAGATCTATAACTTATCCTTTTTCATGTCAAAAGCTGTGTTGGGGCTTGTTTTCGGCGTAACAAATTGCAATTCATAGTGACAGTATTTTATATTCTATGTCATGTACTGGGAAGTCCAAATGCAGGGAAATTGGTGAAACAATGCATCTGCACCATTTTCTTGTGGGCTTGGATACTATGGCTTTCATTATGCACCCCAAATGACAGGTCTGCTTTATTCTATGGATTGGTTTGCAAAAATTGAAACCGCATGTACAAAAAATATTAATTTTGCAATCTTCTGGCACTAATATTTTTTTACATACTTCCGTGTACAGAGCTGTGTGTGATGTAATGTTTTGCAAGATGAGATAACATTTTCAATGTGACCATTTTGAGGACTGTTGGACCTTTTGATAATTAAAGAAAAAAAATCAAGAACAAACACATAACCATCCACCAGCCTGAAGACCTAGGCTACTGAATATAATAGAACTTTTTTTATGTACCTAACCTCATGGTCTTGGATTGGTGTGCAATCTGAGCTGTCATTAGCCTACTATTCATTCCTACACCTACTCTTTGGGAGTTAGTGTCACAGACCATCCTTTCAAAAAAGAAGTTGGATTGCCTCATACCAAAAGAACAAGTGTGGACACAACCTAAACGGAAGAGCTATGCACAACAGATGTTGTGCTGCTTTTGTGTAAATTTTAATATATTAGAAAGGTCACCTAATATGGTACTGCTACAATACCAATATTTCAATCATGAGATCCTTGAAATTCACAGTAACTTTTGTTAACAATTAAGCTTAGTAAAAGTAACTAAAAGTTAGTTTGTAAACACTTTAAAGACCACCCATATGGATTTCTCTTTTGGTCACTAAGGGCCCTTAGGCCAGGTCTAAGGGTTTCTCTGTCGGCCTAACCTAAGGTCTGCATGTGCCGCTGTGCAGGCGGGACCCTGCTCTAACAGTCTGGATTGGAATGAGTTTCAACCTGGCTGTTAACTGCACAAAACGCATAGGGAAAAGACGTAAATATATTCCTTAGCTTGAGGGCACTCTAGCCGCAAATAGGGGCAGACTTGGGACCGCCCTTGTAAGGGCTGGGAGCATACTCATTGAGCGAGGGATCAAGTTACAGTAGGGATAACTAGGCTACCACTGGATCCGGAATTCCCTACTCCAGTAACTCATGGAAGAAGATTGGTGAGATCAAACCTATCTTTTTTTTATCCCTGCTTTTACTATTGTGTGCTTTATAGCTCTAATATACCCTCATGATATGCTAAAAGGATAAATGGGTAATGCAGGGCAATCTGTCGTCCTTTTGTGATAATTCCTTCCACTAGGATATGTCACACTTGACTTCTTTTTTATATTAACTACAGCGTGCATTGTGGTTTAACATAAATTAAAAGATAGTTTTAATATGTGCTATGCATTTTGCTAATTTACTAACAGGTGGAGCCTTTGGATTGCCTTTTAAAAAGCAACCAAAATGCCACGAGTGAAAGCGGCCACAGGGGCTCTGCAGACAAATCATGGCACCTGAAAAGAATTCTATCAAAATCTGCCCTAAAAAAGCTGAATGGCTCCTTCCCTTCCATGCCCGCCATGTGCCCTGACAGTGGGTTACATGCACATATGAGGTGTCCTCTTACTCGAAAGAAACTGCAAAATATATTTGTACATGCATTTTTCTACTTTTATTTGGTTAATGTGGGTAAATATTGCGGTCAAATGAATGTATTAATGACAAATATTAGTGAATTCCAAATCAAACATTTCTTGTTTGGGTTAACAAGCTTCCTACCTGCTGTTTTCAATAGTTTAAGGGGTGAAGCTAATAGAACAGGGTGATATGTGGGGGTTTTCTAGTAACAGAAATCCCAAACCCCCTATAGAAATAAAATGGTCCTTAAAATAATTGATTCTAAAATTTTCTTGAAAATTTGAGAGAATGCTGTTCGATTTGTGATCTTTTAAGTGTCGTAATAAAACAAACGGACACTTCCAAAATGATACCATAACAAAAATGAGATATGGTAAATGTTAATTAGTCTTGATAAACAAATTAATTACTATCAGTTTGAAAAATAGAACATATTGAAGTTTGAAAAAAGTTTTTTTTTTTCAAAATGTTGACCTAATTCACTTTTTTTTTTATAAATAAATGCTAAATATATCAACCAAAATATCCCATTAACTTGAAGTACAAATTGTCACGGAAAAACAAACTCAAAGACACTTGAGTAAGTTAAAGCCTTCTAAAGTTATATCTAGAGATGAGCGAACACACTCGTCCGACCTTGATGCTCGTTCGAGCATTAGCGAACTCGAAACTGCTCGTTGCTTGGACGAATATTTTGCCAGCTCGAGAGAATGGCATCTCACACCGTTTTGATTTTTGGCGGCCAGAAACAGAGCCAATCACAAGCCAGGAGACTCTGCACTCCACCTAGCATGACGTGGTACACTTACACGTCGATAGCAGTGGTTGGCTGGCCTGATCAGGTGACCCTGGAATAGACTAGCCCCTGCCCGCGCTGCTCGCATCATTCTCTGTCTGGATGCCGTTAGAGAGAGAGCTGCTGCTGGTCAGGGAAAGTGTTAGGGTGCTATATTAGCGTACTGTTAGGCAGGAGTGAGTCTACAAGAACCCAACAACCCTTGTTAGGGCTAGAATATTTTTTATTTGCTTGTGGCTGGGCTTGCAGGCACTAGTAGTGCAGCTAGTACCATATTGTGACGAATTTGCAGGGAGACTTACAAACGTTCTATTTAGCTCTTAGTGACACACATATCCATCTCAAACACCTAAGTGGGACAATTTTATTAGGGAATTGATTGAATTGGGCACAATCTGACGATTTTTCTTTTTTTTTTTTTTTTTTTTCAAAACTGAAAGTCATCACAGGCACAGCACAAAATCCTGTTGTGTGCTGTCAGTGTAGGTTAGAAACTAGCATATCGCAATATATAGCAATCATCATCATCTTCTGTGGTTGCTGTGTGATTTCTTCTGATCGTTTTGTTAAAAAAAACACCAAAAATAACACAAAAAAAATTTACAGTTTACACTTTAATTTTGAAAATATTGAACCCTAGGGCTAAGGGTAGAGGACGTGGGCGTGGGCATCCAACTACTGCAGGGGTCAGAGGCCGTGGTCTTGGGTGGGTTGAGACACCACCTGCTGATGAGGGAGCAGGGGAATGCGGCAGAGCTACACTCCCTAGGTTCATGTCTCAAGTTACTGGGACTCGTGGTAGAGCACTGTTGAGGCCAGAACAGTGCGAACAGTTGATGTCATGGATTGCGGACAATGCTTCTAGCCATTTGTCCACCAGTCAGTCTTCCACGCAGTCCAACCATGTCACCGAAATCGGCACTCCTCCAGCTCCTTCACCTCAGCCTCCTTCCCCCCAGTCTGACCCCTCCCAGGAAAATTTGGCATTTGAACCGGCATACTCTGAGAAACTGTTTTCTGGACCCTTCCCAGAGTCACAAACCACTTGTAGGGTTGCTGCTGAGCTCTTTTCCGATGCACAGGTTTTCCACCAGTCGCAGTCTGTGGGTGATGATGACATTATTGATGTAGTGGAAGAAGTGTGTAAAGAGGTGTCGGATGATGAGGAGACACGGTTGTCAGACAGTGGTGAAATTGTTGTCAGGGCAGGAAGTCCGAGGGGGGAGCAGGCTGAGGGATCGGAGGATGATGAGGTGACAGACCCAAGCTGGGTTGATAGGACGGGTAAACACAGTGCTTTTGAGATGGAGGCGAGTCCTCAACGAGAACAGGTTGAAAGAGGCAGTGGTGGGGCCAGATGGAGAGGCAGGGCCAGAGCTGGTGCATCAGCGCCAAATGTTTCACGTAGTGAAGCTTCCGTGGCGAGGCCTAGATTTTCGGAAGTCTAGAGGTTCTTTAAAGAAACACCGGATGACCGACTGACTGTGCTGTGCAACCTGTGCCACAACAGGATCAGCAGGGGTTCCACCACTACCAGCTTAACCACCACCAGTATGCGCAGGCATATGAGTGCTAAACACCGGCCGGGCACACCACTGCTCCTTCCCCTGTGTCATCTGCTGCCTCTGCTAGTCAGCCCCCTGCCCAGGACCCCGGCCCAAACACCTCCCGTGCGAAAACCATACCTTTGCCTCCACGATCCTCCACAGCATCCACCAATGTCTCTGTGCACCGCGTTCAGCTCTCCATACCCCAGACGCTGGAGGGCAAGAGGAAATACAGTGCAATCCTCAACGTCCACATCTCCAAATTACTCAAACTGGAGATGCTGCCCTATAGGCTGGTAGAGACCGAGGCCTTTCGCAACCTCATGGCGGCGGACGCCCCTCGGTATTCGGTCCCCAGCCGCCACTACTTTTCCCGATGTGCCATCCCAGCCCTACACCAGCACGTGTCAGACAACATCATCCGTGCCCTGACCAACGTCGTTTCTGACAAGGTCCACCTGACCATGGACACCGGGACGAGTGCTACCGGGCAGGGCCACTATGTGTCAGTCACGGCACATTGGGTTAACTTAGTGGAGGCTGGGACCGAGTCCGACCCTAGTGCTGCTCATTTACTGCCGACGCCAATGATTGCGGGGCCTACCTCGGTCCAGGTCTCTCAGACCTACTATGCCTCCTCCTTCTCTCACCCCTCCTCCACCTCCTCCTCCGAATTACCATCTGTGGGCATGGTGCCATCAGTCGGTAGCTCAAGGCACAGCAACAGTGCCGTTGCTAAGTGACAGCAGGCGGTGCTCAAACTGCTTAGCCTATGCGATAAAAGGCACACCGCCCAAGAGCTATTACAGGGCATCACGCTGCAGACAGATCTGTGGCTGGCACCGCTGAACCTGAAGCCAGGCATGGTTGTGTGTGACAACGGCTGTAACCTGGTGGCGGCTCTGCAACTCGGTAGACTGACACATGTGCCATGCCTGGCCCATGTGTTAAATCTTAGTTCAGCGGTTCCTCAAGACATACCTTAATCTGTCTGATTTGCTCACGGAGGTGCACCGCATCTGTGCGCATTTCAGGAAGTCCAGCACAGATGCTGCCACTCTCAGGGCAGCGCAGCGCCTCCTCCAACTGCCCGCTCACCGACTGTTCTGCGACGTGCCCACGAGGTGGAATTCAACATTAACCATATTATCCAGAGTTTACCAGCAGCGCAGAGCGATTGTAGACTGCCAGATGTCAACTTCCACCAGAACTGGTAGTCAGGTCAGTCAGCTTCCTCAAGTCTACAATGAGGAGTGGACATGGATGTCTGATATCTGTCAGGTGCTGAGTAACTCTGAGGAGTCAACACAGATGGTCAGTGGCGATGTCGCCATCATCGGCCTCACCATCCCGCTGCTTGGCCTGTTGAAAAACTCTCTGGTCAGCAGGAAGTCGGAAGCTTTGTGCTCGTCACAAGAGACGGGGGAAGAAGATTCCCTTGTTGATAGCCAAAGCACCCTTTCACTGTTCAGCGTGTATGGGCAGAAGAAGAGGAGTTGGAGGAGGAGGAAATGGTCAGTCAGGCCAGTGAGGGGAGTGAATTCTTGCGCGTTGGGACTCTGGCGCATATGGCAGATTTCATGCTAGGCTGCCTATCCCATGACCCTCGCAAAATCTTTCCACTCTCATCCCTGGAGAGGAAAGGAGTTTGAGAATGCATGAATACCAGCAGGCCCTGGTGCACAAGCTGGAACAGCATTTCCCTTCTGACAGCACTAGCAGCAGAGGGCGTACTTCTGCGGGGCAAGTAGCGAGGGAGAGTAGGCGAGCAGGAAGCTTGTCCAGAACTGGCAGGGGTAAGCTTTACAAGGCCTTTGCCAGTTTTATGTCACCCCAGCAAGACACTGTCACCTGTCTCCAGTCTTGGCAGAGTAGGGCTAATCTTTACAGAAAGATAGTGAGGGAGTACGTAGATGACCATACCATCGTCCTAAATGATCACACAGCTCCCTAGAACTACTGAGTTTCAAAGCTGGACATGTGGCATGAACTGGCGCTGTACGTCTTGGAGGTTCTTGCCTGCCCTGCCGCTAGTGTGTTGTCTGAGCGGGTTTTCAGTGCAGCTGGTGGCATCATCACCAATAAGCGTACACGCCTCTCGACTGACAGCGCTGACAGGCTGAAGCTTATCAAGATGAATAAAGCCTGGATTTCTCAGGATTTCCATTCTCCACCAGGTGAAAGAAGCTCAACCTGAATAATGTATGCACTCCTCCTCCTCATTTTCCTCCTTTGTACACTAAAGCAGAGGACACTGGCTATTTTTTGCCAGGGCCAACTGACTCTAGCTATAGTACTAGCTATATGTACTAAATACATACAGGTACTGTATGTATTTAATTTTTCTGGAGGACCACCTACCTGTTCCTCTGGTTTAAAAACTTTTTTGGACTGCCACATACAGGCACTATCCAAATTTAATTGTCTCCATAGCAGCCTCCACACGTCGTCTTTATAGCTGCCTCCACACGTTGTCTCCATTGCTACCTCCACACATCATCTCCATAGCTGCCTTCAAAAGTCGTCCATATAGCTGCCTCCATACATCGTCCCCTTAGCAAACGAGCTATGTTAGGCAGAATTTTGTTTTGTTTTTATGGCTTCCACATCAAACTTGTTAACTTTGTCGCCACCCTGCTGTGTTATCCACAAAATATACTGCCAAACTTTTATCATTTACAGATATTATTTCAGCGCTTCTTGTGCATCTGTTTACATTCCCCTCACCCGCCATAACCAAGCCAAGAACAGTACTACACTTGATCCTATACAAAAGGTTCTTAGAAGTGCTGTTTGTAGCCCCCGCCTGCTTTGAAAATTATAATTTTTTTAAAGTAAACGCTTCTGGCCCCCAGGCCCATTTTGGGTGGGGAGGAGCTGAGAGGCAGGGGCTTGGACAGGAGAAAGCTCACCTGGCAGCGGACAGCCAGCTCCATCCCAAGATCCAACTAACATAGTTTTAACTGCAGCACCTTTAATCTACTACTACTTAACTGCCTCCATACATCGTCCCCTTATCAAACGAGCTGTGTCAGGCAGAATTTTCAGGTGTTTCACCAGATACATAATGGAACTCGGCCCATCTGTTGCCGCCATGCTGGAGACCTGAAGTTTCAATCATAACAGCGCCATATGCATGCCCCATACTGTCGCTCTTAATAATGAAACCATTTCTGAAAAAACTATTAAAAATAGAACCGCTATGCTATTCCATTATTCCTAGATGATATATTCAAACGACGACGCCTGCTTTGAAAATTATAATTTTTTCTAAGTAAATGCTTCTGGCCCCCAGGCCCATTTTGGGTGGGGTGGAGCCGAGAGACAGGGGCTTGGACAGGCGAAAGCTCGCCTAGCAGCGGACCGCCAGCTCCACCCCAAGATTAGGCAGCCTCAGAGGCATCCATGCATACTGCCCCTGCTGTTTCTTGTCTATTCCGCCTCCAAGATCCTCCACAGCGTCCACCAATGTCTCCATGCACAACTTTCAACTGTCTATACCCCAGACGCTGGACCGGGAGAGGAAATACAGCACATCATCTCCTTATCTAACGAGCTGTGTCAGGCAGAATTTTCAGGTGTTTCACCAGATGCATAATGGAACTCGGCGCATCTGTCGCCGCCATACTGGAGACCTAAAGTTTCAATCATAGCAGCGCAATATGGATGCCCCATACTGTCGTTCTTTATCATGGAAGTCGTCTCCATGGCTGCCTCCAAATGTCGTTCCCTTATCAAACGAGCTGTGTCAGGCTCATTTTTCGGGTGTTTCACCAGATGCGTTATGAAACTTGGTCACTATGTCGCCACCATGCTGTGTTATCGATATACCGTAAACCTTTTGTTCACATAGGAAATCATTTCAGCGCTACTTGCTCACCTCCTTTGGTTCCTCTCTGCCACCTTAACCAGGCTAAATACTGATACATACAGTGCTACACGTTATCCTCGCCAAAAGGAATTTTTTAACTTGGTTTGAAGCCTGAGACCATTTGGGGTATGTCGCCATGCCACTCTCTAGCCTGCCGCTGCTGCCTCTGCATGCCGTTTTCTATAGTGTCAAGGTCAATTATTGGATGTTTTAGATGCTATTTAGCCTCATTCGGTCACTCTTTCATCGCCATGCTGTTGCCCATAATTTTGGCATAATGGTGTGATTA
Source organism: Engystomops pustulosus (assembly GCF_040894005.1). NCBI lineage: Eukaryota > Metazoa > Chordata > Amphibia > Anura > Leptodactylidae > Engystomops > Engystomops pustulosus. Next base: position 100,233,547 of record NC_092415.1, on the reverse strand, counting down.
AGCAGCCTCAGAGGCATCTATGCATGCTGCCCCTGGTGTTTCCTGTCTATTTCCGTGATGTGTTTCCATCATTTTCTGAGGTTTCCAGGTGTTTGGCCAAGCTTCCCTGTGCAGACCCTTGGTCCCCTTGAAAAATGCTCGAGTCTCCCATTGACTTCAATGGGGCTCGTTATTCTAGACAAGCACTCAAGCATCAGGAAAAGTTTGTCTCGAATAACGAGCACCCGAGCATTTAAGTGCTCGCTCATCTCTAGTTATAACTAGATAAAGTGACACATGCTGGTTTTGAAAAATTATTAAACAAAAAGTTATAAGTGGCTGGGAGGGGGCTGCATAAAAAAATAAACATTTACTTACCTCCACGGACCCTCCTGGTATCCCATGGCACCGTCTTGCCGGGCTGTGTCCCTGTTTGTCTACATCGGGACCGCAAAGGTGAATAAATGTTTGTGTTTATGCTGCCCCCTCCAGGCCACTTTTAATTTGTTTTAACATCTTGGACAACCCCTTTGATAGAATTTTTCTTAAATCTCTTTATATTTATGTTTTTTTACATACAGTTTTATTTACACAACTCAAAATAAACAAGTCAAGTGTTTTATGTGAAATACAAAAGCTATTTTTATACTAAAATACATCCACCTGAACAAGAACTATATCCCAAACCAAAACAGATCTCAAATTCTCCAGTGTTTTATCAGGGAAAAAAAATCATAAGTTTATGCTAATGAACCAATTGTAAGGGAAAAAATATTTTTAAACACCAATATGACAGTCATAATGAATTCCTTGATCAACTTCCCATCTGTAGATTCTAGTACCTATAATACATTGTTTACAATTTCAAGAAAGACATCCAGGTTCCCCACTCATCCAGTGTAGCTAATATCTCAACTTCTTGTGGCAGTGAGTTCTATTGTCTAAGGCCCCTTTCACACTTGCGTTTTTCACACGCGTTTTCTGTGCGTGCTTTTGACGTGCAGAACTTGCATTGCACTCTGACCCATTGTAATCAATGGGTCTTTTCAGACTTGCATTTTTCTTCACGCGCACACACACTTTTTTAACGCGCGTTTAAATCTCGACCTGCTCTACTTTTGCAAGTCACTCGCGTGAAAAACGCACCATACAAGTCTATGGAGACGCATCAAAAACGCATTGAACTCTGAGACACTTGCAAGTGCAATGCGTTTTTCACGCATCAATTGCCATAGAAAAGATAGAGCTCAGTCCTGAGTCCATTTCACGCGCATTATCTGCGCGTGAAAAACGCATTGAAATTGCATTGAAAACGCGCATGAAAAACTGAAACACTTAACAAACTCTGACTGAAAACTGATTGGACTCTGATGCAAAATGTGCGTTTTTTACTGACCAAACCCTGATCAAACTCTGCCGTGATCTGCAACGCAAGTGTGGAAGGGGCCTTACTCCTCTAACAGACCGCAGGCTGTAGTCTACTGATAAATATGGTGGGTGGTAAGGGATCGGTATTGCACATTTTGTCAAGGCCCCTTTCTGCTAATCCTCTATAAATGGATCATGTGAGCTGCTAAAAAAAATGGGTAAATGTCATGAGGGGCACAAGCGAAAATGTTGCTGCTTGGAGACCTTTGAGCCTTTAATTATTCTGCTAGTTGCAGTAGAATGTAATGGGAGCATCACACTTGGAGTAAGAATGCAAATAATTCTGCACAGGAATACACAATGAATTTTAACTTTAGCAAGTATTTTCTAGCAACTGTATTTTTCTGGAAAAGATTGGTAGAAGTTATATAATTAGGTTTGTTGAAATAAAATATGTTGTTGTGTGAAGAGTATTTGACATCATAATTGAACCACAGTCGCTGCTTATGAAGAAGTTTGTTGACACTTGAAAGATTTTGCATACTTCATGGTTGGGTTTATAAGTTTTGTAATCATGAAAAATAATTGTGTCTGTTAGAAGCTGGTACAATATCTATCAAGATTTTATGCATTATTTGACAAGTGTCTGGGTAATTAAATGACATAATAGCAGGGTCATCTCACGGTTTCAGTAGGCACTGGGCGACAGAGCCTCAGTCGCCCCTTTGCAGTAAACTCACATGGCAAGATTAAAAAGTCTAAACAGGCTCCAGTTTCCTAAAACAGTCCATAGTTTTTCATACCAAACAGCATCATCATTGTTATTTTAAATACATGGATATTTTATATAAAGCCTCCTTCACATTCTATGGATTAATTAGATACAGCCTCCCTCAACCCTATGGATTCCTTATGTATAGCCTTACGTGTCCCCCGACCCCAGCTGCTCTGGGCCCTGTCATTTGCCCAGTGATGCCCACTGCTGGTGCCGGCCCAGCATAAAAGGTAGAGTAAATGTAAAGAATGTATTAGTTTACCTATCTCTTTATTCATTTTAATGTATTTTAATGTTATTTAACCCCTTAAGGACGCAGCCATTTTACAACTTAAGGCTCAGCCCCATTTTTTGGATTGTGACTTACGTCGCTTTAGATGGTTATAACTTTTGAACACTGTTACTTATCAAAGCGATTCTGAGACAGTTTTTTCCCCACATGTTGTACTTCATTTTGGTGGTAAATGTTGGCTGATAAGTTTTGTGTTTATATCCCAAAAAAAGAAAAAATGCTGAATTTTTTGAAAATTTTCACTTTTTTGTAATGCAAAATCATTGCAATTTCAGGTAGATAGATTTACCACCTAAATAGATTGCTGAATAACATTTCCCATATGTCTACTTTACATTTTCATAATTTTTGAAATGTCTGGATAATATATTTTGATGTCGCTCGGCTTACAAATCAAATAGCGATTTTCCGTATTTTCAGAATTTACTCTTTTGGGGATAAATACAGTTTTGAATGAAACCCCCTATATAATCAACCCATTTTAAAATATGCACCCCTCAAACTATCAGAAACAGCCTTTTAGGAAGATCGTTAACCCCTTGAGATCTTCATAGTAATTGAATCAAAATGGAGGTGAAATTTAGAATGGTCAAATTGTGCCGGTTATACGTTAATTTAGCCCTAAAATTTACACCATTTTCAAAAGATAAAAATAGAAAACCCGCCAAACATGAGATTCTTTTTCCAGTGTGCCATTTTGCGGTTGGTATCACCTATTGTTGAAAATTTAGGAACTCTATTTTGAGGGCAGGAGTAGAAAAGCATCAATTCTGTACTGGATTTTGACTTTTTTTGTGTGTTCACCGTTTAGCCTAATAATCAAATTATTTTTATTCTATGGGTTGATATGATTACGGGGATATCAGACTTGAATATATTTTCTTACATTTTACTAAATCTGTCAAATAAAACCGTAATGTGGGGAAAAATCTATCATTTTTGCATTGCCATCTTCCAAGTGGCATAACATTTTTACTTTTTTGGCTACGGAGCTGCTTGATGGCTTGTTTTTTGCAGGACATGTTGTACTTTGCACCAGTATCATTCTTTTTTTAACGGCGATCATCATATGGGTTCAATTATGATTTACTTTTATTCTACAGTTACAGACGCGGTGATACTATAAATGTGGGGTTTTTGTTATGATTTAGACTTTTTTAGGGGTTATTTGTCTCTTTATATGTTATGGGGCTTATGGGCATTTTTATTGATTTATTACTTTACTTTTTATTGAATAACATTTTTTTTTTTACTTTTCGCTTTTTCCACCATGGGACATGAACAAGCAATCATCTGATTGCATGTTCATGATAATACCCTGCATTAGCAGTGCCAGCCTATGCGATCATGGGGGAAACCCCCCCCAGAGGCATGTTACATGCCGCGTGTTAGATTTAACGGGTAACACACCCACGAACGGAGCCCACTTTGATCACAGGTATTACACTGGGGTGCCGGCTGTTAGTTACAGCCGACACCCAATGTTTGCCAATGCCGATTCGGCTCCGATCCAGAGCCGAGCCAGCATCAGCTCAGTGGCGGATAAATCCGCCACTGAGCGCTAAGTCACTGCGTTCCATGGCGGATATATCCGCCACAAAGCACTAAGGGGTTAAAGGGAACTTTGCACCAGTTTTAACCAACTAAGCTATTTGCTTATGAAATGTAATTTCTAGAATTCTCTCTTTTATGTGAAATCTTTCCCATTTACCTCTAAATAAAGACATATGCAAATGTTCTGAGAAGAGTCCTATTTTGAGGTCTAAGGAGGCTAGGGGAATCAATTGACGTGATTTAAAAGATCAAAATTTCATCTTTAATGTTATACAAACAGTATGTTTCTATTTACTATAGAGCTGCAGTAAATGTCATGTTCCTTGTTTATGTGACCACTGAGCCAATCCCAAGCATTAGAATTCATAACACCACAAAAATAAAGAAAATATTATACTATGAATTTTAAAAGTAATAACCATTTTTTTTTAACTTTCTAAGTATGGATTTATTTTTACAATACATTATTCATTATATTTTTAATTTCTAATGTTTTTAACAATTTTATAAGTTCTATAATGGTAAAATATGATATGATTTCTTGATTGCTAAATTACATACTTTATCTGTCTGTGTAATGCTATCAGGTGTAATGTTGCCATTGCATTTCCTGTTATTTTTTGGAAAATCTTCCAATCTTCTTTCAGCCCAGTTAACCCCTTACTGCATATGGATGTTACTTTACGTCCAGTAGCGTTGGGGGGAGTATGAAGCACCTCACGGGTTGAGCCCTCTTCATACTCAGCAGGTGTTCAGTGTATGGGCGCCACCGTCTTGGCTCGGATCATTGCTCCCCTTGACATCATCGGGGAGGAGCAATCCATTGCTATGACAGCCTTGGGTAACACAAATATCTGAGGCTGTCATGTTTTAGGCTATCGATTTGCACATTGTAATAGATGATGTGCAAAATCCTTATATACTGCCATACTGTAGTATGTGCAGGATCAATCAGACAACCTAGGGTTAAAATACCCTAGGGGGTCTAAAAAACAGTAAAAAAATAAAAAAGTTCAAAACTGTAATTAAATTAATAAAACCTAAACATTAACATCACCACTTTTCCCTAGAACTGATATAGATATAAATAAACAGTAAAAATCCTAAACATTTTATTTATCATTGCATCGCAAAATTTTGGATCTATCAAAATATAATAACGATTTTTCCCGGCCTTTAACCCTGTAACAGGATAAGCGCCCAAAGACGAAAATGACACTTTTTTGGCCATTTTGCAAATTATAAGAAATTCCATAAAAAATGATCCAAAGGCCTTACAGCCCTAAAAATGGTAGCATTTAAAGCGTTATCAAAAGTCGCAAAACATGACACCAAAAAGAAAAAGTTAACACCAGAATTTTTTTTTTTTTTGTACAGGAGGTTTTAATTTTTTTAAATGTATGAAAACATTATAAACCCCATGCAAAGTTGGTATCTCCGTAATCATACTGACCCAAAGAATGAAGTAGACATGTCATTTGGGCTGCTCAGAGAAAGCTGTTAAATCCAAGACCACAAGTACCATATATTTTACCATAAAAACCTTGGAAAAGTCTTAAAATTCTCCTCACCAGCGTTTAAGTGCCCGTAGAGGCACTGGACTCTTAGTTGATACGGGTGCAATCTCTGCCAGTTCGGACCTAATACCAGGTAAAATCTGGCAGAGTTTTTGCTTTCCGGGACCTTAATCCCTGCCACAACACACCCAAAGTGGAGTTCTGGGCAGAGAAGCCAGCAAACTGGTGGAGAAGGCATATATCTTGCTTATTGTCTTTTCTGCACGTTAGTTCCCTCTGCTCAGGGACATATGCTATGCAAACACAAACGCTTACACATAACCGATACATGCTCCTTATATACACAATGACACATTATCTACATAGACATAGATTACTGACACATTTTCTACACACATAACTGACACATGCTTTACACAAACATGTATTGCTGACACATGCTCTACACACATTACTGACATGCTCTACACACAAACACAGATAACTGACACATGTTTTACACAAACATGCATTACTGACATGCTCTACACACATAACTGACACATGCTTTACACAAACATGCATTAGTGACACATGCTCTACACACATTACTGACATGCTCTACACACAAACACAGATAACTGACACATGTTTTACATACATACACATACATAAACACATTGCTGACACTTGCTCTACATATACACACACATAATTGACACATGTTCCCATACACAAACATTCCTGATACATGATCTACATATACACACATATTACTGAAACATGCACTACATACACATACACAATACTGACACATTTATTTAAAAAAATTAAATTTTTTTGTTGTCTAGCTACAAAAATGTAATACTTGCCCAGTTCAATTCAATTTGTTTATACAGTTAGGACTGAAAAGAAAAAAGTGATGGAAATAGGCAATTTCTGCCACTTTATCTTGAATTGGAATAATGCCACTCAATTTACACAACTGAGTGGGCAGTAAGCCTGCTTCTGATTGGAAAATAATGGATCACTTCCTCTGTGTCATTTATAAACAGGTAATAAATCGACATGGCCGCACATATAGATTGCAGAAGTCCCTGTCCCCAGCAGAACCCACATTATAACCCCTTATCAACAATGCAACTTTTCACCTTCCTGTCATGGCCCATTTTTTTGTCTCCCTATAATTTGTTATAATTTTTAAACGCTTTAACATATCTAGGTGATTTTTATGTCATGTTCATTTTTGGTCAACAGTTTTATAAAAAAGTATAAAAAAATGAACAGTAACAACAGTAAAAATTGCCTAATAACTAACATTAATGGAATGTCTGCTTTATGTTGATATGGTTTTTTATGCGTCCTATCACTTTTGTAGGATATTGTGATGCTTAGAATTTTTCACACTTTTAGTGCCTAAATAATAATAAAGCCCCATACATTACCGCATTATAGAAACAAAACTCCTGGTCATATGTAAAACAACTTTTATGAAGTTTGTTAACCCTTTACAGTTTTATAGGGGTTAAAGCAAAATTGGGTGCAATTTTGAAATTTTTATTTTTCTGTCTCAACAAATGTTTTTTTTTTAAATGAACACATTCTCAGTGGATAAAAAAAAAAACAAAACATTCCACAAAGTGTGATACCAAATCTCTCCCCAGCCAGCCAATACCCCATATGTGGTGGTAAACTGCTGCATGTTACACACCATTGAAGGGAAAGTGCGCCATTCAGAGCAGATTTGCATTGTCACTTTTTAAGGGCTATACATTCTTTTATTTATTTATATTTTTGGAAATTTGGACATTTGGATGTAAGGGCTTATTTTCGGCAAGATCAGATGTACTTTAAAAATACTTCCTTTTAGTGGGTCTTATTGATAAGATTTTATCAACTCTTGAATTTATGGAGGAAAAGAAAATCATCAATTCTGGTTTCCTTTTTTAGCATCTTCTCGTTCAAGGTACCATAAAAATAATATGTTATCTTTACGGCATTGACCACTACCACTAAGGTGATACCTTATTTGTATATTTTTTATATTTTTTTACAATTTTACTGAAAAAAATACCGGTAACATAGAGAAAATCTCATTTGTTTTTTGTTATAGACATAACTGTAATATTTTTTAGTTAACAGACCTATTTCTGAGTTTATTTTTTTATGTGTTGAGTTCTTCTTAGTGGTACCATTTTGATGCAAGTAACTTCTTTTTTTTAATCTTTTCATTGTTTTCTTTATAACGGATAAATAAATTACATAGCCTTACATCCCTCTGACAGGTTGAGTAGATTTATAAATGAATTTGCTCACACATTAGCTAAATATATAGCATAATCGCACCACAGAGACGCTTATTAACAGTTGGGTGGATGGGGGAAAAGGGGGGAGGGAGGGTGGGGTGAGGGAGGACTATGTTGGGTGGGCATAAGTAACTTTTTTAAGTTACCATTTTTGTAAAGTGATTTTGTGTAAAAGATACATTTTGAAATGGACCTGAAGGTGCATGGAGTGATAACATGATATACATATATTAACACTAGGGATGGGCGAATTTTTAAAAAATTCAATTTGCCAAGTTTGGCTAATTTTTCAACTGAATTCGATTCGACCCGAATCAATCATGGCGAATCACATTAAAAAACAGGTATTTCCTGGCTGCAGAGAGCCTGTAGGGTGTTGTAGAATGTTGTGTCATGCTCAAAAATCAATAGGGAGCGTGGTGTGGTCTAACAGGGAATCGTGGTTTGGTCTTCAAACAATTCTGTGTTTTAGTATGATAGGCACATAACAGCCACTTCTCTTAGAATCAATTCGCTCTTCAATTCCATGGGCACTTACAGGGGTCAACTTCACCAAATAGGTAAAGTGAAAACGCAGCCTGACAAGGTAACGTCTGTGCTAGCTCGAATGAGCTGAGGGTCAAGATCCCACTATAACATCAAAGAGTGCACTCTTTTTACACTGACATCAGATTATTTCATAGATTACAACAGAACCTGTTCTGTTAAACGCAGATACATGTAGAAACCCCTCAAACTAGTGGAGAGGGTGTCGGCAGTAATTTTGTATTGACGTCACTGATCATTTTGCCCTTCATTTCATCCATCAGGGTCCACTTTCAATCAGTCAATAATCCATCAGTATTGCTAAAGCCAAAAACAAACAAGTTGATCCACAACAGAGATGACCAGTAAATGGGGTATCTGCATGTTAGTGTAAAAAGAGTCTTTTTACACTAACATCAGATGATGCCATAGATTACAACAGAACCAATTCTTTTAAATGCTGATACATGTAGAAACCCCCCAAAAGAGTAGAGAGGGTGTCAGCAGTAATTTTACATTGACGTCTGCTTTCAATTGGTCAATAATCCATCAGTATTATTAAAACTAAAAACAAACAGGAGTTGATCCAAAACAGAGATGACCAGTAAATGGGATATTTGCATGTTCTCTGTGTTCTGTATCCACTCCTGCTTTTCACTATCAATCCTAAAGCTTTTTTTATTCCTTCTGACAGATGAAATGAAGGAGAAAACCAAACATAGTGGCATCGTCATAGAGTGGTGGAGGGTGAACACAGAATTATGGAAATCACGTGATGTTCCAGGGAGACAGCGGTCAGTTGGCAGCAGCAAGAGTAGGCCGCAAAGTGGCACAAATTATGGAAGTGGCAGCAACATCGTATGCCACATAGTGGCACAACTACAGAGTGTGGAGGTAGCTGCAGCAGCATGAGGTCAGAAAGTGGCACAATGACAATTTCTGGAGGTGTCAGCAACATGGTAGGCCACAGTGTGGCACAATGACAGAGCATAGAGGTGCCAGCAGCAGCAGGAGGTCAGGGAGTGGCACAATGACAAATTCTGGAGGTGGCAGCAATGTGGTTGGCCACAGTGTGGCACAATGACAGAGTGTGGAGGTGGCAGCAGCAGCAGGAGGTCAGAGTGGCACAATCACAGTGTGTGGAGGTGGGTAGCAGCAGCATGAGGCCAAAAACCCCAGAAGCTGACACCCTGGACCTTCATAAAAAATCACTCCATAAACTATGTGGATTTGACACAGATTTCTTGGTATCTACTCTAGCAACAAAAAAGAATTGAAATTTGGGGAATACAGAATACCAAAATTGACACCCTGGACTTTGAGAAAAAATCACTCCAGCAACTATGTTGTTTTCACATGGATTTCTTGATATCAACTTTAGCAACAAAAAAAGAATTGAAAATTGGGGTATACAGATCCCCCTAAATGGACACCCTGGCCTTTGAGCAAAAATCACTTAATCAACTACTGAGTACAAGCAGCTAGGCGCTAGAGACAGCACATGCAGTGTGAAATGACAGGATTGCAAATAGCCGTCTGTTTTTATAGGGCTGTGACTTCATAAGCCTGCCGGTCGCTGATTGGCTTACATGTCTGCACATGTGATCGAGGGTGTTCCTTTCTTCTTCCCAGAGTTCCTTGCCCCATGTAACATGTTTTGCTCACGGCAATTTTGCTAATAAAGGGGAAAAAAATTTTCCCACAAATCACCCTAAACTTCGGGTTCGTGCAGTTACACAGTTACAAAGTTTACTGTAATGCACATAGCTAGTAAAGCTTAAATATTCCAAATAAAATTTGCCTCATAATCATAAGGTATCTATTCTTAGTTTTTACATTTTTTTAAACCATTAAAAATATTTTTTTAAAATACATTCATATGATAAGTGCATTTTGAAAAGCATTACTATTGGGCAACTCAAATAGTTTTCTCTATTTAACACCGTTTCATAAATCTGCTCAATAAAGTTGAATTTGCTAACACTTTTTTTAACACCGTAATATTTTTGAAAATGTTGAGGTTATCTATTTTTGACAGTGCAAACAAAATCCTTATATATCTAAACATATATTATTGTATATTTTGAGTATATTATTGCATATATTTTAAAAAGTAAAGCTGTTCTCTTCTTTCATTTAATACCTAAAGTGTAACTAAAATCAAAAGTTCAGATGACAATAGTAAACTTTAAGTTAATTAAAGAAATATGTTTGTGTGCTTTTCTTCCATATTTAAAGGAAACTTACCAGTTCAAATGGTAGGGGTAAGCTGTAAACACCGAGCACCAGCTCAGGGTGAGCTGGTCCCGGTGCTTACTTTCGTTATTGTTATTAACCGCTGTAACGGGGTTTTAACACTTTTTAAAGTTTAAAGCTATAGCTGCTTCAGCTATAAACTTTAAAAAGTGTTAAAACCGTGATGCAGCGGTTAATAACACTAACGAGAGTAAGCACTGGCACCAGCTCACCCTGAGCTGGTGCTCGGTGTTTACAGCTTACCCCTACCATTTGAAATGGTAGGTTTCCTTTAATCAGCTTCTGTAAATCAGGTCTGTCTAATGGAAAGCTTATCAGAATAGAACATGATATATTCCTAATGAATTAACTCTTTACAGCAGTCACTGGCAGTGTAATCAATTCAGAGAGATGAATCTTCAAATGCAATTTGGTCTAGGTGTGGGAAGTCTTGGTGTGGAAAGTTGTGCTCACTGATGGACAAAGAGCAGAAAACCAGCACAGAGTAGATGTTTTCTTTAATGAAGTATATAATAAAGTTAACTGTTATCACATGTTCTATTCATTTCTGAAATAAAACAAAAATTGACTGAAAGATAAGTGCCTGTTAAGAGGTATGACTACAATGATTTTATTTTGTAAGAAAAAAATCTCTGTCTCTAAAGCGAGGCTGTACAGTAGTGATAGTCATTTCACACCAAGTCACAATGCAACACCTTACGGCACCTAGTGATAGTTTGTGCACTGAAAGTAATCACACTGTAAATATAAGAAAATAAAATGAATATTATAGAATAATACCGTTTAGAAGTAAATAAAACAATTAACAGAATTAAAAAAAAAGCTAAAATTAGCCTACTTGATAATTACCAGGAATGTTGTAAATCGCACACAATTCATCACTAGTAAAAAGTGTTAATAAAACTGTGATGCTGCTGCTCTCTAATGAGCAGATCCAGGAATATTCATCTTTATTACACTGTGTCTAGATGAATGCCATTAACTACTTTAGGAAAGAAGTTTCACAATACTTTCCATTTCTGATGAATACAAAAGCATAAAAAGGTTTGTGGCAGTAGAATAGATTTATTCTAAAAATCAGCAGATTAGGGTGTATATCCACAGTATTTTTATTATTAGCACATCAATGTTTCGACTACCCTGTAGTCATTGTCAAGCTTCACAATGCACTAGACAGACAAGAATAACAGCGCAACCCCGTAGCTATAAAATTATTCTATTAATATTATAAATAACTATTAATTATTAGAGATGAGCGAACACACTCGTCCGAGCTTGATGCTGCTCGTAACTGCTCGTAACTGCTCGTTGCTTGGACGAATACTTCGCCAGCTCGAGAAAATGGCATCTCCTGCCATTTTGATTTTTGGCGGCCAGAAACAGAGCCAATCACAAGCCAGGAGACTCAGCACTCCAACAGCATGACGTGGTACCCTTACACGTCGATAGCAGTGGTTGGCTGGCCTGATCAGGTGACCCTGGAATAGACAAGCCCCTGCCCACGCTGCTCGCATCATTCTCTGTCTGGATGCCGTTAGGGAGAGAGCTGCTGCTGCAGGGATAGCGTTAGGCTGTTGTATTAGCTTACTGTTAGGCAGGAGTGAGTCTACAAGAACCCAAAAGCCCTTGTTAGGGCTAGAATAGCGTTATATATTATATTTTGTTTGCTTGTGGCTGGCCTTGCTGGCACTAGTAGTGCAGCTAGTACCATATTGTGATGAATTTGCAGGGAGACTTGCGAACGTTATATTTAGCTTTTAGTGACACACATATCCATCTCAAACACCTAAGTGGGACAATTTATAAGGGGTTTGATTGAATTAGGCACGGTCTGCTTTTTCTTTTTTTTTTTTACTTTTCTTTTTTTTTATAACTCAAAGTCATCAGGCACAGCACAAAATCCAGTTGTGTGCTGTCAGTGTAAGCTAGAAAATAGCCATAGCAATAGGATAGCATCGGAATGTTAAAAAAACAAAAACACAAAAAAAAAAACACAAAAAAATGTACAGTTTACACTTTAATTTTGAAAATGTTGAACCCGAGGGCTAGGGGTAGAGGACGAGGGCGTGGGTGTCCAACTACTGCAGGGGTCAGAGGCCGTGGTCTTGGGCAGGGTGAGACACCACCTCCTGATGAGGGAGCAGGGAGACGCCGCAGAGCTACACTCCCTAGGTTCATGTCTCAAGTTACTGGGACTCGTGGTAGAGCACTGTTGAGGCCAAAACAGTGCGAACAGGTGATGTTGTGGATTGTGGACAATGCTTCTAGCCATTTGTCCACCTGTCAATCTTCCACGCAGTCCACCCATGTCACCGAAATCAGCACTCCTCCCCCCAGTCTGCCCCCTCCCAGCGAAATTTGGCATTTGAACCGGCATACTCTGAGGAACTGTTTTCTGGACCCTTCACAGAGTCACAAACCACTTGTCCGGTTGCTGCTGAGCTCTTTTCCGATGCCCAGGTTTTCCACCGGTCGCAGTCTGAGGATGATGAGGTGACAGACCCAAGCTGGGTTGATAGGCCGGGTGAACACAGTGCTTCTGAGACGGAGGAGAGTCCTCGACGAGAACAGGTTGGAAGAGGCAGTGGTGGGGCCAGAGCTGGCGCATCAGCGCCAAATGTTTCACATAGTGAAGCTCCCGTGGTGAGGGCTAGATTTTCGGAAGTCTGGAGGTTCTTTAAAGAAACACCGGATAACCGACGGACTGTGGTTTGCAACCTGTGCCACACCAGGATCAGCAGGGTTTCCACCACTAGCACCTTAACCACCACCAGTATGCGCAGGCATATAAATGCTAAACACCTCACCTCTGGCCGGGCACACCACTGCTCCTTCCCCTGTGTCACCTGCTTCCTCTGCTAGTCAACCCCCTACCCAGGACCCCGGCCCAAACACCCCCCGTGCGAAAACCACACCTTCGCCTCCACAATCCTCCACAGCATCCACCAATGTCTCCATGCACAGTGTTCAGCTCTCCATACCCCAGACGCTGAAGCACAAGAGGAAGTACAGTGCAACCCACCCACACGCCCAAGCCCTCAAGGTCCACATCTCCAAACTGTTTAGCCTGGAGATGCTGCCCTATAGGCTGGTAGAGACTGAAGCCTTTCGCAACCTCATGGCGGCAGACGCTCCTCGGTATTTTGTCCCCAGCCGCCACTACTTTTCCCGATGTGCCGTCCCAGCCCTGCACCAGCACGTGTCAGACAACATCATCCGTGCCCTGACCAACGCCGTTTCTGACAAGGTCCACCTGACCACGTACACATGGACGAGTGCTGCCGGGCAGGGCCACTAAATATCGCTGACGGCACATTGGGTTAACTTGGTGGAGGCTGGGACCGAGTCTGACCCTGGGGCTGGTCATATACTGCCGACGCCGAGGATTGCGGGGCTTACCTCGGTCCAGGTCTCTCAGGCCTACTATGACTCCTCCTCCTCCCACCCCTCCTCCACCTCCTCCTCCGAATTACCATCCGTGGGCATGGCACCATCAGTCAGTAGCTCTAGGCACAGCAGCAGTGCTGTCGCTAAGCGACAGCAGGCGGTGCTTAAACTGCTGAGCCTAGGCGATAAAAGGCACACCGTCCAAGAGCTATTATAGGGCATCACGGCGCAGACTGATCTCTGGCTGGCACCGCTGAACCTGAAGCCAGGCATGGTTGTGTGTGACAACTGCCGTAACCTGGTGGCGGCTCTGCAACTCGGCAGACTGACACATGTGCCATGCCTGGCCCATGTGTAAAATCTCATAGTTCAGCGGTTCCTCAAGACATACCCCAATCTGTCTGATTTGCTCACGAAGGTGCGCCGCATCTGTGAGCATTTCAGGAAGTCCAGCACAGATGCCGCCTCCAACTGTCCGCCTACCGACTGTTGTGCGACGTACCCACAAGGTGGAATTCAACATTAACCATGTTATCCAGAGTTTACCCGCAGCGCAGAGTGATTGTAGACTGCCAGATGTCAACTTCCACCAAAACTGGTAGTCAGGTCAGTCAGCTTCCTCAAGTCTACAATGAGGATTGGACGTGGATGTCTGATATCTGTCAGGTGCTGAGGAGTCAACACACATGGTCAGTGGTGATGCCGCCATCATCAGCCTCACCATCCCGCTGCTTGGCCTGTTGAAAAACTCTTTGGTCAGCATGAAGTCAGAAGCTTTGCGTTCATCACAAGAGATGGGGGAAGAAGATTCCCTTTTTGATAGCCAACGCACCCTCAGGTCTGTTTCTCAGCGCATATCGGAGGAGGTGGAGGAGGATGAGGAGGAAGAGGAGGAGAATGTTTGCGAGACAGAAGAGGGGAGCATTGCTCTGTCCTTCACTGTTCAGCGTGCATGGGCAGAAGAAGAGGAGTTGGAGGAGGAGGAAATGGTCAATCAGGCCAGTGAGGGGAGTGAATTCTTGCGTGTTGGGACTCTTTCCACTCTTATCCCTGGAGAGGAAAGGAGCGTGAGAATGCATAAATACCAGCAGGCCCTGGTGCACAAGCTGAAACAGTATTTCCCTTCTGACAGCACTAGCGGCAGAGGGCGTACTTCTGCGGGACAAGTAGCGACGGAGAGTAGGCGAGCAAGCAGCTTGTCCAACACTGGCAGGGGTGCACTTTACAAGGCCTTTTCCAGTTTTATGTCACCCCAGCAAGACACTGTCACCTGTCCCCAGTCTCGGCAGAGTAGGGCTGATCTTTACAGAAAGATGGAGAATGAGTACGTAGCTGACCATACCATCGTCCTAAATGATCACACAGCTCCCTACAACTACTGGGTTTGAAAGCTAAACATGTGGCACGAACTGGCGCTGTACGCCTTGGAGGTTCTTGCCCTGCCGCTAGCATGTTGTCTGAGTGTTGTTCAGTGCAGCTGGTGGCATCATCACCGATAAGCGTACATGCCTGTCGACTGACAGCGCTGACAGGCTGACGCTTATCAAGATGAATAAAGCCTGGCTTTCTCAGGATTTCCATTCTGCACCAGGTGAAAGAAGCTCAACCTGAATAATGTATGCACTCCTCCTCCTCATTTTCCTCCTTCTCCTCCTCTTTGTACACTAAAGCAGAGGAAACTGGCTATTTTTTGCCAGGGCCAACTGGCTATAGGTATAGTACTCTATGTATTTAATTTTTCTGGAGGGCCACCCACCTGGTCCTCTGGTTTGAAAACTTTTTTGGACTGCCACATACAGGCACTATCCAAATTTAATTGTCTCCATAGCAGCCTCCACTCGTTGTCTCCATTGCTACCTCCACACATCATCTCCATAGCTGCCTCCCAAAGTCGTCCATATAGCTGCCTCCATACATCTTCCCCTTAGCAAATGAGCTGTGTCAGGCAGAATTTTGGGTTGTTTTCATGGCTTCCACATCAAACTTGTTAACTTTGTCGCCACCCTGCTGTGTTATCCACAAAATATACCGATATTATACCGATATTATTTCAGCGCTTCTTGTGCATCTGTTTACATTCCTCTCACCCGCCATAACCAAAACTTATAAGAACAGTACTACACTTGATCTTATCCAAAAGGTTCTTAGAAGTGCTATTTGCAGGCCCAGCCTGCTTTGAAAATGATACTTTTTTCCAAGGAAAACGCTTCTGGCCCCCAGGCCCATTTTTGGTGGGGATGATCCGAGAGACAGGGGCTTGGACAGGCGAAAGCTCGCCTGGCAGCGGACCGCCAGCTCCTTCCCAAGATTAGGCAGCCTCAGAGGCATCCATGCATACTGCACCTGCTGTTTCCTGTCCATTTTGCCTCCACGATGTCCACCAATGTCTCCATGTGCAACTTTCAACTGTCTATACCCCAGACGCTGGAGCGCGAGAGGATTTACAGCACATCATCCCCTTATCAAACGAGCTCTGTCAGGCAGAATTTTCAGGTGTTTCACCAGATACATAATGGAACTCGGCGCATCTGTCGCCGCCATGCTGGAGACCTGAAGTTTCAATCATAGCAGCGCAATATGGATGCCCCATACTGTCACTCTTAATCATGGAAGTCGTCTCCATGTCTGCCTCCACATGTCGTCCCCTTATCAAAAGAGCTGTGTCAGGCTCATTTTCTGGGTGTTTCACCAGATACGTTATGGAACTTGGTCACTATGTCGCCACCATGCTGTGTTATCGACTAAATATACCGTCAACCTTTTGTTCACATAGGAAATCACTTTTTGCTCACCTCCTTTGGTTCCTCTCTGCCGCCTTAACCAGGCAAAATACTGATACATACAGTGCTACACGTTATCCTCGCCAAAAGGAATTTTTTAAATTGGTTTGAAGCCTGAGTCCATTTGGGGTATGTCGCCATGCCACTCTCTAGCCCAGTGGTTCTCAACCTTTCTAATTCTGTGACCCCGCAATACAGTTCCTCATGCTGTGGTGACCCCAAACCATGCAACTCGCAGTAAAAACACAGTAAAATTTCGGCTCCGATGACTTTAGGCGACCCCCGGTTTTGGTCGTTTGACCCCCGCTGGGGTCCCGACCCACAGGTTGAGAACCACTGCTCTAGCCTGCCGCTTCTGCCGCTGCTTGCCATCTTCTATAGTGTCAGGGTCAATTATTAGATGTTTTAGATGCTATCTAGCCTCATTCAGTCACTCTGTCATCGCCATGCTGTTGCCCATAATTTTGGCATAATGGTGCGATTAAGCATCCTCAGAGGCATCCATGCATGCTGTTTCCTGTCCATTTACGTGGTGTTTCCATCATTTTCTGAGGTTTTAAGGTGTTTGGCCAAGCTTCCCTGTGCAAACCCTTGGTTCCCTTGAAAAATGCTCGAGTCTCCCATTGACTTCAATGGGGTTCGTTATTCGAGACGAGCACTCGAGCATAGGGAAAAGTTTGTCTCGAATAACGAGCACCCGAGCAGACACCTACCCTCACACCTACTCCTCATTCCAGCCCTCATTAGCATAGGCACACACCTACCCTCACCTACTCCTCATTCCAGCCCTGATTAGCATTATGTATTTTTATCTAAAAATAACAACTTTGCATCAGTTTTAACATAAGTTATATTGATTTAAGTATGAAAAAAATGTATGGTAACTCATGTATGTAGATGTTTCAAAAGTCATAATGTTGGATAAATTAAAAATTGTGTCACTGTTTGATGTCAAGAAATGGAGAGAAGTATTCTGGTTTTGAACTGAAGGAATAGTTAGGAAACAACATTATAAATTTATAGATATATAGTATATTTCTATATATATACAGTATATTTATATATATGTATACAGTGGAGCTCATTTACTAAGAGCTTCTCGGCTGCACTTTCGTCGTGTCTCCCAACTTTTTCCATTTTGAGACGAATTCCGCTGGGATTTTGGCTCATGTAACCGGATTTCGGCGCAATCGCGCCGGCTTTCACGCGACAGAAATCGGGGGGCATGGATTCGGAAAAACGCAGAATTTAAAAAAGGAATTGTGTCGTAAAATCAATCACTCACTCACGTGCACCGAGAAGAACCAGGTGAACTCCGGCGGAACCTCAGCGGACCTCGGCGCAGCAGCGACAACCGGGCGCACGACTTTAGTGAATCGGCAAAAGACCCAAATCCTTGTTGCAGAACACGCCGCTGGATCGCAACAGGACCGGGTAAGTAAATGACCCCCAGTGTATTTATAATAATTATATAACATTTTGTTATTTATAATTTACTTTTCACATTGTTGGTGGGAGTGCATAAATCAAACAGTAACACTGTGAAGGTGAAATAACATCATACATTTTGTTATAGAAAAAAACAGTAAACTTGCATGACCTTCCAGAACAAGGGACTCTTTAACCAATTCGTAATATCCTCCTCTGTGTAGCATTATTTATAATTATGCTATGGCAATAAGAACACTTCACTCTAATATACTTGTATGCATTATTTTCTTTTGATCAGGATGTGTCAACAGGTTTTACAATACATTTATTCAAAAATATCTAATTATTTCAACTCTAATGTCTCTACATTTAACAAGGACCAGCATCATAGAAAAAATATTTTAACAAAATGTTTGGAAACAGCAACCACCTAGGCTAGAAAGAAGTGAGTCATTTATGTAGCATGCCTTTTATTGAAATTTCATTACTGAAACTTTTAATGCTATCTGAAGTTTTAATTACATTTCCTGCACTGACCTTTATTGTAATGTCATATTACATTTTGTTTTTTTGGTAAGTCTTTTTGCTTTTTCTGTTATTTTTTTTATACTTGTCAGTGCAAATTAATATTATTTATGAACCCAGATATCACCATGGTAAAAAAGTAGAAAATGTTAAATACTATAGGACAGTGATGGCGAACCTTTTAGAGACAGAGTGCCCAACCTACTACCAAAACCTACTTTTATGTTGCAAAGTGCCAACATGACAATTTAAGCAGTAACCTATTGATCCCAGCTGTATCACAAGTTTCAATCATATTGGCGTCCTGAAGATACCAATGCAACAGAAAGAAGATGGAGAAATTATAGCTTACTTCCAGGTTCCCCTGAAGAGAAACAATTAGGGGACCCAGAGCAGGAGCTCCAATGATAATCCATCTCTGTCCACACCTTCTCGCTTCTCGTGTAGTCCTGGCAGCCGAGGAGGTGTCGCTTTAGCATGGCATGTCCATGGCTGTCTTGGTCACTTCTAGCAAATTCTGTGCTGGTGAAGGCCTGGGTGCCCACAGAAAGGGCTCTGAGTGCCACTTCTGGCACCCGTGCCATAGGTTCGCCACCACTGCTATAGGATATGTATTTTGAAAAATCATAACTAGGGATTATACAAATTTTGGATTAGGTAGTGCTGTACTTTAATGAACACTGAATATTTTAGCAGCTCCTTGTTATTTTCTGTTTTTTTTTTTTAAATTGATTAAAAAAATTATGTCAAAGCTGTTAAAGGCCCTCATAACCCAGTTATTCAATCTGCAGTAAAAAAAAAGCTATGGGTAAACTACAAACCCTTCCTCTCTTGCAGTTAAAGGCGCTCAGGTTGATCAGATCCAGTTATTTACATGGAGGATTTAAATGGAAATGGAAAAATCAGATACCCTTCCTTCCACTGTTAAATGTGCCCTTAGTGCTTTAGCCTAGTTATTCTCTCTGCGGTAAAAAAAAAGCAAAGAGAAAACCAGACAGCCTTTCTCTCACTGTAATCAAATAAATTGTAACTGTTGAGACCCAGTTATTCTTTATGTGTTAAAAGAATCAATGGGAAAACAACAAGCCTTTCCTGTTAGTGCAGTTAAAGGCGCCCTCATGTTCAGACTCAGTAATTCTCTCTGTATTAAAAAAAAAAAGCAATGGGAAAACCAGGCACCCTCCCTCTCACTGTAGTTAAAGGGAACCTACCACCACGATTCTAACTATAAAGGTAGATTGGGTGGTAGGTGGATGTAAGGGACGTGAGGATAGCTCTTTTTAGAGCTAATCCTCACGTCCTCGCTACCTTTTCATAAACTTTATTCCCTTAATATGTAAATTTACTTATGCGGCTACTGGGGCGTGGAGTAGCCGGGCACGAGGCTACACGGCGCGGCTACTCCGCGCCCAAGTAGCCACGTTACTCCTCCTACCCTGTTGCAGAACGCAGGTCCGCGTCTGAGCAGCCACAGCTCCGAGGACGGAGCTACTGCTCATGCGCAGAACTCCGGCTTGTCGGACGCTGCGCGGCGCACACAACAGGGTAGGAGGAGTATCGTGGCTACGGGGGCGTGGAGTAGCCTCGTGCCCGGCTACTCCACGCCCCAGTAGCCGCATAAGTAAATTTACATAATAAGGGAATAAAGTTTATTAAAAGTTAGCGGGGACGTGAGAATTAGCTCTAAAAAGAGCTAACCTCACATCCCTTACATCCACCGACCACCCGATCTACCTTTATAGGTAGAATCGTGGTGGTAGGTGCCCTTTAAAGGCACTCTGTGTGTCCAGACCCATTTATTCTCTCTGCAGTAAAAGAATCAATGGGAAAATTACACATCCTTCCTCTCATGTTAAAGGTGCTTTAGGTGTTTAAATCCAGGTATTATCTATGTGGTAAAAGGCACAATGGGAAATCATAAACACCTCTTCTCATTGTCCTTAAAATTTTGGTAATATGCATTGTCAACATTTCAATTTAATGTTCAAGTTCATGGGATACAGATTGCCAAAATTTTAAGTTCAAAGACTATGGAAAGTTGGGACTTTAAGTTCACGTTCTGACAATACAAAAGCCAAAATGACAAGTTAAAGTACAGGAAATGCAGGATTGAAAATGTAAAGTAAATCTACCATTTGCTTTTATGCATTATGAACTGAACATACCTGGAGAATGCTTGCTTGATCTCTGAACTAAGTGGTTTTGCTAAAAAAGCTATTATAAAATTATGATAATGAGTCTCTATCACTCCTGTGGCTGCCACGACGCTTTCCTCACCCTAATTATTCACTGCTTTAGTCTTGTCCCGAACAGCATATGCTGAGAATACATCATCATTGTGTTGTCCCTGACGATCACGTCATCATCCCCCAGTTGCTGAATATGAGTGATCCAGCTCAGGTTGATTAGTCCTGTCTGGACCGTTCAGGCAACTCCTGTGTATGTGGAAGTATTGTGTTTATGTATGGCAATGCGACTGCACCCAGCTTTCCCATGGTCCTGAAATTTATAATTGTTTTTAGGGTAAAACTACTCAGTTTTGACACTCACACATACATATAATTGATTCTCCTCATCTCTGATGGCAGTCTATTGCCATCCTATGTGGCAGTTACAGAACTTTAGCACATCCTGCTGCAGTTTCCCTGTGGCTTTGCTAAAATAAGTCATGGACACTGCACTGACTGGCTGTGGAAGCAGGAGAGGAGGAAACAGAGTAGGAGGTGAAGGTGACTTGAGGCAACAAGGGATGTTCAGCAAGCCTAGGTGGTGGCAGAGTGTGAGCCAGAACACCTTCTATCTTGGGACCAGCCGCAACTACATTAACCTAGTGGGAAGTTAAGGAGATCCCATGCATACTGGTTAAAATGCCAGTTGTTACCTTGGGACTTATGGCATTGTGCAGTGCCCATCTGTTTTTTTTCCACAACCTGTAGGTTCAGGGTAGGGACTACCTGTGGGGAAAAGAAGTGGCATCTGGGAACTTCATACTGTGGGACAGCCAGGGCCGGATTATAGGCGGGGCTCCCGGGGCTCGAGCCCCGGGGCCCCCACCATCTTGCCCCCCCAGGGGGCCCCCACCAGATCGTGCCCCCCCCTCGGCACTGACTCCTCAGCCACCACCCCGGCACAGGTGACCGCCTCCCCGCATATCCCCCTGCATGGCCGAGTCGTCCGCCCCCCGGCACAGGTTCCCGCCTCCCTGCCCGCCCATCCCGCTGCATTAGTGGGCCTCCTCGCCTGCTCGTAACCCCCCTCGCGCTCCCTCCTCCCCCGTCCGAACAAGCGCCCGTCCTCCACTTCTACCGCACCCCCCCCCCAGCTGGAACAAGCGTCTGTCCACCGTCCCGAGCACAACCCCCGACCCCCCCCCTGGAATAGGCGTCCGTCCTCCGCCCCTCCCCCCCCTGGAACAAGTGGCCGTCCTCCACTTGATCCCCCTCACACCCCCCCCCCCCACTCTCTCTGGCCTAACATGGTTTCCCCCCTCCCGTCCAAACCGCCAACCGACCGACCCCCCCATGCCGAACGAGAACCACCCGGAACACCCGCATGACATGACGGCCGGTCATCATCCAAAAAGTGTGTGTATATGATGTATATACAGTGCATGTGTGTATATATGCATCTACTGTCTATTTATTTATATACTGTGTATATATGCATCTACTGTGTATATACTGTGTATATATGTGTATATATGCATCTACTGTGTATATGTGTATATACTGTGTATATGTGTATATATGCATCTACTGTGTATATGTTTATATACTGTGTATATATGCATTTCCTGTCTATATATGTATATACTGTGTATATATGCATTTCCTGTCTATATATGTATATACTGTTGTATATATGCATTTCCTGTCTATATATGCATATACTGTGTATATATGCATTCCCTGTCTATATATGTATATACTGTGTATATATGCATTTACTGTATTTATACACGCATATATTTGTATAAGCATATATATGTGCACATTTAAATATATGCATATATATATGTATATATGATGTATGTTTATGTTTATATGCTGTGTATATGGTATGTATGTATATGCTCTATATACTGAATGTGTGTGTGTGTGTGTGTGTATTTGCTGTATGTGTGTATATTCTATGTATAAGCAGCATGTGTGTATATGGTATTTTTATACTGCATGTATGTGTATATATGGTCAGTGTATACTGTATGTGTGTGTGTGTGTGTGTGTATATATATAATATATATATATATATATAATATAATGTGTATGTCGTATGTGTGATGTGTATATATACTGTATATGTGTATATACTTTATGAGTTTGTGTATTAGTGTATAAATGTATATGGGTACATAAATGTGTGTGTATACTTGTATATATATGGGTGCAAGCATACGAGTGTAGAAGGTGTGTATATATCAGTGTATAAATGAGTGTAATTGTATAAACTGCGGGTTAAATGGGACTGCATATCTGGTAGGGGTGAAGGTATATATAAAGATGTGTTACTGGGGGCGAGGCGGCTGTGTGTAGCTGTGTTACTGGGGGTGAGGCGGCTGTATGTAGCTGTGTTACTGGGGATGAGGCGGCTGTCTGTAGCTGTGTTACTGGGGATGAGGCAGCTGTATGTAGCTGTGTTACTGGGGATGAGGCGGCTGTATGTAGCTGTGTTACTGGGGGCGAGGGGGCTGTATGTAGCTGTGTTACTAGGGGTGAGGCGGCTGTATGTAGCTGTGGTACTAAGGATGAGGCGGCTGTATGTAGCGGTGGTACTGGGGATGAGGCGGCTGTGTGTAGCTGTGATACTGGGGGTGAGGCGGCTGTGTGTAGTTGTGTTACTGGGGATGAGGCAGCTGTGTGTAGCTGTGTTACTGGGGATGAGGCGACTGTATGTAGCTGTGTTACTGGGGGTGAGGTGGCTGTATGTAGCTGTGTTACTGGGGGTGAGGCGGCTGTATGTAGCTGTGTTACTGTGTGGATAGTAAGCAGCAGGACGTGTATGCACGCTGCACTTAGTGGGGGCCTCCACCAGATTTTGCGCCCAGGGGCCCCCACCAACCTTAATCCGGCCCTGGGGACAGCCACCTCCATCACATCTTTAAATTTGTCTGTCTCCAACAGCCTAAATGGATAATTTCAAAGACCAGCAATTTGGAACAGCTCCTATACAGGACAAAGATTGTGTGTGCAATTGGTTAAACTTCCACTTTCTCAACTTTATTCTGGGCATGTAGAGGTGAATGAATAGTGTGGACAGGCTTTGTGATGTTGATTGTGGTGCTGCTATTAATGGTAGTGGGGATGGAGTTACATCCTCCCTTTATAGGTAGACAGGTGGCTTTGTGACCTGGGGGCAATTGAACATGTTGGACCAACTAAAGCAGCAAGGAAGCCTTAGGTGTTTGCAAAGCTTTTTCAGTGTCTCATCCACTGCAGCTCATATTTACTCTACAGTTGCTATATTATACAGGCAGTCCCCGGGTTACATACAAGATAGGTTCCGTAGGTTTGTTCTTGAGTTGAATTTGTATGTAAGTCGGAACTATATATTTTATAATTGGGACCAAAAAATATTTGTCTGGAGATACAGAGACAATTGAATTTTCAATTTTTTTTGCTTTCTAACAGACAACTTACAGCTGATTATTGCGGGAGTAAAGTAAAGCATCCAGAGAGCTTCACCAGAGGTCACAGTGGGAAGAGGGGTCCGTCTGTAACTAGGGGTCATCTTTAAGTCGGGTATTCTTAAGTAGGGGACCACATGTACATGAGGTGCTCAGATTGTTAAGGCTTTGGCCATGCCTTATAGACTGATGGCACAGCATGCATCTGACAAATTTTAGTTTTCTGCATTCTGTGAGAAAAAAATGCCACACTCTGACACCACTTGGGAAGGCCTTTGTTTCCTTGGTCCTCGGGTATGGGCAGAAACAGGTGACACAATTATACAATAGAAGAAATAATTTCTGAAGTGGGTGGTACCAGTGCGGGTCATACATCCTCTAGTATACTAGACTGCTTGAATGTAGACGTGATCTAATCTAAGCTCAATAAAATCAATGTGTACAAGGCTCCTGGACCAGATGGGTTTTATCCCAGAGTTCTTAAAGAACTCAGTTCTGTTATTGCTGCACTGCTGTCGAAAATCTTCATGGATTCCATAATGTCTGGTACGGTGCTCTAGGCTCTAGGAATTTGCCAGGCAATTACAGGCCTATAAGCTTAAAAGAAACCTACCTCTCCCAATCGTGCTTCTAAGCTGTGCCAGCGCTTATTTTCATTATGTTTTTAAACAGATGTAAAGCATTTAAACGCTTCAGTAATCGTTATATATGAAGTCTAGTCTAGATAGCGATACACAGACCTGTGTGCTCCTACCTCTCTACCCTACCCCAATCCTAAAAATTCCCCCTCCCTTGTTGTCTTTCCTTGTCTGTGTGAGAATCAGAGTGAATGGCTGAACAGACACTGCACCCACGTATAGGAAAGAGTCCCATAAGGAGATAAAGAGATAAAAATTTCAAGTTGCACGGACCCTCCTCGTTGATATATTTTAAAACAAAAATACTGAGCCAAAATACTAATGTAATGTTCTCTTGCAAATATTTTAAACTTAGAAAATAAAAGTTAAATTTTAGTTAGCACAAAAAGGGTTAAATTGGCCTTTTGGCATTTTTTGTTATGCATTGAAATTGAGTTAACCCAGCTACAAACAGGTTCAATTATTTGTCTAGAGATCGGATAATGTGCACAAACTGTCATCCAAAATATGTGGCATAGTAAAGTATTGGCATCAACCAATCCAAACTGGTACTGAAAAGAGGTAATTGGACCCAAGAAGAAACTCAGAAGATGAGGCATGATGAAGGCAATCCAGTGATTCTATAAAGGCAGATTTTTAGCATCTAGAGAAACAAAACAGAAAGTTGATCACATTGAATTGGGAGATGGATAAATATGCATGCCTGGAAGACTCCAGGAATGAAAGTGCAAGATTATGACAATATTTATATTATATAAATCTTTGTATATCATAGTCCCTGAGAGGGCCAATTGGTGTCAATGCATTGATTTTATGAACCTAAAAAGCCTCTCTTAGTTGTTGCTGCTGAATTCGATCCCCCCCGTCTCCTTGATATTGGTATCTGTTCTACAATTTGGACCCTTAATTGCCAGATGGCATGATTTGCATGATATAAGTAATGAGAGTAAACAATTAAAAGCCAAGCGACACCCATTTGAGTAACTATCATTTCAGATGATTTTTGGGTTTTTTTCTGTTTGTCTGGGTGAGCAGGGGGTTGCAGGAGCCAACTACCACCATACACCATACAAAGCTACCACCATTCAGTGGGGAACACTACTGCCATAGAGTGAGGGACACTACCCCCATACAGTGAGGAACACTACCCCCATACAGTGAGGAACACTACTCCCATACAGTGAAGAATGCAAATAAGTTTTCCAAGGTGTTAAATGGAAAACAATACCTCCTTTTGCTACCTTGAAAGGCAGCCCCTTAAACATCAAGTATGACCTACAAGAAGTCTAAACACATGATGTGGGATTAAGCCAAACCAGTATATCTATTCCATAAGGAACAGACTCCCAACTTGATGTTAAGGGGGCTGCCTTTCAAGGTAGCAAAAGGAGGTGTTGTTTTCCTTTTAACATCTTGGAAAACTTATTTGCATTCTTCCCAGAATTCCCTAGTGGAGCATCTATGGCTTTAAGTCTCCACACGCCTTTAAGGTGGCCTTAATTGGCAATGTCTCCTTAAGGAGAACACCTACTGTCTGACCCTAGTCAATAGCCTCTCACATAGCCAAATCAGTTCCCTATGCTGTACTGAGGAGACCCAACCAGGTCGAAACAGTGCTGTCTACAGTTGAGAGTCTGTTCCTTATGGAATAGATATACTGGTTTGGCTTATTCCCACATCATGTTTTTAGACTTTTTGTAGGTCATGCTTGATGTTAAGGGGGCTGCCTTTCAAGGTAGCAAAAGGAGATATTGTTTTCCATTTAACACCTTGGAAAACTTATTTGCATTCTTCCCAGAATTCCCTAGTGGAGCTATGGCTTTAAGGTGGCCTTAATTGGCAATGTCTCCTTAAGGAGAACACCTACTGTCTGACCCATACAGTGAGAAACTCTACCCACAAACAGTGAGGAACACCACCACCATACTGTGAGGGACACTACCCCCATACTGTGAGGAACACAACCACCATACAGTGAGGAATACAGCCATACAGTTGTGCAGGGAGAGCACTCCTGGCATAAATGAACAGATAACCTAGGGTTCAAGCAACCTACACAACTGCATAATTCTGTGTGTTTAAGTTACAGGCATCAGAATAAGACAACACAGAGATATTTTTTTTTCCTTTTTGTAAAGTTTTTACTTTTAAAAGGAACTTGTCACCTACTTTTACCCCCATTTACTTATAAATAAAATCTCCTCCAAAGTCATGTGAGTATGAGCAAAATTGTAATTTTATGCCAGAGATGAGTCAGGCATGGCTAAAGACATCTATACATTGTTTTAAAAAAAGCATTGTACATGTCATCAGTTAAAAGAAGCATCACGTTACCAGAGATATGAGCCGGTTTGTAGTTGGGTATCAAAGCTCAAAGATCAAATTCTCACTTTAACTATGTGTATCCCCAAGTCTGTAGCAGAGGTCTAATAAGATTTGAAGGATGAGATTCTCTGAGCATCTTGGAGATACTATAGAACCCAAGATATAAGCATCTAAAGTTATGTCCCCCCACCAACTTCTCACACTTCATCTTTGCCGAGATGATTCAGACTGAGAGGCTGTAGGGGGTGGCATAATTTCAGATTAACTTACATTCCAGATATGCCTGGAGGGTAGAGCCCTGGATGGCTGCGCAAATTGCCCACATTTTTATCCACCATTAATTAAAGAACTAGATATGCTCCAAAAATGCATCACCTAATATTAATAAACTTAGGTATTTGGGACATCTGTTCATTATGCATTTGACATGTTTCCTGTAATAATTTACTTAAAGGTGTTGTCCATTTTCTGCAAATAATTCATATGGTTTTTGTGATGAAAAGTTAATTTGCCATTATACTATCTGTATTAAATCCTTGTGGTTTTCAACATCTTTGTTTAATGTCCTTGTATAGAAAGCTTTATATTTTCTTCCAATGGATAGAAATCTCTCCATGGTCTCGACATGCAGGTGCGCGAGCCAGTATTATCTATTAGCTCCTATTGCTCTCTGTGATAATAATGGATCATGAACCTTCATGTGCATCACAAGGCCATGGACTGATATATATGCATCTGAAGTAAACATAGAAGCTTCCCATAGAATGACAGAAAGCAGAGATATTGAAAACTGTGAAGAATTGATATAGAATGTGTATTTGCAAAGTGTAAAACTTTTCTTTACACAAGACGTTACAATTATTTGCTGAAAGTTGACAACCCCTTTAATTTAGTTTATTTGAAGTTTTGCTTGTTATGTTCATAAAGTACTTATTTTCCAGTTTCAAGCTACACTTTTTTTTGTCAGTTTTATAATAATATAGTAGCAAGAGTTGGCACGTTGAAGACATACTTTGCGTAGCTTGTAAAGTAATGTGTATCTCATTTTCCAGCTGTTAGGCTTGTATCATCTTAGCCTGTCTTTCTGTCTTCTTTCATGGTGTTCTAAGCCATTAAATTGTTAGATACAGTTGTTTTCCAGGCCTTCCTACTGTTTTAATGCTACTTACTGTGTATTGAAGAATTTTTCATCTCCCCAGTTCTTTGAAAGGTTGCTGATTGGGCACTGAAGCTTTCTCTTGCTGTTATGGGTCTTAAAGCAGCTTGAAGTTAGATGATTGTCCCATTATATTTATTTTTAGCCTAATTTTTTTTTCTTACATTTCTTTGAACTAGAAATATATATGAAGTTTTAATATTGATTTTCGTTAAATCATCTAATTACAAAAATATGTATTTTTCATTCATCTTCAGAAATGAATAAATTATATTATAAAGGAAAATCATAGATGCAACAAACCCAGATGTATATAATTATTCTTGAGGCATTTTTAAAACATAATAATCCTAAAATATCTTATCTCCAAATATAATATTTTAGATCACCCAGGTCCCCTTTTCTGGCCATAATGTGTGAAAAGTTAGGTAAGGCCCCTTTCACACTTGCGTTTTTACCCGCGCGTTTTCTGCGCATGCTTTTGACGTGCAGAACTTGCATTGCACTCTGACCCATTGTAATCAATGGGTCTTTACAGAATTTTTTTTCACGCACACACGCACGTTTTTGTTAACACGCGTTTAAATTTCATCATGCTCTACTTTTGCAAGTCATGCAAGTGAAAAACGCACCATACAAGTCTATGGAGATGCATCAAAAACGCATTGCACTCTGAGACACTTGCAAGTGCAATGCAAGTGCAATGCGTTTTTCACGCATCCAATTGCCATAGAAAAGATAGAGCTCAGTCCTGAGTCCTTTCACGCGCAGTGCCTGCGCGTGAAAAACGCATTGAAATTGCATTGAAAACGCGAGTGAAAAACTGAGACACTGAACAAACTCTGATGCAAAATGTGCGTTTTTCACTGACCAAACCCTGATCGCACCCTGATCAGACTCTGAACTCTGACGTGATCTGCAATGCAAGTGTGGAAGGGTCCTTAGATATCAGGATTGTACGGCTTATAACTTATGTATTATTTTATTTAGTTTGATCACCACATTTCCATACAGGAATTGTTTAAAAGGAATCTGTCAGCAATTTTTAGCATAGAAAGCTAATAATAATTCCTTTATGTATATAGCAGACACAGATTATGCAGCACTACACAGAGCTTTCCAAATCAGTCCCTGTCCCCAATGAAGAGAACATACAAACACAACACAGAGGGAACATACAAATGCTTTGCAGGTGTTGACCTGGATGGGACTTGAACCCAGGGCCCCATGTGTAATATAGCAGCCCTAGAGAGCTGTGTATTATCTGTGTATGCGTTATTAGCAGGTGTACAGCAGGGCTGTGAAAATTGATTTATATTCCAGGTTTGTAGCTGGATTTAGAGCAATTTGTGCACAGGTGTGTGATCTCTCCTCTTCACTTAAGACATGACAGTACTTCTTATCTGAGCACTTTCTGTAGTAGCATGATAAAGCAGTGGCATACAGCAGAAGGCTCTTCTGTGTTCTGTGAAGAGATATTACTAAACAGTGCACCAGAGTGTTCCAAGTTCAGCTACAATCTGAGACTCAACACTTTCTGTGTTTGGTCAAAACTGCCAATAGAATCCCTTTAAACCTTTGCCAGGTTAATTAATAGCACTATCTGTTACTCCTTGGGATATTGGGGGAAGGCCTGAGTGGTCATTTGTCATTTGACATAGAATGTCTGAAAAATAGCTCTGTTATATACATAAATGGGAAGATATAATTTTTCCAGGGGAAATATCTTCATCCTTCACATCCTTCTTTAATCACAGTAGACAACTATGTTCTTCTTCCCCAGGGGCTCACATGCCAATTTCCTTATCTCAATTTTAAAAATATAGATTTGCACATAAAATGGTAAAATAAGTTAAACTGGTGTAAAACTCCATTGCAAGTTTGTGGTATTTCCTGTGAAACCCTAAGTTGCATAGAGCATTGTTTATATGAAGAGGGTCAGAAGATTACAGTTGACTAAAACAGGTGCAGAAAACCAATATAATTATCTCCTATTTTATCTTTCTGTCTTTGTACAGACTAAGGCCCACAACATTGTGAGAAAGTGAGAGGTGTAGTGTGAGAACCACTACTTCTCCTACAGGCAGATAAAATGTATATGGCAAAAGCCCTGGATTTGTCTGCCACAGTATCCACTCCCCTGACAGGGGGAAGGGTAAAAGGCCTGTCATGGTGCTGTGGATTGAACAAGCAGAAGGCACTGAAGTCTGCATTGTGTGGATCTCCCATTCTCATGACGCCAAACTTCAAGGGAGAGATTATTGTGCAGACGGATGCGTCAGATGTAGGGCTAGGAGCTGTCCTGGATCAGGAGGTGAATGGAGAAGAACACCCCATGACCTACCTGAGCAGGAAACTCACGCCAGCAGAGAAGAATTACAGTATAGTAGAAAAGGAATATCTGGCGATAAAATGGCCATTAGAGTTCCTAAGGTACTACTCGCTGGGACGACAGTTCCGTCTCATAACTGACCACTCTCCTCTCACATGGATGAGTAGAACTAAGGAGAAGAATGCCAGGGTCACTAGGTGGTTCTTGTCCCTCCAAAATTTCTGTTTCACGGTAAAGCACAGAGCCGGTAAACTGCAGGGCAACGTGGATACCTTGTTTAATGGCAGGAGATCGGCCCAGTGGGTCTGAACTGAAGGGGAGGGTATATGAGATAGTGAGAGGTGTTGTGTAGGAGAACCACTACCTGTCCTACAGATAAAATGTATATGGTAAAAGCCATGGATTTGTCTGCAGTAACCCAAGGGTTAATGCAGACATGTGGCAAGCAGGAGTAGTCTGTTAGTGTATGTTGGCCTAGCTAGCATAGGCACCTTGTAATGTCTGTACTGGGCCTGCTTATTATGGAGTAGGGGTAGGCTGGTAGTGGGACTCCTACTCCATCCGGGCTTCGGTCCTGGGTTTCTGTATAGTCCACATGCGCGGGTCACAGGACTAGTTGGAGCCTGATTTAGACTGCAGGCCAGAAGCAGTAGGTGAGGCACTACCTGGAGAGCTGAAGGCTGGACCGTGTTCACACAGCAAAGGTAACCGAGTGTCTCCTTTTATACTGCGGGCCAAGACCGTGTGTCTGGCAGCCCGGTACATGTATAGTCAGGCATTATTGTTGTATTAGGCAGTGCCCAGCTGGGCAGGGTTTATGCTGTATGTGCCTAAGCCAAGGCTGAATTTTTGATTTGGCAAAGAAGTGTGAATGAAACACTTGATTTTGCACTTTAACTCTGTGTGTGTCCCTGCTTCCTGCACTGCTACAAAGCATCTACCATTTGAGCTAATACCCCACAACACATGAAAGTGCTCATTCCATGGAAATTGGACTGTGTGCTCATCATATTTCACAGAATTAACACAGTGCAATGGATTGAGTCCTTGCTTTATAGAGAAACATGATACTAGGAATCTCTGCTGCCTTACAAACAGTAGCAGCACAGTAACACTATTATGCCAGGACTCCCGTCTACTGCACTGTGCTTGATCTGTGGAATTCAACCTGCAAACAGTCCAGTTTACATTGACCTAACATGTTTGTGTGCAGCTAGCCTAAGATAGATTTATCCAGTAACTTATGAACCGGGTAATAAGTGATATGTCAAACAATCTGCTGACTTACCTGCTATAACTAACATGTTAAGAAACTTAGGTTCAGTGGAGGGGAATACAGTGGAGTGCTACAGATGGTCCAACAATCTACAATTATGCAGAACATTAAACAAAGTTATTTAACTCTCAACCCATAACTAATTATAGTAAGAGAACCTGTCACCAGGAAATCAACCATAAACCACACACTGTGCCTGTTAGATGTCTTCATACATGTTCCACTGATGTCTCTATCCATGGGATTTTAGCCACCATTCTTCTAAAAAAAGACTCTTATTGATGTCCTCTATCACAGACATGGTGGTGGGGAGCTACGGTATACAATCTTAATACTCCACCTCCTAACTGACACTGACACTGGTTGATTTCTCTTCACATAGCCAGGTCTCTCTCAGCCCCCACCTTCAGTAGGGTGTGGTTAACGATGTAGCAGTGCTAAGTCACACACAGCCATTGCCTGCACCTCTCTCTCAACGTTTATACCTACCTTTCCTACGGTCCCAGCATAGGAAAATAAAGAAAGCCTATGTCTGTAGTTGAATATTGGCAGACTGTCCCTTTGTACTAGTTCCTTTGAGCAGTATATTTGCAACAGTAAAACCTATCAATTGGGAACAAGGAGGCAGTGCAGTGCAAGTTAAGTTTAATATGCAAGGCCCCATCCATATAATTAGACTGACATCAGGTTAGTTGCATATGAGCAATGAAGCTTTTCTATAGAAGAACAGCAACCAGATATCTAGACTTCTAGAAGAAGTGAGGAATTAATACATTAAATATATTGGAAATCTTTCTTTATTCAACTTTTCTTTTTAATTATTCAAAACATATTAATTCCTTGCTTTACCTATGCTGTATTTCTTGCAGATATTAATGTGACAATCTACTAATTGGATAGATTTGAATGCAATTACTGTTTTTTGATAGATTGCTCATCTGCTGCTAAAGGCTATCTGGCCTGGCTGAGTCAAAAGTACTTGTAAGATGTCTCGGGGTGCAACTTGGTTCCTAATTGAATTTTACTTTTCATTCTATGGTATAAAATGTGTACTCTTGTAATGCCATGTTTGTGGTAGATAGACACATGCTTTTTCATACTGCTGTGACCATGAGCAAGTCAATTACCTAATCGGACCATTATTATGACAGTATTCAAGTTTTCAATTTACCCCCAACTTACCTCATTGGCGTTGCAATGAGCGCTTGTTAGCTCATCATCAGTACATGTCCTAGATTGATAAAAATGTATCACATTATGTTCAGCTCAATGTTTCTTAGCTAATGATCCATAAAGAAATGTTATGGCCCAAACAATATTGTAAAAAGGTTTAAGGATTATATGCCCTACTCTATAATTTGAAGGAGGATTTTTTTCACCTTCGGTAGGTGAGGGCTAAATGTGCTTTGTAAAAGGCATGCAAGCCACAGAAAATATTAGAAACGCTCCCAATCTGTTATGAGATGGAACATTGCAGTTGTCACAATAAACTTCCTTTTCAATTCGCTCTATGACATCATAAAGAGTCTGTTTCTGAAGGCGGACATCCCATTTGCATTGGATGGAACAATAAACATGTCACAATAATGTCCCTTTGCATTTAGCTTTATGATGTCAGAAAGTGATAAGCCGTGACATGTTTCTAATTTGCATTTGACAAGACACTCTGTCACAATAAAGTCCTTTGGCAGTTGGCACAATGACATCATCAAAGGGCATCTACCACCAGAATGAAGTACTGTATGCAGATGCATAGGTGTTAAAGGAGTCTAGAGCCCCTCAGGCTCATTCTCATAGAGTCTTTCATCCTTTAATATTCTTATTGCATAAGATGGATCACTGCATATGTTACAAGAAACCCATTTGGCAGTTGAGACCATGATATCAGAAACGGCCTGTCTCAAGCAACAACCACCTCATTTGCTTAAGAAGGATCACTGGAAGACTTACAATAAAGCTTTGTGGCGGGTGGCACCATGACATTATAAAGGGCCTTGCTTTGGGGAAGTTTTATAATTTGCAGATGATGGAACACTGCACAATAAAGCACCTTGATAGTTGGATTATGGTGTCACAAATGGCCTGCCAATAATGCTAGCCATCTAATTTGCATAAGATTTCACACTGCACATGTCACAAAAAACCTTCTTGGCAGTTGAGACCCTGACATTATAATAGGTCAAGCAGTGTTGGCAGCATGAAATGCTTTGCATGAAATATTGTTTGGTAGATAGCGTACATAACTTGGAATAACGAAACAATGTACTTAAAGAGAACCCGTCATGCAAAATAACCCCCCTAAACTAAATATATTTTCATAAAGTGCCATTAGAGAGCATTGCCTCTATCCCTTTATTGTCCCTCTACATGCCTGTAAACCTAAGCAATGAGGTCCTAAAGCTGTATGCAAATGACCTGTGAAATGTCCAATGAAGCATTAGCATATTCAAGCTGTCCAGCTTATTCATGAGTGGGAGGTACAGCCACACCCCCAGTGCATGACTGACATCCTGTATAATGATGTGAGGCTGTATAATGATGTGCTTCCTGGTGCTGGTGGCCACGCCCCCTGCAGCATGTGTGTGTGTATAGGAGAGATACAGCAGCTCCAGGCAGCCATGTTACAGCAGAACATGTCAGATTCATGTGTAGCTGATGTCTGTGTCTCTCACCTGTATATTAGGAGGATGCAGCATGTCAGCAGATGCAGCACACACTAGCCATGCTTTACTATACATTACACACAGACATGAGCAGGGGGAGGAGAGGGGAGGGGTAACAGGGGTGACATCCTGCCTCTGACCATGTGACCAGCCTCATTTACATGATAAAGAATAGATGATTTTACAATGAATAATGTATGAAATAACTAGATAAAGCCTGGGATGGGATCCTTGTGAGCTGCTCCAACAGGTAGAGGTGACAGGACTAGTGGCAGAGACCTGATGACAGGTGTCCTTTAAAGGTGTTCATTTGTTTGCTGTTGTACTGTCTGCTATAATAAAGCTGATTCCAGAATGCCTTAAATTTGCCCCTCTTTACATGAATTTCAGGCAAAAGAGACAAAGGGATTTTTACTTTGCAGAACTCCAAGGTTCCTGTGGAACACAGGGCAGGAAAGCTGCAAGGGAACATTGATGTTCTTTTTTGGCCTGATAGCTAAATGTGTCCAACCCCACAGGTTTGAACAGAGAGGAGGGTAAGTGACATAAAAATGGGGTATGTCATTAAGGGAATACATGTTTCCCCTAAATTTTTATTTTATCCATCTATGGCTCCAGGGAAAATCTTGTACTCTAGTGGCAAACACAAACTTTCCAAGGCTGGCTGTAAAAGGCAGAAAAAGGGACTGGAGCTGGGAAAGAGTAGAACAGGCTTTCTAATCCCATCCAGATCTAGCTATTGGACTATATGGCTGTGCAATCAGCTGCACCTGCAGCAAATACATAAAAGTTGCAGACATTGGACACATTTATCAAAGCTAGTGCTAGTGTACTGCACTTTAGAGTGTACCAGATTCATCAAAACTTGCACACAGTCTTCATTAATCTGGTGCCCCATGCACTGCTCTGGAAGTGTGCACCATTTCTTTTGGTGCACTTTGTTCCTGCTGGAGAATTGTGGCGCACGTCAGTAATAAAGTGGCACACACTGTGATTAAGCACTAACACGCCCCTGGTGCACATTTTTTCTGTCTTGTCAGGCACAGTGCATCTGCAACACAAAACTGGAGCAGACATTTTTTAAACACATGTGCAAGCAGTTTGCACTTTTTTTTTAAGTGGAAAGTCCGACAGAAAACTGGAACAAACACTTTCAGAAATATGGGCCATGGTATAAACTCTCTGTGGGACATGTATCTTTATTTCTGCAGTTTTTATTCTTTAAATGTTGAGACTTTTCATTGTTTTGTGACTTGTCACTGAGACTTTTAGTGTAGTTTTTCAAGTACAACTTGGTCTGTACCTTCTTTTTTCTCTATTATGGCGACTTTTGAAGTACAAATCTGCACTTGGTCCAGGGCAGGAGTAGACAAAGGATTGTGTCCACTGTTGAAGTACAGCTGCATACTGTAGCTATTTGCCACACAGGGGCATTATACTGTGTATTGCATGTATTTCCCACATTTGAAGAAATAGTACTCAATCAAAAATCTTTTTTTTTTACATTTTGCACATTAACTTGTTGGATATTGAAAGTTTGGGCTTTTTTAATTTGTACATTTTTGCATTCACAGTTTGTTGAAATTTATTAATAACTTCAAAATTCAACTAGCTTTTAACAATTTGTTTTATGGCTCAATTACATGTGTTTGTGTAAGTTATAATTTCCAGGTTTATTAAATTTCATGATGTGGTCACACGTCACATTTTAATGCATTTTCTAAAACGCATTTTGCCATGGGTTTGCCTATTTTAAAAGCATTTTTCTTCAATGCTGTAAGTGTAACCAGCTGTGAAAATGATATCACAGATGATTACCCTCCCGGCAATGAAGAAAACACTTTTTATCCTTTCACGCTCTGCGACGGATATGTCCGCCACACAGCTATAAAGGGTGTATGAAGAGGGCTCACGGGCTAAGCACTCTTCATACAGAGATGGACTTTGCTGCATATTGCAGCGAAGACCTATCGCTAACACCTGTGGTCGGTGCTTGCACCGATCATGGGTGTTAACTAGAGATGAGAGAGTATACTCGTCCGAGCTTGATGCTCGTTCGAGTATTAAGGTACTCGAAACGGCTCGTTGCTCGGACGAGTATTTCTCCTGCTCGAGATCGAGCATTTAATTAAAAAAACACAGTGAAGAACATTGAAGAATAGAATAAAAACAGTGAACACAGGATCATTTAAGTGAAAAACACAGTGAAAAACAGAGTGAAGAATAGATTACAGATGTTTGGCACATCTGCTTACTTGTCGGGAGATACGCGCGGAACAGTGCGAACAAAATAGCATGTGAAGAACAATATATATGTGTGAAGAACACATTGAAGAACACGGTGAGCAGAACGGAGACATCGGGGAGCAGCAGAACGGAGACATCGGGGAGCAGCAGAACGGAGACATCGGGGAGCAGCAGAACGGAGACATCGGGGAGCAGCAGAACGGAGACATCGGGGAGCAGCAGAACGGAGACATCGGGGAGCAGCAGAACGGAGACATAGGGGAGCAGCAGAACGGAGACATAGGGGAGCAGCAGAACGGAGACATCGGGGAGCAGCAGAACGGAGACATCGGGGAGCAGCAGAACGGAGACATCGGGGAGCAGCAGAACGGAGACATCGGGGAGCAGCAGAACGGAGACATCGGGGAGCAGCAGAACGGAGACATCGGGGAGAAGCAGAACGGAGACATCGGGGAGCAGCAGAACGGAGACATCGGGGAGCAGCAGAACGGAGACATCGGGGAGCAGCAGAACGGAGACATAGGGGAGCAGCAGAACGGAGACATAGGGGAGCAGCAGAACGGAGACATGGGGCGGCACGGAGACATGGGGCAGCACGGAGACATGGGGCAGCACGGAGAGATCGGGGAGACTTCAGTGAAAGAAGAGCAGCGGATCCCGGGACATCGTATCTCCCGACAAGTAAGCAGATGTGCCGAACATCTGCAATCTATTCTTCACCGTGTTTTTCACTTAAATAATCCTGTGGTCACTGTTTTTATTCTATTCTTCACTGTCCTTCACATCTGCTAACTTGTCGGGAGATAATATACGCGCGGAACAGTGAAGAATAGATTGCAGATGTTTGCATACATCTGATAACTTTTCAGAAGACATTCTTTTTCAATTAATTAACACATTTTATTCCCGAACCATGGTCCCTTTGAAAAATGCTCGAGTCTCCCATTGACTTCAATGGGGCTCGTTATTCGAGATGAGCACTCGAGCATCTGGAAAAGTTTGTCTCGAATAATGAGCACTCGAGCATTTTAGTGCTCGCTCATCTCTAGTGTTAACCTCTTCTTTGCTGCCGGTATGTTACCTCCGATTGTCGCTCCCCCGAACGTCATCAGGCAGCGGCGATCAGTTGCCATGATAGCCTTGGGTCTTCGTCAGACCTGAGGCTGCATGGTTACTGCAGATTCGTTACAATGAGCTAATGGCTCATTGTAACATATACTGTGCAGAAATGCCATATACTGCAATACAGTTGCATTGCAGTATACGGTAGGAACGATCTGACTATCTATGGTTAATATAGTAGCATTAAAAACATTTTCTCATTTCACAGAAAATGACATATCATACAGCTCCGTACACCAAAGTATGAAAATTTATTAGCGTCAGAGGATGGCTAATTTTTTTTTCCTTTTTCATACACATTCGTGTAATTTTTGAAAAAGTATTAAAATGCAATAAAACCTGTATGAATTTGGTATCACCGTGAATCGTACCAAACCAAAGAATAAAGAAGAGGTGTTATTTTGAGCGCAGAGTGAAAGTCATAAAAACTGAGCCCACAAGAATGTTACGCACATACTTTTTTTTTTTTTTCAAATTTTCCACATTTGGAATTTTTTTTCCTGCTTCCCATTACATGGCATGGAATAATGAATAACATCATGCGAAAGTAAACTTTATTACGCAAAAAGCCCTCACACAGCTCTGTACATGGAAAAATGAAAAAGTTATGGATTTTTTGAAGGTGGAGAGCGAGAAATGAGCAAAAACACCCTGGTACCTTAAGGGGTTAAACCAGCCACATGCATGGTAACATGTAATACACATGCATTTCTGCAATATGCTTAAAAAGGCATCATAAATGCCACATGTGACCATACCCATATATGTAGTCATCTCCCTGAGGTGTGACTAGGGTGAGTTAAAATACAGCCTCAAATCCAAAATGTACAGTAGTGTCTACTTCTGTATATAACCCGCTCACATGGCTTGTGTTCAAGTGGATTTGAGACATTAATAACAAAAAGCCTCCTGCCAGGATAGGAAAAACTAAACATACAGTATATCACAAGAAAAAAGACATGGACATATATACATAAGGTACAAAAAAGACCTACCACAATTTTAATTATACCAAGAAAAAAACAAACTTCTCTTCTCTCTCTGACTTCTAGAGCTAACTACAGAATGCTGCATGTGGACTGAGACAAAGTCTGGGACTTAAAGGAACACTTCAATCAATCTCATTTAGAATCAAGAGTCATGCTTCTACCTTTAGGCTCAGTACAACTTGTATTACAAAGAATCAACTTTTACTGGAGTGTTCCTTTAAAACGCTGCTTTGAGCACTATTATTCCATAGCATACCTAGGACCTGGTATAGTCA
Source organism: Engystomops pustulosus (assembly GCF_040894005.1). Classification (NCBI taxonomy): domain Eukaryota; kingdom Metazoa; phylum Chordata; class Amphibia; order Anura; family Leptodactylidae; genus Engystomops; species Engystomops pustulosus. The sequence continues at coordinate 100,194,227 of NC_092415.1, read as the reverse complement.
GGTGAATTATTGTTTAGTTAGAGTTCAGGTGAGCAGGTTTTATTTTCTGTTTTGTGCCAAAGCATTGTTTTTGTTTAGTATTAGTATTTTTTGCAACAGGCACAGGCAAATCCTGTTTTTGAATGTTTTACTTCTGTGCCCCTGGTCCATTTGACTACCTCTACCGAAGCAAACCCTCCACATTATGTATTTATTTGCCTCCTAATGAACATATTTTTTTTTCCTTTTAGCTTTTCCACTGTGCCCTCATCTCTTGTACAATATATGCATGATTACATGATATATATCCTTTGTTACCATATTATTACTACTATAATTATTATCAACATTTTTTTATTTATTTAATCAGGGCATACTTTAATTTTATATTCAATTTAATTTATGAACACTGTAAATATTCAAATTGTTATATAGTATTTTGTATATTGTACTTTTTTTTAAATTGGCCTATTTATGAAGTATGTTGCTTGTGCAGTGTATGCGTATTCACACTGTGCAGCACATATATATCAGAAAGTGAGACATAATTGTGATGCCCAACTATTTAACTGAGTGCACCAGAAAAAAACTGGTGCACTCAGTTGAAGCATTTTGGGCGCAAGCAGGGTGAACCAGATTAATGAAGAACATGCACTTGTCTTCATTGATTTGGTGCACTCTGCATGCTAGTGAGGCTATCTGCATGTAGTGGCCGATTGTGCCAATAATATATGTTATCACTACTACAGAGTCAGTAGCAATGTTTTCATATTGTCCACTCTCTGTGTTATATATTAGAAGACGGTTTTGGAACAGATTTGTGGGAGGACCAGCCATTATGTAATTCTTAAGTTCTGAATTCTCAGATTACCATTTTCTATGATGAATGCAAAGTACCCAGTAAGACCCAAGTAGTGTCAATAGGACACTTGATGCACACACCTGTTCTGCCATTTGTGGTCCATTCCATAAATTTAATGCAACTCCTGGATCATGGATATCATGAAGTTCAATTGTAAGGCTAACAAAGCAAGAAAATATTAAGACAGGTGTATGTGCCTCTTGTTTGGCCTTTTCTGGACTTGATAGGCTGTTGGCTCATACAGGTCTGCAAGAGGAAACTCTTCATGAACATGGCAACTGAAATCTAAGATGGCTTCCCCCAGGACCAAAGTAAATCTAATTTGCATGCTAGTCACAATGAAGTGACTTAAAAGATGGGACCATGACATCATAAGGGTTTGGTAGTGATGGCAGTTATCTAATTTGGATAATACATTTCCTTTTTATTTGGGACTGGGATATTATAAAGGGCTTGGCTCTGGCAGCAGCCATCTTATTTGCATGAGATGGAAAAATGCAGTAATCACAGTAAATTTTCTTGGTAATTAAGAATCACAAATATCATAAAGGAATGGCTCTTGGGGTACATGCATCATGTGTCACAATTAAGGTCCTTGACAGTTGGGACCATGAAACCATTAAAGGCAGGTCCAGGATAATGGATGTATCAACTGGTGGTCTTCTGCGCTAGGCGAGGCTACAGGTCCTTTATAAGTAGTACACTCACTGTATTTCATACAGATATTCAGCATACAACATCTCAACCATAATATGGATTGTACATTAATGGGCCTTAAATTCTGATTTCATTGAAGGACCCAAGACATCTCAGTCAAAAACAAATCCACCAGTCATGATGTTTTGAAATGTACACTTCAAAATCTATTTGAAATTTTTAATAAAATGTTTAATTCCATTAGTAAATTACTGGCGTAAAATATTTACATGGAAAAACATACTCATTTGTTCAGGATACAGTAAAGCTCAATTTAATTTCTTAACTTAATACTTGAAATTCCACCATGCTGTGCTACACTATAGTGTTTCCACAACATTGAGGGCTTAAATTTCTTCTAAACATATGAATACCTGATTTTGCAAGCAGGCCTAGTGTTATTGTTTTTGTCATTGAAGTTATGGTTTTATAATTACCTCTATAGGATGCAAAATAAATTAAAAGTGTTTTTAAATATTTATCATCTGATAAGCTATAATTCAGCTTTTTGTAAAACCCTACCATTATTTATAGCAATTATATAAATATAACCCATTTGAAATGACATTATGTTATATTCTATGCTGCATATATTTGGACTGTACTAAATATTTTAAAATATTTAAGCATCAACCACTTCATATTGGAAGAGTTCAACACCCTACATTTTTATATTTTTTATTAGAATGTGCATTTGCAAGACCTATACTAATACCTAATACTTATGAAGAATTAAAAAAAACAAGAGCACTAACAGCCAGGATCGCAATAGTCGCGATCCCAACTGTTAAACCATTTTGGAGTCCTAATATCTATAGGAATTGCTCACCTCTACCTGCACTATTATCCCATAAAAAAAAGTAAAAATCACCATACACACCACACAGACCTGATGAAGCGTCCAGTCTAGTGACGCAAAACACGTTGTCTTGTATGATTTTAGATATTTTTTATTTTAATAAAGAGGCATCTTATACAAATTTTCTTCGTATGCCGCATATAACTATTAATTTAATTGGGTTTTGACATCCAACTTTTCCAAAACCCAAAAGGAGCAAGGATCCCTCTTCTTTCCTACGGGTCACCAAATACACACCACACATATTAGGGATCTTTGCATCTGTTAATACCTGTCCAATAAAATAAAATCATTAAAAAATTAATAAACCATATAAAAATGAGATAAAAAGTGATCAAAAAGTCACATTTACCCTTATCTTGATACCAAAACAATGTAGAACTTATCACACAAAAGCCCTTAAACAGCCCAATCAATGAAAGAAAGAAATGTTACACTTCTTATTCTACAAAACAAGTTAAACCTAAACTACCAGTAAAATCTGTTCTTGGACCCCAACTATGCAGATATTCACAAATTTAGAAAACTCATTAGTAGATTGCTTCCGAGCTGTACCTCAGACTGTTATGTTCCTAGGAGCACTGTCAGTAACCTGCTGACTGGGAATTGCATTGAGATTAGGCCAGTGAGCCAGGAATGCATGCCCAAAAAGTTGCAAGAAACAGCCACTTAAGATCAAATACACTTTCAAGGGAACCTACCTCCATGATTCTACCTATAAAAGTATAATGGGTGGTAGGTGGATTTATGGCACGTCACGGCTACTCTACACCCCAGTAGCCTCTTTTCTCCTCCTACCATGACATCTTCGGCGCACAGCTCCTCGTAGCTGTGTGCCCTCATCCGGGAAGCCGGCGGTCTGCGCAAGCGCAGGAAGGCCAGCCTGTGGCTGCGCTGCCACTGCTCCGAAGCCGGAGCTACTGTGCATGCGCAGAACTCCCGCTTCTCGGATGAGGGCATGCAGCTACGAGGTGCTGTGCACCAAAGATGTCAGCGTAGTAGGAGAAAAGAGGCTACTTGGGCGTGGAGTAGCCGCAACATGTAGCCTCATGTCTGGCTATTCCACGCACCAGTAACCGCTTTAGAAAATTTACAAATTAGGGTATTAAAGTTTTAAAAAGATAGCAGGGACGTGAGGATTAGTTCTAAAAAGGGCTATCCTCACCTCCCATACATCCACCTACTACCCATTCTACCTTTATAGGTAGAATCGTGGTGGTACGTTCCCTTTAATTATCCCCAAAGGAAATTAGCTAAGCAGTAGCTTTTACAATAAAACATTCACTTTGATGTACAAGGAGATACAGCAACAGAACAAAAAAAAACAAACTGCTGCCCTGTGCCAATGTCTGCCTCCTCCTTCACCACCACCACCTTAGCCTCCACAAGTCTAAGTGCAGCTCCATCATACCACATGTGCAGGGCACAGCAGTATCATGCGGTTCAATACCTGGTTTGCCTGGGAGAACGAAGTCATACAGGAGAGGAACTGCTCCGGGTCATGCAACAAGAAACCATTATGTGGCTTTCTCTGCGATAACTGCAAATCGGAACCATGGTGACATACAATGGGATGAACATGGTGTCCGTGCTGTACCAAGGAGGGATAGTCCATGTGCCCTGCATGCCGCACGTGTTCAATCTGGTTGTCAACAGGTTCCTGAAGTCTTCCAACCATCTGCAAGACAATCTACAAATGGCCAGGAAGTTGTATATGCACTTAAGCCATTCTTGCAAAGCCAAGCACACCCTCCTCGAGTTGCAGCGGCAGAATGGCCTCCCACAGCATAGCCTGATATCCGATGTTTCCACCCGTTGGAATTCCAGCCTCCATATGTTGGACCATCTGTATGAACAGAGAAAAGCTATTAATGATTTTTTGATGAGGCAGCTCATGCGTGACACCTGTCGTTTGCTCAGGCCCTTTGAAGAGGCCACGTTATTTGCCTGTCACCAGGACTACGGGATGAATAACATCATTCCACTGCTTCATGTCCTGGAACAGATGCTGCAAAATCTGTCTGGTAAGGGCACTGAAGAAGTGGTGACTACATCTCATGGCAACATGAGTCTGGTGGGGGCTGAACTGGAGGAGGAGGAGGAGGAGGAGGAGGGACTGATTTGGCAAGCTCTGTGCAGCGCTGCATAATCTGTGTGTGCTATATAAATAAAGAATTATTAATTATAAATATTATGATAGAAGATAAATATGACAGATGATAGAGATTTCTAGATGCAGAACTATAAAACAGATTTATATATATATATATATATATATTATATGTATTGTGAGAAAGTAAGGTGTTGTGTGGGAAAACCGCTATCTGTCTTACAGGCAGATAAAATGCAGGTGGTAAAAGCCTTGATTTTGTCTGCAGTAAATCAAGGGTTAATGCAGACATATAGTAAGCAGGAATTGTCTGTTTGGTCCATGTTGGCCTAGCTAACATGGACACAATTGTAATGTCCGTACTGGGCCTGCTTATTATGGAGTAGGGGTAGGCTGGTAGTGGGACTCCTACTCCACCCGGGCTTGTGCCAGGCAGCCTGGTACCTATATAGCTAGTGTGTATGATAGGGTAAAAAGGTATTGTAAAACTTGCCCTGAGTGTCAATTGCATGCTCCCATGGTACACTTTCGAAGTCCATTTGTACCTCTGCCCATTATTGAGGTACCCTTTGAAAGGGTCGCTATGGATTTGGTGGGTCCGCTGGTTAAATCCGCTCAGGGGCATCCGCATATCTTGGTAGTCATGGACTATGCTACCCGATATCCTGAGGCCATCCTACTATGGCACACCTCCGCGAAACTAATTGCTAAGGAATTGTTTGCCATGTTTTGCCGGGTCGGACTGCCATCCTCACAGATCAGGGGACCCCTTTTATGTCAAAGGTAACCAAGGAGCTATGTCGGCTCTTTAATATTAAACAGTTACGCACCTCTGTGCACCATCCTCAGATGGATGGATTGGTAGAACGGTTTAACAAAACTCTAAAGAGTATGCTAAAAAAGGTGGTGAACAGGGATGGGAAGGACTGGGATGAATTGTTGCCTTATTTAATGTTCGCCATCCGAGAAGTCCCACAAGCCTCTACTGGGTTTTCACCGTTTGAGTTAGTGTATAGCAGACATCCCAGGAGTCTCCTGGACGCAGCCAAGGAGACATGGGAACAAGAGCCCATCCCCACAAAAGTGTAATAGACCATATCTCAGATATGCAGGACAGGGTGGCAGCCGTCATACCCACCGTCAAAGAACATATGGAGGAGGAACAAAGAACCCAAAGTCGGGTTTATAACAGGTCAGCAAAAGTAAGGATCTTTAAGCCCGGTGATCGTGTGTTTGAGCTAGTCCCCACTGTGGAAAGTAAGTTTCTCGCTAAGTGGCAAGGACCGTATGAGGTGCTAGAGAAGGTAGGAGAGGTAAATTACAGGATACGTCAGCCCGGACGGAGAAAACCCGAGCAGACTTATCATGTAAATATGTTAAAGGCCTGGAAAGACAGCGAGAGTCCAGAGATGGTTCTGGCTAGTCCACCTACTGCGACACCTCCACAGGCGGCAGATAAGTCAGTGCTGGATGCAGAAGTGTGAATAGCCGATACCCTTACCAAAGGGCAACAGCGAGAGGCTCGAGAGTTTGTAGTAAGGAATACAGATGTGTTCTCAGAGTTGCCTGATTGCACATCTGTAATTAAAAATGATATTGTCACTGAGCAAGGGGTAAAGGTAAGATCAAGGCCGTACCGAGTCCCTGAGGCTCGTAGACAAGCCATATCAGAGGAGGTTCAGAAAATGCTGAAGCTAGGGGTTATTGAAGAGTCCAAAAGTGCGTGGGCCAGTCCAATTGTTCTAATCCCCAAACCTGATGGGACGTTGCGATTTTGCAACGATTTTAGAAAATTGAAAGTGGTGTCTAAGTTTGATGCCTATCCCATGCCACGGGTTGACGAGCTTATTGAGAGACTAGGGGGAGCTCGGTACTTCATCACCCTGGATCTAACTAAAGGCTATTGGCAGGTACCCCTGACAGATAGGGCTAAAGAAAAGACAGCCTTTATCACCCCTGAGGGCCTTTTTCACTATGTTGCGCTACCGTTCAGGCTTCATGGGGCCCTGTCACCTTTCAACGGTTAATGTTAAAGCCACACAGGAGATACGCTTCATCCTATTGGGATGATTATTTACAGCCAAGACTGGGAGAGCCAAGGTACAGGCCATAGTAAACTCCTTAAGGGCAGCGGGCCTGACCGCAAACCCAAGAAATGTACGCTGGGAATGGAGGAGACACACTATTTGGAGTATGTGATTTGTCGAGGTATAGTTAAACCTCAGGTCAACAAGATCAATGCTATACAGGGTTGGCCTCAACCAGTGAGCACCAAACAAGTCAGGGCATTCCTGGGCATTGTCGGGTACTACCGACGGTTTATTCCAAACTTTGCCACCGTGTCCACTCCCTTGACAGACCTGCTGAAGGGTAAAAGGCCTGTCATGGTGCGGTGGAATGAACAAGCAGAAGGTGCTTTTCAGGCATCGAAGTCTGCGTTGCGTCATTATGCCAAACTTTAAGAGCGTCAGATATAGGGCTGGGAGCTGTCCTGTCTCAGGAGGTGAATGGAGAAGAACACCCCATTACCTACCTGAGCAGGAAGCTCACGCCAGTAGAGAAAAATTACAGTATCGTAGAGAAGGAATGTCTGGCGATAAAGTGGTCATTAGAGTCCCAATGGTACTACTTGCTGGGGCGACAGTTCCGTCTCATTACTGACAACTCTCCTCTCACATGGATAGGTAGAACTAAAGAGAGGAACGCGAGGGTCACTAGGTGGTTCTCTTCCCTCCAAAATTTCAGTTTCACGGTGGAGCACAGAGCCGTGAAACTACAGGGCAAGGCGGATGCCTTGTCTCAAACGCATTGCTTAATGTCAGGAGTTCGCCCCGGTGGGTCTGAATTGAGGGGGAGGGTATGTGAGAAAGTAAGAGGTGTTGTGTGGGAAAACCGCTATCTGTCTTACAGGCAGATAAAATGCAGGTGGTAAAAGCCCTGGTTTTGTCTGCAGTAATTCAAGGGTTAATGCAGACATATAGTAAGCAGGAATAGTCTGTTTGGTCCATGTTGGCCTAAGTAACATGGACACATTGGTAATGTCTGTACTGGGCCTGCTTATTATTAAGTAGGGGTAGACTGGTAGTGGGACTCCTACTCCACCCGGGCTTCGGTCCTGGGCTTTTGTATAGCCCACAGGTGTGGTTCCCAGGCCTAGTTAGAGCCTGATTTAGTCTGCAGGCCAGAAGCAGTAGGTGAGGCACTACCTGAAGAGCTGAAGGTTCACACAGCAAAGGTAACTGAGTTTCTCCTGTACTACTGCTGGCCAAGAGCGTGTGCCAGGCAGCCTGGTACCCATATAGCCAGGATCTGAAATTGTATTAGGCAGTGCCTAGCCGGGCAGGGTTTATTTGAAGATTGATTAGTAAATAGATAGAGAAAAAGTGAGATATTTAAATGGTCAGATTATAGGAGATGGATAACTAGACAGGTATATAGACAGTATATAGATGATAAGCATCTTCACCCAGGAATTCAACCATAAGCTTTCACCTCCCGGTATTTCTGGATATTTTGTCGTGTTATTCATCAGAGCAATTTTTACGATATTGATTTTTAAAAATTAACTCGAAATTACAGCAAAAAGAATTGAAGTAAACCAAAAAAACCATACATTTTCTGAAAGAAGACACTTGCCCCATTTTCAAAATTGCATTAAAAGTTTATAGACATTGGTGCCTTCATGCAATTTTGATTCAAACTGAAACATTTTATAAAAAATACTTAAAATTTGACTTTGATGGCAAAAAATGTGCTCCAAACTGAAAATATTTACCTTCACATCTCCTAAATGTAGTAGGGTGCTGTATCTCTGGCTCTGTGACACATAGAACCTCACTTCTTTTTTCATATGAAAGAAGATTTTATATGAATATATTAAATATATAAATTAGTTTTTTTAAGGCTACATTCACACTGCCGGTGCCCGCCGTACCGTAGCAGAGCGGGCAGCGTGCGGGGGGAATGGAGGAGGAGGTGAGCGCAGCTCACCCCCGCCCCTCCCCATAGGAACATATGGCGCACGGCGCCGTACTACGGAGAAAGATAGGACATGTCCTATCTTTTTCTGGGGTATGGAGCAGTATGGTGCCGCATGTGTAGGGCGCAGTGCGCCCATTGCCTTCTATGGTGTATGTATATCGGCCGTATATACGTCCCCCTTGCAGCAGTGTGAATGCAGCTTGTGTCAGGAAAACTGAGATATTAACTGTTAAATGGTTGTCAGGAGTGATTTATATATATATAAAAAATGGCACCTGATATTCCCATTTTAAACTTGAACATTTTTGGATCCATAGCACCTAGAAACAAACTTCAAGATTCATTTGCAACATTCATTTGCAGGGGGCCATGATCAATTGCCAACTTTGGCTACCCATAGTGCCGGCCCTGAGCAGATGAACCAGAAGCACCGTGGCAGTATACAGTGGAGATGGAGACCGGGAGTCCCTCAGAGTCACTGGCGCAGATGGCTCGCAGCATGTTGCTTTGCCTAACTAGTGACAGACGAATAGTCAACATCTGGCATAGGGATGACTTTTGGCTCTCTTGGACCATAGCTACCAGTCAAAAATGGGTGCCTTTTTTTCCAGCTGCCGAGAGGGAGGAACCATTGGCATACTATAGAGATATACTGTGCAGACATTTGGCCGCTGCCTATGTGCACCATTGTCCATCCTCTGTCAGGTCTGACCAGTGGATTCCTGGCAGTCATCGCTCACGTACTACTGCCATGGCTGCTGTGGGGAGAATGGGTGGTAGGAGCAGTATCAGCTCCATCAGCAGCAGCTTAAGTCTGGAGTTCTTAATGAGCATTTTCCTTCACCTGTGCAGTGAGGAGGGTAGATGCTACGAGGACATGGTGCAGACCCTGTGCTTGATGTGTGGCCGCAACTTGAGGAGTTTGCATTAGAAAAGCTGTCCTGCCCGGCCAGTAGTGTGGAATCAAAGCGGGTGTTCAGCGCGGCGGGGGCCATCGTTACCCCAAAGAGAAACCGCTTGTCCACCCATAATGTGGAGAGACTGACCTTTGTCAAGATGAATAATGCGTTGAACGGCCAGGATTTCAACACACAAATGCCTTATGCATCAGATTAGATCAACCACGACGCCTCCCCCAAACGTTGAAAAATTAGCCTGGATTCTAACTACCTGCCTCATCCACTTTTCTGATACTGCCACCCGCCTGATGCCACACATCTGCTGCCAGTTGCTCCATCTGCCTCCCTCCATCTTTTCCAGAGACTCTATCATTGTGTCATTCTAACGGCCTACCATATTGCTGACACTTCCAGAATTTGCTATTGTGCCACTCTCTGACCTCATGCTACTGCCACTGTCGCCTCCCCGCTCTAACATTGTGCCACGCTGTGGCCTACCATGTTGCTTCCACCTCCCAAATTTTTCATTGTGCCACTCTCTGACCTCATGCTGCTGCTGCTGCTGCCACTGCCGACTCCACGCTCTAACATTGTGCCTCACTGTGGCCTACCATGATGCTGCCACCTAAAGAATATGTCATTGTGCCACTCTGACCTCCTGCTGCTGCTGCCACTGCTGCCTCCATGCTCTAACATTGTGCCACACTGTGGCCTAGCATGTTGCTGCCACCTCCTGAATTTTACATTGTGCCACTCTCTGACCTCATGCTGCTGCCACTGCCGCCTCCATGCTCTAACATTGTGCCACACTGTGGCCTACCATGATGTTGCCACCTAAAGAATTTGTCATCGTGCCACTCTCTGACCTCATGCTGCTGCCGCCACTGCTACCTTTGAAGTTCTTTTTTGACAAAGACAAAATATTTTCAGGGAAATTGTAATGAATCATGCATGTGGTGTCTCTAATCTTCAAATTTAAATTAAAAATTTCAACTTTGAATTCATTTCAAACTTCAAATTCATTGTTCCACTCTGTGGCCTACCATGTTGCTGCCATCTACATAATTTGTCAATGTGCCACTCTGCGGCCTACTCATGCTCCTGTCAACTGACCGCTGTCTCCCTGGAACAGTCAGTGATTTCCATAATGCTGTTTACACCCTCCACCACTCTATGACGTTGCCACTATGTTTGGTTTTCCCCCCTCATTTTAGCTGTCAGAAGGAATGAAAAGCTTCAGGATTGAAAGCCAAAAGCAGGAGTGGATACAGAATACAGAGGACATGCAAATATCCCATTTACTGGTCATCTCTGTTCTGGATCCACTCCTGTTTGTTTTTTACTTTAGCAGTACTGATGGATTAATGACCGATTGAAAGCGGACACTGATGGATGAAAAGAAGGGCAAAATGACCACATTTATCCACATTTAACAGAAGAGGTTCTGTCATCATCTATGGAATCATCTGATGTCAGGGTAAAAAGAGTGCACTCTTTGATGTTATAGTGGGATCTTGGCCCTCAGCTCAGCCCTTTCAAGCTGAAACAGACTTTAACTTATCAGGCTGCGTTCCAGCTTCACTTATTTGGTGAAGTTGGCCCCTGTAAGTGCCCATGGAATTGAAGAATGAAACTATTGAAGAACGATGGCTGTTATGTGTGTGTCATACTAAAATACAACATTGTTTGAAGACTAAACCACGCTCCCTATACATATTTAAGCCGGGAACTACGTTATACAACACTCTACAGTCTCTCTGCAGGAAATACCTGTTTTTAACGTGATTCGTCCTGATTCGGGTCGAATCAAATTTAAATGTTCATAGACCTACGGATGAAAAAAGGTTCATAACTATCTGGGTGTGGTATCTCGGTGTGGTTATCAATGATAAACCAGTATGGATGGCGAACAGCGACATGGCCCTCACAAAAACTTCCTCTTCAATTTACTTCCTCAGGAAACATGTCATTCTTCAACAAAATCCTAAAGATGCTGTACCAGTGGCCAATTAAGGTGACATGGGAACTGGCCAGTAGATAAGATATGGCCAATGTGTTCAATTAGATCTCAATGACAATCCTACATTCGCCACAAAAAACAACATTCCTAATCAGCTAATGGACGAATCTATACTGAAGAAAGATGGACAAAAATTAATAAAACATAACTTTTACTTTACCAACATGAGGAGAGAAAAAGAACTGGACCGCACATCCACACATGATACAATGATCTACTGCCGCTAGGCTACATTATATAACGAACTCAAGGTTCTTATTTACATTTTGATCAAATTGTATAAGCCCACCAACCACTTCAAGGTGACCTCTTTTTGATGGGTCCCTACGCTATCGTGTGCGGCATCACATGGCGTCCGCCGCAGCACAGCGCCGGCAGGGACCAAGACCTGGTTGCCCCCCAGCACCCGTACTGGCAGGCATAGCCCCCATGGCTCCAGGCCCGGGTCCCCACCAGCACCGCACCACAGACGCGGCGGACGTCATGCAATACCGCACCATGTGAGCAGGAAAAAGACTCACCATGTGTGAACAGGTGTTGAATACTCACTGTTCCATGTAGTCTCAGGCACTAGCTGAGAAGAAGTAGGTGCAGTATTGCATTGGCGTTCGCCGCTTCTGTGGTGTGGTGCTGGTGGGGAACCGGGCCTGGAGCACAGGGGGATATGCCTGCCAGTACGGGTGCTGGGGGGCAACCAGGTCTTGGTCCCTGCCGGCGCTGTCCTGCGGCGGTGGTGGACACCATGTGATGCCGCACACAATAGCGTAGGGACCCACCAAAAAGAGGTCACCTTGAAGTGGTTGGTAGGCTTATACAATTTGATCAAAATCTAACTAAGAACCTCGAGTTCGTTATATAATGTAGCCTAGCGGCAGTAGATCATTGTATCATGTGTGGATGTGCGGTCCAGTTCTTTTTCTCCCCTCATGTTGATAACTTTTACTTTACTTTAAGAAAGTTAAATACTCAACCATAATTTAAGGTTAAATGGAGGCAAAAACATCACAAAAACACCACAAAAACACCACAAGAGTGACCAATCGCTCTTAACAACTCCATTGTTATGGCTCCATTTGCATGCAGGCTGATCAATGACGTGTACTGTAAGTGACTATGCATGCGCCAGTATATGTGTAGATCCTCTGAATCCGGGTTCCACCCCTATGATGACGTAGACAGCCCTGTGTCTGTGTCCCCTATTACTTGTATCTGTGTTAAATCTTCTCTAATTGCAAAAGAATAAACATTCACATTTTCACGTATGTATATTATTAAGCTTCTTAGCTACAAGATCCACACGCCTGTACGGGTGCGTCTAATATGCAGAAGCTATGGTCTCATTGGTCAGCAGCATGTGCTTGTGATGATGTCACAGGAGACAGGTTCAGCCCATCAATTTTGCTGATTGTAGTTCTTTTCAGAGTTATTAACCTTGGTTGCTATGGGCCAAAAAAGGTACTCAATGGGCACTGAGAGGCAAAATACTTTGAGGAATGATTCCCAGGGACACCTACTTATTTTGCTCAGAATAATGGCTACCCTTTAAACTGAAAAAGGCCTCTGTCATTAAGGTGTTAGTGATGTGTTTGTGTCCCCTAAATATTATACACTAGACTGTTATTATGTATTTCCTTATAGCACCCTTTTAATTTATATAAAGCACCTACTAATGATTTTATTTACCGTACCACCCTTATTAATGAATATAGCACAGCCCACGACATTTATGTATAGCCCAATTATGTTTTTTATACAGCCCTCATATACAGATCCATTTAGTTACATACAGCTCCCACAGGTTCATTTATATAAAGCCCTCCAAATATACCTCTCCCAATTTCATTACACACAGCCCCTATTGTGTTGCAGCTGCACTATTCTTAATGCAACACAAATTGGACCATCGGACCGCATACTGCTTTTAATATGCAAAGTCCAACAGAAGTGTGTCATATGCCCCATGTTGAAGGTGCACTAACTACACCCTCTGCACACTACACTGTTTTTAGTAAATCTGCTGCCGGATTCAGAACACCAGTGGCATTGATTTGTAAAATAAATGGACTCAAATAGCAGTCATATCAACTCAATCACCCCCTTCTTGTACCCCAATTAATACTTATCGTGCTGCATCTGTTTCAGTCTATGCCTATGATTTACCTTCTGCACTCCGCATGCCAGAGCTATATACAGCAAAATTTCCTCATGGATCAATAAAGATTTATTATATGTATTGTATTGTAGACATGGTTCCTTCAATACTATCTGCATATACAGTTCAGTACAATTAAAAAAATCCAAAAGTTATGTCTGTACTTATTCGAGTTGTTTATGCCTAAACTTTACAAAATCTGTGTAAAATGCAATATATTTATATTTTTGCTTTGATGTTACTTCAAATAACAATGCAGCTTTGAACTTATTTCAAAGTCTGAATGAAATTGACTTGATGACATTTTACAATTTTATTGATGATTCTCCCTGAAAACACTTGAAAATTAGAACAAAACATTATGCGGTAAGTGTTGTTTTCTAATATTACAGAATATGTATCATACTAGAATAAGTAATACTCTAGGAAGAAATGTGGGTATTATTACTTCAAATTGGTGAAAATGCACAGTTTTTAGGTATTTGGGCCCAGGGTAATTTAGCAGATCTTGGTTTGATACCTATAACTTGTTAATCTGATGGACTTGCTCAAAAAGATTGTGTCTTTTAGACATTAAAATGTGCATTTAAGAGCTATTTTATTCCATGTAAATGGTTAAATGTACTTTGTTCTGTCCTTTTTTGCTGCAAACATTCATAAACGTTTTTGTATCTAGTTTTTGGTATTTCAAGGCACAGATACCCATTACAACAAGATTTTTACTTTATTTCCTCATGAGCAGTATACTGTAGGTCTCATAACGTATTTCTTAAACACAGATCCTTTCAAATACTACTGTTCATTTTTTTTCTAGGGAGGGGGATTCATCTTTATTGTCACCTCAGTTTTCTGGCATACAAATGTCTCACAACATCTGCCAACCTACTCTACTTTTCATTTTAGCCTCTTATTCAATATTTATTAAGTGAATTCAAATGTGCAAGACAAATTTGGTGCACATTCACTGCAGCCCCTTCTTGCATAGGAATAGGACCAGATTACAGAGGCTAGAGGACCCTGGGTAAAAAAAGTTGTGGGGGCAATTCATTTAATAGTAAAGTAAATGTTGCCCCGGAAAATTATAATCCTTCTCTTGTGATCGTCGATAAAAGAAATGATACTGATACTGAATATAAATCACAATTAGAGAACCTCATAATTCACAACAAAGCTGATGCAGAATATAATTACACACAGCTGCTGAAGAACCTTACAATTTACACCTCAGCTGCTACAGAACCTCAAATTGCACACCTCAGGTACTCCTCAACCTCGTAATGCACCCCCTGCTGCTGCAATATATCATACTACACTTCTCAGCTGCTACAGAACCTCAAATTGCACACCTCAGTTGCTGCACAATCTCATAATAAATCCCCCAGTGGCTGCAAAATATCATACTATGCTATACATTTTTGCTTCAGCTGATGCAAAAATAAGGAGGCATTCTAGGTCACATGTAGCTGTATTCTATGAGTTCCAGCATTTTGATGTCTGCACACCTTTGTCAAGCAAAGTCTAATGGTCACATGCCAGACATTTATAGTGAGTGTAACCAATACATAATTACAAATCAATGTTATGTTCATATGATCATTACAAAATATATATTATAAAAATCTGTGAAAATCCATATTTCAGTGTTAATAATATGTACAATACAAAGTGCAAACTTGTTTTTGCATTAAAACTGATAAAACATATACATACATTCCAATACATTAGAGGAGTGACGCATTGATATGCAATATACACAGCACCTGTATATCCCACCCCATACTTCTTCATCATCTTAAATGTCAACAAATAAAGCATTCTGCGCTTGGCATCTCACTGACTCCAGTGTGAATGTCTGAGAAATCTCTGGTACATGTGCACTGTAGTTCAGTAGCTATTTAATTATAATGCATACAACCCCTCCGGAATAATTGCATACAGTTCCCCTGAATTAATTATTTTGTATTCCGTTAGTATCTCTGCTGTACCACTCATCCAATCAATTGTATTGATGAATTACAGACAGATTGCAGAAGCCGGAGTTCTGCCTTGTTTTATATATACATGGACTTTTAAAGGATTAAGAATAGAACCCTAAATAACCATTTCTTCATTTTTGTACTGAGCTGATTTTTTAAACTTTTAAAAACTTTTAGCGGGGCTCTCTTTACTGCATTGACATTAATTTACCATTAACTAGGCCATTAGTTAAGTTTTATATATTGTCAATGTCTAAGTAGCTATGAAGTGGAGCATCATTGATTAACAATGAAAAAAACAAAAGCACTTAAATTCAGCCACACATTCAGTGAAGGTGAAATAAGGAAAACAGCATAGTAAATTACACATTTCTGTCAATCGACACTGCTAGATATATGTTGATTTTTCTTTAAGTTTCTTCATTTGGAAAAGTAAGAAAAATATTTCTCATTTAATAGTGATAAATATAACAGATAATTATAATTTATGTTGTGTTAAGGAAGACTAGTTTTTAAATGGGAGGACATTTATGAAGTACTATACCTTCTATAATTTTTCTTCATTTGTAAAGAAAGTCTGCAAAGTGCCCCTTGGCACTAACAGACTAAGGCCTCATTCATACAAATTGTGTGGCCCGGTCAAAGTTTCATAGAGGTCTAGGGCAACCCTTCACGGTGCAGTGAGCACACGCTGTCTCATCACACTGTGCCAAGCCATTTGGCTTTCAATGGAGAGGGGAGGGGTGAGAAGTGCTCAACCCTCCTCTCTCCTGCACTTGGCAGTATGCTGCTCATCTAGCCTATGAGAGTCTATGTTGGTGTGAATGAGGCCTAAGGTTTATTCATATAGTCCCTGGTTGTTTACACGGTTCTGGGGAGTTGATTTTAACCACTTTTTATATCTCCCAGACTATAGTATTCTATGAACATTATTTAAAAATAGAATTGATTCTCTCTGTTTCATCCTTTCATTTTCATCTAGATTACAAAAGATGCCTGTTAGAAAATACAGCTCATAGAACACTATAGCTTGCTCATCGTTCTATAAACAAACACTTGTATATTAGATCTAAGCATGTAGTTGGGCTCATACTATGCTGGCTGGAATAGGATCCCCGAAGAGAGATGCAAGCGGCTTCTAAGGGGGACATCTTCAGCCCTTTTCTCTATAATAAAACAAGCAGAATATCTTAATCTGGCTGTGTGTAAAAGTTGAATAAGGGGCTTGCATCTGAATTGTGAGTGTGGTGGTTCTGAATCTCGAGTCCACAACTGCCTTTTGGACCACTTGGCTGCACAATCAGCTACACCTGCAGCAAGTACATAAAAAGGTACAGACTTGGTGTTATCTCTCTCTGACACCTGAAATTGACTATAGTGTGCTAAATGAGAACTTGTTTTAAGGTTAAAAATTGTGATTTTTAACAATAAAATAAATATGGAAGAGGCGATTTCAAAGGGAACAATGAGTGCCAACTTTTCTTCTCTACTCGTATTGACTATCTATATCAGGATTGCCTGTATTATTCCATTCTGACACTTGTTTTTTCATTAGTTTTTTTCCCCCCTTTTTTCCTTTCTTCCTCTTTCTCAGTGATCCATAAATATATAGTACGGTATATTTTGAGCCTCCAGGTTAAAATTGAACATCTGTTTATGATTATACAGTTAGATGTGTTGCACTTATGGAATAGCACAGTGAATACTTCCGCTCTTGCGTTCCATTGTACGATTCACGGCTGAACTTGCATGTTTATCATTATGCCGACAGCGGTCGGCTGTATTTCTAGTATGGGAGCCGGAGGGAACATAACATATGTGCATCGCCCTGAAAGGGCATGTTTTTAACTCAGTGTGTTGTTATATGTACTAATCGTCACAGAACATTGATACATCATGGCAATATCTCTTCACAGTGAAAAAATGTTTTTTTAAATATACTGATTACACTTATATACATATGTGTTGGCACAAATATGTGTATTTGGATATATTTTGTTACAATGTATCTAGATTTTACTGTACTATAGCACTTTGTTTGGGAAGGGGTGTGGTTTGTGTCATGTTACACTCAACACCTGCTATATATATATGAGATTGTCACTATATGTATTTAGCTTGAGGAAGGCTAACACTTTGAGCCGAAACGTTGAACGTCGAATATGGAATAAATCCACCTATCTTTTTGCACAATTCTACATCTGTAATGTTGTTATTACCTTTTTATATACTATCTATCTATCTATGTAAATCCTATTTATCTATCACTTCAGCATAGCACATGAGGGCACAGCTTGAAGACTTGGAGAGTCTCTTCTCTCCTGCCATTTCCTGCTGTGGAGTGTGAGGTGATGCGGATGGGGATTGTGATTGCTATGCAGCTTGTGTCTATGTGGATTATTTGTTTATAAACAAGTGTAGGGAAAGCTCAGGGACAGTAGTAGTAGTTGTGTGGTTACTACATTAGCTAGAGGTTCTGGCAGCACATGACTGAGTGCTGGAGAACTGAGCTGTGAGAAGAATCAGCTGATAGCAGAGAAGGGGTGTCTCACTCCATAGTCAGCTCCTCATTGAAGACTGAATGTGCCTAGCAACAGCTATATCAGGAGTCACAAACAACAGGAAGAAGACTGCAGAATACAAGAGGGCAAAAGGGCTTAAAATTACCTGTTTTTTGAAATGACGGTTTCACTTTAATTTAGTTATGTTAAGTTAGAGCACCACTGAAGAGAATAGAAAGAAAGTAATTTCTCCCTAAATTGAGGCATATGTACCCGGGGAAGTATATATTCTAGAAGACAGAGACATATAATAAAAGACAGATAATAATGCCACTTTGAATAACTCTATACTATACAGTAATAAACTATCTTTTAACCCTTTTAAGCAGCATGACATGAATGTACATCATGCAAAAAACAGATAAAGGCAGCAAATATAGAAACTGAAAGAAAAATTGCCATGGAAAGTAAAAATTAGCCCATATTATTTTACAAATATATATAAATAGTAAAAAACTAAAAACAGGGTGAGGTACGGCACTGCCTCAAATACACTAAAATAGACAAATCTCCAGGCCCTGATGACATTCACCCCATGGTATTGCATGAATTATGTACTGTGATAGACTATTATTTCTAATATTTGAAGATTCATTAACCCCTTAATGACCAGGCACATTTTTGTTTATGCATTTCCATTTTTCACTCCCGACTTTTGAAAATCTATAACTTTTTTTTTTCCATGTAGAGCTCTGTAATGATTTGTTTTCTGCGTAACATATTGCACTTTATAGTGACGGTATCAAATCTTCCATGCCATGTACAGGGAAGCAGTAAAAAATTCCAAATGCAGAGAAATTGGTGAAAAAACGCATTTGTGCTGTTTTCTTGTGGGCTTGGATTTTACAGCTTTCACTGTGCTCCACAAATGGCATTTCTAGTTTATTCTTTGGGTAGGTGTGATCACGGGGATACCAAATTTGTGTAGGTTTTATAATGTTTTCATACAAAAATTAAACCTCATGCACGAAAAAAAAAAATATTTTGCCATCTTCTGGCACCAATAACTGTTTCATACTTCGGTGTACGGAGCTATGGGTGGCATCTGAGGAATGTGGAACTCCCTCCGAAACGTCACAGGACACACCGGGTGTTCGACATCTCAGTGGAAGCCATGAATCCTTAGTGTGGACTTTATTTGGACTTATACATATCTAGCTGGGAATGGTGATGTATATATGCTATTATTGTCTTTGTCATCCAAAGTTTATATAAAGAAGATAGTTTGGATTGCACATTTGGTCTGGGTTTTGTATGAAGTCCACAGAAAAATTCACCTGATAGAGGTACGTATACCAAAGCATGAAAAAAAAATGTTATTGGAATCAGAATATGGAGATACTAAGAAATTAGTTTTTTTGTACAAAAATAGAAAAGATAGGAATGTCTGAAGTGACACTCTCCCTGCAGCCACAAAAATTGACTCATCCAAAACAATATTCTCTGATGGTTTTCACATGACTTTCTAGGTGATTTGTTATAGGAAAATGGGCAAGATTTCACATAAAAGAATCCCCAATTCTAGAAAGGACATTTCATACTCTACCTGACTAGGCTAGTTAAATATGGTAAAATATGGGGACAGAGACCCAGCGATGGAGTAAAGGAAGAGCACCAGGGCCATGCACTTTAGATAAAGTAGGTAGTCTCCACCAGAGCAATGGCCTGGCACCTGGAGATAAAACAGTGTCAACAACATGGTAGCCCTGGAGCTTTGGCTGTTTGGGCACTGGGCATCATAAAGTTGCCTCAACATTGCACTAGGACTGTCTGGTGTTAGTTATTATACTAGACTGAGGGATGACTGTCAGCAGTTATTACACTAGACCAATGATGGGGAACCTTTTAGAGACCGGGTGCCCAAACTACAACCAAGACCCACTTATTTATCGCAAAGTGCCAACACAGAAATATAATTATTGGTTTATACTCCCTTCTCTGTCACAGCTTTCATTGCAACCAGCACCCTGAGGACTCCAATAAAGCAGAAAATAGAAGAAATTTGGATGATCATTGAAGCTTCCCTTAGGGTCCCATAAACAGGAAGAATTGTCAGGACCGGAGCAGGAGCTATAATGATAATCCAGATCTGTCCACACCTTCCCACTCCTCCAGTAGTCCCAGGTAGCACTGTCACTTTGAAATAGCTCTGTGCACAGCAAGTCCTGGGCTGTCTGGGAATTCAGGAAGATACCTGAAGTCATCTCTGGTGATGGCCTGAGTGCCCACAGAAAGGGCTCTGAGTTCCACCTCTGGCACCCGTGCAATAGGTTAGCCACCACTGCACTAGACTGTGGACTGGATTTAGTGTCTAGGGTAGACATTATATCTATAAAATTTCCTATTTGCACTTAGCTCCTTATTTTGGGCCACTCTATAAACTTTTTCTTATTGCCATCTGAATATGGAGGTAGTTGCGAACAGACATGCAGTTTACGGATGATCCCACAGTTTTCTGTGGCTACTTATATGGTATTATAAAAATATATAATATAATGGTGAACCCCCAACAGGTGTTGTGACTTGGAGCCTTTACAATAACTTATTCTAGCCCTGCTTTAATGCCCTAACGCACATTCATTTACATGTACATCATGGAATGTACATACCTGGCACTTCCCAACTAACATGTTTGTGATGGTGAGTGTATTAACAGAAAAGCAGAGTGGGGCACATTTACTAAGAGTAATATAAACTGCACTGTACTGCACACATGTGCAGTTTGCCTGTGTAGTGCGCAGAGGGCACCAGATTCTGGATTTCTGGCACACATTCTTCATTAATCTGGCGCTCCCTGCATTGCCCCAACAGAGTGCACCACTTTTTTTTCTTGCACCTTCAACATAGGACTTATGACACAATTCTGTCAGACTTTGCATGTTAAATCTTCTGCACAGTCCGACGCCCCCTAATTTGTGTCACATGATAGCTAGTGCAGTTGCTGTACAAAAGGGTTGCATGCAACACAAATGTAATGCAGACACTTCTTTAATACCTGTCCAAGCTGTGTACACTAGAAAAAACTTGCAAAGTCCGATAGAAAACTGGCGCAAAGCCCTTAGAAAATATGCCCCAGTGCATTCAACGTGGGAAAGACAGTTGAGCTCCAACACTAATAGTGATCCAAACTTTGTAACCATTTAACTGCTATGGTCAAACCATGTTATATAAAGGGCTTCATTGTGACACCCACTACTATCAACTTATTCCCTGTACTACCTTTGGTGGTGGTTTAATGCCCTTCTGCATCCTGCCATTTGCTTGAATAGCAGTATATATACACACATGGTATAAAAGGACACAATTAAAACTCCAGTGTTTTTTTTTTTTTTTGCTTATCATTCCCAGAATTGCCCTAATGCTATATGGCATTTTCTCTTTTCATGAGGTCCCCTCTCCAGCTGTACCATATAATGCCCAAATAATAGCATATTAACAATGTTAGACAGTAACTTAATTCTGTTCCTAATTTTTACATGGCCAGGATGATAGTATTTGATTAAGGATTTGTTATTTATCACATGTTAATTAGTTCTAGGTGACGATTATTTATTTATTTATTCATACATTCTTCTACTTTCTTTAAGGGAGATAATAAATTAAATGTCAAAAAAATCAAAGTTGTTTTTATTGAAAGGATTTAGAATCCTATTTGATATGACCTGCATTGCATATGACTGTATAAAATAAAACAGAACCATCTTATGTTTGTATTCCTTTGTGCCCTCCTGTTCTTAAGAAAATTTCCCAAGAGATTTGGAGTGTAATGTTCCTTATAGAATGGGCAATGGTATATTTAGTACCTTATCATTTTGTACTATAGCTACGCCTTATGACCTTTCTTGCTTTTTCCTTTCTTTCCTTTGCACAATGATATGCTGCATAGTATTTTATGAAAGCAATATTTTAGTATCATAAAATAAACCCAACAGGCTGTGAGCATTTTTGAAGCTGGTGAAATAGTGACAACCATTTTTCAATCATGATTTTCTTTTCAAGTAAATGATTCTGAGTGTACCGACAATTAATTGTTTTCTTAGCATTTAAAAAAGTACAAACAATTCCCAGGTGCATGCTGTGCTTTTTATTCCTTGGAAAGAATAGAGTTAAACATTAAATTTAAATACTAAATGCATAACAAAAAGTTGTTTATGGCATTGGGCGTAATTTGAGGGGGTAAAGTGTGCAATCATACCTGGACCCTGGATCCCGGTGGTTGCCCATAAGTGTCCCAATACAAAGAAACCAGTACAATAATTAGTACATTTAATTAGGGGTCCTGGTACAGGATCACAGTGTTTGCCCTTCAGGATATTCTACATCTTTTACTCATAAAGTAACTAATGAGCCAGGAAACACACAGTGGATGAAGGTGGTAAACCAAAACAATCCTGCAAGGCAGTTTTTTAAGCACATTACAACAAGGACTGTAAGGCCTCATGTACACAATAGTTGTTGTTTCATTTTTAATATGGTCAGCTTTCTGCTGTATTCTCATTGTTCCATGTATTTCCATGAGCTCGCAGTTCTCCTGCACACAATCATTTTTTTTCCTACACTGGCAAAAAAAAGCTCTAATGACCGTTTTTGAAGACCTGGTGCAACAGTATTTTTTCCCTGTGTCTCCACTGTGTGGCCGCAAAGTAGGCTTGTGTGTATTCCTTGTGTCTACCACTTTTACAGACCGCATACAAAAACTGGGTGGTTGTTGCCTAGCAATACAGCAAAAATAAGGATTACACAGATGACACACTGTGTGTCAATTGTATTTTTCACAACCTAAAAGACTTCTATGGGAGTGCAGAGCCATGAATAACAAGGACCTGCTCTGAGTTGTTTGTCATGGGTACTAGGATGAGACACAGGGCTGAGGAATCCTCAGCTGTATGTATGAGCCCATAGAAATTCATGGAGCTGTGAGGCAGTCGCAAAAACCACAGCAGTATCACCTGAGGAAACAACGATTGTGTACATGAAGTACTGCATTCTTCAGCCCTGTGTCTCAGCCCCTCAGAGCAGGTCCTATTCTTGGCTGTGTTTGCGGCTCTGCACTCTCAAATAAGTCTATGGGACTGTGAAAAATACAACTGACACATAGTGGTCCACATTTATTGCACCAGTTTTCTGTCTGACTGTCTGACTGACCAGTTTTCTGAAAAGTACAAGCAAACTGCTTGCACACGTGTTTATAAAGTGTCTGCAGCAGTTTTGTGTCATGGTAAAACTGTGTCCGACAAGACAGAAAAATGTGCACCTAAAAGTGTGTGTTAGTGCTTAGTCTTTTCTTAAGTGCCACTACAAGTACACAAGATTTAGAGGGGGAAGAGGTGTTGCAGTCAGTATTGTGCATCGATAGTATTTATCTGGAACATTCCTAAACTAAAACAATATAATGGGTGTGCTAACTAATCCCTCCACCCCACCCCCCAGTTCTGGACAAGAGAAGGTTCTTTTGAGTAGGTTGTACCAACGGGAAGAAGACTCACGTAGGAGCTCACAATCACGTAAGCAAGTGTGATTGGCTATCAACACTTAATCACATATCCATTTCTGGTTGTAATCAAGTGTACAATACTTTACTAGTTCTTTAGTGCTACTCTTCATCATCATCACTCACTAACCTAAAGTATTGTTCTAATAACCTGAAAGGGAAACAGACGTAGCACAATGTACTTTGGTAACTAGCAATGAGTAGCTGACAAGTTCATTGAATGAAACATTTTTTTAAATCATTTTCTGTTTCTTTTTTAATAAAAAACATTAAATTTTTTGTTACATGTTAGCAATACAATTACTGTGTTCTCAATCCATTCAAAAGCTTCCTTTCAAAGTACTATGATTACTGTAGATTAAAGAAAGAGCAAATGGCATATTTTAAATAGACAATAATTTTATACTGCCCTGCAGCCATTCTGTTGGTGCCCTTCATGCAGGGATACCTATTTAATGTAAATGAAATTTCCTACTCAATGCATAATGAGACTGCAAAAGAAATTTCTGTTCAAGCCATTCACATTTTCAAGATTGCCACTTATGCATGATTTGGCAATACAAACATTTTCAACTTCTAGGCGCTTGACTTAAATTTACATACCAGAACACTATGTTGTGAAGACAACTCAGACCTCATTAGAGAAATTATGCATTCTTCTTAGCACAACACATGTCATATTGCTCTTTCTGGTGACATCAGAATCATCTACATGTAAAGTATAAAAGAGAACTGAACACCACATCAAAGAGATGGGATTGTTTAAGTGATTGGCAACAGTACACAGACTGAATAATAGATGGCTTTAAGTGTATCCTTATCTTTTCTCTGTGTGTTTTGAATACTTAGTATTCCATTGTTGAACAATAGCATCAGCATTTATACATTTATTGTATGGTATAGTAATGCTAGAATGAGTTTTGCTATGATGGCATCATACACTTAGACATCTACAAAAGAGTTACAGTACAATAAAAAAGTCAGTAAATAGAAAAATATGTTTCACCAATATCAGTAGCTTGGTTTGTATACTTTAAATCTATCAGGGAAACAGTAGGTTTTTTTTTTATTTTTACCACATTTATCAGTTCTATGTCTATCTTTGGAGCTCTGGTAATTGATCAGTTCAATACCCCTTAACGACCAGACCCTTTTCCGTTTCCAGTTTTCACTTCCCATCTTTATAAATCTATAACCTTTTTATTTTTCCATGAAAAGAGTTGTTTTCTGCATAACAAATTGCACTTCATAGAGACAGTATTTAATCTTCCATTCCATGTACTGGGAAGAGAGAAAAATTTCCAAATGCAGTGGAATTGGTAGAAAAATGCATTTGTGCCATTTTCTTGTGGGCGTGGATTTTACTAATTTAATTGTACACCACACATAACATCTACTTTATTCTTTGGGTCGGTGTGATCATGGGGAAACTAAATTTATATAGGTTTCATAATGTTATCATACGTTTACAAAAATTAAAACCTCCTATACAAAAAACATCTCTATTTTACCATCTCCCGACTCTAATAACTTTTTCATACTTAAAGGGTTATTCCGGGAATATGAACGTCTGATACAAAAACCCATGATGCTATAAATAAATGAATGTAACAAAACTCCATGTCATTATGGAGCTTAAATAGTATGATTTTATGATTCACAAAATGTTATGGCCTCCCTAAAGTAGGCAGAGTTATCACACTGGAAACTACAAGGTCCATGATCCTTTAGTTCTCAGTAACTTCTCCTCCCTCTTATGCTCTGCTCCCAGTGATGATCTAACAGGTTTTCTTTCTCTGTTACCACAACACTGGCCATACTGGATGCACTGCAACCAACTGACTACAGCCAAACATAGTGGTGATCACATGACCTGCAGGACAGGTGATGTGGACATGTGAGCAGTGGCCATCTTGTGTCCTGTGTCTGCTCCGCAACGGACCACCCGGAGGAAATTAACGGACTGTTTAAAGGGCCAGTAGCATTTTAATTCTTCATTACAGTCTATGTCACCAGCATTTTCTGCTAAGGGGAGCAAAATTTTAAATAACAACTAATAAGATATAAGCTTATATTTTAAGGACACATTTGTATATGAATTATGCTGATTCCTGGAATACCCCTTTAAGTGTACAGAGTATGATTTGTGATGACATTTTCAATGCTAGCATTTTAAGGAATGTACAGCCTTTTAATCATTATTTATTGAATTTTTTTATACCGTAGTTTTGAAAATGGCAAAAAAGTGGCCGTTATTATATTTTGAAAGATCAGACATTATGGTAAACGGTGATACCTAACATGTCTATGTCCTGTTCTGTATCTTATATGACTCCACTGAGACAAAAAAGTCTAAAATGAGCTGCAGAAGAGTGAAGAAATCAGGCGATACTTTTTTGAGGCCAACTGAGTATATTTGATGGGGATTTTTCGAGAATACTAGTTTTCTTCATCAGACATGATGTTATGCATGAAACAGAAAATTCACAGCATTTTATAAATAATCAGCAGTGATCAAAGGATATAAAAAATGAGATACAGAAGTCTCAAAAAGTAGTACAAGAAACCAATGTGATGATAAATACTTCCAGTATGACTAGAGTTCTGTATTGATGAAAGATGCATTTAGGGTAAAGATCATACTTTCAGGTTGACTACTTCACATATTTTTTATACAAATATAAAATCTTATTATATGAGGGTCATAACTTCAGGGGTAGCTGCCAAAGCAGCCACTATGGGGCCATCAATGCTGGGGGGCCCTGGAATCTAACCAGACACAATAAAGAATGGAAGATATACATCATTATATACATATTATCAGGGCCGCATCTGCCATGAGGCGAGATGAAAATCTCGCCTTAGGTGGCAGAATGCGGATCCCTGTAAAGGGCGGCGAAATTTGCCGCTCTAAAGTGGGCGATTCGGGCGCCCGTTAACGCCCGAATCGCCCACTAGCTAAATAAATTGCGTCTGTCTCTTTAAGACACAGGTGCGATTTATATGCGGAGCGACGCAGCGCCTTTCCGGCTGCTGCGTCGCTCCGTTCTAATCAGTGACACAGGCGTCATGACGTCAGGCGCCTGTGTCACTGAGCGGAGCCGCGGCTCACTGGAGAGCCGCGTGAAGACGGGACCCGCGCCGAGGGAGCAGCTGCCTGCAGCTGAGTATGATTTTTATTATTTTTCCTCTTCTGTCATTTATTTTATGTGGCTAATAAGGGGGAGTGGGGAGATATCATGGGAGGGGGGGGGTACTGTATACATCATATGTGGCCATAATTGTTGTATACTGTGGGGGGGGGGGGTTGTATACATTACATGGAGCCAGAATTGTTTTATACTGGGGGGGGGGTACTGTATATATTTTATGGGGCCAGAATTGTTTTATACTGAGGGGGAGTACTGTATATATTTTATGGGGTCAGAATTGTTTTATACTGTGGGGGGGGGGGGTACTGTATATATTTTATGGGGCCAGAATTGTTTTATACTGTGGGGGGGCACTGTATATTTTTTGTGGGGCCAGAATTGTTTTATACTGGGGGGATGCAGTATATATTATATGGGGCCAGATTCATTTAAACTGGGGCGGGGGGGGCACTGTATATATTATATGGGGCCAGATTCATTTAAACTGGGCTGGGGGGTGCTCTATATATTATATGGGGCCAGAATAATTTTATACTGGCGGGCTGTATATATTTTGTGAGGCCAGATTATTCTTTTCCTGGGGGGTTATATATTTATATGGGTCCAGATTTCAGCTGGGGGGCTGTATATGGGATACAGTATATTACTAAGCTGGGGGGATGTATATGGGGTACAGTATATTACTAAGCTGGGAGGGGGCTGTGTATGGGATACAGTATATTACTAAGCTGGGTGGGCTGTATATTAGGGGGTGCTATATATTCACATTGGTCAGGGGAGCACTGTATGTAAATTCATGTAACATAATAACAGGGTGGTATATTAGTTATAGGATACAGATTAGTTTGCATAATTTAAGCTAAATGTTTGGGGTCTGTATTAATAAATTAGGGGTGTTGTATATTGATTGGTGCTGTGTATGCTATAATTCCAGTAGAATATATATAATGAAGGGATGTTTTATATGTGGGGAGAGTGCGGTCAGTTGTGTTGTGAGGGGTATATACTTCATACTGTAAGTGACAGTGGTATTTTTAGGGACGCCGGGTGGAGATGTTGCACGGAGCTGAAGATATCCAGCCGTGATACGTCATGGATTGGAGGACCTGGAATAAAGTCCTCCTGATGGAAGAGCTTGTCACCTATAAGGTACTAGATGCCACTAATGACTCCGAGAACCTGTAGTCAGTCACACAGTGTCAGGGAGCTGCCTGTGGCGATGTTAGTTGTTAGTAAAGTTTTCAGCATTCACTTAACAGGGAGCGGGGGGGAGCTTTTTGCCAAATCAGTCCCTGTCCCCATAGGGCTCGTAAAATCTAAGCAATTTACCAGTATGTTTTTGGTGTGTGGGAGGAAACCAGAGGAAATTCACTCAAACACTTTGCAGATGTTAACCCCAGGACCCCAGCACTGCAAGGTTGTAGTGCTAATCACTGAGCCACCATGCTGCCCCTGTATATATGTTCATCAATGTTTCTTACATCTGTGATATTTAACATAACTAACCTTGTAACAAACTTAACATGTACTGTAGTGTAGTTTGTGTACATGAGAAGTAACATGGTTTCCAATCAGTATGCCTTCTGTAGTCTTCATTTTCAAGCACCTTTTCACTCTGCAATCTGTATCAGTATTTAAGAGTCCTTTCTGTGATGGTCAAAGGAGATCTCAATGTTTTTGCTTACTCCCCCCTTCTCTCTTAGGCCTAATGCACACAGTCATATGGCCTTTTCTGTTCTATATATACGGCCACAGGCCATCCCCCCAAACACACCTCCCGGTCTGTATAAGGTCTATTTGACAAATAAAGAGAGTGATGGGGTTCTACGCCAGATGACCTGGCCTTCACAGTCATCAGACCTGAACCCAATTGAGATGGTAAGGGGTGAGGGCAAAAGGGCCAACAAGTGCTACACATCTCTGGAAATTTCTTCAATCTCCTTATTAGAGATGAGCGAGCATACTCGTCCGAGCTTCACTGAAGAACACATTGTAGATGTTTCCATACATCTGCTAACTTATCAGAAGACATGAGTGCAGAACTGTGTTCTTCACAATAGTATGTGAAGAACAATATGTGTGAAGAACACATTGCAGATGTTTAACACGGGTCATTCTCCTTTTTGAAGTCCCACGAATATTCCATTGAATAAAAAAACAAAGAACAGGACTGACTTCCTTATTTCTCAATAAAATGACACATTTTATCGGTCCCCTTGAAAAATGTTCGAGTCTCCCTTTGACTTCAATGGGGTTCGTTATTCGAAACGAGCTTTCGAGCATTTTAGTGCTCGCTCATCTCTAATCCTTATATTGGATAAAACTTGTGAGCTGATAATGAAGTTAAAAGAAAAAGCTACGTAGTATTTTACTTTAATTTTTTTTATTGTATTATTTTTGTCTATAAACGTTTTAACGCCCATTAAACTACTTTTGCATAAAGTGTAATTGAACTTACTTGATATATCCCCTTGTTTCTACATGCTTGCTTCTATTCTATAATTATATACCAGAGATTTGACAGCAGCCATTTACGGTAAGTGGTATATTAGGTAAACCATAGGCTGTTCCCAAATCTTGGGTCCTTTTTTATCCACTGAACTGTACCAGGTGTACTTTTAGGGGCAGCAAGGTGCTTAAAAACAGAAAAAGAACCTCAATTACCGACTCATTCCCCCACATTTCACATGTTAATCACAACTGCAGGTTGAAATTCTCTGCCAGGAGCTGTGCGCCATCTCTGGACAGGTTACTTCTGGATCAATCAATGGCATGGACCTGCAGTTCTGGTTACCACGGGATCTTTGAGGGATTGAATAGGCAAGTTTTAGTTTTTCTAAAAGGAAATCTACCATTCTTTTTTATGCATTGTGAACCAAACATCCTTTGAGAATGTTGTAGCGATTGAT
This sequence comes from Engystomops pustulosus, assembly GCF_040894005.1. NCBI lineage: Eukaryota > Metazoa > Chordata > Amphibia > Anura > Leptodactylidae > Engystomops > Engystomops pustulosus. The sequence continues at coordinate 100,164,580 of NC_092415.1, read as the reverse complement.
ACAGAAACATATCTTGATTAATCTCTGAGCTGAGTGATTTTGTTAAAAAAAAAAAAAAATTAATAAAATTCAGGAACTTAGGAAGCCTGGGTGCCGTATATAAACATATTAATTCCACATACATAGGAGCTGCCTGAACATTCCAGACAGGAATAATCATTCTGAGCTTGATGACTCATATACAGCAGCTGGTAAATGGTGCAGTGATTGATTACTTTTGCCTGTCAGGGACAACACAGTGATGATGTATTCTTGGTTTATTCTGGGAAGGATAAGGCTGGAGCAGTGCATAATTAGGGTAAGAGGAGAACACAGGGGCAGCCACAGGAGCGACAGAGCCTCATTATCCTAGTTTTATCATTGTTTTTACAGCTAAACCATTCAGCATAGGGATTAAACAAGATATGTTTCTGCATCAGTGTAGCTACAGCATTCTTCAGGTATGTTTGGTTCATAAAACATAAAAGCAAATGGTAGATTTCCTTTAACACATTCCTAGGTGCTAGGTGACTGAAGAGGACATATGGTATCAGAGGTATTTAGAAAATATACTGTATACAGTGGTATAATACCATTTGACTGACAAGTTCTATATTATGTGCAGCACAAACCCAGATTATTCAGCCACTTTCAAGTGACGTCAACTAGAGAGGGAGGTAGATGGATGTTTCAAATGGGAACCTGAACAGGATCAGATAAACCCACCCACTACTATCCACCATACCACACCAACAAACCGAGACACATTTAACAAACAACAACAGCAACCCACAAAACACATCCCTCCTCTCCTCTCCCAGAGAGAAATACAGTCTCTAAAAAAAAACCACCTCTTCCTAATAAAGAACGAGTATATATTAATAAAAACTACAAAAAAACCCTGAAATAAGGAACAATCAGAATCGCAGATCCTGTAATAACCCCGATCCAAACAGTCCCAAGATGACCACAAATACATGCCCCATCAAAGGCAGAAGAAACAGTGAGACACCCCCCATATTACAAATAGCACCCAAAGGGGACAATAACACTGAAGAACACACACCAATCAACCCATCACAACTTTCTATATATGAGGAATTAGATATGACAACCAAAGAACATTCTTCCCCTCCCATATACAATGAGGAGAAAGAAACACCATCCGATGCCACACAGATCACAGTAATCTCACCAAACACAGAAAGAAGAAGGGAAAGCAATACCCTCACTTACGCCGACTCCATCAACTCCCTCTCTTTTTAAGAGTTACCCCACACCCTGAGAGACTCACCACGAATAGCAACAGGGACGGACACACTCATAATACCAATACAGAGCCCAAAAGCGACCTACGCAATATTCACCCCAATGACAACCAGAACCAAAAGAAAAGAAAGACCAGAGGAAAAAGGGGAGGAACACACTACCATCAAAAACAAAAACAATAAGAGATTCTAACCGCTAAACCCAAAGAACAACAGAAAATCTAAATTTCAACCTGTCCACCCACAAACTCACAACACAAGAAACAGACCTTCTGCATAAGGGCCTCTCTTTCTGCCCATCCTCCAGGTCAGACGAATTTAATCTATTTCTTGACCGAAACCATTTCATTAGAAAGCTTACGCTTATGCGTCACTTTGCCATTAACAAAAATAAAACCCCCCAACATAACAACACCGCAGAGACCACTGACATAACTACCATTGATCCATACACCCACACCGATCTCAAACCCCGGTCAGACTTTAACCCCACACATAATCGAGGCCCCCATATCGAAACTTTCTACACACCAGTTTCCACTACCTTTAGAACATTAGACCGGTCTAAAAAAAAACCACCCACCACAACCTCAAACCCGGGGAAAGAAGAGCTCTGAAAGCACTCATGCAAAATCCCACAATAGTAATAAAGCCAGCAGACAAGGGGGGAGGGACAGTTATCCTAAACAAAGTAGACTATATCTCAGAAAGCCAACAAATATTATCAGATACCAAATACTATCAAAAGCTGACCCATGATCCGAAACGAGAACACCTCAACCTCCTGTCAACATTAATTAACCAAGCATCTGAACAAGGCATTCTAACAAAGAAAGAAAAAAAGTACATTATCCCAAGAAACCCATGTACAGCCCTCTTTTACTATTTACCTAAAATCCACAAAAATCCGATTAAACCACCCGGCCGCCCAATAATATCAGGAATCAACTCAGTCACATCAAATCTCTCCGAATACATAGACATTCTATTACAAAAATTCGTCCAGACCCTCCCCACTTACCTCAGAGACTCAGCACAACTTATCATTGAACCTGATGATATACAGAGGCAACCAGACTTCATCCTCATTACGATGGATGTCTCCTCGCTATACACAAACATCTCACACACCTTGGGCATCGAAGCAATAAAACAGACTCTCCTTACAGATCCAACATTACCTCCAGCACAGATTGATTTAATCTTGGACAGCATCAATTTCATTTTGGAACATAACACCTTCATAATCCAAAAGAACATTTATTCACAGATCAAGGGGACAGCTATGGGGACAAGATTTGCACCCAGTTATGCAAATATATTCATCGGCCGCTTCGAACAAACTTACATTACAGGCAACACCAACTACAGTCACCAGATCCAGTTCTTTAAAAGATACATAGACCATCTTTTTATCATCTGGAAGGGCACAGATGCCCAAGCCATAAGCTTCCTCACAGAGATCAACCAGAACTCCTGGGGAATCGAATTAACAGCCAATACATCTCGTACTCAAATTGAATTTTGGACCTCCTAATCCAAGCTGATGAACAAAACTCTCACCTGGCCACCAAAACTTTCTTTAAGAGCGTAGACGTAAACAGTTTTTTAGATTTTTCTAGCTTGCACTACAAAAAATGGCTACAGAATGTACCATATGGCCAATACAAAAGAATTCGCCGCAACTGTACTGATCATAAAACCTTACAGGCACAATCTAAAATCCTCAGAGACAGATTCACCGAAAATGGCTATCCACCAGAGTTACTAAAAAATGCTTATCAAAAAGTCAACCGACTTACACAAAAAGACTGATTGATACCTTCCTCGAATGTCCTCGAATGCCCATGCTCCATGCAACACGTAGGACGTACCATCCAGAATCTGAGAGAACGTATGAATACGCATCGGAGCAAAATTAGCTCTGGCTATCCCCTACACAGCGTGTCCCGCCATTTCGCATCTCATCACAACAAAGACCCAACCTTATTGAAATTGACTACTATAGAACAAATTCCAGCCTCACATCCTGAGGATTTTTAAATTAAATACCCTGACCCCCAGTGGCCTGAATGAACTCATCGAACGTATCTGAATCAGTAAGAACAATGCCATTCCGGAGTATTCACGTACCTCTTGTAACAATGTCTGATGGATAGAGTTATGTCTTTACTGCCATGTTACCTACATCTAATCTTTCACCTTTTTTTTTTTTTTCCCACATGCCAGTATTGCCAACAGCATCAACATTAATTCCCAATTTCATAATATCAATATATATTTACATATACATATGTATATACTCCAACTATCCCATATGCTTTTACAATACAGTACACACCCCCTATACTCACACACATCCATACATTCATCACTCATATCCATCATTCTCTCCATCATTCACACCCACCGTTATGAATATAAATATACCCTAGAAATATTTATTCCAGCACTAACTAATTAATCATACAGTTCTAACAATACATCCCCTACAACACTACCCAGATATGCGCTGATGCGCTCAGCTGCTTTGCTATATCCCTGGCCGTGCGCCTAACTAATCCCCTTATCCGCTCCTTCAATACCACGGCAGTGATCCAAATGCCTATTGCGCATGCGCGTAGTTTCTTTTTCACTCCTGCGCACATAAAGAGCTCCCGATCAGAGGGGACGCTCATTTCGCACCAGATCCCAGCAGGCAACCATCATCCTCGGACCAAGGTAGTCTCTACCCACCTTGCAACCCTATTCTTTGGCATATGAGGAGTTATACATATTCAAATCCCCTTTACACTTCCACAGCCGCCCTTTACCTACTTTGGGATTTACATCCAACCTAGTTCTATCATCTTGGCGCGTAAGGTAATTCTCCACTTATTATATTATAATTTACCACTCTTCATCTACAGTTATATTATCATATCAAATAATTCCCTTTGTAACTGTCTCTTGTCTCATCAACTCATCAATTTATTTTTTCCCTGTTACTGTTTCTATATATATATATTTTTATAATTTTTTTATATATAATTTTTAATGTATAAATTTAGTAGTTTATTAATTTATCAACTCATGAATCTATTTACTTACATCAACTACTATTTTATGTACTTTTTACAAAATTCATTGTATTTTTTGTTTATATATATTATCTTAATTTCGGCATGAGTAAGCATTTTCATATTTTTATATGATCTTACACATAAACATTGTTTTAATGTACAATTTTATTTAGTATCTACCACGGACCTGATCAAGCGGGTAGACCTCCCCCGAAACGCGTAGTCCCTTTATCATACAAATAAACTAAACCCTGAAAACTACAACCTGTGTCGGACCTATTTGGGCAGCGCGTCTTATACAAACCCAGGTTTTTCTAAACTCCATACCTATGTGACTCCCTATCCGGCACAATCCTGTACCGGACTCTGGGAAGACGCAGCACACCCTACCAACAAGCATCGAAGATTAAGATGGTACAACAAATATCTGCTCTGAACGCATAAGATACAAGGTGTCTTCAGGTGAGCAGATATCTTTGTTATCTCATCACACTCTTAAATTATCTATTGCACTAGGGGCGCCGCCTGTGTCTTGTTCTATTTTTCAAATGGGAAACTGAGCAGACACCTAGTGTCAGGGAATGGGAGGAGGTCAGAAGTAGAAGAAGCATGGATGGGGGATGGAAGCCTGTGCGATGTCAGGTCTTTGGGAGGATATATTAATCTTTAGAGAGACATTGAAGAAACTTCCCTTAAGCCTGCTGCCACTGTTGCTGTGTTAAGTTATCAGCTCTGCCTCCTCTCCTCTGCTGTAACCTCAATGTGAGGAAGAAGAGGAGCAGAGGGGTGACTGTCAGGTACTTTCCACAGATGAGGAAGTATGTTAATAGCTAATGATAATGGCCAGTAGAAGCACTACAATGAAGATAATCAGTTGTGTACTTTGGAGAAGCTTTAGCCCCCCCCCACATGTACCGCATGCCACAATCAACCGCCCAAAATCCCATATTTTTGATCAGCCATTGATCAAAAGCTCAATTAGGAGGGTCTGATAGGTAAGTATAATAAAATCTATCATTTTGATTCATTTTATAATCTAATCATGCAAATTTCACTTTTTATTTTTCCATTATGAATGTATGGATTTTGACAAAGGTTCTTTTTTGTTAAAGCAGTGAGACTATGGAACTCTTTGCTATGGTGGACTCTATGTACATGTTCAAGAAAGGCCTGGGTGCCTTTCTGGAGAGCAAAAATATCATGAGTTATGGAGAAATAACATTTGTTTAATTGGACTTGATGGTCTTTTTCCAGCCTCATATACTATGATACTTTGATTTTCTTTTTATTCACAAGTATGAAAGTTTTATACAATGAAGCAGACAAAGTACATTAGGAGGGTAATGTAAGTTCCCTACCAAAATCAACCTGATAAGGCAAACATTGAGTACAAATGGCAGATGTGAAAACTTAAAATATAACTTATAATAAAGCCAATATAGATAAAAAAAATAGGGAAATAAGGAATCAATAAATAGCTCCTAATGTAGCACTTAAAAATCCTGACAACAAAATAAGTTCCAGCAGGGGACAAAATATGAGACTTCCCTGACCCTCACGGTACATATCCAGGTAAATAGAAAGGAGCCACATACCTAGCCATATTCACAGTAGCCACTAGTAGCGTGCATCACTAGTACCGTGTATTCTCCTATTACAGAGTGTTATGTTATTCTCAAGGTAGACCTTGCTTGTAGGTGAGGGACAGATAGGTAAGAAAGGTGCCGGGCAGTGTCATGAAGTCACTGAAGAGAAGGATGGAGCACACATATATTTGCTGAGTGCGGGATACCCTATCAATCCCTTTCAAAAGGGGCCTAAATGACTGCCACCCCAACTGGAACCTGTCCCTAAAGGGAAAGGTGCAATCTATGTGGGGGATAGATGCAGATAGTATGTCACAGAGTAGAGTAGACAAGTGTGGTAAGTACTCCAAACAGGACCTTCAAGGCGACATATCTATATATAAGGTATATATGATATATATAAATATAAGTTATTACATTTATCGCCATTTCTTCTCCTTTTAAACATTTTGCAGACATATAAAATGTCTGAAAGAATCTGCAAAAATATAAAATGTCAATAGAGATTTATCTGAATTAATCATATGCATTTGTAGCTTTGCAGGATGATATATTTTAAGCACGCCTTAGTGGAATTTACTAAGACAGCATTACATAGAATTTTACAATGTTCAGCAAATTCAGTTCTTTTGTTTATTTATTTTCTTCATAAGCTAAACATATGTGTAAATTATTGTGTTGATTTTTTTTTTACCCATGGAATTATAGCATTTGTAAAGTGCTGCGGAGTATGATGGCACAATATAAATAAAGATTATTATTATTGTTAAAATAATAAAAAAATAGCAATACATAATACTGTCTAACCTCGGATAGGTCTCAGAAAAGCATGCTTGAGACTAAATTTGTAAATGAAACACCTAGTAAGCTGTGCTGCATGAGATCACAGAACAAGTGCACGGGAAAAACCCTTCTATGTTTTATTTCTGATGCAGAACGGTAATTTTACACCTGGCTGTCGTATTTAAGCCCTGAAGGTCTGCCAATATTTATGAAATAGGATTTTCAGAAGGACTATAGCCAATATTTGCAAAGAAAGAAATAAAACAAATAAACACTGCCTGTAGTGTATTCATTTGTGAACACAAAGTCATATTCGGTCACGAAAAATGCATTTAAAGGAAATAAATCAGATTTATGGGATGTCGGAAGACAATTTTTTTGCAACATATAGGACCATGGGACTAACATTGTGACAGTCATTTTGCAAATGTGCAAATCTTCAGTATGTACTGCACCCCCTTTTTTACTTATATACAATCCCCTAATTAATTATAATTTTATGCAGTACTGGCTTCCAAAAATAAAGTAATATGTAATTCAGTTAGCACAAGATTGCTACTCCATTATGTATAGTATGCCTTATATGTTTCTATACTGGATGGAACAACAATGTATTTTGAATTGTCTACAAGTGATGGTTTATGATCTTGAGTTACAGTACGTAGTTGTGTTGGTTTTGTTTTTGCAGTTTGCTCATTGAATTGTACTGAGGGAATCTTGACTAATTTTAAAGTAGTACCTTGGTTATGTACAGTCTTTAGGTTTGTTCTTAAGTTAAATTTGTATGAAAGTCAGAACTGGAATATCTTATAATTGTACCTCTAAACAAAATATTTTTTGTCCCTGTGAAAATTGGATTGCACCCATTGAACTTAACCAGAGGTAAAAGTGGGCAGAGGGATTCGTCTGTAACTAGGGGTCATCTGTAAATATGGTGTCCTTAAGTTGGGGACCTCCTATATTTACTTTATCCTGAACTGAATGCAGATGCATATTATTTACCAAATGATTTCATGGGACAATTTCTGCAAATAAATATATTAAGGTATATAGGTGATATAAATATCCTTTAGCCATTAGCCATGTTTGGTATGTGACTTTTTCATGGGCTAATAAAAGAGCTGTTTTACTCAAATTAAACTAAGATGTTTCCTGAGATACATATTTATTTATGGAGTCGAGAGAAATTAGCATGCAAATGAATACAGTGGACCATAATACTGACACATTTCAGTATCAAACACGGCAAGTTATTACTGTTTAGGTTACAAAGGTCTGAAATCACATTACTAAAATCTTGCAGGTTATTTTTAGGCATAAGACTTTGTAAAGCTGTAGGCATGATTGCATCTCATTCTCAAAGTAAATTTGGAGCTCTGAAGTTCACAATCTCAAAATTTAATGTTATAGATTTAAAGTATTAGCATTAACAATAAAAAAGGTAAAATAATCAGGTCTGTTTTTTTGTGTTACAGTTGATTTTTGAGAAAGTTCCTTGTCTCACACATTACACATTAAAAAAGGCTTGAAACTAGTAAAAAAAAAAGAAAAGGGGTCATATATTGAGTCTCTGATACTACCACATTATTCATTGGGAAATCTGACTTATATGTCACAATTCCACTTTGAAAAACAGTTAAGTCGCAGTTCCCAAGCGCTAGCTAGTGTTTTCTGCACAGAGCTTAAATAAACTCATTATGCATTCTTCATACTAATTATTCTCTGCAAAATGAGCAATCTGAATATCATATTACTATTGCATTTGACCTGATGTTTTTTTATTCTTTTATTGGATTGATTATAGTCTTAAAGCAGATTACCCAATTTTAAACAAAAATAAAAAACCTTAATGATACAGGCCACAATAGTGTGGTGAGGTTAAGGTTATATTGAGAGGGTTCAAGGTCTGTATTCTCTCTATGCAAGGTGGATGACTGATGTATTAAGTTTAAACACCCTAGGGAATCTAAAAAGTAACATTTTGATTACAAAAATGTAAAAAATTACAATTACACCCTTTATGTAGAACAGAAATAAAAATAAACAAACAGGTTGCATATCGCCAAATCCCAAATGTGTCTATCAACATACACAAATTGTTATGCTATATTGTTAATCCCATAACAGAAAAAAATAAGTTTGATTATAATTAGAGATGAGCGAACACACTCGAGAAAATGGCATCTCCCGCCATTTTGATTTTTGGCGGACAGAAACAGAGCCAATCACAAGCCAGGAGACTCTGCACTCCACCCAGCATGACGTGGTACCCTTACACGTCGATAGCAGTGGTTGGCTGGCCTGATCAGGTGACCCTGGAATAGACTAGCCCCTGCCCGCGCTGCTCGGATCATTCTCTGTCTGATTGCCGTTAGGGAGAGAGTTGCTGCTGCTGCTGCAGGGATAGTGTTAGGGTGTTATATTAGCTTACTGTTAGGCAGGAGTGAGTCTACAAGAACCCAACAGCCCTTGTTAGGGCTAGAATAGCATTATATTTTAGTTTTTTTTTGTTTGCTTATGGCTGGGCTTGCTGGCACTAGTAGTGCAGCTAGTACCATATTGGGAGGAATTTGCAGGGAGACTTGCGAACGTTATATTTAGCTCTTAGTGACACACATATCCATCTCAAACACCTAAGTGGGACAATTTATTAGGGGTTTGATTAAATTAGACATAGTCTGACGATTTTTTTTTTTTTTCAAAACTTAAAGTGAGTTAAAATCCAGTTGTTGTGTGCTGTCAGTTTAGGTTAGAAACTAGGCATACAAGAACCCAACCGGCTTTCTTAGGCCTACAATAGCGTTATATATATATATATAGTTGATTTGCTTGTGACTGGCCTTGCTGGCACTAGTAGTGCAGCGAGGTACCATATTGTGATGAATTTGCAGGGAGACTTGCAAATGTTATATTTAGCTCTTAGTGACACACATATCCATCTCAAACACCTAAGTGGGACAATTTATTAGGGGTTTGATTGAATGAGGCACAGTCTGCTTTTTCAAAACTTAAAGTCATGAAGCACAGCACAAAATCCTGTTGTGTGCTGCCATGTAGGTTAGAAACTAGCCATAGCATCGGTTTCTTAAAAAAACAAAAATACAAAAAAACACAAAAACAATTTACAGTTTACACTTTAATTTTGAAAATGTTGAACCTGAGGGCTAGGGGTAGAGGGCGTGGGCGTCCCACTACTGCAGGGGTCAGAGGCCGTGGCCCTGGGCGGGGTGAGACACCACCTGCTGATGAAGGAGCAGGGGAACGCCGCAGAGCTAAACTCCCTAGGTTCATGCCTCAAGTTACTGGGACCCGTGGTAGAGCACTGTTGAGGCCAGAACAGTGCGAACAGGTGATGTCGTGGATTGCGGACAATGCTTCTAGCCATTTGTCCACCAGTCAGTCTTCCACACAGTCCACCCATGTCACCGAACTCAGCACTCCTCCACCTCAGCCTCCTTCCCCCCAGTCTGCCCCCTCCCAGGAAAATTTTGTATTTGAACCGGCATACTCTGAGGAACTGTTTTCTGGACCCTTCCCAGAGTCACAAACCACTTGTCCGGTTGCTGCTGAGCTCTTTTCCGATGCCCAGGTTTTCCACTGGTCGCAGTCTGTGGGTGATGATGACATTGTTGACGTAGTGGAAGAAGTGTGTAAAGATGAGCGAGCACTAAAATGCTCGGGTACTCGTTATTCGAGACGAACTTTTCCCGATGCTTGAGTGCTCGTCTCGAATAACAAGCCCCATTGAAGTCAATGGGAGACTCGAGCATTTTTCAAGGGGACCAAGGCTCTGCACAGGGAAGCTTGGCCAAACACCTGGGAACCTCAGAAAAGGATGGAAACACCACGGAAATGGACAGAAAACAGCAGGGGCAGCATGCATGGATGCCTCTGAGGCTGCTTAATCGCACCATTATGCCAAAATTATGGGCAACAGCATGGCCATGACAGAGTGACAGAATGAAGCTAGATAGCATCTAAAACATCCAATAATTGACCCTGACACTATAGGGGACTTCATGCAGAGGCAGCGGCAGCAGCGGCAGGCTAGAGAGTGGCATGGCGACATACCCTAAATGGACTCAGGCTTCAAACCAATGGGTGGCAGAGAGGAACCAAAGGAGGTGAGCAGGAAGCGCTCAAATAATATCGGTACATGATAAAAGTTTGCCAGTATATTTTGTGGATTACACAGCAGGGTGGCGACAAAGTTAACATGGAAGCCATGAAAACAACCCAAAATTCTGCCTGACAAAGCTCGTTTGTTAAGGGGACCATGTATGGAGGCAGTGAACTAGTAGTAGATTAAAGGTGCTGCAGTTAAAACTATGTTAGTTGGATCTTGGCATGGAGCTGGCCCGTGTCTCTAGGCTACTCCCCAAACAGCACTTCTAAGAACCTTTTGTATAAGATCAAGTGTAGTAGCGTTCTTATAAGTTTAGGATATGGCGGGTGAGGGGAATGTAAACAGAAGCGCAAGAAGCGCTGAAATAATATTGGTAAATGATAAAAGTTTGCCAGTATATTTTGTGGATAACACAGCTGGGTGGCGACAAAGTTAACAACTTTGATGTGGAATCCATGAAAACAACCCAAATTTCTGCCTGACACACCTCGTTTGATAAAGGGACGATGTATGGAGGCAGCTATATGGACGACTTTTGGAGGTAGCAATGGAGACAACGTGTGGAGGCTGCTATGGAGACAATTTAATTTGGATAGTGCCTGTATTTGGCAGTCCAAAATAGTTTTCAAACCAGAGGAGCAGGTAGGTGGCCCTCCAGAAAAATGGAATAGATTGAGTGCCTGTATGTGGCAGTCCAAAAAAGTTTTCAAACCAGAGGAGCAGGTAGGTGGCCCTCCAGAAAAATGGAAAAGATTGAGTGCCTGTATGTGGCAGTCCAAAAAAGTTTTCAAACCAGAGGAGCAGGTAGGTGGCCCTCCAGAAAAATGGAATAGATTGAGTGCCTGTATGTGGCACTCCCAAAAATTGTTTAAAACAGAGGACCGAGTCGGTGGCCCTCCAGAAAAATTAAATGCATAAAGTACTATAGCTAGAGCCAGTGGGCCCTGTCAAAAAATAGCCAGTTTCCTCTGCTTTACTGTACAAAGAGGAGGAGAAGGAGGAAAATGAGGAGGAGGAGGAGTGGATAAATTATTCAGGTTGAGCTTCCTTCACCTGGTGGAGATTGGAAATTATGAGAAATCCAGGCTTTATTCATCTTAATAAGCGTCAGCCTGTCAGCGCTGTCAGTCGACAGGCGTGTACGCTTATCGGAGATGATGCCACCAGCTGCACTGAAAACCCGCTCGGACAAGACGCTAGCGGCAGGGCAGGCAAGAACCTCCAAGGCGTACAGCGCCAGTTCGTGCCACATGTCCAGCTTTGAAACCCAGTAGTTGTAGGGAGCTGTGTGATCATTTAGGACGATGGTATGGTCAGCTACGTACTCCCTCACCATCTTTCTGTAAAGATCAGCCCTACTCTGCCGAGACTGGGGACAGGTGACAGTGTCTTGCTGGGGTGACATAAAGCTGGCAAAAGCCTTGTAAAGCGTACCCTTGCCAGTGCTGGACAAGCTGCCTGCTCGCCTACTTTGCCTCGCTACTTGTCCCGCAGAACTACGCACTCTGCCGCTAGCGCTGTCAGAAGGGAAATACTGTTTCAGCTTGTGCACCAGGGCCTGCTGGTATTCATGCATTCTCACACTCCTTTCCTCTCCAGGGATGAGAGTGGAAAGATTTTGCTTGTACCGTGGGTCCAGGAGAGTGGATACCCAGTAATCGGTGCTGGAATAAATTCTTTGAACGCGAGGGTCACGGGATAGGCAGCCTAGCATGAAATCTGCCATATGCGCCAGAGTACCAACGCGTAAGAATTCACTCCCCTCACTGGCCTGACTGTCCATTTCCTCCTCCTCCAACTCCTCCAACTCCGCTTCTTCTGCCCATACACGCTGAACAGTGAAGGACTGAACAATGGTCCTCTCTTGTGTCTCACCAACATTCTCCTCCTCTTCCTCCTCATCCTCCTCCACCTCCACCTCCTCTGATATGCGCTGAGAAACAGACCTAAGGGTGCTTTGGCTATCAACAAGGGAATCTTCTTCCCCCGTCTCTTGTGACGAGCGCAAAGCTTCCGACTTCATGCTGATCAGAGAGTTTTTCAACAGGCCAAGCAGCGGGATGGTGAGGCTGATGATGGCGGCATCGCCACTGACCATCTGTGTTGACTCCTCAAAGTTACTCAGCACCTGACAGATATCAGACATCCACGTCCACTCCTCATTGTAGACTTGAGGAAGCTGACTGACCTGACTACCAGTTCTGGTGGAAGTTGACATCTGGCAGTCTACAATCGCTCGGCGCTGCTGGTAAACTCTGGATAACATGGTCAGTGTTGAATTCCACCTCGTGGGCACGTCGCACAACAGTCGGTGAGCGGGCAGTTGGAAGCGGCGCTGCGCTGCCCTGAGAGTGGCAGCATCTGTGCTGGACTTCCTGAAATGCGCACAGATGCGGCGCACCTTCGTGAGCAAATCAGACAGATTGGGGTATGTCTTGAGGAAACGCTGAACTATCAGATTTAACACATGGGCCAGGCATGGCACATGTGTCAGTCTGCCGAGTTGCAGAGCCGCCACCAGGTTACGGCCGTTGTCACACACAACCATGCCTGGCTTCAGGTTCAGCGGTGCCAGCCACAGATCAGTCTGCGCCGTGATGCCCTGTAATAGTTCTTGGGCGGTGTGCCTTTTATCGCCTAGGCTCAGCAGTTTGAGCACCGCCTGCTGTCGCTTAGCGACGGCACTGCTGCTGTGCCTAGAGCTACCGACTGATGGCGCCATGCCCACGGATGGTAGTTCGGAGGAGGAGGTGGAGGAGGGGTGGGAGGAGGAGGAGGCATAGAAGGCCTGAAACACCTGGACCCAGGTAGGCCCCGCAATCCTCGGCGTCGGCAGTATATGACCAGCCGCAGGGTCAGACTCGGTCCCAGCCTCCACCAAGTTAACCCAATGTGCCGTCAGCGATATATAGTAGCCCTGCCCGGCAGCACTCGTCCACGTGTCCGTGGTCAGGTGGACCTTGTCAGAAACGGCGTTGGTCAGGGCACGGATGATGTTGTCTGACACGTGCTGGTGCAGGGCTGGGACGGCACATCGGGAAAAGTAGTGGCGACTGGGGACCGAATACCGAGGGGCGGCCGCCGCCATGAGGTTGCGAAAGGCCTCGGTCTCTACTAGCCTATAGGGCAGCATCTCCAGGCTAAGCAATCTGGAGATGTGGACATTAAGGGCTTGGGCGTGCGGGTGGGTTGCACTATATTTGCGTTTCCGCTCCAGCGTCTGGGGTATGGAGAGCTGAATGCTGGTGGATGCTGTGGAGGATCGTGGAGGCGACGATGGGGTTTTTGTGGCAGGGTCCTGGGCAGGGGGCTGACTATCAGCTGACACAGGGGAAGGAGCAGTGGTGTGCACGGCCGGAGGTGAACGGGCTTGTTGCCACTGAGAGGGGTGTTTAGCATTCATATGCCTGCGCATACTGGTGGTAGTTAAGCTATTAGTGTTGGAACCCCTGCTGATCCTGGTTTGGCAAATGTTGCACACCACAGTCCGTCGGTCATCCGGTGTTTCCTTAAAGAACCTCCAGACTTCTGAAAATCTAGCCCTCGCCGCAGGAGCCCTCGCCACGGGAGCTTCACTAGTTGACACATTTGGCGCTGATGCACCAGGTCTGGCCCTGCCTCTCCGTCTGGCCCCACCACTGCCTCTTCCAACCTGTTCTGGTCGAGGACTCTCCTCCGTCTCAGAAGCACTGTGTTCACCCGGCCTATCAACCCAGCTTGGGTCTGTCACCTCATCATCCTCCAATCCCTCAGTCTGCTCCCCCCTCGGACTTCCTGCCCTGACAACAACTTCCCCACTGTCTGACAACCGTGTCTCCTCATCGTCGGACACCTCTTTACACACTTCTTCCACTACGTCAAGAAGGTCATCATCACCCACAGACTGCGACTGGTGGAAAACATGGGCATCGGAAAATTGCTCAGCAGCAACCGGACAAGTGGTTTGTGACTGTGGGAAGGGTCCAGAAAACAGTTCCTCAGAGTATGCCGGTTCAAATGCCAAATTTTCCTGGGAGGGGGCAGACTAGGGGGGAGGAGGCTGAGGTGCAGGAGCTGGAGGAGTGCCGATTTCGGTGACATGGGTGGACTGCGTGGAAGACTGACTGGTGGACAAATTGCTCGAAGCATTGTCGGCAATCCACGACATCACCTGTTCGCACTGTTCTGGCCTCAACAGTGCTCTACCACGAGTCCCAGTAACTTCAGACATGAACCTAGGGAGTGTAGTTCTGCGCGTTCCCCTGCTCCCTCATAAGCAGTTGGTGTCTCACCACGCCCAGGACCACGGCCTCTGACCCCTGCAGTAGTTGGACGCCCACGTCCCCGCCCTCGTCCTCTACCCCAAGCCCTCAGGTTAAACATTTTGAAAATGAGAGTTATAACTTTAATTTTTTTTTAACTTTTTTTGTGTTTTTTGTTTTTTTTTGTGTTTTTTAGTTTTTAAAACCAAACGATGCTATCCTATTGCTATGGCTATTTTCTAGCCAAGTATGAAAGCACACTGCTATGCTAGATGAGATGACGCTGAGTTATTAAAAAAATAAACGTAAAATAAAAAAGGAAATGGCAGACTGTGCCTAATTGAAATCCAACCCCTAATAAATTTTCCCACGTCGGTCTTTGCGATGGATATGTGCGTCACTAAGCGCAAAACACAGCGGTCGCAAGTCTCACTACAAATTGCTCACAATTTGCTAGTAGATGCACTGCAGCAAGCACAGCCACCAGCAGATCAACCAAAAATCAAATATATATAACGCTACTGTAGGCGTAAGTAAGCCGTTTGGATTCTCCTATGGCTATTTTCTAGCCAAGTATGAAAGCACACTGCTATGCCAGATGAGATGACGCTGAGTTATTAAAAAAATAAACGTAAAATAAAAAAGGAAATGGCAGACTGTGCCTAATTGAAATCCAACCCCTAATAAATTTTCCCACTTCGGTCTTTGCGATGGATATGTGCGTCACTAAGCGCAAAACACAGCGGTCGCAACTCTCACTACAAATTGCTCACAATTTGCTAGTAGATGCACTGCAGCAAGGACAGCCACCAGCAGATCAACCAGAAATCAAATATATATAACGCTACTGTAGGCGTAAGTAAGCCATTTGGATTCTCCTATGGCTATTTTCTAGCCAAGTATGAAAGCATACTGATGAGATGACGCTGAATTATGAAAAAATAAACGTAAAATAAAAAGTAAATGGCAGACTGTGCCTAATTGAAATCCAACCCCTAATAAATTTTCCCACTTCGGTCTTTGCGATGGATATGTGCGTCACTAAGCGCAAAACACAGCGGTCGCAACTCTCACTACAAATTGCTCACAATTTGCTAGTAGATGCATTGCAGCAAGGACAGCCACCAGCAGATCAACCAGAAATCAAATATATATAACGCTACTGTAGGCGTAAGTAAGCCGTTTGGATTCTCCTATGGCTATTTTCTAGCCAAGTATGAAAGCACACTGATGAGATGACGCTGAGTTATGAAAAAATAAACGTAAAATAAAAAGTAAATGGCAGACTGTGCCTAATTGAAATCCAACCCCTAATAAATTTTCCCACTTCGGTCTTTGCGATGGATATGTGCGTCACTAAGCGCAAAACACAGCGGTCGCAACTCTCACTACAAATTGCTCACAATTTGCTAGTAGATGCACTGCAGCAAGGACAGCCACCAGCAGATCAACCAGAAATCAAATATATATAACGCTACTGTAGGCGTAAGTAAGCCGTTTGGATTCTCCTATGGCTATTTTCTAGCCAAGTATGAAAGCACACTGATGAGATGACGCTGAGTTATGAAAAAATAAACGTAAAATAAAAAGTAAATGGCAGACTGTGCCTAATTGAAATCCAACCCCTAATAAATTTTCCCACTTCGGTCTTTGCGATGGATATGTGCGTCACTAAGCGCAAAACACAGCGGTCGCAACTCTCACTACAAATTGCTCACAATTTGCTAGTAGATGCACTGCAGCAAGGACAGCCACCAGCAGATCAACCAGAAATCAAATATATATAACGCTACTGTAGGCGTAAGTAAGCCGTTTGAATTCTCCTATGGCTATTTTCTAGCCAAGTATGAAAGCACACTGATGAGATGACGCTGAGTTATGAAAAAATAAACGTAAAATAAAAAGTAAATGGCAGACTGTGCCTAATTGAAATCAAACCCCTAATAAATTTTCCCACTTTGGTGTTTGAGGTGGATATGTGTGTCACTAAGAGCTAAACACAACGGTAGCAAGTCCCCCTGCTAATTCCTCACAATATGGTACTAGCTGCACTACTAGTGCCAGCAAGCCCAGCCACAAGCAAACAAAAAAAAAAAAGTATAACGTTATTGTAGCCCTAAGAAGGGCTGTTGGGTTCTTGTTGAATCACTCCTGCCTAACACTATTCTAATAGAACACCCTAACGCTTTCCCTGACCAGCAGCAGCTCTCTCCCTAGCGGCATCCAGACACAGAATGATCCGAGCAGCGCGGGCAGCGGCTAGTCTATCCTAGGGTCACCTGATCTGGCCAGCCAACCACTGCTATCGACGTGTAAGGGTACCACGTCATGCTGGGTGGAGTGCAGAGTCTCCTGGCTTGTGATTGGCTCTGTTTCTGGCCGCCAAAAAGCTAAACGGCGGGAGCTGCCATTTTCTCGAGCGGGCGAAGTATTCGTCCGATCAATGAGCAGTTTCGAGTACGCTAATGCTCGAACGAGCATCAAGCTCGGACGAGCATGTTCGCTCATCTCTAGTAAAGAGGTGTCGGACGATGAGGAGACACGGTTGTCAGACAGTGGTGAAATTGTTGTCAGGGCAGGAAGTCCGAGGGGGGAGCAGACTGAGGGATCGGAGGATGATAAGGTGACAGACCCAAGTTGGGTTGCATCAGCCCCAAATGTTTCACGTAGTGAAGCTCCCGTGGCGATGGCTAGATTTTAGGAAGTCTGGAGGTTCTTTAAAGAAACACCGGATGACCAACGGACTGTGGAGTGCAACCTGTGCCACACCAGGATCAGCAGGGGTTCTACCACTACCAACTTAACCACCAACAGTATGCACAGGCATATGAATGCTCATCACCCCACTCAATGGAACCAAGGCCGTTCACCTCCGGCCGGGCACACCACTGCTCCTTCCCCTGTGTCACCTGCTGACTCTGCTAGTCAGCCCCCTTCCCAGTACCCCGGCTCAAACACCTCCCGTGCGAAAACCACACCGTCGCCTCCACGATCCTCCACAGCATTCACCAATGTCTCCATGCGCAGCATTCAGCTGTCTATACCCCAGACGCTGGAGCGCAAGAGTAAGTACAGTGCAACCCACCCACACGCCCAAGCCCTCAACGTCCACATCTCCAAACTGCTTAGCCTGGAGATGCTGCCCTGTAGGCTGGTAGAAACTGAGGCCTTTCGAAACCTCATGGCGGCGGCCGCCCCTCCGTATTCGGTCCCCAGCCGCCACTACTTTTCCCGATTTGCCGTCCCAGCCCTGCACAAGCACGTGTCAGACAACATCATCCGTGCCCTGACCAACGTCGTTTCTGACAAGGTCCACCTGACCACGGACACGTGTATGAGTGCTGCCGGGCAGGGCCACTATATATCGCTGACGGCACATTGGGTTAACTTGGTGGAGGCTGGGACCGAGTCTGACCTTGGGGCTGGTCATATACTGCCGACGCCGAGGATTGCAGGGCCTACCTCGGTCCAGGTCTCTCAGGCCTTCTATGCCTCCTCCTCCTTCCACCCCTCCTTCACCTCCTCCTCCGAATTACCATCCGTGGTCATGGCGCCATCAGTCAGTAGCTCTAGGCACAGCAGCAGTGCCGTCGCTAAGCGACAGAAGGCGGTGCTCAGATTACTGAGCCTAGGCGATAAAAACTTTGAGGAGTCAACACAGATGGTCAGCGGCGATGCCGCCATCATCAGCCTCACCATCCCGCTGCTTGGCCTGTTGAAAAACTCTCTGGTCAGCATGAAGTCGGAAGCTTTGCGCTCATCACAAGAGACGGGGAAGAAGATTCCCTTGTTGATAGCCAAAGCACCCTCAGGTCTGTCTCTCAGTGCATATCGGAGGAGGTGGAGGAGGATGAGGAGGAAGAGGAGGAGAATGTTGGCGAGACAGAAGAGGGGAGCATTGCTCAGTCCTTCACTGTTCAGCGTGTATGGGAAGAAAAAGAGGAGTTGGAGGAGTTGGAGGAGGAGGAAATGGACAGTCAGGCCAGTGAGGGGAGTGAATTCTTGCGCGTTGGGACTCTGGCGCATATGGCAGATTTCATGCTAGGTTGCCTATCCCGTGACCCTCGCATTCATAGAATTTATTCCAGCAGCGATTACTGGGTATTCACTCTCCTGGACCCACGGTACAAGCAAAATCTTTCCACTCTCATCCCTGGAGAGGAAAGGAGTGTGAGAATACATGAATACCAGCAGGCCCTGGTGCACAAGCTGAAACAGTATTTCCCTTCTGACAGCGCTAGCAGCAGAGGGCGTACTTCTGCGGGACAAGTAGCGAGGGAGAGTAGGCGAGCAGGCAGCTTGTCCAACACTGGCAGGGGTACGCTTTACAAGGCCTTTGCCAGTTTTATGTCACCCCAGCAAGACACTGTCACCTGTCCCCAGTCTCGGCAGAGTAGGTTTGATCTTTACAGAAAGATGGTGAGGGAGTTCGTAGCTGACCATACCATCGTCCTAAAAGATCACACAGCTCCCTACAACTACTGGGCTTCAAAGCTGGACATGTGGCACAAACTGGCACTGTACGCCTTGGAGGCTCTTGCCTGCCCTGCCGCTAGCGTGTTGTTTGAGCGGGTTTTCAGTGCAGCTGGTTGCATCATCACCGATAAGCGTGCACGCCTGTTGACTGACAGCGCTGACAGGCTGACGCTTATCAAGATGAATAAAGCCTGGATTTCTCAGGATTTTCATTCTCCACCAGGTGAAAGAAGCTCAACCTGAATAATGTATGCACTCCTCCTCCTCATTTTCCTCCTTCTCCTCCTCTTTGTACACTAAAGCAGAGGAAACTGGCTATTTTTTGCCAGGGCCAACTGGCTCTAGCTATAGTACTCTATGTATTTAATTTTTCTGGAGGGCCACCCACCCGGTCCTCTGGTTTGAAAACTTTTTTGGACTGCCACATACAGGCACTATACAAATTTAATTGTCTCCATAGCAGCCTGCACACGTCGTCTTTATAGCTTCCTCCACACGTTGTCTCCATTGCTACCTCCAAACATCATCTCCATAGCTGCCTCCCAAAGGTCGTCCATTTAGCTGCCTCCATACAAAGGTTTCACACTACAGGAATATGAAAGAAAATCTTTATTAGACATAAATGAAAAAATAACAGAAATGAGTCAGCGCAAACACTGGACAATAGGCTGAAGTCGCTGGTAACAAAGGTGGTGACCTGCACCCCAACTTGAGTATAGATCCAACTAGTGGAGCTACTAAAAACAAGATAAAACAAAATGTACCTGCGCCAAACACTCTAACAAGTGATAAAAAATGTGGTATTTTGGGGTCTAGATGGTAATTTGCTATTAAATATAAGTGGATACCTGGTGATGGTGGAAACCGAACCTCCTGGTCTGAAGTGGATACAGTCCCTTTTCGTGCTGGAATCCGGAAATATGGTAAAGTCCACGATTATGGTTGTCCAGAAGGGTTTCTTTCCACAGGTAATCCAAACTGGATGTTCATAGACTTGAGGATCGCTAGTGTTTGCACGTGGAGTAGAGCCCCGGCCGGTGGCTACTGCTCCATACACAGTTCTGATTGCAATCCGTGTGGTGACGTCACCCGGTACGGTAAGTCCAGAAAGACAAAACTTCTTCCTACGCGTTTCGAAGGCTGCTGCCTTCTTCGTCAGGGAATTTGTGTCACTGTGCATATAGTGTGTTTATATAGCGATTTCCTGTCTATGTAAGTATCCCAAAAAAAAAAAACTTTATTTAAAACTCGAAAGTTAAAATAGTGACAAAAAAAAAACTTCATTCAAAACTTCAAAGTTAAAATAGTGACAAAAAAAAAAAAAACTTTATTCAAAACTTTAAAGTTAAAATAGTAACTAACTTATGCATTAAAAATTACGGTGTCGCTACAACGACATATATACGCTGGTACCGTGTATGTTGTATTCAAAGGGCATCATGTATCCAAAGGATTTTAAAGGATTTTAAAGTATGTATCAAAGCATTCATTATAGAAAAGCAAACAGTTCTATTTCTTGGTTTAGCCCTTCGGGTGCTAATGAATCCAATGAGAAGATCCATGTCTGTGACATCTGGGCAATGTAATTTCCTCCCCTCCAATTTTGGTTCACCTTTTCTATAGCGAATAATTTGGAGCCCACACATTGCTACTGGTGGAACAATTTGTAGTGTTTCGATAGAGGGTGTTCTTCTGACCCTTTTATAATATTTCGTCTGTGTTCATTGATGCGGTTTTTTAATATCCTCTTGGTTCGACCCACATATAGTTTGTTACAGGGACATTTAATGCAATATATGACCCCTTTGGTAGAGCAATTCATGTGGTTTTTTATCTTATATTTTTCTGGACATGTACTCGGGCCAAAGGATTTAATTATCTCTCTGCTTTTTGAGATTTTGCATGCATTGCAGCGGGTACAGGGAAAAAAACCTTGTGCATGTAAGAAATTCTTCTGTATTCCATTTTTTTCCGATACTTTGTTTTTTACAGTTGGGGCTATTAGAGTCCCTATGTTTCTGGCCTTTTTAAAAATGAATGTGGGTTTTTTTGGTAGTTGTTGTCCAATGATTTTATCCTTGAACAAAATGTTCCAGTGGCGCTGGACAATACGCTTTAAGATTTCCTGATCTTGCGTATATTGAGTTATGATAGGGATTTTTATCTGAGACATGGTTTGGTCCTTCATATCTGGACCTGTCAGTATTTCTCCATCTGCTTCTTCAAGTAGACTTGATCGATGTATCTTTGCTATCATTTGTTCAGTGGTTTTTAATTGGGCCTTTTCATAGCCTTTTTCCTCGAATTTTTTCTGAAGTGTTTGAGCTTCCTCCTCAAATTTTGTTATGTCCGTGCAATTCCTACGGTGGCGGAGGTATTGGCTTTTGGGGATTGCATCTAACCATATCGGGAGGTGACAGCTTGTTTTCAATATGAAGCTGTTGCTATCGGTTGGCTTGTTGTACATCTTAGTTTTGATGTTTCCCTCATCTATATAAATGGTTAGATCCAGGAAGTTTACACTTGTCTGGCTGTATATTGGTGTGAATTCTAAGAAATAATTATTTTTATTTATTTCTTTCAGAAATTGTTGAAGCAAATTCTCTCCTCCGGACCAGATAAATAGCACATCGTCTATAAATCTGTGCCAGAGGACCAGGTTCGCAGCAAGCCCGCCTGTGGGGAAGATGTGGTGGTATCTTTATTAGACATACAAGTAATAAAACATATCATAAAAATGAGTGCATCTCAAGAGGAGAAGATACATGCACACCAGGCAATAGGACCAAAAATGAATGTACAGTACTGTAATATAGTAATAAAGTACTATTGCCAATAACACACTAATGGTAACAAATAAATACAGTGGTAAATAACCACATGAGGTGTGAATGGTAAGGGAAATAGTATAGCCCACAAGAGACTGAAGTACCAGACAGATGAAAATATAAGTCAGCACAAAAACAGCGATAAATGGATAATTAAATGACGTGAATGGGGCTGGGAGGACAGGCTATTAACTGGCATTTTCAACAGCAGCAGGTCTTTGTCAAGGGATTCATTGCATTTATTTATCCATTTATCACTGACTCTTATATTTTTATCTGTCTGGTACTTCAGTCTCTTGTGGGCTATACTATTTCCCTTGCCATTCACACTTCATGTGGTTATTTACCACTGTATTTATTTGTTACCATTGGTGTGTTATTGGCTATAGTACTTTATTACTATATTATAGTACTGTACATTCATTTTTGGTCCTATTGCCTGGTGTGCATGTATCTTCTCCTCTTGAGATGCACTCCTTTTTATGATATGCTTTATTACTTGTATGTCTAATAAAGATTTTCTTTCATATTCCTGTTGTGTGAAACCTTTGTTCCTTATCCTCTTGGTGTCCTTTTTTGTTTTTTCAGTCCCCATAATAGTATAAATAAAAAGTCAGCTTGTTCCCTTCACTGCACACTGTATTATAACAAGGTTATGGGTGTCAGAATGTAATAATGCAGCTATTTTTCTGTATTTTTTTCATGTATCTCAGTGATCATACTGACCAAAACAATAAAGGGGATATGTCATTTGGATGACAAAATGAAAGCTGTAAAGCAAAGCCGACTTTTTTTTCATTAATTTTATTGCATTTTAAAAATTTTTTAGCTTCCTAGAATAATATTATATGCTTTCTAGAAATTACATTTTCTTACCTAGATAAAAAGCCCTCATCCACCACTGTAAACAAAAAAAAAAAGAAATAAAGCTCTAGTTAGAAGGGGAGTAAAAATGGAAATAGCTTTGGCATTAAAGGAAATCTACCATCAATAGCCAAGATAAATCAGGGACACTTACTCATAGTTCCAGGCATAGTGATTGTGGTAATCTTTTTATATTTTATATCCATAACATCTTTCCTTGTAAAAAAAAACGTTTAAGATTATGCTAATAAGCCTTAAGGGCTCTTGTTGATGTATCCAAAGCCCTTCAGTACTACAGTGTCACAGGCTTTTACAATAAGCAAAACTTGTCTAAATACTTTGCATAACCACTGTACAGCTATTTCATATATCTAGAATCATTAAGAAGACTACTCACTATTTTATTTAGTTTTCTTTTTAGTGTGTTTTTCTTGTCTTTTATTCCTGAGATGTATTGCTTGTTTTACCAAAGACCTGAAAAAGGATGATTGATTTATGAAGCAACTTGTCTTTCCATACTCTGATCTGTAGTTCTAGTTGAAAAACATTTTATATAGTAGAAGTTGATACTCTCAGTACTGCTTATCTTTTAGAATGCCATTACAGAATTGTGGTTGTATTTTTTTTTAAATGTATATATTTTTAAAAATAAATTTTCTATAATATATATTTCTATATGATTATACTATATTAAATATATTAATTAATAAAAAAAAATCATGTTTTCTTTAAGCTGGTAATCTGCTTCCACAAATTCCATACCTGCTGCATTCATTTGGTTATGGAATGTTAATTTGTTGAAATAATTTATTTTATGCTTCCTGTAAATTAAAATAATTTTGTAAATATAATGCATCAAAATATGTGCATCTATTAAAAGAAATATATAAAGCTTTACATTTTATATAACCCTGCAAATATTCGTATAACTAAAGGTGTGAATAAGAATTAATAACCCATATTACCACTTTCCTGCAATGCAATGCTACTGGGCTAATTCACTGGCAGCAAGAAATGTAGATCTCTACAGGGAAATTGCTGGTCTGACACCTTACAATAAAATTTAATTGCTATCTATGAAAACATATCTAGAACATTTTTCATCTTTGCCTTTTATTGACAAAATCACTACTGATAATTAGCAAGTGTATCACTACCCTGAAGCTATCTCCAGAGTGCAGAAATCATGCAAAGGCTGTAAAATACTGTGATTGATGATGTCGTTCAATGTGCCTTTATGCCATTAGATTAGCCATCTGAAATTTATCTACCCAGAGTTAAGAGTAGCACTATCAAGTCTAGAAAAATCTAGTGGTTAGTTCTCATTTGTGGATAACTACTATTAACCCCTTGAAAATAAGTTTTTACATTTCTATTTTTCATTCACTAAAAAATTCATAAACAGAGTAGTGTGAGGGCCTGTTTTCTTTGCAAAAAACTGTTCTTCCTAGATATGGTATTAAATATTCCATG
The DNA here is from genome assembly GCF_040894005.1 of Engystomops pustulosus. Lineage (NCBI taxonomy): Eukaryota > Metazoa > Chordata > Amphibia > Anura > Leptodactylidae > Engystomops > Engystomops pustulosus. Next base: position 100,139,894 of record NC_092415.1, on the reverse strand, counting down.
CCATGAAGCTGGAAAGAAATTCCAAACGCTACAAAATTGACTCATTTGTGTCATTTTCTTTTGGGCCTTTTTTTACTTGTGTTGGTACGATCCCACGGACAGCAATTGTATATAGATTTTATTATGTTTCGGTAGATTCAAAAAAGCAAAATCTTTGGTACAAAGAGAAATTCTTCATTTAATAATATTCTGAGGTCAATAACTTTGGGTAACAAAGCTGTGTAAGGTGTCATTTTTTGCAGAATGAGATGCCGTTTTCAGCCAATTTAGTGGCTGTATGAACTTGTTATTCAATTTTTATTAAAATTTTTACGTGTTATAAAATGGTAGAAAGGCGTTGATTCAGATTGGAATAACTAGAAAATACTCACTGGAAATATATGTTTTTATATTTTGCTGGATCAATATTGTAAGATGCCACAATACCTAACATTTTTATGATTTAATGAATGTATTTATTTTGAAGCAAGAGAGCTGGACCTTTTTGTTTGTTGAATATACCATACACTATTACATGCATACTCAGTGTTTTCTTTGGTGTTTTGTTGCCAAGAACTATAGACCTTAAACCATCTAAAGGAAAAAAGAGAATCCAGATTAACCAATGCATCTAAAAAAAAGGAAATCCATAGTAACTTTAAATATTGAATAATGGACTGACCTAAGAAGGATGGAAAGAAAATGTGAGTGTACAAATAAAACATTACTTTTATTGAAACATTTAAAAACAAAGCAAATTATTAGCCCTCATAATTTATAAAAGCTCTTTCAGTAGGGACACCGAGTCTTTACACTCTACATTTTGGGACTTTATTCCCACAATGGTCTATTAAAAGTATTATTATTTTTTAAATTTTTTCTATTACATTGGGTACAGAAAGTATTAAAGAGAATCCATCAGGCAAAATAACCCCCTGCCATTAGAGAGCATTGCCTCTATCCTTTCATTGTCCCTCTACATGCCTGTAAACCGAAGCAATGAGGTCCTAAATCTGTATGCAAATGACCTGTGAGATGTCCAATGAGTCATTAGCATATTCAAGCTGTCCAGCTTATTCATGAGTGGGAGGCACAGCCACACCCCCAGTGCTTGACTGACAGCCTGTATAATGGTGTGAGTCTGTATAATGATGTGAGGTATAATGGAGTAATGTCTCTTCCTTGTGCTTCCTGGTGCTGGCGGCCATACCTCCTGCAGCCTGTGTATGTGTATAGGAGAGATACAACAGCTCCAGGCAGCCATGTTATAGCAGAACATGTCAGCTACTTGTGTAGCTGATGTCTGTGTATCTGTGTATTAGGAGGATGCAGCATGTCAGCAGATACAGCACACACACTAACTATACATTACACACAGACATTAGCAGGGGGAGGAGAGGGGAGGGGGAACAGGAGTGACATCACTGCCTCTGACCATGTGATCGGACTCATTTACATAATAAAGAAAAGTTGATTTTGCAATGATTAATGTATGAAATAACTAGATAAAGGCTGTGATGGGATCCTTGTGAGCTGCTACAACAGGTAGTGGTGACGGGACTAGTGACACAGACCTGATGACAGGTGTCCTTTAAGATGACATTTTTTGCTTATTAATGTACACTCTGCACCCCATCTTGACTGACAAAAACGCAGAAATGTATATATTTTTGCAATTTTTTTAAGCAAGAAAAACCTGAAGTATCACACCCTTTCAATGACACTCATATTAAACTCACATGCTGTACTTTTTTTTACCAATATAGCTGTAAAAAGGAATCTTTTTGAAGCTCTTCTTGAAGCTCTCTGCTGTCCCTGCTGTGACCAGCAGCTGAGGCAGGATATTCCACAGATTGACAGTTCTCATAATAAAAAGACCCTGTCACCTCTGATGATTAAACCTTGTTTTCTTCAGATGGAGACAGTCCCCCCTTGTCTTCTGATTTGATTTAATCTGGAACAACCTTCCACCATATTTTTTGTATTCACCATTCCTATATTTATATAAGTAAAATAAAGTCTCTTTTCCAGACTAAATAAATATAGTTGGTTCAATCTTTCCTCATAACTGAGAACCTCCATACCACTCTACATTCTTGTGGCTTTTCATTGAACCCTCTCCAGCTCCAGGGCCTCCTTTTTATGTACTGTTGCCCAGAATTGGACAGCATACTCAAGAGTCAAGGTGAGGCCTAACCAACGCCTTGTTCAGTGGTAATATTACATCCCTATATTGAGAGTCCATACCACTTAATACATGACAAGATCTTGCTGGCTTGTCATTGCTGATTGACATTGCATGCTGTTATTTAATTTATGATCTACTAGTACATCCAGGTCCTTCTCAACAAGGGACTCTCCAGGGACATACCTTGCCTGCAGATTATTAGCCCCCAAGTGCATAACCTTACATTTATCCACATTAAACCTAATTTGCCAAGTGGATGACCAAATACTCAGTTTGTCTAAGTCACCCTGCATCCTATGAACATCCTCCATAGACTGTATTTCACTACATAGCGTTGTGTCATCTGTAAAAATAGACACAGTGCTATTAATTCCTACCTCTATATCATTAATAAATATACTAAATAATAGTAGAACCCTGGGGTACACCACTTATAACCGGTGACCATTCTGAGTAGGAATCATTGACCACAACTCTCTGGATACAATCCTTCAGCCAGTTTTCAATCCAATTGAAAATGATTCCTGCCAAACCACCAAACCTTATTTTACCCATCAAGTATCTATGAGGGAAAGTTTAAAATGATTTTGCAATATCCAAGAACACAATATCCACAGCAGCTCCTGCGTCCATGCATCTGTTCACCTCTTCATAGAAGCAGAATAGGTTAGTCTGACAACTTCTATCCTTAGTAAACCCATGCTGGCTGTCACTTATTATACTATTTGATGTCACATACTCCAGCATGTAGTCTTTTACTAACCCTTCCAATATTTTCCCCAAAATGGAAGTTAAGCTTACAGGCCTGTAATTGCCTGGCAAAGTTCTGGAACCTTTGCACAGTACCAGACATTAGGAAATCCCTGAAGATTTTAGACAGAAGTACAGCAATAACAGAACTGAATTCTTTATGAACCCTCCTGGTCCAGGAGCCTTGTACACACAGATTTTGTTTATTGGATCATGTCTACATCCAGCATGTCTACAGTCCTTCATTGGTGACTAGTTGTGTTTAATTAAACAGATTTGACTTGATTCTTGACATGTGCATGTCAGAGCAATGATAATAATTAGGTCTAAGGAACTCCCAAGGAGCTCAGAGATATAATTGTGACAAGGCACAGATATTGCCAAGGCTACACCAGAATGTTCACCATCCAACCTAAGGAAACTGGAGAATATCTGGAAGGTAAATGGCAGAGGAACTCCAAATCCAGGTGTGAAAAACATGTTGCATCATTCCATAGAAGACTCATGGCTGTATTAGTTCAAAGGGGAGATTCTACTTTATACTTACCAAAGGGTCTGGATGCTTATATCCATGTGATATTTCAGTTTTTCTTGCTTAATAAATTAGCTATGATATCTAAAAATTTTTTGTCACGATAGGGTGGAGATGGGGTGTACATTAATGAGCAAAAAAAAGAACTTTCTTGATCTTACCAATTAGGTGAAATAAAACGCACAGAGAAAAATGTAAAGGGGTCTAAATACTTTCTACACCCATTTTATGTAGGATAGTAATCACAGTAATCTTTGGCTAGTGTTAGGTCCCACTGCACCATTACACTATTAAGTTGGTGTCCTTGCATCGAAATACCGAGGGTAAGAAATAGTGGAATGTAACACAGGTCTACACTAGCACTCTAACACTATGTATGGTACTAAAGATAAATATTTCTTTCTTTCACTTATACTCTATTTATCAAATAATACACAATACATTCATAGTATACAAAAGCAAAAAAATAATACATTTAATAGACCTTTGTTGGAATTAAGATAGGGGACAAAACACATATCCCTACTTAAAGAGCTTATAGAGCTTCTAAGGGATTTGATTGTTTTTAAATATTTCAATAAAAGTAATGTTTTATTTGTACACTGTCATCTTCGTCCCATCCCCACCCTTTCATTAACGTTCCAAAATAGGTGGTTCACACCTGTGAGTGGTTAGAATTGGACCAGGTTTATCATTTTATACACAGGATATACAGTGCAATACATAATTTCATTGCGATTAATTACAGCAATGTTGCAATCTCTTTCAGATTTTAATAAATCATTCCAATTGAGTGTATGAGTGTATGCAGTATATAGACATATTTTATTTAGACATATCGAGAAGATTGTTTAGTTATAAGTTCCTGCCCCTTCTTGTGACCCTTGACGGATCTTTGTGCCTCACAGCCTGAGAGAAAGCTTCCTGGTGACGATTCCTGCGTTCCTGTGTATTCCTGTGTTCCTGTGTATTCCTGCGTTTCTGTGTATTCCTGTGATCCTGTGTATTCCTGTGTTCCTGTGTATTCCTGCGTTTCTGTGTATTCCTGCGTTCCTGTGTATTCCTGCGTCCCTGTGTGTTCCTGCTCCTGAGTTCTGTGTTGCCATGTTACCTGAGTGTTTCCTCCGTGTTGCTGTGTTCTTGTGTCCCGTGTGCCTATGTACCCATTCTCAATTGCCTGGACCTGCCACTGCTGACCCCGGATTGGACTTGACCCTGGATCTCTGCCGCCTGCCTTGATCCTGTGGCTGGACCCGACCACAAGACTGTCTTCCGTTAAGGTACCTCGACTGCCACAGTGGGCTAGTCGCACCTTTGGAACAACCTGGTGGTACCCTGCTGCAGCAAGTTCAACCCGCTTTGCAGCTGGCTCTGGTGAAGACCAGGTGCACAGGAACATAGAAATACACAGGAACGCAGGAATCCTGACAATATTTATATTTTGTCTACTAGGTTCACTGTGTAATTGATGTAGGTCAGGGCATGAATTAATGGAGCTGGTCCAAAAGAATTATATTGTGATCTAAATAGCAGCAATTACTATGCTTCCAGTATACCACTATGTGAATTATATCAATTGTTAATTACAAAAAAAGTTGGAAGTAACAAAAAGAAGAAAAAAATCATAAAGAAGAGAGATAGAGATATATGTTTGTATATGTTGTATAATGTAATTATGTAATTGTACTTTCAGTGTCTCCTTTTCTGGATCTTTCTCTTCTCATCTTCCTCTCAGTGTCAAAGTTCCTCAGGGCTCAATCCTAGGTTCTCTTCTCCCTCTATACTGCCCCCATTGGACAAACTATCAGCAGATTTGGTTTCCAGTATCATCTCTATGCTAATGATACCCAGATATTTTATTCTGCACGTAACATCACCCCTGCCTTAATTCAGAACTTTAGTGATTGTCTCGCTTTCTAAGACTAAATTTCTTGTCTTTCCACCATCTATAAACCGACCCAACCATGATTTCTCCATCTCGGTCTGTGGGATTACTATAACACAGAGGCAGCAGGGTTGCCCCGCTGTCTTGGGGTTGTGCTGGATTCTGACCTCTCCTTTACTTTCTAGAATGAGTGTCACATGACGCTGATGTTCTTTTTTTTATTATAATTTTTTTATTATAATTTTTTTAAATTTTTTTTATTTTTATTTTTACTATTTTTCAGACTCCCTAGGGTACTTTAACCCTAGGGTGCCTGTACGATCCTATCATATACTGCCATACTACAGTATGTCAGTATATGTGTATTTTACTACTCATACATTACAATGTGCTGATAGCACATTGTAATGAATGGGTTAACCCGAAGTAGCTTCGGGTCTTCGTGAGACCAAAAACTACCATGGCGATGAATCGCCGCTCCTCGATGATGTCACGGGGAGCGACGATCCTCAGAAAGATGGCGGCACCCATGCGTCGCCATCTTTTTGAAGCCGCCGGCAGCCTTGCTGGCGGCGGTCAGCAGGAAAATACGCAGCAGAGCAAAGACTTACCGGCTATGGAGAGGGCTCCACGAGCCCTCTCCATGCACCGGGACCCAGCATGTGACGTACTATTACGTCACATGTCGGTCATGGGTTAATTATAGATGCCCCACAGGTCTAAGTTTGTGAAGATATTTGCGTCCGGAAAAGGATAAAGTTTTTAAATGGTAATTTTATTAAGCTCACAATAGTTGTTGCATGGATTTAGAGAACCATCTTTCTTCTTTCTGAAGAATATGGGAGACCCCACTGGGGATGAAGATGAACGGATGAACCCTTCAGCTCGATTTTCTTCTATGTAGTCCTTAAGGGACTATAGTTCTGGGCTTACTCTAGGGAGCAATTCTACAGGGCAATTACATGGTCGATGTGGAGGGAACTTGTCTGCATTTTGTTTATCACAGACATCTGCATATTCCTTGTACACAAGAGGTAATTCTGTTGTCTTGTTATCTTGTAATGACCTCTCATGACTTACTTCTTTAGTTTGGAAGTTGATAACAGGATTCTGTGCCTGCAGCCAGGGAAAACCTAGAATAACTGGAAAATTCGGAGATGAAATTAATAAGAATGGCAGGATTCACAGTGACTGGGTGTGAAAATGACTTTAAGTGGCTTTGTCTCTTGATCCACTGGCCCTGAACTCAGTGGATATCCATTCACAGCCTTCATTACCACAAGTGAAAGTTTTTTCTGATACTTAACCTTATGCTTCTAAGCAAAAGTTAGGCCCATGAAATTGCTGATAGCTCTGAAATTCACCATGGCAGAGGTGGGTATCGACTGAGAATAATTCAGGAGCTTGATTTGGAGGAAGCAATGGGAGTCTTTATACTCTTTCTTATTATGACGGGCCACTGAAGAAATGGAATGGATAACTTCCTTCTCAGGTAATTCTGCTTCTGAAGCAGAAGGCAGGATCGACAAGGACTGCTACTTACTTTCGTGGGTGGCTAGGGCATTTGATAAGGAAGTAGTCATATTTCCCACAGTAAAGGCATACATTCTCGCAGAGCCTTCAATCCCTTTGATCACTGCTTTCCTATCGAGATCCAGAATCCATTTGCATAGGCACACTCACTGTTCCTTTTAAAATTTTCCTTTGGAGTTCCCTGGAAATGGAGACAGGAAGAGAGAGAGGTTGATTAATACCTTGATTCCAGATCGTTTTAGGGTGGTAGGTAGCCCCATTCTGTAAAGGGAAACTTGTGCTGCATTACTCCAATCAGTTTCAACAGCTCACCTCTTGAAATGCATTGTGTATTCAGTGATGGGAGTCTGTCCTGGCACAATACTAGTAATGTTATAAGCTAAATAAATAAAGATTATAATGCTGCTTCAGCTGTGGCACAACCATTGGGGTCATCAAACATTTGACTCATAGCGTTGATTAAGTTCTCTAAGTTGCTAAGCTGGGCATCTACAGTTTTAATGAACAGATTAGCCCCATTGCCTTATGCGTTAGCAACATAATTATGCACAAGACCTTACATCTGTCCATAGGGAACAGAGTAGGATTTACAGCAAAGTACAAGCAACCAAAATTTGTTGCGGTCTCCACCAAGTCTGAATGGCAGCAATTTAGGCACTGTTGTGGGTGCTGGCATCTGTGTTGTGGAGATCTGATTTTCCAAATGGGCTGTCCGGTAAGACAGCAGCTGCACAGTAGTGCGTAGATCTTCTATCGCTTGTTAATAAACCTGGGTGTTGTGTTTGGACTTTAAAAGTGTCATATTAATTTTTGAAAGTCTATGTTTCAGCATTCATATTAGCCGCAGTAGTTTGGAGTTGTTTAATATGAGCCTCCATATTTTCAGTCCTGGCGGGCTCCATCTTTAGGGCTTGAGAATCCTATGTCGATACTAGTGGTATATTGCTGGAATCCAATAGCAGGGACTAGATAGGATACTGGAGGCACCAGGGATGGACACAGGAAGTGGCAGGAATGAAGGCTGGGAGCCGTAGTGCTGCAGGGTAAATCGCAGGATGGAGGAACAATCCAGAGAAGGATTTCCAAGTAAGATTATTGCACTAGCAGGAGCTGAAACATAATACTCAAGCAAAGTCTCATGCACAGGAAAGGAAATATATAACTAACAAGAAGTAAGATGGCATTCGTATTGGACAACATCCACCATCTTAACTGAGAGCAAACTTAAGGGCAAAGAAAACTAGACTGCAAATATCAGTGCAATTCCTGACAGCCACAGAGAGCACAGACAGCAACCTAAAGCCATGAATGTCACTCAAGGAGATGCATGTAGGTATCAGCAGTACAGCTGATAGTTCTTCATAGGCTTGTTACAGTGGATGTCCATCTAGGTAGTCCGAAATGTGTATTCCTGGGCAGCAGACTGGAGAATCAGGAGGCCAATGAATCTAAAAGTCGTGCTCTGGAACCGTACTGCACATTCATTTTGTGACTCCATGGTGAATTGCTCCACAGTAGTGTTGATGACTGGTCCAGACAAAAGCAGCTCATTGAAATGGTCCTATTTGTCCTCTCAGTATACACTTTAACTAATGCTTCCTATGAAGATATACAAAGGGAGCTGTTTCCAAAATGCATATTATCCCTAAGAAAGCAACAGCTAATATATGTTCAATTTGCTGTCATTCCACACTAATTGCCCACAAAGTTTGACACATGCATTTGTGTATTGGCTCTAGTTCCATAAGGTCAGACTTTAAGACTGGTCGGCTAATAGCTATGGCAATGTTTTTTGTAGTGTAGCAGTGGATTTTTCCTTATTATATGGGGAAATATGAATGCATTTTTATGAATATTTGTTAATATTTTTTGTGTATATGTGTTTTTACTTTATATGTCCCCCTTGAGGTTATAATAGACCCTTGGGGGACATTTTAACTTTGTTTTAATTTTTTTTTTCTTTTACAAGTTTTTCCCTGAAATCGGGGCATTTATAAGAGCCTTAGTTACAGAGGGAAACTACCACTTGTCACTGGTGCTGATCAGAGCTGGACCCAGCAGCTATGATTAACTCTTTAGTCAGTTTAGTGCTGATTCTGTTCCTCTCTGCATTGCGCCACTGCAGCACAATGCTGTGAGGAATGGAGCAGGGAAAAGTGGTAATAAAATGCATCTTCCTTTTCCCTATGGTCTCCAGGTGTCTCTGACACACAGAGACCTGGTTCATCTTCAGTGGCAAGCGCAAAAGCAGTAGAAAACTACAGCGATATCTAAAGTCAGCAGGTGGTCCAAGAGAGTTTAAATTATAATTTGTGTTAGAAGGTATTATAGGAATAAGGAGAGATAATTTAGTGTTTGTAATGTTACTAGGAACCTACCATGATATCTATCTTAATAGGTAGAATCCTGGTGGTAGTTTTCCTTTAAATGTGCTACAATTTTCCTTCCTGGCTTGATGGATTTTTCACAGTTAAAGGAATCCTCCTATCCTTACTCTACGCATCCAACCTGTATATGCATTTTGTAGCACTACTTGTCTCTCTGTGTTCCCTTTAATAAAGTTTATTGCTGATTGAAAAAATAACATAATCAAAAGCTTGATGTATTTGTCCTACGTTACATAATTCAGGCCAGCATGACTTTTCTCCAGTCCTTAGATTATTTGTATGTATGTTATTTTTCTGTGTAATGTTGAATCTACTAGACCATTGAGGTGCTTTATTAACAAGTCAGTGAAAGCTTGAATGCCTAAAACCTTTAGAAAAATACTAAGGGTGTTGAAAATGGCAACTCTACACATGGAAAATATCGCTTGAGGACTCAAAAGTGTGAATAAATAAGCACCAATTCTGTTTGAGTTTTATGAAATGTTGGAACTTTTACTAAGATAAAAATAAATTAAAACCCTTTTTAATTATATTATATTATAATTTCTGGCAAACGAGAGAAAATAGTGTGAAATAATATTTTTTGTGATTTTTCTCAATTTGATGGGTTTGAAAAAGTCTCTAGCAAAAATGTTCCAAAATGCACAAATTACTAAGAAGTTTGATTTGTGAATGAAGCATGATCCAGGAACCATAACTATGGTAATCTTTTTGTATGTGTGTTACATGACCTTCTTCCTTCCAAGTTTTAAGATTATTGTAATAGCCTGAGGGTTGTGAGGGGTGTTATCGTAGCCCCACCCCCAAAGCCCTTCTGGATCATTTGCATAATTATAAAAGTTTATTTTAGAAGGAAGCAGGCATGGATAACAAATATGAGAAGTTCACCATGGTCATGGTGCCTGGATTTATGAGTAAGTGTCCCTGGTTTATCACGCTTGATTTTTATGGTTTTGCTTGATGTTTGATAGAAAGCTTCTATATTTACTTTCAGTGGACAGATATCTGAGAATGGTCACACAGGTGCACGGCTCTTTATATCACACATATTTGATTACTCTTTGTGATACTAACAAGCCGTGTACCTTTTTGACCATGGTCAGATTTCTGAATTCTGTGAAATTAATAAAGAAAATGTATGAAAAAAAAGGATAATTTATCATCTTGCAAACAATAACATTCATTTGCAAAAATGAGAATATCCCTTTAAGTTTTTATAAATCACTTCATTGAAATAAGCCCAACTAATAACATTGTGATATGTTTTGTCCTTAGCTTATAAAAATATTTAAAAATATTATATGTCTGGCTGCAATCAGAACTGTACTTAACTTATGATTCTATTTCAAGTATATTGGGCTTATGTTTGTACTTATTGTTCAAAATTTTACTAATTTTTTTTTCTTTAAAAAATGTGTTTTTGCTGTGCCATATTCTCATGCAAATAACTTTTCATACTTCAGTGTACAGACCTATCTTGTACAATTTTAAATGATAAAAATCCCTTAAAAACTTCCTTAAAATTTTACAGGTAAATGGATCATGCAGCATTAGTTATGTCATCTGTCATGTTTCACTATATGTAATTAGAACTTTAGAATGTTGTAACTTTCCAAGGTGATTTTCAGATAGTTTTTTTTTTTTTGTGACATGTTGTACTTTACCTAAGTGGCATATTTTGGTTGAAATATTTTGTATTTATTTATGACAAAAATTCAAATTTGGTGAAAATTTCTAAAAAATAGTAATTAGACTTACCCTGTTTCCATAAGTCCACCAGGACAGTCCGCCTGGAGATTGCCTCTATACCCTGTAGGGACAGAAAGTTGAGAGAGCTTAAATTTCCCTCCCTAGCGACCCCTCACCAGTGCCTAACACCATAACACCAGGAAAGATTGAAGATATATCCCATCACCATAGTGAAAGCATAGTAGAGGAGGGAATAATCGGGGACTGTCATGGTGCAGCTATGAAAACCGAATTACCACTAAGTCAAATTCCTACTTTCTATTTCGTCCCCCATGGCAGCCCACTAGGGGATTTACCAGATTATTACTTAGGGAAGGATCGCTGCCTGGAAAATCTTCCTTCCAAAGGACAATTCACTTGGAGTTACATGTAGGCGGTAATGCATAAATGGCTAATTTACAGATTTGTTGAAGAGTGCTCTTTTCTCTGCCCAGTATGCTGCTGCTGTCCTGGTATATTGTGCCTTGATGGATTGCGGAGTTGGAGTATTTGCAGATGGTGAATTTGCAATACAATAACTATCTGAGATGGTGCTGGTTAATCACCTTACAATTGACACTTTAGATGCTTTCAGGCCCCAGTTTTTTTCCCCAGAACTCAATGAATAGGTTCAAATCTTTATTCCATCCTGTAGTGACTTCAAGTCCTCACATCTAACGTGTTCCATTCCCTTTCTCTACTATTTCAGGGATTAGCAAAGAAAGAGGGAAGGTATATGTCCTGATTTTTGTGAAAATCCAACACTACTTATGGTCTAAACAAGGGGTCTAATTTTAAGAAGATTCTATCCTATTATATATTGAGAAAGGGTCTCTTGCAAAATAAGGCCTATATTTCCCCAATCCTGCGAGAAGATGTAATTGTTATTAAGAAAGTTATTAAGAAAGTCAATAAACTGAAGAGGTTCAAAGAGTGGTTTGGAGAGTTCATTCAACAGTAAAGACAAGTCCTATAGAGGTGCATTTAGCCCAGGAGTCTAAGACTGACGCAGCCTCTGATGAATCTTTGATTCCAGGGGTGTTGGGGACCGGAGAGTTGGGTCTTAGTCTCTTTTTGTAGAAAATCCAGTATTTGCACTATATTTGGTAATTTTTCATCTGGACCCTTAGCACCACATCAGAAGCAGAATTTTTTCCAGACCTTGTATTCCCCTGGTGTTTAAGATTGGCAATTGTTGTTATATTGTCGTGGAACCTGGCATGTTGGCTCATAGCAATGCCGTAGACTGTGACATCGCTCTCCACATAGCTTACAATTCTCTGAAATTGGATGACCTGTTTCTGGTAGTTTGAAACCACTACCCTGAAGGATCCAGTTCTAGGGCTGCTCCCCATGCCATTAGACTGGCATCCGTCCAGACTATTACAACTGGACTTTGATGCCAGAATAACCCTTTGAGGAAGTTTTGCCTTTTTTCCACTTTTTTATTTAATATTATTTCTTTATAGAGCACCATTAATTCCATGGTGCTGTGCAATCAGTAAGAGGTTCATATATGTTACATTAAGACAAGAACAAATCCAAGTACAAAACACAAAACTCAATCAGGAGACAATCGGAAGGAAAACCCTGCCCGTGAGGGCTCAAAATCTATAAGGGAAGGAGGAAGGAGATATGAGATGATGGAGCAGAGCAGTGCAGTTATTGTGCATTGTAGGCAATCCTGAACAGATGGGTTTGAGGGTTACGTTTGAAGCTTTGGAAAGTGGAAGACAGTCTGACACATTTTGGTAGAGTTCCTGAGTATAAGAGATGCACTGGAGAAGTCCTGGGTATGGCTGTGAGAAGAGCAGATGGTAATAGAGTGAAGCGGAAGGTTCTGTGAGTAAGGGGAATAACATGTGGAGCGGTATTTTAAATTTAATTCTCTGTGCAATGGCTAACCAGTGGAGAGACTGGAAGACAGGAGCGGCAGAATAGAAATGAGGAAACCGATGCATTAGCCAGGCATCAGAGTTAAGGATGGATTGAAGGGGCATTAGAGACTTAGCAGAGAGACCACAGAGAAGAATGTTTCAGTAGTCCAAGAGGGATATGATAAGGGCATGGACTTGTAATTTTGTAGACTCTGGATTGAGAAGGGGTTGGAAGTGAGATATGCTCTTGAGATGGAGGTAGCAGGTTGCATTAAGGCCATGTATTTGAGGCTTAAAGGATAAGGCAGAATCAAAGATAACTCCAAGATAGTAGAATTTAGGGATCGGGAACAGATTGGAGCCATGAATTGTGATAGTTAGATCTGGTAGGAGGGATGAGATAGGTGCAGGAAAGATTATGGGGCACATTTACTTACCCGTCCGGAAGAGTTCCCAAAAGTGCATTGTCCGACGACAATGCACTCTACCGCGATTCACTAACATTGTGCGCCCGATATCCTGCATGTGTCACTTCCCCGCCCATGTCCGCCGGAGTTCACCATCTTCTTCCTGGTGCGTGTAATTGCATTGGTTGCGACACAATTATATTCTTAAATTCCGTGCTCAGTCTGAATCAGTCGGATTGTCTGACACCCCCCCCCCCTCCCCCCGATTTCTGTTGAATGAAAGACAGCGCCGTTGAACCAAAATCCAATCACCTGTGAGACAATCCCCTTCTAAATACCTGTCTTAATCCTGAATACCATGAACAGTCCGACGGAAATGTGACCCGCAGACCCTTAGTAAATTGGCCCCTATGAGTTCTGTTGTGTCCATTTTAAGTTAAGTGGACCATGTTAAGTTAACTATAACATACCATGTCCACTTTTACGTTGTGAGGTTACTTTTAAGATGCAAATGATTTAAGGACCCCAGGAGTCTCTCTGTATTTTTTCTGCTGGTAGGAATGAGCATTGTTCTCCTGAGTCCATAGTGACCCCTTTAACCTTTTTGCATGTATTTTGGACTAAGTCTGATTTTTGTAAGTTTACAATCCATCTTACACTCTTCAGGGTCTATAGAGTCAGATTCCTCTCTAACTCTGTTTAAGATTTGGCTCCCAGTCCCTAAATAGGGAATGACCATTACGTCTTTCGCTATGAGATAAGCCACTAGCTATACCATCACCTTGGTAAAGGTCTCAAAAGACAGGGCCGGAAACTAGAAGGGAACTACCTGGCCCATCAGATTTATGACTGCAAATCTCAGGATGAGAGTACACACCCGTTAGTTCAATGGTACACATGAAAAACTCTTGCCCTATCAGTAGGATTTGGCTCCCAGTCCCTAAATAGGGAATGACCATTACGTCTTTCGCTCTGAGATAAGCCACTAGCTATACCATCACCTTGGTAAAGGTCCCAAAAGACAGGGCTGGAAACTAGAAGGGAACTACCTGGCCCATCAGATTTATGACTGCAAATCTCAGGATCTCAGGATGAGAGTACACACCTGTTAGTTCAATGGTACACATGAAAAACTCTTGCCCAGGGGAGAGGCTGACTTTACAGATCCCATCTTGATCCCACAATACAATAAGCAACTATTTAAGCTTTTTAGGTTTATTATTAACCAAAATGACCCATTTGGCTTTTTTTACAAGAAATATAGGGGGATAAAAGCCTTCCCCCCTTTCTTCTAGCGGAACTGGAGCAAACACATCAAGCATCAATTGATCCTGAATGCTGGGCCATAAGAGATTGGCTAATTCTTTTACAGGCTAGGAGGTAATAAGAAACCTGAGTGGGGGAATTTTTACAGACTCTAACGCACACTTTGGTACTCTAGTACCCAAGGGTTTGGGTGACCTCCTCCATCCGGCTACAAAATATTTGAGTCTGTCCCACACCTTGGCGCAGGGGCGGACTGGCCATTGTACCCACCGGGAATTTTCCCGGTGGGCCGGACGGTCCTGGGCCGGTCCGGAGCTGGTGCGGGCCGGTCCGCACTCCCTCCCTACAACTTTTAACATAATCTATAGTACCGGCATCGTACGATGCCGGTACTATTGATTAGTACACAGACGCAGCGCAGCACCGCTGCTTCTGCATCTGTGTATACCCGCAGCTACACAGGTCGCGCTATTGACGTCATTGCGCGACCTGTGTAGCGTAGAGGAGGCTGGCACTTACCTTGTCAGCTGTCCGGCCCTCCCTGCAGCTCCGCGGCTTGGTGTGGAGGCGCGGAGCAGTGACGTCACTATCCCGCGCCTCTACACCAAGCCACCGAAGACCGAGGGAAAGGAAGAAACCTGCTCCAAAGAGGTGAGTATGATGTTTTTTGTTTTTTTAATGATAGAATGGGGACAATAATTATGTCTGGGGCGGGGGGTGCATTAGGGCTGGCAGGGGGCATAAATTATATGTCTGGGGCAGGGGGGCATTAATTATATGTCTGGTAGGGGGGGCATTAGGGCTGGCAGGGGGCATAAATTATATGTCTGGGGCGGGGGGGGTCATTAGAGCTGGCAGGGGGCATAAATTATATGTCTGGGGCAGGGGGGCATAAATTATATGTCTGGGGCAAGGGGGCATAAATTATATGTCTGGGGCGGGAGGGGGCATTAGGGCTGGCAGGGGGCATAAATTATATGTCTGGGGCAGGGGGGCATAAATTATATGTCTGGGGCAGGGGGGCATAAATTATATGTCTGGGGCGGGAGGGGGCATTAGGGCTGGCAGGGGGCATAAATTATATGTCTGGGGGGGGGGGCATTATTCTATATCTGGGGCTGGCAGGGGGCATTAATCTATATCTGGGGCTGGTAGGGGGCATAAATTATATGACTGGGGCGGGGGGCATTAGGGCTGGCAGAGGGCATAAATTATATGTCTGGGGCGGGGGCGGGGGGCATTAGGGCTGGCAGAGGGCATAAATTATATGTCTGGGGTGGGGGGCATTATTGTATATCTAGGACTGGCAGGGGGCATTAATTATATGGTGGGGGCATTATTGTATATCTGGAGCTGGCAGGGGGCATTAATGATATGTCTGGGTGGGGGGGGCATTATTCTATATCTGGGGCTGGCAAGGGGCATCAATTATATGTCTGGGGGGCATTATTCTATATCTTGGGCTGGCATGGGGCATTATTCTATGTCTGGGGTAGGCTGGGAGTATAAACTCTATGTCTGGGGCAGGTTGGGGGCATAAATTCTATGTCTGGGGCAGGCTGGAGCCATTAATTCTTTTTCTGGGGTTGGATGGGGCCATTCATTCTATGTCTGGGGTAGGCTGAGGCCATTAATTCTATGTCTGGGGTAGGCTGAGGCCATTAATTCTATGTCTGGGGTAGGCTGGGGCTATTAATTCTATGTCTGGGGCGGGCTGGGGCCATTAATTCTATGTCTGGGGAAGGCTGAGGCCATTAATTCTATGTCTGGGGCAGGCTGGGGGCATTAATTTTATGACTGGGGCAGGCTGGGGCTATTAATTCTATGTCTGGGGTAGGCTGGGGCCATTATTATTACACCTGGGTCATAGTCGGAGCTCTATCAATACTAGGGTGGGAGGGGGGGGTAAAGGAGGTTTCAGGAGAGAATAGAAGAAATAAATTATCCTTACCATTACAGTATGTTACATTATGGGGCACTATTTGTGTGGTACTAATATTTTAGGGGGCTCTATTACAGTATTTGGGGCACAGTATTGGTGGTAGCAGAAGAAGGGACAATGGGAAAGTGCAGAACATAAGACGTCTGTTTGGTAAACTGCAGGAAAGCTGTGTACCTGGAGGAAGAGACAAGGTGACTATTGGAAAAGATGAGGAACCAGTGCAATCCGGGGATCACCTGATGTCACTGGATGCAATAGGTGAGCATCTCATGTGTTTTCTGTAGCTGTATATAATAAATACTGATTTTTTTGCATGTTTGCTTCTGTGTATGTATGTAGGATTATAGTAGTTATATTCCTGTACATAGGGGGCAGTACTATAGTAGTTATATTCTTGTACATAGGGGGCAGTATTATAGTAGTTATATTCTTGTACATAGGGGGCAGTATTATAGTAGTTATATTCCTGTACATAGGGGGCAATATTATAGTAGTTATATTCTTGTACATAGGGGGCAGTATTATAGTAGTTATATTCCTGTACATAAGGGGCAGTATTATAGTAGTTATATTCTTGTATATAGGGGCAGTATTATAGTAGTTATATTCCTGTACATAGGGGAGAGTATTATAGTAGTTATATTCCTGTACATAGGGGGCAGTATTATAGTAGTTATATTCTTGTACATAGGGGGCAGTATTATAGTAGTTATATTCTTGTACATAGGGGGAAGTATTATAGAAGTTATATTCCTGTACATAGGGGGCAGTATTATAGTAGTTATATTCTTGTACATAGGGGGCAGTATTATAGTAGTTATATTCTTGTACATAGCGGGCAGTATTATAGTAGTTATATTCTTGTACATAGTGGGCAGTATTATAGTAGTTATATTCCTGTACATAGGGGGCAGTATTATAGTAGTTATATTCTTGTACATAGCGGGCAGTATTATAGTAGTTATATTCTTGCACATAGGGGGCAGTATTATAGTAGTTATATTCCTGTACATAGGGGGCAGTATTATAGTAGTTATATTCTTGTACATAGGGGACAGTATTATAGTAGTTATATTCTTGTACATGGGGGGGGGGGTATTATAGTAGTTATATTCTTGTACATAGGGGGCAGTATTATAGTAGTTATATTCTTGTACATAGGGGGCAGTATTATAGTAGTTATATTCTTGTACATAGGGGGCAGTATTATAGTAGTTATATTCTTGTACATAGGGGGCAGTATTATAGTAGTTATATTCTTGTACATAGGGGGCAGTATTATAGTAGTTTTATTCCTGTACATAGGGGGCAGTATTATAGTAGTTATATTCTTGTACATAGGGGGCAGTATTATAGTAGTTATATTCTTGTACATAGGGGGCAGTATTATAGTAGTTATATTCTTGTACATAGGGGTAGTATTATAGTAGTTATATTCCTGTACATAGGGGGCAGTATTATAGTAGTTATATTCCTGTACATAGGAGGCAGTATTATAGTAATTGGCTTGTATATGGGAGAAGGTATTGTAGTAGTTTTATTTTGTATATAGAAGGCAGGATTGAATGTGTTATTGCAGCATTATTCTTGTACATAGGAGGCAGTATCAATATATTATTTCTCTGAATTGTACATGTATGGCACAGGGGAAAGGTATTTAAGGCTTATCGGGTCGTGTGTTTGCATCATTTACTGATCGACAGGTCACATTCTTTGCACATTAGATTCACTTACTAGCAAAACATGTTCTTGTTTTGCATTAAGGCCATCTACCAACAATTTGTCTGTTATAACCCCACCCACATTATATGACCACACCCACTTGTTTTGACTCCACCCATAAAATGGGGCCACTTTTATATTTTTTTCCAGGGCCGTTTTAAATTCCCAGTCCGCCCCTGCCTTGGCGTCACTCTTTGATGCATCTCCTTCACTGTATCCTGGTGGACAGGGCAGTCATCTCCTGAAATGGGTTAATTTAGTGTAAATTCAGTTGTTTACATCATTTTAATTGTGACTAAGGACATTAACTCAAGTGTAAGGAGCATGTGTGTAAAATAGGTCTTTTATATCAGTTTATCTTATATTGTGTACTTATTTTCCAGTCATTCCTATTATACTTTGTCACATTAAAATGCATTTATTCAGTTCTCTGTGTTTTTACAGAGTTTAAACATCAGTTAGTGATTCATGTTTTGACAACAGTAATGATATTTCATCAAAGCTGCTATACTTGCTCATTATTATTTCAAGGGTGACTTGCTGTATGCAATTTATCCAGATGCGTGGCTCTTTTTCACCACAAGCTTTTGATTTGCCGCATTCTTGTTTTAAACGGCACATACAGTAAACATCTGGGTGCTCACAGGGGCTCACCAGGGAGAACACAGATATTCAACTTGAAAAGAAAGATTCACAGCGCTGCATCTTAAATCCACTGTAGTCTGATGTGTCCCATTTGGCAGTGGCATTTTACCGCCACTCTATTAAGTATGATGTCAATACCTTAGATGGGTCATTAGGCAAAGTTTAGAAAGTGCAGAGAAAATTGAATACAAGATAGTCGGATTGTCTTTTTAAAGTGGATGCCCCACTGATTCTGTACATTTTGTCTGAAAAGCAAGCTCAGCATATGCGTGCAATCATAAATAGATTTACATTATTCTATCATAGCAGATGAGTTCAAAACCAGAAAATAAATACGGAGAAACATATTGATGCTAGAAAGTAGAAAAGTATTCTTACCTTCAAGCTTAAAGTGGGGAAACAAATTGACATGCCTTCAGTAAAGACAAGGAGAAGACAAGCGAATAAATAGTGAATATAATAGTGAATTATAACAAGTTTTATCAGGCTCAGGATGTCAGATTTCAGTTGGTATATCTTCCTATCTCTTGAGTGAAATGTTGTGGTGTTTTCCATATAGTCCTGGAATGTTAAAAAGGTTGACAATCATCTGCCTTGAAAAAAGTAATATCTGCTGCTGACAATCTATGTGTAATCAATACAGATAACATTAATTGATGTCAAAATGACCTGGAAAACAGTACATTCCTAAAAGAGAACACCTACACTTGTGATATACACTAAATACTACACTGGTCATGTCCATTACTAACGAAGGTTATAAAACCGGCAAATTGTGGCTAATTGAATGACTTTAGGAAAAACAATAGATTTCCTTTAAGATTACTTTTGATGTAAAGCAGATCAGACAGTCTGGTGGTAAATTGAATGTTATAGTTTATACGGTGCAGTTAGTGATGAAGTAAACAGGTAGAGATAAGCAAATTGCAAAAAAGTTTTAAAGAATTTGATTCTGGTCTAAATTAAAATTGGTTCAAACCTATGTTGCTCCAATTTTCAGTAAATAACTTCAAGTCCTCTATTATTATCGTATAAAGAGTTTCTGTTGGTTTTTTAGGATTTGTCTACAATTTCTTTCATTTTCCCTCATCCATCCTCCCTCCTCCAGCAATGATGACAGCTGATGTTTAGAAAGATCCTCAGAAGCAATTCATGATTTAGATTTGATTCGGTGCCTGAAAAATGGAACATTTATATTGAATCTAGGATTCAACAATATATTTTCCCATCTTCAATAACTTTATTTATTGCATTGCAATGGAAATATAGTATCCATTGGAATGCATAATTTCTTTGTCTTAATGATTAAACCTACTATTGGAAATTGGACATGTAATCAGTCCATGTAATCTTGTTAGTGAACACTCCATATTTTACTGAGTAACTATTATCATGTGCAAAATGCAAGGTCTGCCATGGCTTCTTGAATGAAAAAAAAGAATAAAATTCCTGGCTATATACAGGGGGGCAGGCTGGCTGTATACAGGGTGGGGCTGTCTAGATATATACAGGGGGGGCCTGGCTGGCTATATACTGGTGGGGCTGCCTGGCTATATACTGGGGGCTGGCTATATACAGGGGTGACCGGCTGTATTCAATATTGTCGCAAGCACCCCCGCGATCCATACCACGGATTGCAGGTGCACCCGTGCTTCTCTCCACTGCCCGGCCCGGCTCCCGTGTACTTACCTCTCCACGCTCCTGCCCGGACTAGTCCCTGCGCGCGGCCCCACTCCCTAGGGTGCGCGTGGCGGTACTTCAAGATTTAAAGGGCCAGCGCACAGGCCCTGGCCACTGGCACTGGCCGCTTCTGGGAAAGCATTTAATTTGGCTGCTCCATTCCCTGCTGGATCTTCAAGTATTCCTGTGAAGAGAAAGCCTCTGTGCTCCTGTGTCTCCAGCATTACCTGTGTTCCTCCATGTTCCTGTGTCTGCGGTGTCACCAGTGTTCCTTGGTGTTCCTGAGTCTCCAGCATTACCAGTGTTCCTCCGTGTTCCTGTGTCTCCAGCATATCCTATGTTCCTGTCCCGTGTGCCAGCTCCAGTTTCCTGACGTAAGTCCTACTGTCTCGAAGGCTAGTTGCACCTGTAGAACGACCTGATGGTACCCCGCCGCAGCAAGACCATCCCGCTTTGCGGCAGGCTCTGGTGAAGACCAGGTGCCACTTAGACTCTGGTCCCAGGTGTCGGCTAGTACCATCTCCCGCGGTGGTCCAGAGGGTCCACAGACTCACAGCCCTGACAAATACTCCATATAATATGTATTTTAGACATAACAACACAATGTTGTGCTAGCCAGCACGGCGCATTAATTTTATTTTTATACTACATTTGTTGAAAATTTTTGAGTAAAAGATAAGACCCTAACATAAGGCCCAAACACATAGAGTAGGTCAAAATAACTAAGAGGGGGGAAGGTAAGGTGAAAACGGTTAGGTAAAAGCAGGAAGGATCTCAGAGTTGTTTACTATCCATCGTTTACCACTTTTACAGTAAAAGTTCACACCAATATTTTGTGAGCCTTCTTGTAATGAATGAGGAGTAAAATCCCCATATACTGCAATACTGCAGTATGGCAGTATATGATAGGATCGATCAGACAACCTAGGGTTAAAGTACCCTAGGGAGTCTGTAAAATAGTAAAAGTGAAAATTAAGAAGGTAAAAAAAAATTATAATAAAAATACCTAAAAATTAAAATCACCCCCCTTTCCCTAGAACTGATATAAATATTAATAAACAGTAAATCATAAACACATTAGGTATCGCCGCGACTAAAAATGCCCGAACTATCAAAATATAATAACATTTTTTTTACTGCATTTAACCCCATAATGGAAAATAGCGGCCAAAGTCAAAAATGGCACTTTTTTGCCATTTTGAAAAATATAAAAAAATAATTAAAAGTGATAAAAAGGCTGTACAGTCCTAAAAATTATAGCAATAAAAACGCCATCTAAAGTTGCAAAAAGTGACACCACTCACAGCTCCGTACACTAAAGTATGAAAAAGTTATTGGTGCCAGAAGATGACAAAATCCCCCCTAAAAAATTTTGTACAGGTGGTTTTAATTTTAGTAAATATATGAAAACATTATAAAACCTATCCAAATTTGGTATCCCCGTAATCGTACCGACTCAAAGAATAAAGTAGACATGTAATTTGTGGCGCAAAGTTAAATCCTTAAAATCCAAGCCCACAAGAAAACGTTGCAAATGTGTTTTTCCACCATTTTCGCTGCATTTGGAATTTTTTTCCAGCTTCCCAGTACACAGCATGGAATATTAAATAACGTCCCAATGAATTTCAATTTGTTACGCAGAAAAAAAGCCATCACAGAGCTCTTTATATGGAAAAATAAAAAAGTTACAGATTTTTGAAGGGGGTGAGTGAAAAATGGAAGTGAAAAAACTAAAAAGAGCCAGGTAGTTAAGGGGTTAAGGTGCACACTGGTAATCATAGAGCAATCACAGTGATCACCAGTGTTACCAAGTCTCCAGCTAGTGAGGACCACTGCAGAGCATTCCTTAACATCCGGATATGGCAATGGACCACATATCCGTACGATCAGGAACTTCCTAGTGCACAAAGGGGTTAGATATTTTCATTTTTTAAAACTATTCAAACAGGCCCTCATACAGATCTGTTAATGAAAACAGTTATGGCTTTTTGAAGGAAGGGAGTCGAAAACCGAAATACAAAAACTAAAAAAGGCTGCTGTGATTATTGGTTAAAGGATCAGAGCTTGGTTTTTATAAAATACTTTTTTACTTTTAGGTGCATGACATATTATTAAATTAATCAGAAAAATTGTTTAAATAGCTTAGAATACCATGATGTCTCAATGTGTAAAATTAATCAAATGTATAGTTCCAGTTTACTTTTCTAAACACAATAGAAATGTTAATGGTAAATTGCTTACAGTATAGTATACAAACTTTGCTGCAGAACTGAAAGATATTAATGTGTGCAATGTATCTATATTATACTGCTGTTTGTTAACCATTAAATACATGTCAAATTTACAAAGAGTTATTGAAAGATTTAGCGTGTAAGCATTAGGGAAGCAACACATTATATATGATATACTGTAGAGCCACATCATACAATACTTACAATCCAAAATCAATCTTTTGAACTGTTTCATGCCATGCAATTACAATACTTTATGGTATCAACTCCTTAATGAAATAATAATAAGCTTGAAGATTTGTGTTATAAAGCCGCGTGTCTATCTAAAGAAATGCTGTTTCCTGGTCTGGATAATGACAGGAGAATCACAGGGGCATAAAACCACAATCTGCAGGAAGTTAATCGTGATCATTAATCACCCTGCCACATGTTTCCCTTCTTTTGTTCTCCATAACACTAGATATTTGACAAGTAGGGAAAGAATTGCCTTTGCCTTATTAAATAAATGTAAATGAGGACAAGATAGCATAAATACAGAAAATGTTTCGGAATATCATTACATCAAAGGCAGTTTTGAATACTCGTCTACTATTTTTGTTATGCAATGTGGCTCACATGATAACTCTTCCAAATGACTATATAATTAAATGTAATCTTTCTGCTTATGATGTGATTGCACATGGTGCATTTTCCTGCTTTAAATGTTCTTCAAAAGCGTTTATACGAATTATACACATTTATCCCGGCTTATCTCAAATATTATTCAGTAATGCCAGAAACATTGTTAAGGAATTAATGTGTTACATTTTATGCCATTTGTAATAGTTTAGAATTACATATTCATGTAAACAGGAAACTCTGATGTGTTATTCAAATGCCCTCCTTTCTCTCGGGCTCTGTATACAGTGATCAGATTTAATAATATTGAGCAATGAGACATTAACTTGTTAACATTAAAAAAGGCAACACTTTAAAAATAAATTTGCTATGCCGCTGTGGGAATTGTCTGAAAAGCAGCAATGGAGTTCTGCTGGCCTACTTTAAAGGAATCCATTATGGACAAGGCAGTTAATTTTCATAAAAATATATCCCTAGGTAGTTCTTTTCTTCCCTAAAGGAAAACACAGCAAGTGAGAGAAAAAAATCTATTCCTGGATATTAAAATAAGATGATTACAAAAATGAATTATAATGGTTCTACATAGGAATAGCACACTATTAAATAGACTTGATTCTGTAGAACAAATATTCATTAAAATATGACAAAGATGTAAATGTAAATGTTTATTTAAATTATTCAGTACAAATTTATGGCAAGGACATACAATAAATGAAAACTATTTCTAATAATTAAGTTACTTCAGTAATGAATAAAGTTTTTCAATGTACAAATTAAAAAAGGTTTTTTTTTTTCAATTGGAATTTCATTAAAGTTTGGACTGGTGTTTAGCCAAATGTAAACTATAGGGCTAGAGAAAGGAGAAAAAAAGTTGTACATTGGGGGAATTATTATTCTATATTTATAGAGCACTATTAATCCCATGGTACATTCAATAAGGGTTATTGAATGTACCATTAAATGAGAACAAATGTACATACAAAGTACAAAAAGTAAAAAGATCCAAAATAAGTGAAAAGAAAATCCTGCACATGAGGGCTCACAATCCATATGGGAGGGTAGATGGAGACATGAGGTGAGGGGGTATAGTAGATTCTAAATAGATAGTTTTTCGGGTTACATTTGAAGGTTTAGAAAGTGGAGGACAGTCTGACAAAATTTGGAGAGATATCACCAATGAAAAGGAGAAGCAGTGATAGTGATAGCAGGTGAGAGAGGGAAAGAGATTATGGTTGTTTCTCCAATTCATGAAGCCGGCGTATTAAACAGCAAAGGTCATATCATGAGTGGGCAGAAGAGATGGTGATAGAGAATGTTCAACAGTAGGGGGTAATTGGAATAATAGTGGAGATGGAAGAATAGGGGAATAATAATTGTTATTGGAAACAGTAGCATTTTAAAAGAGTTGTAGATTGGAATAAATACAAGATTTAGAGTAGGTAGGTCAGAACGGAAGACAGATGTAATGGAGTGAATGCGTTTTCAAATAACATTTTGAAAGTGTAAGATTAGTGATCGGTATTATGAGTTAGACAAGTACACACAGAAAGACAGAGTCATTTTGTTACCTTCTGGTTTAATTCTGGTATAATTCAGTTTGTGCTTTTCATGTCTAGTCTACAAGGTTTCAACAAATGGTTGGAGAGACTGAAAAGGAAGCAGTAATTCTTCAGACATGATTAGGGAATTAGATACATCTAGATACATCTAGATACATCTACATCATTAAATAAGAACAGTGAAGATAAAAACATTATTGCTAGAGTTGGCTGGGCCTTTGGTGCCAAATAAAGTAGATATGCCATTAAATGAGAAAGGTGTAGATAAAAACACTATTGCTAGAGATGGCTGGACCTTCTGATAAAGCAGCCAAATAAAGCAAACAAATGGAAATAAGAGAAATGAGTGATGGTGAGATAAGGTTAAAGTGGTGGCAGAAGATTACAATGATTATTACAATAGAGTGCAGGGTCATTTTCTATAATGCTACATTCAGTTTGTGAACTTAAGATTTACATTTAGGAGAATGCACTGAAAGCACGAGGCTGTCTGGATTTAACCCATTAATTACACTGTGTGATTTGCAAATTGTAATGAATGAGGAGGAAAATCCCCATATACTGCCATACAGTATCATGGCAGTATGTGGTAGGATCAATCAGACAACCTAGGGTTAAAGTACTCTAGGGGTAACAGTGACTTATCATTTTGAGGATCTACCGGAGAGGACGTGGGTATGGAGATTAAACGAAACTCTACTAGATGACCCTAAAGATATTAAGTGGATAGAAGGGAAGCTGGAATTCTTTTTTAAAAAAAACATACCATTAGAAACGTCACCTACTTTTAATTGGGATGCGCATAAAATAGCTATTAGAGGTGAATTGATGGCACTGGGAAGCAGAATAAAGAAGCGCAGAACCAGGGAAATTGACAATTTGCTAAGTAAAATAGCAGCACTTGAGAGGATTACCAAGCATAAAAAATTATTACAAAAACAAGAAGAATTGGAACTACTCAGGAAAAAGGTAGTGGACAAGCTCAATATAAAACAGGCAAAATCTTACCAATATAGCAGATACAAATTTTATGCGCACGGAAACAAGGGTAATAAAATTATGTCACACCTGATAAAAGGAGACAGGACAACCACCTTTATACCCAAAATAAAGAATACTGCGGGAATTACGGTTAATAAAACTAGTGAAATTGCGGAACAATTCAGAGAATTTTATAAAAATCTATACAACCTACCTCATTCACAAGACGAAGGAAGGCTAGAGAACGATATAAATATATTCCTATCGAAACTTAAACTTCCAAGTATAAAGAAAGAAGACAGATGGGATTTACTTAAACCAATCACCAACAAAGAGGTGAGAGAAATGGTAAACTCTCTACCTTTAGGGAAAAGCCCTGGTCCCGATGGACTTCCTGCAAATTACTATAAGAAATTCGCAGACATTTTGATACCACACATGTCTGACTGGTGTAATGCCCTTTTAGCAGGTATACCCCCCCCCCCAAACAAGCATTAGAGGCAACAATCACAATATTACCAAAACCCGGGAAAAATACCGAACTGTGTGAAAGCTATAGACCAATATGTCTATTAAACACAGACATAAAAATTTGGGCAAAACTATTAGCTTTAAGGCTTAGGAAACATTTACCAAATTTAATTAACCCAGAACAGGCAGGCTTTGTACCAGGGAGGGAGGGTAACAATAACTCGCTAAAAGTAATTCAAGCTGTACATATTGCTAAAGAGAAAAAGATACCCTTAACCCTTCTCGGCACAAATGCCGAGAAGGCATTCCATAGGGTAAGTTGGAAATTTCTTGAAGCTACCTTAAGTAAATTCGGATTACCGACACAATTTATAAAAGCGATAATGACACTATATAGCGACCCCAGTGCGAGGGTTAGAGTCAATGGATGCTTATCCTATTCATTTGACATCAAAAACGGAACTAGGCAAGGCTGCCCACTATCGCCAACGTTATTTATTTTAATAATGGAAACCCTATTGCAAACAATTAGACAGTGCTCACAAGTAGAAGGTCTGGAAGTAGAAGGAATCACACATAAATGCGCAGCATTTGCTGACGATCTCCTTTTATTAATCTCTAACCCCAAAAGATCTTTCCCTCATTTAATTGATATATTTGAGACCTTTGGTAAGTTGTCAAATTTTAAAATTAATTTTGGGAAATCAGAGGCTTTAAATATAACCACCTCAAAAACTATAATAGAATCACTCAGAAAATCCTCACCTTTTAAATGGAAAGAGTCATCTCTCACGTACTTAGGCATACAAATCACTAATGATACCGCAAATCTATATAAAGAGAATCACTTGAAAATACTAAAAGACATAAAAGGAAAGCTAAATTCATTGGCACTCCCATATGTCTCTTGGGTGGGTAGAAAAAACTTACTTAAAACCTTTATAATGCCGAAATTATTGTATGTGTTGCAGATGATACCTATTCTAGTTCCAACCAGCTTCTTTAAAGCGATTAATTCACTATTTATGGAAAGGGAAAAGATCAAGACTAGCATATAGACATTTAATAAAAAAGAAAGAAGAAGGAGGATTTGGCATGCCAGACGCACAGACATACTACAAAGCAATTCACTTAAAGAGATGGATCGCATTGAATAATCCTTCTTTAAGCCATCTAGGAACACAACTGGAGATGGCCTCTCTGGACACAAATACAAAAGCTAAACTGTGGCTTAAAGACTTACCTGGTTTGGGAAATAATCCATGCACTAAAGGAACAATCCAGACTATAAGGTCACTATTAGCACATCCGGGAGTATTAAACACCCCAGCAAATAATATGCCTGCAACATACATCCCCCTTTTAATAAAACCGCAGCAAAGATTAAACCTAGAACATTGGCAACATTGGGAAAATGTCACTACCAAAGAGTTTCATAAAATGAATGCTTTGGAAATAGGAGCTAAACATAATCTTTCAAAACATCGACATAATTTTTTGGCCTTAGAAGAGGTCCGTAATACACATGTGGCCATGCGCAAAAAATATTGTATCATCACAGATCCCACGTGGTTAGAAAAGTGGGTAATTAACAAAAATATGCCTGAAAAAGCTATTTCAGTACTATATGATTATATTCTTAAAAAAGAGAACAGAGAAACACCGCACTACCTTAAAGCGTGGGAAGGGGATTTAAACATTAGTCTTACAGAAGCACAAAAGAGAAGAATCTTTAAAAATTCACACAGTTTTTCTAGGTGCATTAGAATCCAAGAAAACTCTTATAAGATTATAACCAGGTGGTATAGCACCCCAACAGATTTGAAAAAAAGAGGAATAATAGAAAAAGACGAATGTTGGAGATGTGGAATGCCAGGGGGTACAATAGGGCATATATACTGGTCTTGTCCCCTAATCAGAAAATTCTGGGTAGAAATAGAAAATCAAATTCAAAAGGTGACAAAAAAGAAAATTACTCTCACCCCAGAGTTAGTGCTGTTGTGGCTCCCAAACAAACAGTGGATCCCTTCAAAAAGAAACCTTATTACACACTTAGTGGAAGCAGCTAAACTCCTAGTACCACTACACTGGAGGCAGAAAGAAACACCAAACATGGCAGAATGGATAAATAAAGTAGACGAAATCTACAGAATGGAAGAGTTATGTAGCTGGGAAAATAGGCATCACAATAAGTTCACTAACGCATGGCTTTCATGGAGAATCTTTAGAGACAAACCACCGCCTATTAGAACATAACTAGATATAAGATTCCATACCAATAGAAAGGTTAATTCTGGAATTTTAGTAAACACTAGTTTCTTTCGGTGTATTTAACAAAATCACATCCACATGAGCTGCATTTTGAGGACTTAAATATATTTAATAGATAGTTTGTCAAACAAAATTAGATGAGACCAAGAGATGATCGGAATAATTATAACATGGATACTGATTTATGGATATGTTTAGAGCAAAATAAGATTACATAGCTTTGTATGAGACATAGGTCAGACACAAGTTTAATTCAGTTATAATTTAAAGGTACCTGACACGGTTGTCGGGCTAGTTCTAAAAATTGTTCGCATACCTTATTAAGCTTAAGAGTATGTGGTTTTTCACCGGTGGTACCGTTGTTGACCACAATCCCTTCTCCCTTTTCCCCTAATCCTCTTTCCCCCCACCACAAAATGTAAACCTTCCCCCAACCTTACCTACCTTATGTCCATGAAGGTATTGATAAGATGTATAAAAATATCCTGTATCGCAAATGATTAATATGATTACCTATCGCTTGCTTTATCTTCGATGTTTAAGCATGTACCTTATATTGAAAAAATCAATAAAAACTGTTTTACAAAAAAAAAAAAAAAAGTACTCTAGGGGGTCTGAAAAAGACACCAAAGTATTAAAAACTATTAGCGCCAGAAGATGGCAAAATATTTTTTTTTGTTCAAGAGGTTTTAATTCTTGTAAATGTATGAAAACATGATGAAACCTATACAAATTTTGTATCCCCATGATTGTACCAACGCCAAAAATAAAGTAGACATGTAATTTGGGGTGCAGAGTGAAAGCTGTAAAATCCAAGCCCACAAGAAAATGTCAGAAAAACATTTTTTCAACAATTTCACTGCATTTGGAATTGTTTTCCCACTTCCCACTACAGGGCTTGGAATATTGAAGACTGTCTATATGAAGTGCAATATGGTATGTAGAAAACAAGACCTCTGTACATGGAAAAATACGAAAGTTATAGATTTTTGAAGGTGGGGAGTGAAAAATTAAAATGCAAAAATAAAAAAGGGCCTCGGCGTTACGGGGTTAATAGATGTATATTGGTAAATTACCTAACATCCTTCCCCAAAGACTTACATAAATATTACAAAAAACATGACCTTACACGGTCAACCCCTTTAAATACATCAAAGGGTCTAAAATGATCTTGATGTTAAACAGGTGCCTAAACATATACTGGTTAATTATAATAATGCCCACAAGTCAAAAAGTAATATCTTGAAATTATTTTGTAAGGTTATGCAGACGGCACCCAATTATAGCTACTGTTCATGCCTGGAGTCAATGACCCAATCTCAAGTCTTATAAACTATAAATTATTCTTATCTAAATGACTACTTAGAGGTACAAGAAAGAGTGACTGCTATCTAGTTAACATGAACTAGAACATAAATTCTGTAGGTTTTTACCCGTAATTCATAAATTGGAATTTTTGATGGTTCATAAAAGTAATATAGTTCTTTGGTATTTCACAAAATAGACCTCAGTAAGAAATAAATGAATGTGATTTGTTGAGTGAGTTTGTAAAAATTCAGGTTTGACAAGTTAGACCAAACATCAGGAAAAAAATGTGAACTTGAACACAAACAGGAACTCCATTGAAATCAATGGGTTCCTGAATTTGAACACCTAAAAACGGCTGTAAAAATGGGGTAATAAGGGTTAAAAGGCTGCAAAATGTGTGTGTGTGTGTGTGTGGGGGGGGTAATATGAAGCCAGTTGCCATGTCAAAAATGGGCCCGGAAAAAGTAATTAAAATAATAATATAACTTCATAAACAAAGAATAATAATAAAAAAATAAAATGTTTTTACTGCCATTAAGGTTGAGAGCAGTCTGGATGTTGTTTGCTATGCAATTGGAAACCCACAAAACCTTCCTCTCAGTACGGTTAAATGTGTTCTGGGTGTTTAGACCCATTATTCTCAAAGTGTTAAAAGTAGCAATGGGAAAACCACAAACAATTTCCCTAACTGTGCTTAAAACCCACCTGCTGCGGTTTTTGACAGATATCAATTTTTAAATCCATCTAATGCTGTACTGAACAATTTCACTTTTGAATCCAGCTATTGCAGAATTTGAAGGAAATTGGAATCTCTAACCACTCACTTAGGTGCCGGAACGGCCAAGTCGGATGAAATCAATCCCTGTCCACTATCCACTATTTTTCATGGGACACAAATTTCTACACTGAAATGGGCATCCCATTACTTAGTCGGACCGCAAGCCATATTTATCATGCAAAGTCTGACTAAAATGTATTCCCCACCCTATGTCAAAGGTGCACCAAAAAAAACTGATGCACTCTATTGTGGCAGTGCAGATTCATGCAGAAATCTGGCACACTCCGCACACTGCACCAGGAAACTAGACTTAGTGTAGTTTGCACTGATTTAAGTGAATGTGGATATATAGATAATGAAGAAATAGAGGTATAGACCATTTCAGATGACTATTAAGTTATCAACTTAAAGAGTAACCGTAATTTCAGATGATATTTTATATTGTGTACCTAGGATGGAGTGTTGTTCTACTGGGGCGTGGCCTGGATGAGCTCTGAGACGGACGTGTGAGAAGGAGCTCCGTCTCTAGGCCTGCTAGCGACGTGAAAACGAGCGACATAAAGCTTTCCCAAACATACCGGGGATCGTTGCAGAAGTCCCCTTATCATGATGACCCGGAAAAGAACAGCAAAAACCGGCCCGAAACGCCTCACAGACTTCTTTACATCGAGACCGTATGTCTCAAGCCTCTCACAAGATGGCGACGAACAGCCATGCTCTAACTCTCCCTCACCCACACAGAGCAGAGGAAACTCACCGGTAATACCTGAGTCCCGGGACCGGAGATCTCCTTCTGAGAGGAGAAGAGAGGTAGGAGCGATCTCGCCCCGGAGCGACATATTGTCAGAAGGTGCTGAAGGAGAAAACAGCCGCAACAGCGTGTCCAAAATGGCGCCGAATCCGCAGAGACAAAGTCCCTCACCAAGCCAAAGCCCGGATAAACAAAGACCGAGGATGAATCCTTCATTCACAGGTACACCAGAAGGGCATGACAGAGAGACAGATCCCATTAGAGAGCTTCCAAGCTCAGATCAACCGGCCTCTGAAACCTATATCAAGAACTTGATACTGGCACTGAAGGGGTCAATCCAAAAAGATTTGACACAGGTCTCAGCTGCATTAAATACATCTATAGATGATCTAGGAGGGAGAGTGGACCAGTTGGAAAATAAAATGTCAGAGGTTACTAGCTCCCACAATGAGCTTATAGATGCACACTATGGGCTGGAAGAGGAGGTGGAGAAGATGAGACTAAAGATAGCAGATATGGAAGACAGAGGAAGGAGGAATAATGTCAAATTTAGAGGCATCCCCGAGTCCATCCCTCCAGCAGATTTAAATGACTTTATCTCTCAATTAATAGCTAAAGTGCTTCCGAATATCCCAAAGCATGAATGTCTGCTTGATAGAGCTCATAGGTTGCCCAAGCCAAAGTCACTGCCAGATAACCTCCCAAGAGACACTATAGCGAGGATCCACTATTTCCATTCAAAGACATGCTAATGTCAGCCTCTCGGAAACTTCAAAATCTTCCAGAGCCTTATCCAGGGATAAAATTATTCGTCGACCTATCACAAGCAACTTTGCAGGCTCGGAAGAAGTTTGGAGCAATTACGAATACATTGAGATCTAACAACATCCCCTATAAGTGGGGTTTCCCATTGAAGCTCCTAGTAAGGAAAGACGGGATTTTCGACTCCATCTTGACCCCTGAAGCCGGTCTCCCTCTGCTAGATTCTTGGGGCCTCAAGATAGCTGAACCTCCAGAGAAAAGGAAACCAACGACGATGGACAAGGACTGGGAAGTCGCTTAACATCACTCCAAGATCTTGCCATGAAAGAAACAGGAGCAGGCCGAAAGGCCCCAGGTGAACTTAACCGCCTGATTACGCAGGATGCACAACTCTCCTGCATACCCGATGCTAATTGCTATTGTATGTTATTTACATGTTTTTTGTTATGGTTGTGGAGACCTGATTAGGTGGTGGCAGCAGGATCTAAGTGTCCCCTCCGCCACCTTTAGGCTCTACTTTTGTGTGCTTTCAGACACACCACTAGATATGTTGTTTTAAGTTCTATTATGGGCACAATTCATTATTCCAACAAGAAGAGGGGAGTGACATAACATTAAGCTATAGTCTAGCGGGTGGTATAGCAGATAGAAAAAGGGAAAATGTCAGTTAGAATTATGAGTTTAAACACTAAAGGACTAAATTCCCCATTCAAAAGAGCCTCACTGTGGAAAGAGGCATTAAAAGAGAAAGCAGACATAGTTTGTATACAGGAAACGCATTTCTCTCAAACGAAAAGCCCAAAATTTTCCCACCATAAATTTCCTACCATATTATCTGCTAAAGCATGTAAAAAAATAGCAGGAGTCACCATAGCAATCAAAGAAGGGACAGATATCAAAGTCCACTCTTCTATAACAGATGAGAGGGGCAGATATATAATACTGGTGTGTTCAATCAGATCATTTCGCTTCACATTAGTTAATGCATATAGTCCAAACTCTGCTCAAACTCGCTTCTTAAATAGACTAATGAAAAAGGTCAGAAAGGTACAGGAGGGTAACTTGATTCTGTGCGGTGACTTTAATTTAGTTCCAGATATAAAGTTAGACTCCACGTCAAGCAACAGAACAGGCCCATCATCCCTAGGTCCAGGGTTGTTTAAATTAGGACTACATGACTGCTATAGATGCTTGAATCCAGCCCTGAGAGAATTTACCTTTTTCTCCCATAGGCATAGGTCCTTTTCCAGAATTGATCTATTCCTAACAGACAGGAACACATTACCATGGATATCCAAATCAGAAATAGGAGTGATCACATGGTCAGATCACGCCCCCATATTTCTAGAAGTGTCCTTGGCCCCTAAGCTGTTCCCTACCCGAGTGTGGAGAAACTCCCCTTTTCTATTCCATCTTCCCTCATTTAAAAAGAAGGTTGAGAAGGATATGAAGGAATTCTTTTGCACAAATAATGTAGATGGGATAACGGAGGAGGAATTGTGGGCAGCTCACAAGATAGCTATAAGAGGCACCCTGATGCAAATCAGTGCACAGCATAAAAAATCAAGGGAAAAGAAAATTGATGAATGCCTGACAGCAATCAAATTACATGAGGAGGTGCTACATAAGAAAAATTGCCCAATTAGTTACAAAGCATTAATGGAAGCGAGGCAATCCCTTAGAGCAGCATTACTATCCCAATATAATAGAAACCTAAACGCTACAAAAGCAACTTACTACTCGGCCATCAATAAGCCTAGGAAGTTAATGGCTCGTGGGGTGCAACCGCCCAAAACCAAATCATCCATTCCTTTCCTATACAAAACAGAGGACCCCATGACAAAAGAAACCCATCCCCATAAAATCTCCAACATGTTCAGAGACTTCTATAAAAATTTATATAATTTAAAGGAAGATAAGCAAACGCCTCAACCCACCTATGATAAGATAAAAGAATACCTGGATAAGATTAAGCTTCCCCTAGTTTCAGCCTCGCACCTTGAGGCTCTTAACACCCCGATAACTTTACAAGAGAAAACTATAAACTGCTCACCAAAAGATAAGGCTCCGGGTCCAGATGGATTTGGAAATGAATATTATAAGGCCTTTTTTCATGTCCTGGGCAATCACATGGTCAAAGCATTCAACGAAATCATGGCAAAAGGTACCCTTCCTCCAGTGATGCTGGAAGCAACTATAGTTACACTACCCAAACCAGGCAAGGAACCTTCCACTCCGGCAAACTTCCGACCTATTTCGCTATTAAATTGCGACATAAAAATATATGCGAAGCTAATAGCAAACAGGCTGCTCAAGGTTCTCCCGGACCTAATCCATTTAGATCAGGTTGGATTCACTAAGGGTAGACAAGCTCCTGATGGGACGAGGAGGGTCCTGGATTTGGTGTCTTCCATGGAGGCCTCTCGGATGCCTTCTCTGCTCCTTACGTTGGATGCGGAGAAGGCATTCGACAGGATACATTGGCAGTTCGCTTTTTTGGTGCTGGAAAAGTTCGCGTTCAGGGGACCCATAGTAAAAGCCATAAAAGCATTATACACGGTTCCATCTGCCAGAGTCATGGCCAATGGATACTTTTCAGACCCCTTTTTGATCACTAATGGCACTCGGCAGGGGTGTCCTTTATCCCCACTTATCTTCGTCATGGTAAAGGAACCCCTGGCGGAGGCAATAAGAATGGCATCTGAGGTAGAGGGCATTCAATGTGGCACAAGACAGCACAAAATCGGCCTCTTTGCGGACGATGTGGTTTTAGCCCTATCAAACCCCATTTCCTCCTTGCGTAAGACCATACAAATTTTGGAGGACTTTGGAAGAGTCTCTTATTATAAAGTAAATGCAAATAAATCACTCCTATTAGGATGCAATGTGAAACCTCAATTGAGTTCTGAAATCTCTAGAGAATTCCCATTTAAATGGGAAAAGGAAAGTGTTCCTTACCTGGGCATAAAAATTTGTATCCCCCCAAAAAATTTAATATCTGTAAATATTCTTCCGCTGTATCACAAACTACAAGAGGAGATAAAAGCTATAAGTCCACTAGAACACTCCTGGCTAGGGAAAATTACGATCTATAAGATGATGATCTTGCCGAAACTCTTATACGCTTTCAGGACCCTAGCTATCCCCATACCCAAGTATATGATTTCTAAATTCCAAAAACAAATGTTGCAGTATATATGGAATGGTCACAAACCTAGAGTTAACACTAAAACCCTGCAAACGCCTAAAGAAGAGGGAGGTTTGGGAGTCCCCAATTTATACCTGTATCATAAGTCTTTCGTGTTCCAACAAAGTAAAGTATGGTGCTGTAAACAACACAACTCAACATGGCCACAAATAGAAGCTCACCTAACAGGAGGTATATCCCTTAATAACCTCCTAATAGCACACTCAGCGTGGAGGGACATCCCCCTACCACCTAAAGCGACCCCAACAGTGCGGGTTTCAGTGGAGGTATGGAAACAAACCTTTGACGCTGCACTTGCTATCTCCCCCAGAACAAAACTCGTCAACATTCCTTTAGCAGCAATAAAAGTCGTTAACCCGAGCCTTCCAATCCAACATTGGATTCAAAAAGGTATACAAACAGTAAGCGAGATATGGGAGGGAAATATAATTGCCTCATTCCAACAATTGAGAGACAAATTCAAACTAAACGAGTCTGACTTTCTCTTATATCCATTGAGTATGGCTAACTATATAGAGGACAAACCCATCAAAGCCTTAAAGCCATAGACAAAAGCGGTCTATGAAACCCTGAGAAAGGCACATTCACTGGGTAGAATATCGGCATTAGCTAAATGGGAAGGAGACCTAGGAAAGGCCATTAATGAGAGAGAATGGAAACAAGCAAACTATTGGGCTTCCAAAGCATCCAAATCAGCTAACCTAATGGAGGTCCAGCACAAATTGACTACGAGATGGTACATGGTACCGAGCAGACTAGCCAAAATATTTCCAGGCACCAAGAGCGAGTGCTGGAGGAATTGCGGGGAAGAGGGCACAATATTTCATGTATTTTGGAAGTGTGGGAAGAGGCCATTCTGGAAAGAGGTTTTTGACCTCTGCAGCTCAATGGCAGCAAACCAGATCTTCCCAAGACCAGCTCTGGCCTTACTACATGTAGGTATAGATAAAATAAATAAAAAAGATCGTAAACTAGTGGGTCACATTTTACTAGCGGCTAAACTTTTGATAGCAAGGAAATGGAAGGATATTAATGCACCAAACAAAAATGCATTAATAGAGATAGTATCCGAACATTGTGCATTAGAAAAACTTATAGCAATCAGAAGTAACTCTCTCGCAAATTTCAGTAACATATGGAACCCATGGTTGATATCTTTCCCCAATCTTGATCCCGGAATTAAAGTGCTCTCAGAATAAGAGGAGTCAGAGGAATTAGTCCGATATATATAGTACCACCGACACTTTTATGTGTTTTCCTTTTGTTTTCTAGAACCTTGAGAATTTATACCACTGCTATTCAGGTTTAGCTAGTGAACTTCTCTCCCTTCCCTAGTTATCATACCATTTCCCCCTCCCTCAGGAAGGAGGAGGACACTAAAAAAGGCCCAAAGTGTTACCGGTTTACTGTTGTTCTTTTCTTTATTTAATTAACACGGTACAGTCATATTAAAAACGATACTAAAAGAAACGGGTCATGAAACGAATGTTATAAGTCTAAGAATTCATATTAGCGGGATTATAAGCAAAAAGTAGAGTTTAAGTCTAGCCATGATCCTTTAATGAACAGTCAGAGTTGCTGGAAATCATTCAGGTTATAGATCATCTACAGATGTGAGATAAAACATGATGATTACCCTTTGTATAAACATCCTACCATATGTCTTGTATTATACTGATATTTGTATGATTGACCGTACATATCCTTTGTTATTGTATTCAAAATGTTTAATAAAAATTTACTTGTTAAAAAAAAAAAAAAAAAGTTTTCTACTATACTTCATTAAGAAATTTTGCTAAAGGAAATCTAACAACACGGATCTACCTATTAAGGTGGATTGGGTCGTAGGTGCATCTAATAAATTTAAGGAGAGCACTTAATAGGGATAATCCTTTAGTCTCCACAATCTTTTAGAAAGTTTTTTATGTCCTTGATATGCAAATTTTCTAAAGAGGCTACTGGGGTATGGAGTAGCCGGAGCTGAGGCTAAGCCGCATGGCTACCCCATACCCCAGTAGCCTCTTTGATCCTCCTACCAGATATCTTCAGCATGAAGCTACAAGGAGCTGCGCGCACTTGTCAGTGATACGGGAGTTCTGCACATGTGCAGAGCACAGGCCAGCGGCTGCATGTTCTCTGCATGCGCAGAAGTCCGGGTTCATGGAAGAGTGCGCATAGCTCCTTGTAGCTGCACACAGAAGATATCTGATAGGAGGATCAGAGGCCACTGGTGTATAGAGTAGCCGCGCCACATAGCCTCAGCACCGGCTACTCCACGCCCCAGTAGCCTCTTTAGAAAATTGGCATATCAAGGCCATTAAACTTTCTAAAATATTGTGGGGACTAAAGGATTAGCCCAAAAAAGGGCTATGTCAGTATATAGAAAGAAAAAAGGTCAGCTCACCGCACAGCACAGCCAATTCAGGGGCCCCGGAGCTCTTCAGCACGGACAAACTTTGTTCCAAGTCCGACACAAATGGTAAGAAGGGTGGTCCAGCTGTCCAAACTCCATGTATTCAAGGAAAGCCTTGGTGGACGTATTAATTCACGAAATGCATTCTTTATTATCCATACTTAAAAACACGGCCAGTAAATGAACAGAGGGAAAAAACGCACAGCCACAGATAAGCACGTCTACGCGTTTCGGAAAGATTCCTTACTCATGACAGAGTCAGTCATGCTTATCTGTGGCTTATCTGTGGCTTATCTGTGGCTGTGCGTTTTTTCCGTCTGTTCATTTACTGGCCGTGTTTTTAAGTGTGGATAATAAAGAATGCATTTCGTGAATTAATACGTCCACCAAGGCTTTCCTTGAATACATGGAGTTTGGACAGCTGGACCACCCTTCTTACCATTTGTGTCAAAAAAGGGCTATGCTTACATTCGTTAGATGCACCTACCACCACATCTAACTATATACAGTAGGTAGATCCATGGTGGTAGGTTTCCTTTAAGTTTGTAAAGAAACAGACTGCATAGTGCCCTTATTTACAATGTTACTTCTACTATGGAAATCCTGTCTACAGGATTGAAGATGAATCACCACTCCTTCTGAAAATCTTCTCTATTCCCACCCTCCCCATATCCCTGCCGGAGAGGTTCTTTGTACAGGACCAAAAAATAATGTCTAAATATATTTGGAAGGGTATGAAACCTTCGCCTTACACACAAAATAATGTACAGACACAAAACAGTAGGTGGACTGGGAGTCCAATGTATCAAAAGCTATTACCAAGCAAGGGTACTCCGAAAACCCACTTCACTGCAAGCCTTTGGGAACTAACACGAGACAAACCCATGTTTCCTTTAACCCGAAATATGACCCACATGTGGGAGCGAAGGCATAGATTAGAATACAGGAAATCAGTTTGCCTACCACTGTCTAAATTAACATTAGACGTAATGGCATACTCCATTCAAGATATAGATCTCCGAAGTTGGGAAAAAGCGGGTATTAAAACGGAAGATCAACTAATCAAGGAAGGGATAACTAAATCTTTCGGAGATCTCCAACAACAATATCACCTCCCTAATAAACCAATTTTCCCCTATCTAAGGGTAAAATACTTCTTAGACCCTGTTAGAGGAAAAACTTTTACATTTGATAGCAAGCTACTTAGTACGGCCTCTCACAGGGGGAAAAGATTATGGCCAATATATCAACATATATCAGGTAATTAAAGATTCTTTAGACACTATGCACTTTGTCTTTGGGAGAAAGATCTAGAGTGTAGTATACCCACTACACAGGGGAGCAAAACATTCGCTATTATCTATAAGGCTCTAAAATGCACAGCTCACATTGAAAATGCACTCAAACCCATACCTAGTTGGTAATATACACCGGAGAGGCTACAAAACGCTTATCCTAACACTTCTCCGATGTGTTGGAGAAGTTGTGGAATGCGAGATACCCTCATGCATACTCAATGGGACTGCCCCAACATACAGCCATATTGGAAGGCAGTCTATGACCTCCTAGAAAAATTGATGGGACCCATTCCCAATAAAACTCCTGCCTTTACGCTGATTGGATTGGGCCTCCATGACTTCCCATCAACATGCAGAACACTATTATGTAAAGTCCTGACATTAGCTTGAATAGTTGTGGCCAGCCACTGGAATTCCCCCCTGTACCCACCAATAACCCAATTAATTGAGCGCATTTGGGCCCCGTGGGTGAATTTCAGGTGCAAAAATTTAATGCAAAGATATTTAACAGTTGACCGCTCTGAAAAAGGGTAAAGTACTGATTCCCCTACCCCCCACATATGTACAACCTTCAACCCTTTGGAAATTATTGTATATGAATCGATAGCAATAATCCCTATTCAAGAAGTGGACCTGCTGGTTTAGACTGTTAATTATTGTTAGTTGTGCCATTTAGAATCCCATTCTGACACATGGATAGATCAACTAGAAGCACCTTCCATAGGCAGTAGAGCTATCCAGAATGAGTCTGAAATAATTGATTGGGCACATGCTAATGTACTGAAATGAACAGAAATCTCTTTACTGCATGATTTGTGATATGGAAGAATTGTAACTAGCATGATGTATGTGACTTTTTACATTTTATTGTTGTACAAACTCTGTTTATATGAAAATTGGCAATAAAAATGATATTACAAAAATGTTCAAATACCTGAATGGGCAGTACAACATCTATCCAATCTATCCAAATTTTTCAATTTTATAAACATATACACAAAGGATAACATACCAGTACAAGCCACAAATTACATCATCAGAGTTGTTCATAGCATACCAATATTATCTTTCTAGGTTTGGAGGCTTTATGTGGTAGCCGATTTTGTGCAGGCTTATATACTATAAAGGTACCCAAACATTATGTTATAACATACATGCATACTATTAGAGAATGTAATACCAATATAAGGAGTACAGTGTTCAGTTAGCTGAAGTGAATAATCAGTGCAAAGCAATGTTTATGAACATCAGTTATAGTGGTCTCTTAGTTAGAAGGTAGGTATACTATGAGTAGGGGGGGGGTGGCCAGGGTTAGTCATGCTGGCAGTAAACCAAACTAACTTTGCATAAAACAACACAAGTAACGCAGGTGGAGCATCCAACCTGGGGTCGTAAAGCTGTGTTCTCATGTATTATATACCTGGCCTGTGGTATGGGAGGGGCACCTAGAATATTGGTGAAGGGGGGAGTGAGTGGGCTTAGTCTGTAATCCTGTTCATGGTGGGCGAAATCTGTTCTGGTGCATCTCAAACCATCTGCACCAGTCTCTTTCATAAGATTTAAAAGTATGATTTTTCAGTGTCCACATACATTTGTGTACACAAGTTTTGTGCATTAAGATAGGACTTCTTTAAATTGTGGGGTATCTATGGATTTTCAATATCTGATGGGAACCAGTTTAATAGTTATGAGTAAGAAAGCTGATAGGGTTCTATATTTCGGAGGGATCATATTTAGGTCGAGGAAGAGTAGATCTTGAGCTGGGGATGGCAGAAGGGGGTTCCCAATATAGTGTTCAATAGGTCAAAGGACTTTCCCCAATATTCAGTGATGCATAGACATTGCCATAGAATGTGGTACAGTGATCCTTTACCTCATTATTGTCTCCAGCATAGCTGGGAGGATCCTGAAAATATGATACTCAGCCTTTCCGGGGTAAGGTACCACCCTAGGATTGTTTTCATGGCTGCTTCGTAGAAGGTCATACACTTAAATGTGGAGTTTATTCGTTGGAAAGCTCTTTCCATTCTAGAGAAGTATAGGCTTTCCCTACTTCTTTTTCCCACATCAAGATGGGGTGGATTACACAAGGGAATCTTTAGATCCCAATGCCTTGTAAATGTTTTGTAGTCCTGAATAGGATTTAGCCGCAAGAAGTAGTTATGGCGGAATCTATGTACATGTTCAAGAGTGGCCTGTATGCCTTTCTGGAGAGCAAAAATATCATGGGTTATGTGGAAATTATATATTTTTTATTCTTAAAGGTTGAACTTGATGGACTTTTTCCAGCCTTTTATACTATGAAACCATAATACCAAAGTTCTTCAACTCAACTGTCTTATTCCAATTTATGATTTTAAATGAATATCTCTAGTCTCCAATGATGTGCAGCTCTCTGTTTTTAAAGCACACATTTACATGGAGATTCACCTGCACATGATCCAGAAGTCCATTCACACTCAGATGTCTCAGAAGAACTTTCAATTTTTTTTTCATAAACATAAAATGCCTGTAAAAGGGGGTTATAAAAAATGTGCATAACATAAAAAAGGCTTTACATTTTTTAATGTTTTTTCTCTGTTATTTTCGCCCCAAATTCATGCTTGCCTAGATCACATGAGTTCTCTTTGTCCTGATTTCGGTACTTGCTTTGGTATCATATGTAGAGCAAAAGTCCTGATCTCAACAGGTAAGTAATTCCTGGGAGAACCTGGGAAGAATGAGGATGGAAGATAAATCAGTTAACTTTTTATTCTTATGGCTGCAGTCTGCAGATTTTGCAGTCTGGGTAAAAGGGGGAGAAGGAAGGATTTTCTGTCATAACCCTTGGCTAATAATCCTTTATGCATAAGTTGGCATGTTAACATATACTGTAGAATACAGTGTGTGGTGGGAACATGTAAATAACATTC
Organism: Engystomops pustulosus; assembly: GCF_040894005.1. Taxonomy (NCBI): domain Eukaryota; kingdom Metazoa; phylum Chordata; class Amphibia; order Anura; family Leptodactylidae; genus Engystomops; species Engystomops pustulosus. The sequence goes on along the minus strand of NC_092415.1, from coordinate 100,097,812 downwards.
TTTTTTAACTATAGTGGTTAGCAGTACAGCCTTGCAGAGCTGGGATCCTGGGTTCACGTCCCACCCAGATCAACATCTGCAAAGAATTTGTATTTTCTCTCCGTGTTTGCGCAGGATTCCTTGGGTCCTCTGGTTTCTTCCAACACTCCAAAGACAAAATGGTAGGTTAATTAGATTATGAGCCTCATGGGGACAGTGACCAATTCGGCAAGCTCTGTGCAGTGCTGCTTAATCTGTTAATAAATAAATAATAATTATTATTTTTATTAATAGGGTAAAGCATGTGTGCTAGAGCACAGGGATGTGATTTCAAAACTTTTATGGAGAACACAGATAGCCCTTTTTAAGTCCAACATTAACTTACAACTTACATTTAGTAGGAAAGATAGTGGTAGGCTGTATGGTTATGAAAAGCACATCCCCTTCAAAACTTTTTGGCCCTAGTCCATCGACATGATGGATGTGTATTTTCAACCTTGGTCTTTCAATCCTGTGTAAATATTATCCTACAACACTGTTGTTCCAATCATTCTGTTGGTGACATTGCTGAGAAACAGCCTCTGCTTCTCTATATGGTGTTCTTAAAGTCTATTTTTGTTGGTGACTTTAAGAAGTTACTAGTTGGAAGTTGTCTCTGAAGCTTGCTCTTGGTCAGGTGGTAGCAATAGTGAATCTATAAGATGGCAAGTACCATCATTTGGTCCATATGAATTGGAACCCACACCATAAATACAACATGTATAAAGAAAAACCAGAGTGGTGTGTAACACGGTTCATATAATGCACTACATAACGTAGAAATCAATTTTTATTGTAAAGCATAATTATACAACGAAACACCATAAAAACATTTAAAAACACGTTTCCATCAACGTGTAAAATCAGGGTATGGTTCCGATACAACCAAAATGTATAACCCCTCCACACTCTCCCTTTACAAAGTCAAGTGGCAAGTAGAAAATTTACATAGAGATAATCCCATGTTCAAATGCCAGTAGGAAATTCATGGTTTAAATCCACATCAATACCAAGGCTCTAATGGCCCAAAATATACAAAACACTGACACTGAGCAAAACATGATATAATGCATACTAACTTGCCAAAGAGAGTAGTGTGGGACTAAAAATGCCCCACGCGTATCGCCACAGAGGTGGCTTCCTCAGGGGTGCTGTGGTGTAACAATTGTGCATCCCATATAAAGGGTCAGTAATTAGCGTTTACCACCTGTTTGTGTGGTGTACGTGCCTTGCGTTGCGTTCTCCGCCGCGATCACCGCGAACCTCCCGCGATGTCGGCGCGATCCCGCGCACGCGCGGACACCCCCGTTCCTCCACCTCCTATTCGGGGGGCCGCGCATGCGCAGGCCACGCCTCCACCACGGGAGTTGTGTCGCGGCCATCACTCAAAGAACGCAATATTGTACCGGTACATAGATATAAGCAAGGTCTAGGTAATCATGGATGGCACTGTGGAATGTTGCTGAGAGTAACGAGGATACATTTCATAGGTGCGATGCTATGGAGTATAAGATGATTAAGTTACTTCATACATGATCAATATAAATTAATTCTATAAATTTGGAACAACATATGAATATATTACATTAAAGTGACTTGTGCTGTGGATTGTGTAAACATATTATTAAGTGAGTTTTATACAAGGTATATTGCATAAAAAGTGACATGTGCTAAGAATGGTGTTGATTATGTAGACAAGTGAATTATACATAAAATATGATTATACAATATTATTAAAGTGCATAATGCTGAAAATTATGTTATACATATTGGCTTCTTTTTTCGTTCCATTTGATAATGATAGTGGGTAAAGTGCCACTAGTCCTCTAAGAAGGTGAAAAGTGCCGATGTGCTGTGTGATCCATCAAGTGTTATGATGCCTAAAAGAAAAAAAAAGGGGGATAAAAGACTATTTAAGAGGCAAAAAAATCACCCAAATCTCAATAAAATATAGTGCTACCTAAAAAAAAAGTGTCTTTATTGAAAAGCTTTTTCATATATTCTTTGTATAATATATATCAATCATCATATAGAGGCATCATGGACCAAGATGTGCTTGCTTATATGTAAGATGATATATTTGTAAAGCCCCTCATTTGTTTTTCATTTTTTATAAAAGCCTGTGAAGAGGAATTCTTTATTCAAGCCTCTAGGATGCATGGATTGGGTCTGGAAAATCCATTTCGTTTCCTTTTGTAATAATTTGGGGGTCATATCCCCTCCTCTAATGTTGGAAAAGATTTTTTCTAAGCCCACAATTTTCAAATCACGGCACTTACCTCCATGTTGTTCATGAAAATGTGAGGCAATTGAGGTCAGACTTTTATCCTTCTGAATATCTCGTCTCGCTGTGGCAATTGTGGATAGATGTTTCTGTATCCTTTTTCGCAGTTCCTGCGAAGTCTGACCAATATAGATTTTAGGACAGGAACATATAATGGCATAAATAACATTTTTTGTGCGGCAGTTCATGTACTGTCTGAGTGGATAACTCTTACCGTCAACTGGGTCTTCAAAATGTTCAGTTGGGAGCATAAATTGGCACACATTACAGTTTCCACATGCATATGTGCCCTTTAGTTTTGTGCCTCCTGTAGCATTGGTCGGGCGTTTGAAATGGCTCTGTACCAGAATATCTTTCAAGTTGTGTGCTCTTCTGGATGTAATTGTTGGTCGATGGTCGATGTAATTCTCTAGTTTTGGTTCGCTCAGTAGGATTTTCCAATTATTATCCAAGATCTGGTAGATGTCTCGCCATTGATTATTGTATGTTGTAATCAATCTTGTCTTTTTCTCTGGTGTTTTCTGCTTGGGTACCAAAATGTCTTCTCTTTTGGAGTTTTTTGCTTTCATATAGGCCCGTGAAATTATCTTTTTCGGGTATCCCCTTGCTTTTAATCTTTCTGTGAGTTCGAGGGCATGTTGTTTAAATTCCATATCATTGCTGCAATTCCTGCGGATCCTCATGAATTGCCCCGTTGGGATGCCGTTCTTCTGATGTTGTGGATGAAAGCTGGTATAGTGTAATAAATTGTTGGTCGCAGTTTTTTTCCTGAATAATGTTGTGTCAATTTTGGTACCTTGGATTGTCAATTTGAGATCCAGAAACTCAACTGAGACTTCAGAAATCTGTGGGACCAAGAAAATGTTATAAGTATTGGTGTTGAGTTCTGTTACAAATTCTACACATTCTTGCTGTGATCCCTGCCATAAAAAGATGATGTCATCTATATAGCGAAACCAATGTGTCACTTTAGTTTTGGTATAGGTGGTATAAGTGGCTGGTATAGGTGGTATAAGTGAAAAAGCATGCACTTACCTTGACTATTTTTTGCAGCCTCTGGTCCTGAAACTAGACTCCTATCTACGGGACTCAATGCATCTCATCGAATGCCTCAACACCGTACGGATTACACCAGGTACATTGATTGTTACCATGGATGTGGAATCCCTCTACACCAACATCGCACACGATGTTGGTGTGGGGGCAGTCACTTACTTCCTTAACAAACAAATGGACACAGATAGAAAACATGACTCCTTTTTGCTGGAATTGTTGGACTTTGTCCTTAGACACAATTATTTTACATTTGACAGGGCCTTCTACCGACAGATATCGGGCACGGCGATGGGCGCCCGCTGTGCTCCTTCCTATGCCAACCTATTTCTAGGTTGGTGGGAGGAGACCAGCGTGCGCCCATCGCACCTTTTTCAAACTAAAGTGACACATTGGTTTCGCTATATAGATGACATCATCTTTTTATGGCAGGGATCACAGCAAGAATGTGTAGAATTTGTAACAGAACTCAACACCAATACTTATAACATTTTCTTGGTCCCACAGATTTCTGAAGTCTCAGTTGAGTTTCTGGATCTCAAATTGACAATCCAAGGTACCAAAATTGACACAACATTATTCAGGAAAAAAACTGCGACCAACAATTTATTACACTATACCAGCTTTCATCCTCAACATCAGAAGAACGGCATCCCAACGGGGCAATTCATGAGGATCCGCAGGAATTGCAGCAATGATATGGAATTTAAACAACATGCCCTCGAACTCACAGAAAGATTAAAAGCAAGGGGATACCCGAAAAAGATAATTTCACGGGCCTATATGAAAGCAAAAAACTCCAAAAGAGAAGACATTTTGGTACCCAAGCAGAAAACACCAGAGAAAAAGACAAGATTGATTACAACATACAATAATCAATGGCGAGACATCTACCAGATCTTGGATAATAATTGGAAAATCCTACTGAGCGAACCAAAACTAGAGAATTACATCGACCATCGACCAACAATTACATCCAGAAGAGCACACAACTTGAAAGATATTCTGGTACAGAGCCATTTCAAACGCCCGACCAATGCTACAGGAGGCACAAAACTAAAGGGCACATATGCATGTGGAAACTGTAATGTGTGCCAATTTATGCTCCCAACTGAACATTTTGAAGACCCAGTTGACGGTAAGAGTTATCCACTCAGACAGTACATAAACTGCCGCACAAAAAATGTTATTTATGCCATTATATGTTCCTGTCCTAAAATCTATATTGGTCAGACTTCGCAGGAACTGCGAAAAAGGATACAGAAACATCTATCCACAATTGCCACAGCGAGACGAGATATTCAGAAGGATAAAAGTCTGACCTCAATTGCCTCACATTTTCATGAACAACATGGAGGTAAGTGCCGTGATTTGAAAATTGTGGGCTTAGAAAAAATCTTTTCCAACATTAGAGGAGGGGATATGACCCCCAAATTATTACAAAAGGAAACGAAATGGATTTTCCAGACCCAATCCATGCATCCTAGAGGCTTGAATGAAGAATTCCTCTTCACAGGCTTTTATAAAAAATGAAAAACAAATGAGGGGCTTTACAAATATATCATCTTACATATAAGCAAGCACATCTTGGTCCATGATGCCTCTATATGATGATTGATATATATTATACAAAGAATATATGAAAAAGCTTTTCAATAAAGACACTTTTTTTTTAGGTAGCACTATATTTTATTGAGATTTGGGTGATTTTTTTGCCTCTTAAATAGTCTTTTATCCCCCTTTTTTTTTCTTTTAGGCATCATAACACTTGATGGATCACACAGCACATCGGCACTTTTCACCTTCTTAGAGGACTAGTGGCACTTTACCCACTATCATTATCAAATGGAACGAAAAAAGAAGCCAATATGTATAACATAATTTTCAGCATTATGCACTTTAATAATATTGTATAATCATATTTTATGTATAATTCACTTGTCTACATAATCAACACCATTCTTAGCACATGTCACTTTTTATGCAATATACCTTGTATAAAACTCACTTAATAATATGTTTACACAATCCACAGCACAAGTCACTTTAATGTAATATATTCATATGTTGTTCCAAATTTATAGAATTAATTTATATTGATCATGTATGAAGTAACTTAATCATCTTATACTCCATAGCATCGCACCTATGAAATGTATCCTCGTTACTCTCAGCAACATTCCACAGTGCCATCCATGATTACCTAGACCTTGCTTATATCTATGTACCGGTACAATATTGCGTTCTTTGAGTGATGGCCGCGACACAACTCCCGTGGTGGAGGCGTGGCCTGCGCATGCGCGGCCCCCCGAATAGGAGGTGGAGGAACGGGGGTGTCCGCGCGTGCGCGGGATCGCGCCGACATCGCGGGAGGTTCGCGGTGATCGCGGCGGAGAACGCAACGCAAGGCACGTACACCACACAAACAGGTGGTAAACGCTAATTACTGACCCTTTATATGGGATGCACAATTGTTACACCACAGCACCCCTGAGGAAGCCACCTCTGTGGCGATACGCGTGGGGCATTTTTAGTCCCACACTACTCTCTTTGGCAAGTTAGTATGCATTATATCATGTTTTGCTCAGTGTCAGTGTTTTGTATATTTTGGGCCATTAGAGCCTTGGTATTGATGTGGATTTAAACCATGAATTTCCTACTGGCATTTGAACATGGGATTATCTCTATGTAAATTTTCTACTTGCCACTTGACTTTGTAAAGGGAGAGTGTGGAGGGGTTATACATTTTGGTTGTATCGGAACCATACCCTGATTTTACACGTTGATGGAAACGTGTTTTTAAATGTTTTTATGGTGTTTCGTTGTATAATTATGCTTTACAATAAAAATTGATTTCTACGTTATGTAGTGCATTATATGAACCGTGTTACACACCACTCTGGTTTTTCTTTATACATGTTGTATTTATGGTGTGGGTTCCAATTCATATGGACCAAATGATGGTACTTGCCATCTTATAGATTCACTAGTATGTTAGGGGACCTTTGGCTGTACCTATAAGGTCTCGTTTCTGGCAAGACAGGGCCAATTGTTATTTGAAATTAATACATTATCATTTCTTTGTTACATTGTTTTAGCGTTTTGCCCAAATGGCAATGGATTTCAATGCCAAGGAGGCACAGTGGAATAGCCAGTTGGCTAATGTATTTTCTGACACAGCTGAGAGTATAGGTAGTAGTGATTTTAAACAAATCACAGAAGAGCTCATGGATGGGCATAAAGCCTTTACAAGAACTTGGTGGAATATTAAATCCCTAGAAGAGTATCTAAGATTGAGGATTTTTCCACGTGGCCTACGAGTAAAGATATTTCCCTCATGGGAACTGGATGACAATTTGAGACGAAAATGGGAAACTGGATTGGGACAATGCTCAGAAATTCTAACAAACATGTTGTTGGAACAAGATCGGATCCTCCTGGCTCAAATTAAAACTAAAATTAAAACACTGGAGGACTCACTTAATAATTTTGATGCAGAACATATTAGAACATTTCGGACAAAACTTAATACCACCATAGAAAAATATGAGAAAGAAATTATTGATGGAAAAAAACGTAAGTTTGCAAGAGACAGAGAAGATTACCGTCTGGATAAAGCCCACAAATGGACACACCATGGCAACAGACGGATCCCTTACAGAGGAAAGGATAAACAAACAGTATTACCAAGAGTACAAAGAAATAGTTCCAACCCCACAGATTCAGCCACTAGTGATTTTTTATCCACGGACACGAGCGACCAGGACACAGGACAGGAGCAGGTCAACACAAAGAAACGAGGCTTCAAGTATGGGGACCAGTCACCAATCAACCGCAAATACAAACGGAGCTACAAACGTCACTAGAGATTCAAACAACTGAGAAATCTGGGGGAGAAGCTCATCAACTCCAGGTGATTAACCTCTCTGATCATATACTGACGGCCAGTGAGCAGTCAGTATTACAAAAGGGATTAACATTTACACCAACAAATAGACTTGATAAATTTGAACTAGTTAAGGATTTATATCTCTTTTGTAGACAGCTAACCTTTAAAATATTTTTCCACCAGCCTTCAATGATTGACACATTTCCAGAAAATGATCGGAGGGTACTTAGAGACCTATTAGATTTACTGGATGAAAACGAAGAAGAAAAAGAAGAAACGGGTAAGAACACGAGATTTCCAGCTCGGATACCATCACAATCAACCCCCTCTTTTGGTCTATGCCCAGCTATTAACATCTTTTTTCAAAACACTTTCAGGGACATACAGGCATTGCCGGCTGATAGATGTCGATACAACAACCTCAACAAACAAGAACAACAGGCAATACGGTCACTGCAGAATAATCAATCTCTAATAATAAAAGAAGCGGACAAAGGAGGTAATGTTGTTCTGTGGCCTGTGGATATGTATTTAACAGAGGCCAAAAAACAATTAAGTAATTCTCGGTATTACTCTATCCTACCAGCAGACCCGACAGACACTTTCAAAAGGAAATTGGATCGCCTCATTGACCAAGCATTCATGCAGAGAATCATCACCAAACAGGAGGTCAAATACCTGTCGGTAGACCACCCCGTTACACCAACTTTTTACCTGGTCCCAAAGGTACACAAATCATTAACCACCCCACCTGGGAGACCCATAGTGGCTGGTATAGGTGGTATAAGTGAAAAAGCATGCACTTACCTTGACTATTTTTTGCAGCCTCTGGTCCTGAAACTAGACTCCTATCTACGGGACTCAATGCATCTCATCGAATGCCTCAACACCGTACGGATTACACCAGGTACATTGATTGTTACCATGGATGTGGAATCCCTCTACACCAACATCGCACACGATGTTGGTGTGGGGGCAGTCACTTACTTCCTTAACAAACAAATGGACACAGATAGAAAACATGACTCCTTTTTGCTGGAATTGTTGGACTTTGTCCTTAGACACAATTATTTTACATTTGACAGGGCCTTCTACCGACAGATATCGGGCACGGCGATGGGCGCCCGCTGTGCTCCTTCCTATGCCAACCTATTTCTAGGTTGGTGGGAGGAGACCAGCGTGCGCCCATCGCACCTTTTTCAAACTAAAGTGACACATTGGTTTCGCTATATAGATGACATCATCTTTTTATGGCAGGGATCACAGCAAGAATGTGTAGAATTTGTAACAGAACTCAACACCAATACTTATAACATTTTCTTGGTCCCACAGATTTCTGAAGTCTCAGTTGAGTTTCTGGATCTCAAATTGACAATCCAAGGTACCAAAATTGACACAACATTATTCAGGAAAAAAACTGCGACCAACAATTTATTACACTATACCAGCTTTCATCCTCAACATCAGAAGAACGGCATCCCAACGGGGCAATTCATGAGGATCCGCAGGAATTGCAGCAATGATATGGAATTTAAACAACATGCCCTCGAACTCACAGAAAGATTAAAAGCAAGGGGATACCCGAAAAAGATAATTTCACGGGCCTATATGAAAGCAAAAAACTCCAAAAGAGAAGACATTTTGGTACCCAAGCAGAAAACACCAGAGAAAAAGACAAGATTGATTACAACATACAATAATCAATGGCGAGACATCTACCAGATCTTGGATAATAATTGGAAAATCCTACTGAGCGAACCAAAACTAGAGAATTACATCGACCATCGACCAACAATTACATCCAGAAGAGCACACAACTTGAAAGATATTCTGGTACAGAGCCATTTCAAACGCCCGACCAATGCTACAGGAGGCACAAAACTAAAGGGCACATATGCATGTGGAAACTGTAATGTGTGCCAATTTATGCTCCCAACTGAACATTTTGAAGACCCAGTTGACGGTAAGAGTTATCCACTCAGACAGTACATAAACTGCCGCACAAAAAATGTTATTTATGCCATTATATGTTCCTGTCCTAAAATCTATATTGGTCAGACTTCGCAGGAACTGCGAAAAAGGATACAGAAACATCTATCCACAATTGCCACAGCGAGACGAGATATTCAGAAGGATAAAAGTCTGACCTCAATTGCCTCACATTTTCATGAACAACATGGAGGTAAGTGCCGTGATTTGAAAATTGTGGGCTTAGAAAAAATCTTTTCCAACATTAGAGGAGGGGATATGACCCCCAAATTATTACAAAAGGAAACGAAATGGATTTTCCAGACCCAATCCATGCATCCTAGAGGCTTGAATGAAGAATTCCTCTTCACAGGCTTTTATAAAAAATGAAAAACAAATGAGGGGCTTTACAAATATATCATCTTACATATAAGCAAGCACATCTTGGTCCATGATGCCTCTATATGATGATTGATATATATTATACAAAGAATATATGAAAAAGCTTTTCAATAAAGACACTTTTTTTTTAGGTAGCACTATATTTTATTGAGATTTGGGTGATTTTTTTGCCTCTTAAATAGTCTTTTATCCCCCTTTTTTTTTCTTTTAGGCATCATAACACTTGATGGATCACACAGCACATCGGCACTTTTCACCTTCTTAGAGGACTAGTGGCACTTTACCCACTATCATTATCAAATGGAACGAAAAAAGAAGCCAATATGTATAACATAATTTTCAGCATTATGCACTTTAATAATATTGTATAATCATATTTTATGTATAATTCACTTGTCTACATAATCAACACCATTCTTAGCACATGTCACTTTTTATGCAATATACCTTGTATAAAACTCACTTAATAATATGTTTACACAATCCACAGCACAAGTCACTTTAATGTAATATATTCATATGTTGTTCCAAATTTATAGAATTAATTTATATTGATCATGTATGAAGTAACTTAATCATCTTATACTCCATAGCATCGCACCTATGAAATGTATCCTCGTTACTCTCAGCAACATTCCACAGTGCCATCCATGATTACCTAGACCTTGCTTATATCTATGTACCGGTACAATATTGCGTTCTTTGAGTGATGGCCGCGACACAACTCCCGTGGTGGAGGCGTGGCCTGCGCATGCGCGGCCCCCCGAATAGGAGGTGGAGGAACGGGGGTGTCCGCGCGTGCGCGGGATCGCGCCGACATCGCGGGAGGTTCGCGGTGATCGCGGCGGAGAACGCAACGCAAGGCACGTACACCACACAAACAGGTGGTAAACGCTAATTACTGACCCTTTATATGGGATGCACAATTGTTACACCACAGCACCCCTGAGGAAGCCACCTCTGTGGCGATACGCGTGGGGCATTTTTAGTCCCACACTACTCTCTTTGGCAAGTTAGTATGCATTATATCATGTTTTGCTCAGTGTCAGTGTTTTGTATATTTTGGGCCATTAGAGCCTTGGTATTGATGTGGATTTAAACCATGAATTTCCTACTGGCATTTGAACATGGGATTATCTCTATGTAAATTTTCTACTTGCCACTTGACTTTGTAAAGGGAGAGTGTGGAGGGGTTATACATTTTGGTTGTATCGGAACCATACCCTGATTTTACACGTTGATGGAAACGTGTTTTTAAATGTTTTTATGGTGTTTCGTTGTATAATTATGCTTTACAATAAAAATTGATTTCTACGTTATGTAGTGCATTATATGAACCGTGTTACACACCACTCTGGTTTTTCTTTATACAGGTGGTAGCAATAGCACTGACTCAAAGCCAGTGCTGATGTTTGGAACCATGGGACAGGCTCATATACAACTTATAGTAACACTTCTCTCAGTGGGTCATTATCCTACTAGGTGTCAGGCTCAGAGGTAGTGGACCTCTGAACCAATGACATAAACCGACACCTGGGACTGGAGTTTAAGTGGTACCCGGTTTTAACCAGAGCCCGTCGAAAAGTTGGCTGGACTTGCTGCGGGGTAGTATCACCAGGTTGTTCCACAGGTGCGACTTGTCCGCCGTGGTAGCCAAGGTCGAGGTACAGGAATGGCAGGCAATCTAGTAGTCAGGGACAGGCAGGAGGTCAAGACGGGTCAGAGTTGGGGACGTGGCAACAGGTCAGGGCAGGCGGCAGAGGAGCATAGTCAGGAAAGGAAGCAGGGTCACAACGGGAAATCTCAAATACAGCGCAAGGCATCAAACAAAGCTTTCTCTAAGACACAAGACACAAAGATCCGGCAGGCTGTGCAGGAAGAGGCAGGCTTTTATGGAATTCTGAAAATGGCCAGTGCCAATTAATGGTGCTTTAAAGCTAGAGAAGCTAGAGAAGCTGGGTGTGCGCCCTAGGAGTCTGAAACGTGGGTGCATGGCGGATGGAGCTGAAACAGGAACCAGGACAGGTAAGATGCAGGGGATACAAGGACGGATACTGTCCTGTGGCTCCTAAGACCTCTCCTCCAGCCAGAACCCCTTCCAGTCAACCAAGAGGAACCACTTCCCCCTCACCGTCTTTATGTTGAGGATCTCCTTTACCTCATAGGTGTTGGTGGATTCAGCCACAGGATCGGGAGGAAGTACTTGCCCGGAAAAGCGGTTCAGGATGACAGGCTTGAGCAGGGAGACATGGAAGGAGTTCGGGATGCGCATGGTGTGAGGAAGGCGCAGCTTGTAGGACACCAGATTGATGCGAGTCAGGACCTTGAAATGACCGAAGAATCATGGACCAAGCTTGTACCTGGGAATCTTCAGTACCTGGAGGACAACCAGACCTTGTCCCCAGGAGAGAATACAGGAAGAGGCCTGCCTCTCTTGACAGCCTGGAGCTTGGTACATGCAGAAAAATTCTGCCCACGGCAAGAGAGTGGACAGTTGTCTTGACAGCCAGAAACAAAATGACGGAGGTAACATCCCAGAGTCTGGTCAACCCTCTCTACTTGTCCATTGGACTAAGGATGGTAAGCTGAGGAGAAATCCAATTTTACTTGGAGTTGGCTGCAGAGAGAATGCCAGAAGCGGGAAACAAACTGGAGACCAGCCAGTTTCAGGAGGGAAGGCTTATTGCGGGCACAGGAGGTTCAGGATCCTACAAAATCCCCAACATCCTTGACCAAGTCAGGCCACCAGTAGTAGCGGGAGATGAGGGCCACGGAACGTTGCACCCCAGGGTGCTTAGCCAGGTGCGAAGAATGTCCCTAAAACAAAATCCTCTTCCATAATGGAAGGTCAGACACATGTCTTGCCTGGGGGAAGCTGCCAATGATTCACCAATTGTTCGAAAGAGATAATATGCTGAGGAACTGTCTCTTCCCCAATGACATCTGAGTACCGGGACAAGGCATCCGCTCTTCTCTGCTGATCAAAAGTGGATTATCAGGTTAAATTGGGAGAAGAAGAGTGACCAACAGGCTTGCCTGGGATTAAGACGTTGGGCTGTCAGGAGATACAAGAGGTTTTTATGATCTGGGTATACCCAGACTGGATGGCGAACTCTGGATGACGAACAAAAGATATTGCCATTCCTCCAGGGCAAGTTTGATGGCCAAAAGTTCTCTATCCCCTATAGAGTAATTCCTCTCTGTGGGAGAAAAGGTCTTAGAAAAGAAGCCGCAAGTGAGCGTTCAGCCCTTTCTAAATTAGCACCACCACTGCACCTACAGAAGATGCATCCACCTCTAAAATAAAGGGCTTCACCGTGTCGGGTCTAGTGAGAACAGGAGCTGTGGCAAAGGCGGACTTTAACTCTGTGAAGGCTTCCTCCGCTGCCAAAGGCCAGTATTAGCGCCCTTCTTGGTGAGGTACCAGAGTAGAGAAATGTGGGATAAGCTGAAGCCTAGGAACCTCTCGATGGCTCGTAGACCTTCAGGATGTGGCCACTGAATAACTGCCGGTATTTGGCTGGATCCATTTGGAGACCGTTGTCAGAGATTATGTAACCAAGGAAAGGAAGGCTTCTTTGGTGGAACAGACACTTCTATAGCTTGGCGTAGAGACTATTAGTCTGTAGGCGGTCATGAACTTGCCGTACGTGAGACTGGTGGGTCTCAAGGTCTTGGGAGAAGACCAAAATGTTGTCTAGGTAGACCACAACACACATATACAGCAAATCTCAGAAGATGTAATTGAGAAAATCCTGGACAACAGCTGGAGCATTACAAAGTCCAAATGGCATCACAAGGTACTCAAAATGTCCATCTCAGGTGTTAAATGCTGTCTTCCATTCGTCACCCTTGCAGATCCGGATGAGGTTGTAGGCCCTACATAGGTCCAGCTTGGAGAAAATCTTGGGACCGTGCAGGCAGTCAAAGAGCTCTGGGATCAATGGCAGAGGGTAGCGGTTATTAACCTTGATCCTGTTAAGTCCGTGATAATCAATGCAAGGAGGAAGGGATTCATCCTTCTTAGTCACAAAAAAGAAGCCTGCTCCAGCTGGAGAAGAGGATTTACGTATAAACCCTCTCTGCAGGTTCTATTTGCTATACTCTGACATGCCTGTGGTCTCAGGAACTGAGAGAGGGTACACCTGACCTCGGGGAAGAGAGGAACCCGGCAACAAATCAATAGGGCAGTCCTAGAGATGGTGTGGCAGCAAAGTTTCCGCCTTATTTTTGGAGAACACACCAACAAAGTCCCGGCAACATGTTGGTAGGCCTTCAAAGGACTTGGGAGACACGGAGGAGGCCAAGATGGGTACAGGTAGAAGCGCCACCATACAGCGGTATTGGCACTCTAAACCCCAATTAAGTATTTCCCCTGTCATCCAGTTGAGGACAGGTGCATGGAACTGCAGCAACGGAAGGCCCAACAGGGTGGGTGAGGTAGAGCATGGAAACACAAAGAAGGACAGTCTTTCCATATGCAGAGCACCAACTTGCATGGAACAGTATGGTACTGGACCGGATCTGAGAGGATTTGTCCGCTGACCGAGGATATGACCAAAGGCATTTTGAGAGGGACCCCAGGGATGTAATGCCGGGAGACCAGAGCGTCATCCACAAAGATCCCCGCAGTACCGAAGTCCAAGAAAACCGGACCTGGATCTTGATGTAGGTGCCAACGCTGAGGTGTACTGGACTAGTCAGGCATGGAGAAGCTTCACTCACACCTAGGGACGCTTCTCCCAAGAACCCTAGGTGCTGGTGTTTCTCGGACATTGGGGACGAACAGGGCAAGTCCCAATGAAGTGCTCTGGATTGGTGTAGTACAGACAGAGATTCTCCTAACGGCATCTGGAACGCTCCTGGAGGGAGAGTCAGGTTCTGTCCACTGGCATAGGTACCTCAGCATACGATACTGGTGGAGGCTGGAGCGGCTTTTGGAAGCCAGTGAGGTGAGACCACTCAGAGATGACAGGTCACAGGCGGCCAAAGCATCTTTGACCTAAGAGTCCTTTTTTAAAGGTGGCAATCAGGGCTGCATCGTTCCAGGCAAGTCCAGAGGCCAGGGTGCAGAACTGAACTGCATACTCTCCCACAGATGGGTTGCCTTGACACAGGTTCAGCAGCGCAGTCTCAGCTGAGGAGGCACATGCTGGTTCTTTGAATATGGTCGGAATTCCACCAGAAATACAGTGAGAGTAGCCGTGACCGGATCATCTCTATCCCAATGAGGGGTAGCCCGGACCAGGGTCTTTCCAGAGAGAAGACTGATGATAAACGCCAACTCAGATCGCTCCATGACAAACTGAGACGGCATGAGTTCAATGTGCAGGGAACACTGGGTAATGAAGCCGCTGCACAGCTTGGGGTCCCCATCACATTTATCGGGCATAGACAGTCATAGCTTAGGTTCAGTGGCAGGAAGACAACCTGATGCTAATGCTGAGTGGCTAGCAACTGTTTCAGCATGGCGGTGACTTGTCCCAGCTGTTCATGTTGCAGGGCAATCTGCCGGGACTGCTGGACCAGGTTGGTGGCAAGAAAGGACCAAATGGGAAGCGGAACCTTGGCGGGATCCTTGGACGGATCTTACTGTCAGGCTCAGAGGTAGTGGATCCTCTGAACCACCGTGGACTATGACACAAACCGACACATGGGACCGGAGTCTAAGTAGTACCTAGTTTTCACCAGAGCCCACCACAAAGTGGGTTGGACTTGCTGCAGCATGGTACCACCAGGTCGTTCCACAGGTGTGACTTGTCCGTGGTGGCAGCCAAGGTCGTGGTACAGGAACAGCAGGCAATCTCGTAGTCAGGGACAGGCAGGAGGTCAAGACGGGTGGCACAGGGTCAGAGTCGGGGACGTAGCAACAGTTCAGGGCAGGCAGCAGAGGAGTGTAGCCAGTAAAGGTGCCGGGGTCACAACAGGAAATCTCAAATACAGCACAAGGCATCAAACACAGCTTTCTCTAAGGCACGAGGCACGAAGATCCGGCAGAGTATGCAGGCAGAGGTAGGCTTATATGGAATTCCTAAATTGGCTAGCGCCAATTAGTGGTGCACTGGCCCTTTAAATCTAGAGAAGCCAGCGGGTGTGTGCCCTAGGAGATGTGAATGCGCACGCATGGCAGATGGATTCAAGCTGGGACAGGTAAGATGCGCAGGTATTGGTCATGGGACCACCCGTGACACTAGGCTCTGTACTCTAAAGGAGTACCAAGAGGAACTTACTTTTAATGCAGTATTTTTCACAATGACAGTTGGCAGATTTAGTGGATTTTTTTTAAATTAAATCTCTTGTAATATTTACAATAATAACATCTCAAGTCTGTCAAAATTTACAGTTTTTGCAAAAATTGCACATGCCATTAAAATCTGGGGAATACACTAAGAGATGCCCCCTGTACTATATATTTTACATACAAAACATGTGTGGAATAATTTTAGCTTTAAAATTACATATTAAATCAATAGAAATAAATAGAATTATGTTAGTTAAATTAGTAGTTTTTTCCTATATTTAATTATGATCCACAGTTAACATTGTATTTTAGAAGTTTAACATTAAAATTATTTTAGCTGCATATGTCAAAACTGATACACGCTTCTTCTGTAGTGAATCCTATTTTTTTTTAACAATTATTACATTTTATTTGAGAGTACAAGTCTGGTCTTACCTATTGGATTTAGATTTCATGCTGTTAATCATAACATGAAAAATGTAGAGCTTAGGAAAAAGGTGACGAATCATCAGATTCTGCTTCAGGTGGCCTGGTTTTCATAGAGAACAGTCAAAGATAGAAAATGAATAGCCTTATAAAATCATTTTAAAGTAGCCTTGAGCTAACAATGCTTAAAAAAACAGGACAATATAAACATTTCTAAATAAAAAATACTATTTTGAATAAGAGAAGTTTGTTAAATGCTAAATGATATGATTTCATTATTAATTTATGCTAAATATAGGAAAAAAGTTAATTTAATAAGATCTTTATCGTATAGATGTAATTTTGGTAAACAGTCATGAGAAAAAAATGCAACCATTTAATTTGTATGGTTGTTAGATGGGGTGGTTAACATTTTAACAACATGTTACATACCTATATATCACATGTCTGTTGAAGATGTATGGAGCAGGCTCAGGGGCTGAGTCTGCTACATAAATAGCAGGTGTTAGCTGCAACCAGCTGCTATCATAGCCAGGATCCTCTGCAAAGGTCCTGTGCCTGTCATAGCAGGATCTGTGAGAGAGACAATTTAATAAACTATTCATAATCAGAATGTATAATTTTGATGTTTTGCTTTTGTGTACCCAGGGCGAACCTTGGGGGCTATGCCTGCCAGTATAGGTGCTGGGGGGAAACTGGGTATTGGAACCTGCTGGTGTTTTTTTTTGCAGCAGCAGCAGTGGATGCCATGTGATGCCGCACCCAATAGTGTAGTGACCAACAAGAATGAGGTCACCGTGAAGTGGTTAATGGGCTAATGCAATTTGATTGAATGGTAGCTAAGAACCTCGAGCTTGTTTTGTAAATGTAGCCTAGCAGCAAAACATCATTATATTATTTTGTGTTATGCTAGTGAGAAGAAGCTGCTGCTGGATATTGTACTAAAAATAAGTGGCTCCTTACTCCATCCTAGGCTTATATTCAAGTAAATAAGTTTTCCCAGTTTTCTTTTTTGTGGTAAAATTATAATGTCCCTTTTTCTGTACCCCCTTCTTATATAGAAGGACAACAGAGAAAGGGGCTACAGAAAAGGGGGCAGGAGGGGGCTACAAAAAAGGCAGACAGCTGCTGGACTGAGGCATTTTAGACTGGATATGGCACCATAGATGGGTTGAGGCAACCAATTTTTCCCCAGGGACCATGGAAAGGCACTACACTTTCCCTGGAAAAAAAAAAATTGGTGCAGAAAGTCCCCAAATACAAAAGGATGGGGGAATAAAAAATGTTTTTAGATAGTTCCAAATGCTGTCAAAAATGTGTATTTCTACATAATGGGAATCAGTACAGATCAATTCTAATTCTAATTGAGCTGGATAATGGTCTTTTGGAGAAATGCTTGTCAATGAAGAAAATAAACCACATTATTTTGTATCGATTGAAAGAATTTCATTATTGTAATTTGGACTGATTTCTACATTGTCTTGGTGATGTAAGGGACAAACAGGGTGAGCACTTGTATCAATAAATAAGTACAATGGAAGAATGCCACCATTGACGATGGGATATACATATGATGGCTGATTATTGTTGGAGCCAGTTTGAACAGAAATATGACATTTATTTATTAGTTAATATTAATTTTTAGTACAATATTGAGGAATGGCTAGTTTGAGCAGCATATTTTTCGTAAGGTGACAATACCAGATCTCAAAAAGTAGAACTGTAGGGGAAAATTGGTGTGATTTCCAGAATTTTACCCCAAACATAGTTGAAGGGATAATTTAAAAAAAATTACCTCCTCCAGCACTCCCGGTCTACTGCAGCACCATCTGTCACTGCCATGCCCATGTTTGTTTACACAGAACCACAATTCTGGTAGCTCCCCCGTCGCCTGGCACGCCCACCCAACCCTATGTCCCAGCTGGCTGCATAGAATTTTTATGAAAGTCAAACAACCCTTTAAAAACAGTTCAAACTTTTAAGGCATCACAATTAGTGTTCCAGTGTTATTAAATAAATGATCATCACAGAAAATGACACAATTTTATGCTGTGTAAGTTGCTATGAAACATTCCGTAAAAGGCTCCTTTAGCCTTGCACAATAATGACACTTTGTAGTTTTGATGATAGAAGATCTGAAAATCTTAAAGATGACACAGATTTATAGATAGATGATAGAATTATAGATGATAGAAGATAGATACAGTAGAAGAGGAGTAGAAGATCAATTGATTGATAGATGAATAGATAATAGATAGAAAAAAGATAGGTAGATTAAAAACATATAGATAAATTGAAAGACAAAAAGCTAGATAGATAAATAGTTAGAAAGACAGATATATAGATAGAAAATAGACAAATTATAGGAGATAAATAACTAGACGTATAGATGATAAATATATAGACAAGAGATAGATGATAAGCATCTTCACCAGGACATTCAACCAAGGGGTATTAAAAGAGCAATACCTCCTCTCCCCAGAAAAGTCCAGATGCAGAGGGCCCCTTTAGGACAGGAAGCCCTGTGCTAATCCCTAGTTTGCCACCTCCTAACGCCGGCCCTGACTGTTAGGATGCTTTTTTAAATTCAAAAGAAGGTATGGATCATAACGTATGAGAAACAAATAGAGAGATGATACCCCTCCTCATTTCACACTCCTGGTTTGGTCATCAAAAAGTGCATCTGAAAACCTGAACATGTGGAAGCACCCTTAAGCAATAAATCATTAGACACTTTATTGGGCTTCTTTATTAGCCATCAGTGGATACAGAACAAAAGCTGATTTTCAGAAATGTCTTAAATAAGGAGGGAAGATTGAGAAAAATAAGCACACAGAAACATATTTCTTTACTTAAATATATTACAAAGTTTGCTATTGTCATCTGCACAGTTAATTTATGATATTGTTTTAAAAGTTTAATTTAATTTAGTTACAGGTCTGGTCATTAATAAGTGAATGGCAAATGATGAAAACATAATAATGTTACAAAATAATGTACCTGCTCTTGTTCTCACTGATCATATAGGCAGGATGTACTAGGGTACAACCATCTCTCTCATGAGATCTGTTTAAACTTTGATGAGCTTTGACAAAAAGATCAGAACACAAGATGCTGGCTGCAGAGGTGAGCGGGGACATGCTGCATCACTGATCTGTAAAATTATCAATGAAATATGTACTAAAAATACACAGCAGCATTTGAACAAGAAATGCAATATCAGCTTTGCAAAGAAGTCAGAAATAGAAAGAAAAGGAGAAAGAAAGAAGCATATAAAACAAAGAGACTATGGGGTAGATTTGTGTTTTTATTATAAATTTTTCTTACTAAAATTTTGTGCATTTTAGTTTTTGCACATTTCTCTGCCACTTTTTCTTATTTATACCACAACTCATGGATTTGCATGAATTATCTAACAAATCCAGATGCTTAGACTCCATTTAGTTGTATTGGCCATTTGCAACTTTTACAAAAAATGTGCAAAAGCTTGCGTATTCTAGGCTGGTGAACTTGGTTGAAAGATACAGGGCAAAAATCTGCAACTTTAAAAAAAAAAAAAGTTGACAACATACCAGATAAACATGTTAGACTCAAAAGCACCAGCCCTAATAAATACATGGAAGACAAATTAGACTCAGAAATAAGCCAGTACAACTAGACTGATTTAAAACTAGAGTTAGAAAATATATAAATCTCCCCCTGTATGTATTTCGTTCTCTAATGACAATTAAAAAAGGAAACTTTAACAAGAACAAAGATACAGATTTTATGAATCAAACCAGATCACACTTTCATTAGGACGTAAGGTCAGAGTGTCTCACTTCAATTCTGAATTTTGAAAAGTTCACCTCCAATAGGACCTCCATTAACCCTTTGAAAAGCAAATGCCTTCCAAAGGTTATGATTGCTGATATGATGAATTTTTTAAATGCCTAGACACACCGTGGTATTTCAAAGTAAATGTAGTATTGTGAGAATGAAAATATTCTACAACATGTTTCAAAACCAAAGTGTATTTCAGCAAACAATGAGCTAAATAGTACAAAGCCTGAATGCCAAGAATAAAGAGCTACAGGAAAAAAGACATTTTACTTTTTAATTTGTACTGTAAAAATTCAAGTAAAATCAGGACATTAAAATATATTTCTATTTTATTTTATCTTGATTTCTCAATACTGCAGTCTTTAGAATTGCCCTGCTGGATTTATCTATCATAGTACAGAAATATTTGGACCACTGTTTGCAGCCATTTTTTATGCTCAAGCTTTATTGTACATGCATGTGCATATGCAACACTGAATACCACTTACTGACATGTTGTCAGCATGCTTTTAATAACACATATTAAGTGTTGGGAATCAGCACCATTTCTTTTCTAAATCTGCTCTTGTATAATATTATTAACAAACAGATTGTTCATTAAAGTTATTCCCTATTTTATTGTTGATGAGCATAGACTCATAAATTTAACAATGTACCCATGGGAAATATTTAGAAAGCTAAAGACTAAAGACTAAAACACTGCACTTTACCTATCAATTATTTACATATCTAAAGATATGTCCTCGGGATACCACAACTGGTGAGTATTATTATACCACAGCAGCCAATCACTGTCCAAGAACAGGATGTATGGATGCTGCCCATTTATCTGGTCCAGCCAAAACCTTCAACAAAAATATATCATTTTATTCAAATCTTATAATGTCAATGCAGAGAAAGATGAATTACAGTAAGAAAGGTATAGGTGATACAATACTTTTTAACAGTACAGGTAGTCCCTAGGTTACGTAAAGTCCTGAAGCAACCTGAGGCATTCTGGATTCACACCCTACCGAGAGGACTCAACAGAGAGTACAATGTACGCAGTTTTATTTAACTCCGTTACCATGTTCTGTATATAATGTGACTCTATTCTCAATACATCTATCTTTTTCTACAGAGATGATAGAATACCCTCGTCCATACTGATGCGTAAGACCCTAAACATAGCGTTAGCATTACCACATTCAATAGGGGCCAATCTATGTTATAACTTATACATCCACTGCTGCACTGTGCCCCCCCCCCCTCTCCGTATTCATATATCCATTGAGTGGTTATTCCAATCCATTGCAACACGTTGCTATCGCGCCCACGCGCACTGAATCCATTTGGATCAGCCAATATGGACACTGTTTGGGTCACGTGCATATAACAATAGGCTGTGCGCCTAATCTGTCACACTCCCAAGCTTTATACGCGTGGGCATAAAATAGTCTCTGCGCCTAATCTGTTGCACTTTACCTTCATTACCATGTCTCCAGTGGCTGGGACTTCCTGTTTAAATACCCAGCCCGCGGCATTAGACACAAGGGCATCCCATGGCATGCAGCAGCACGATACCCAGCCCATCTACCAGTACCTGTCATATTCATCTTGCTTTGGTAAGCACTTAACTATACCTTTTGTTTTAAAGAGATTACACCGGTCTTCTGTTTTAGTCCAGCATCTCCTGGATTCTATACTGGCTGCTAGGAGCTTGTGCTACTTTGTATTATCTTGTACTAGATTTTAAGCCTCTGTACCTTTGATACAGGTCTACCGAGCATTACCTATATGTCTTCTGATTTGATTTTTGACTATATTTGATGATTCATGTTTACCTTGCAATACTTTGGAGCTGTATAACGTGATCTTTTTCACATATATGATGTAATCTATTCCACTCTTATTTATCACTACAATGGTTATTAATTACATGTTTATGTCTATTCTTACTTACACTATTTGACAAAGGCCAAACAGACCGAAACATCATACGCCATTGCTGTAATTTCACAACTTGAAGACATTAAAAACGCATATTGAAACATACCAGAGTGCTTGATCCCAATTTCTACATAGTTCTTGGGGTAGGATCCCTGGATCATTTGCACCAACAATTTTTAGGATGTGCAATCTGAATATACCTTCTACTCACAAGTTGAATGGATGCAAGAATTGTGATGAAGGGTTCCTGTGTTACCATGTAACTTAGCCTGTTAGGATGTTTTGGATTGAAATAGCTTTTGATTTCAATGAATGTGACCTCTTAATGCTACAAATTCAGCAAGTGACCATTTTCAGTTCTTAACAACCTAAAAATGTTTAGAACTTTTGCTGTGCATAATAATTTAAATTTTGAAAAATATGATGTTATTATTGGGAGGTTTGTTTAATAAAATTTGATGTATACTCTAACGGGTGATGACTTTTATTATATTGACTGTCATTTGCATTGACCATTTAGGAAAATCAGAGAAAATTATCATTTGCATAATCATTTGGACAGTGTTGTATATGCCGTATATACTCGTGTATAAGCCGAGTTTTTCAGCACAAAAAATGTGCTGAAAAACGTTCCCTCCGCTTATGCACTAGTCAATACTGGGCTTAAAAAATAATAAACTTATATACTCACCCTCCAGCGCCTAGTATGATGTCAGCAGCGGCGTGTCATACTATGCGCCTGCCGCCCGAGAGAGAACAATGACGGCGCCCAGCACAATCTTACAGAAGTGGAGCCAGGAAGCCAGAAGATGAGCCACACGGACTTGGGGGGGGGGGCAGCGCTGCACATCGGGGCCACCGGAGGGTGAGTATATAAGTTTATTATTTTTTAAATTCTGGGCAGGCTGTATACTACTGGGGGCAGGCTGTATACTACTGGGGGCAAGCTGTATACTACTGGGGGCAGGCTGTGTACTACTGGCGACTGGCTGTATACTACTGGGGACAGGCTGTATACTACTGGGGACTGGCTGTATACTAATGGGGACTGGCTGTATACTAATGGGGACTGGCTGTATACTACTGGGGGAGGCTGTATACTACTGGGGGCAGGCTGTATACTACTGGGGCCAGGTTGTATACTACTGGGGGCAGGCTTTATACTAATGGGGGCAATCTGTATAGTACTGCGGGCAGGCTGTATACTACTGGGGGCAGGCTGTATACTATTGGGGGCAAGCTCTATACTACTGGGGGCAATCTGTATAGTACTGCGGGCAGGCTGTATACTACTGGGGGCAGGCTGTATACTATTGGGGGCAAGCTCTATACTACTGGGGACTGGTTGTATACTACTGGGGCAAGCAGTATACTACTGGGGGAAAGCTGGGCTGGCTGTAAACTACTGGGGGCAGGCTGTATACTACTGGGGGCAAGCTGGGCTGGCTGTATACTGCAGGGGGCAGGCTGCATACTATTGGGGGCAGGCTGTATATTATAGGGGGCTGGCTGGCTATATACTGGGGGGGGGGACCAATGCATTTCCCACCCTCGGCTTATACTCGAGTCAATAGGTTTTCCCAGTTTTTTGGTGGTAAAATTAGGGCTCTCGGCTCATACTCGGGTCAGCTTATACTCGAGTATATACGATATATATGGTTTATATACTGTATGTGTGTGTGTGGAGATGGGGGATTCAAACATTGGTGAAGGGGGGCTGAGGGTGTGCAAAGGTTTACTAATTATAAAAGGTTTAAAGCTGTTGGGGGAGGTTTATTTAAACAGAGCTGTGCTTGCCAGTGTAGCAGAGTTGTCTCTGTGTGCATGTTGCAGAGCTGTTTGCATGGGAGCTATTTTGGAGTTGTGTGTGTGACCACCAGGGAATGGGTAATTTTTTTTTTCATTTTTCTTGGTGTCCAAATCTGCGGTGCGTCTTACAAGGTGCATCTTATAGTTTGAAAAATACAGTATATATCGCCTTCATTGTAATGTTTTTACATGTATCATCTATCTTTCCCTTTACTTTACTTCTTTAGTCGATCTATCTGCCCATCTCTGATATTTCTATTCTTTTACCCTTCTATATTCCCATTCTATACCTACTTATGTACTCCTTCCCATCCTTCCCTATAATGCCCCTATACATCCCCACAATGATGCATCACACACATCTCCCTTCTTGTCTCAACCCCTTTGTGTTTTTCCGTGTACAGAGCTGTGTGAAGACTTTTAGTAATTCATGCTGTGTACTGAGAAGCTGAAAAAAAATACAAATGTGGCAAAATTGGCCCAAAAAAATAATTTGCATCATTTTTTTGTGGGTTTAGTTTTTGCAGCTTTCACTGTGTGGTCCAAATGATATGTCTACTCTATTCTTTGGTTCAGTAAAATCATGGTAATACCAAATTTATGTAGGTTTTATTTTGTTTTAATACATTTTAAAAATATTAAAACTGTGTGCAGCAAACCCCACATCTGTATGATGAGGGCTCACCCCGTGAGCCTCTGCATACAGCATTAACGGCTCTGTGCATTACGAAGTAAAACACACCCTGTCATCTCTCTCTGGCTGCCATAACTGGAAGAACATTGACCACAAATCAATTTTCTATTTTTTCATAAGGATATAATATCACATCATTTCATTATCATACTTCTTGATCATACTGCATCATTAGGATTACAGTAATCATTATGCGTTTTTTTATTTAAACAAAATGTTATTGTTGTAACGGTCCACAGACAACAGAACTAAAAGTTTCTATGGGAAGAGTCCAAAGGGAGGAGTCTGTGGACCAGTGGGTCCTCTGGACCACCACGGGATATAAAAAGAGTACTAGCCACAACCCGGGCCCAGAGTCTAAGTAGCACCTGGTCTTCACCAGAGCCCGCCGCAAAGCGGGATGGTCTTGCTGCGGTGGGGTGCCAGAAACCAGGTCATTCCACGGGTGCGACAGGGATGACAGGGATGTAAGACACAGTCTGGGCCTGGGATGACAGCAGGAATGCGGCTTGACAGGAAGAGCTGGAACTCATGGCAGGTAAGCAGGCACAAGCTGGCACAAAACCCAGGCAGACAGGAACAGAGAAGTCCTTGGAGAAGAGCGGGTGGCTTGGAGGCGTCTGGAAACTCTGGAAACATGAGAGCCACCAGGAGCATCTAGGAATGCCGGAGACAGGAAACATGAAGATGCCTGGAAATGCTGGAGGAACACAAGGAACAAGGAGGTATCTGGAAATGCTGGAAGACATACAGGAAACACGGAGGCATCTGGAATCACTGGAGGAACACAGGCAACACGGAGGCATCTGGAAACGCTGGAAGATATACAGGAAACACAGAGGCCTCTGGAAACGCTGGAGGACAGGAGCGTCTGGAAACGCTGATGGACAATCACTGCAACCGGAACCGCTGTGGGAAGCGAGGTGTGGAAACCTTGAAAGTTCCATGAAGAATGCTGAAGATACGGCCAGGAAGGAAGGGAGGTGCCCGATATATGGGTGAGGCTGGATAAACAATCAGGAGGACACTGGCCCTTAAAGGCTAGGTAAGCCAGCGTGCGCGCGCCCTAGAGAGCAGGGACATGCGCGGCCTTGAGCAAGGATGCGGCCTAGTCAGGAACCAGGAGTGCTGGAGAGGTAAATCAGGGCCGGGGGTTCCACGCCACGCGGAAGGGCATGGGTGTACCCACGATCCGTACCGAGGATCGCGAGTGCAGCCCTGACAATTGATTTCAAACATTTTACAAAACTTACATATCCAAAAACTTTACATATATCCTTACATATTAATACAATTATAATATGAAATATAGATATTTATATTACTATCCCCACTTGCCACCATTCAAACCCCTTTGTCATCTAGACAAGAGACAAATATACAAATGAAAAAAAACTAGCTCTCATGCCCACATTTCCCATATCCATGGCAATTTTTTTATTCATCTATTTGGAAAAATCCCATTTTTTGTATTGCTTTATTTTCAAGGTTAGGGAGAACCAATGTAATTCTTATTTTTAGTAGGTCAGAGGGAGAATTATAAATCCTTTGGATGAAATTAAACTAAAGCAATCTGTGATTCCAAGTAAAAGAACAGTTTTTGGTGTTCTTATGAAAACCATGCCATCCCTAACTATTAATGTGACCAAAATCTTATTCCTAGTTGATTTTTGAGTTATGCACGTGGTCCCAAAATATATTTAGATTTTCCTGTAATAGTTTGGTAGTTGAGATGCTGTGTCATACAAACCCCATAGCATCACGTGTCTCCATTATTAGCTTAATATTGTAACTACATTCCTTATACAATATTTCCTCTGTAACCAATACCATAAATCCCCTTTCCATAATTTGTGAGATGCACCTTATTACCACCTATTCCAAAACGCTACACCAGGGATCCAAAACATCTCTGGCAAATTCCTTTTATCCCAATGAGGGGTATTCACCATAATATCTTGTATGCATTCTTTTTTTAAAGGAAACCTATCATGAGGAAGTAGATGGTAGATCCTTCCCATCTGCTTAGGCCCTAATCTGTAATTTAATAATCCGGAGACCTCACTTCACTTGTTAAAAACTTTATTTTAGCAATATGTAAATTAACTGCTGAGGCTACTTTGATGTGTACTAGCCTAGCTCCCAGTGCCTGGCCAGGCTAGTACACACCACAGTAGCCTCTGAAGTTAATTTACATATTACTAAAATAAAGTTTTTGAACAAGTTAGCTGCAAAGGTTAGAGGCGCATGTACTAGCCTTAGCTCCTAGTGCCTAGCAAGGTTAGCACACACCCCAGTACCCTCTGAAATTAAGTTACATATAACTACAAATAACGTTTTTAACAAGTTATGTTAGGTTCAAGGATTATTAAATTACATATTATGGCAGAGACAGGTAGGAGGAATTTACAATCAGATCTACTTCTGATGGTAGATTCCTCATGACCCAAGATTTTTGTAGTAAAAAATCTCCAATATCTCCATAAATATCTCCAATAATGCAAATAAGTCAAAAATAGCTTAAAAGGGTTGGCCACTTTACCTCATGTTTTTTTCTAAGGTGTGTGTAAGTGTGGGAGAAGGATATGAACAAATTTGTCTCAATTTTCTTGATATGTCTTTTACCTCATTAGCCAGACATTCCTGTCCATAAAATGGTTTCAGATGGAGGGTCATGTGATCTCTAACTGTCCATGAACAATTGCCAGCTATTTTATGAATGTATGGGTGAAGGCTTACCTTTATATCTCAAAAAGCGGAGCAGAACTATTAATAGATGTATATTGGTAAATTACCTAATACCCTGCCCACCCACTCTTACACACACATGACTAAAAACTTGAGGTTAAGTGGCTAACCCCTTTCAGCAAGTTTATAAGCATTACTTATTGCTCACACTGAATCCCATATCACTCAATAATCGGGTCACCTCTTATAAAATTAGCTTAAGGCTCAATTCATTTACTATTATTTTGACAATAAGATATAATATCACATCATTTCATTATCATACTTCATCTTAACCCTATCTACTAACCAATTAATAATAAATAATTAATAATTTCTTCGATTATCCCATTATATCCAATGTAGCAACCCTATCACCATAATACCCACATTATCCTTAAATATAAACTTAAAGTCTGCTCCAGGTGTCCCTGGGAATCATTCCTCAAAGTATTTTTCCCATCTATCTATCTATCTATCTATCTATCTATCTATCTATCTATCTATCTATCTATCTATCTATCTATCTATCCACCCACCTATTTATGTAAAACTTCAGCACAACACATGAAGAGACAGCTGGAAGACTTGGAGAGTTTCCTGTTGAGTGTGAGGGAATGGGGAGGGGGGATTGTGATCGATCTGCAGCATGTGTCTGTGTGGATTATTTGTTTATATACAAGTGTAGGGAATGCTGAGGAAGAGATAAGTGTAGTTGTTTTGTTACTTCATTAGTTCATTAGTTAGGACTTCTCTCTACACATGAGTGAGTGCTGGAGTACTGAGCCATGAGGTAAAAAGCTGAGTGGCGGGAAAGGGGAGCGTGTCTCCATCCATAGTCAGCTCTTCAGTGAAGACGGAATGTGACTAACAACAGCTGTTTGATTATTATTATCTTGTATGTATGTGTATTTTATATATATATATATATATATATATATATATATATATATGAGTGATCCTTCAGCCATTCAAGCCGATACCATTATTATATACCATATATACTTGAGTATAAGCCAACCCAAGTATAAGCCGAGGCCCCTAATTTTACCACAAAAAACGGAGAAAACCTGTTGACTCAAGTATAAGCTGAGGGTGGGAAATGCATTGGTCACAGCCTCCCCAGTATATAGCCTGCCAGCCCCTACCCCAGTATATAGCCTGCCAGCCCCTGTCCCAGTATATAGCCTGCCAGCCCCCTGCCCCAGTATACAGCCTGCCACTCCCTGCCCCAGTATACAGCCTGCCACCCCCCTGCCCCAGTATATAGCCTGCCAGACAGCTGCCCCAGTATACAGCCTGCCAGACCCCTGCCCCAGTATATAGCCTGCCAGCCCCCTGCCCCAGTGTATAGCCAGCATCCCCTGCCCCAGTAGACAGCCTGCTGCCGCCTGCCCCAGTATATAGCCTGCCAGCCCCTTGCCCCAGTATATAGCCTGCCAGCCCCCAGACCCTGTATATAGCCTGCCAGCCCCCTGCTTCAGTATACAGCCTGCCAGCCCCCTGCCCCAGTATATAGTCGGTCCGCGGCTCCCCCGCTCCATGGGGCAGCGGCTCCCCCGTCCCATTGGCTCCCCCGTCCTGTCAGTCAGCGGCTCCACCCGTCCCTTCGGTCAGCGGCTCCCCCGTCCCACCGGCCAGCGGCTCCCCTGTTGCCCAGGCAGTTGATTAAAAAAATGAATAAATCATAACCCTTTCTGGCGGCCCCAGAGGGTCTTCTGTGCGATCCTCCTAGCAGCGGCAGTGGCGGCAGGACCTACCGCCGCTTCCGCTGCCGGACAGATCGCACAGAAGACCTGCAGGGACTGCCGGAAAGGTGGTTTTGAGTTGGGTTTTTTTGTGACTTGAGTATAAGCTGAGTTTGAGTTTTTCAGCACATTTTTTGTGCTTAAAAACTTGGCTTATACTTGAGTATATACTAACTATCTTTACAACTATGACTATTACTAGTGTTGAGTGAAGCCAAACCACAAAGTCCCAGTTTGTACCAAACTTTGTAGGTACGGGTGCCCCTTGGACCCAACCCTTAACTTCATTACAAGTTCAGCTCTGGGTTCGGCTCAACTCCCCTGATGTTAATGCTCTGTGATTGGTGCTGGCAAAGTTGCTTTGCCAGAAGGATTTAAACAGTTAAAACCCTTTAATCTGTGCCAGGATTTTTTAAATTTGGGTTCCGCCGAATCCAAATTCTAATGGTCAGCTCATCACTAATTATTCCTAATATTATTCTTATAGTTCTTAACATCAGCCATATGACATCTACATCTTGCATGTATTTATTTGTTTTTGTATTTAATAGCCACTGATGAAGATGTGGCATTGAAGCTCTACAATAAATAGTCTCTGTGACTTAAGTAAATCGTTGTCTCTCAACTGTTAACTTTTTATAAATTATTTTTTTATTTATCCTTTGATTTAATAAAGTATAAATCTGCAGCTTTGTTTTTTGCAACTCTCTGCAGATCATACACTGGGGTAATCACACCCCCTAGCCTATGGTTAGATGCTGCAACCAACCAACAAAAGTACAAAAGCCTCTGCACGCATGCACCTCACCTCTC
Organism: Engystomops pustulosus; assembly: GCF_040894005.1. Lineage (NCBI taxonomy): Eukaryota > Metazoa > Chordata > Amphibia > Anura > Leptodactylidae > Engystomops > Engystomops pustulosus. Next base: position 100,067,989 of record NC_092415.1, on the reverse strand, counting down.
CTTTTTAGCCTTCTACTTGATTTATCATATAATGCATGCATTGGTTGTGCAGAAAGCCACTCTTGATCCCAGATTTACTATAAGAAGTGTACAACAGTTAGCAAATGGAGAAAGATGACCTCTATTGAAAGTTTTTATTATTATGACTTCCTCTTAATTGATGTTACATTTCTTATTATATGACCTTCTGATTTGGCTCAAAAACCATCTCCTCACTATAATTTGAGGTTTAACTTGCTCATCAGTGTTAATTTTTATGCATATGATGAAGCGGCAATGTCATATATTAATGACTGTAAGCTTTTTAAAGCAATTCGATTGTATGGCTATTATAAGTCCATTGCCATTCTACTTTTTACATGGTTTAATTTTCTGAACTTACTTGTTACTAACATATGTGCCTCTTTAAAATTATTTTGTATAAAAAAGGGATCAAACTTCCATTTCACTTAGATGGAGTAAATACAGGCGGTCCCCGACTTAAGAATCATTAGAGAAGCTCCCGGCTGGCAACTGATTGGTGCTCCCAAACAGGGCCGGATTAAGGTTGGTGGGGGCCCCTGGGCGCAAAATCTGGTGGAGGCCCCAGACTTATCATTTTAATGTCTTTAAGGCATTGATGTGCGTTTCTGGGATTCGTTTACAAACGCATCCAAAAATGCAAGGCTTCGTAGAATGTGTTTGCGCCCCATACTTGCAGAAAAATATAGAGAAAGCTCTTTTTCCCGTGGACAGCATGGTACAATGACACATGTTGTGTTCACCATACCATAGGTGTCTATGGGGACAGATATTGTACGGGCAGATACACATCCCCATAACGTTCGTGTAAAAGAGGCCCAAGGATGCTGTCACATGTTTGCGTTTTGAGAATATAATACTATAATACTGTGTACAGGAATATAACTACTATAATATTGCCCCCTATGTACAAGAATATAACTACTGTGCTGTAATATTGCCCCCTATGTACAAGAATATAACTACTTTAATACTGCCCCCTATGTACAAGAATATAACTACTATAATCCTGCCCCCTTGCTGTGAGGACGTGTATGAACTGAGCTCCTGAGTCTCTGCATGTCTGGAGCTAGCCCAGGGCGGGGCCACCCTGGGTGGGGAGATTCCCCAGGCACGGCCCAGGCTTCCAGGCCTACACCGGGAGTGAACTCCCAAAAACCTTCTAGGGATGCAAATCCCAAAGTAACCAGTAAAGATTGTGGACAGATTGCAGACAATGCGGTTGTGGTGAGAAAGAATGAAAAAGTGGAAGTAACTGAAGCAGCAATGAAAGCGTCAAGTTCTATGAGCAGCCAGCGTGGAGGAGCTCAGGTGATGCAGAGTGAGAGATCAGCAGCAGGTGCACAGCCCCCCACTCCTGCACCCAGACAGAGGAGAACGTCTCTGGAGAGACAGACCCTGCGAGAGAACCTGCAGCAGAGGGATGTGGTGTCCAGCATGGCCTGCACAGGCCGCACCAGGTCAGCAGTAAAGCCGCAGAGTGTTACCATAAGCACTGCTAAGTGTGAACAGGCCCCTGCAAGTGCAAGCCACAAGCCTGGGAAGGAGACGGGTGCACCCAAACCATCTGGAGCTGCACCCTGACCAGCACAGCAGGGGAAGGAGACCGCACGGGCACCGGAGCTGCAGTTGGCAGAGGAGATACCGACTCTGGTAAGGAGGATGGGGGAGCTGACTAATCACAAGAAAATGCTGCAAATGCAAATTGACTGTATGTACTCTCTTAGAACTGCGCACCCTGAGAGTAGCACCCTGTATAACTCCAAGCTGCAGGGACTAAGCATAGAGCTGGCACAGGTGGTCAGGGATATGGACTGTGTCCTGGAGAGGATGGGACCCCTGGCCGAGTCTTACAGGAACCAGGAGCGCTTCTCCCAGCAGAGGCAGAGCTGTGACTCTGGGCCCCGGGCCCCTACAGCACAAGCAGGACCTGTCCCCCCAGATGTACCCCAACGTGTGACACAGATTATCAAGCCTGCGAGCTTCTCGTTCCAGAAGGGACAGACACAAGATCAGCCGCAGAGCTCTGCAGCAGTCCCAGAGCAGGAGCATGGACCTGTAGTACCACAAGTCCCAGCAGTGTCTGTGCATCAGCAGGATGGTGAACTTTCATCTATGGGTCAGGGTGATGCGATGACCCAGGAGAACTCTAGCATGCTTGAGACTGGGGACACTGTAGGACATTCTGCTGTACCTGCGGGGTTGGGGGATGGAGGGGACCCTCAGTCTATCTGGGAGGTACAGCCACCGGAGGATAACATAGAGGTGGATGGGGGGCAGGGGGTGGCGCAGAATGATACTTGTGACTTCCCCCCTTTAACATCGAGCCCCCTTGTAATGTCAGGTCTCTCTAGATCAGACCCTCCCCCCAATACCCGTAGTGAGCCCCATCCGGAACCTCCTAAAAACGCCTGGAGCCGCGGCGCTCCCTCCTTCACCTCCGGCGCACACTACTCCGGGCAGGCGTTCAAAAGGAGGAATGTGGTGCGCTTTAAGAACAGAGGCGCAAAGGAAGATCTCCCAGATAGGAGGTTTGTGGTGCGGGATCTCCTGTGTCACCAGATGGGGTTCTCACCAGATGATATCCTGGCCGTCATCAACCTTCCAGACAGACAGGGCTATGATGTAAGCTTTAAGCTTATGTCAAGTCTGGATAGGTTCTGGGATAAACTTCCCCGGTTCAGGGACACCGATGGCTGGTGTAAGTTTGTGTTCGTCCCCATATCCAGGCCTGGTACTGTGGTGGTCAATATAATATTCTGGAACGAGTCTGTTCCCGCTCAGGATATTCTGGTGTGGCTCAGGCGCCATTGTGATCTGCTGTCTGACCTCACTAAGAACCGAGACGCCGACGGTATCTGGACTGGAGGGTGGAAGGTTCTGGTGAAGTTGAGGCAGTTTAACAACATTACCCTGCACCTCCCTAACTCCTTCTATATAGGCAGAGAAAAGGGCGTCTGCTTCTATCCCGGACAACCACGAAAGTGCTTCAGGTGTGGTAGGATCGGTCACGTGGCCAAAGTATGTACAGTAGTAAAATGAAACTTGTGTGGGGAGGTCGGCCATCTCAGTGCCACCTGTGAAATGGTCAGATGCAACCTCTGCGGAGAGATGGGCCACCCGCACAAGGATTGCCCAGAGGCCTGGCACAACATCGCCAGAGACTTATCAGATGATGAGATGGTGCAGGAGGCAGACGCCTTAGAGGAGGAGGCCCTGGTGTCGGGGCAAATTCTGACCAGGCGGGAGGTACAGGGGTCAGGTGATGCAGAACCCCAGCAGTCAGACAGCGCTCAGGGGAGTGTGGAGGTTGTAACCCACGACCAGCCTCAGGCAGCCACCTCTGTAACATCTACTGAATATGAGGAGGTGAAAAAGAATAAAAGGAAGAAAAAAGACAAATCCTCCCGTAAGCCTGAGGAGTACAGTGCGGAGCCTAAGACCAGGAGGAAGTCCAGTGGTGATGCCGGGGTCATGGTCCTTTCCAACAGGTTTGATGCTCTGTCAGAGTCTGATGGGGACTTTGAAAAAGAGCTAGAAAGAATTGATAATGAGTGTGAGGTGGACACAGGGGATCCTCCAACTAAGAAGAAGCCCCCTCCTGTAGATACCGCGGAAGAGTCAGACATGGAGACAGTTGGAAGACAGGGGGACTTTGACTCTGACTCATGATGATGGGGGTCGCTGCTCTGCTCTTTATCATTGTAATGGCTGGGTTCTCTCTAAAAGTTGCTTCCAGCAACGTTAACAGCATTAAAGTAAGAAAGACCAGACACGCAGTATATGACCACCTGAGATATCTGGACGCTGATGTCATCTTCCTGCAGGAGACCCGTCTGACCACCTTAGGGCACCTCCGTGAGGCTGAGCGTGAGTGGCGGTCTGGTCCTTCTTACTGGTCACTGGCTGTGGAGCCGTACGCCGGGGTCGCCATACTGTTTAACACCACAGACGTAACGGTGCACAGGCTGACGGAGGTCGCTATGGGGAGGTGCCTGGTGCTAGAGGTGACCATCCATGGTAGGCGGCTCCGGCTGATCAACATCTATGGCCCACAGACAGTGACAGAGAGAATTCAGCTGTTCAATGAGGTGAAGCAGCATTTATTTACCTCTATCCCTGTAATAATGGCAGGCGACTTTAATGTTGTCATGACTTCAGGTGACCGGTCCTCAGGCAGAGCAGTGCTTAGAGACTCCAGGGTCCTACAGAGCATAATATCACAGGCCCATCTATGTGATGTATTTACCTTGGACGGGAGGAAACCTCGGTACACCTACACATGTGCTGACAGACACAGCAGGATCGATATGGCATTTGTGAGTCCCTCAGAGAATGTTAGTGGTATAAGCGAGAAGGTTGTTCCATATTCTGACCATCTTATCTTATTGTTTCACCTAGGAGCCACTAACCGCTCGGACATTGGTCGGGGGTTATGGAGGCTCAATTCTAGCATCCTGGATGATGTATATGTCCGGAATTGTATCCACTCCCTTTTTCAGGACCAGCTCCAGAGAGTAGACTTCTATGACAACATATCTGACTGGTGGGAGAACGTCAAGGAGGAGATCAGGTCCCTCTTAAAGAGACTGTCAGTGAAGAAGGGTAAGAGTAAGTACAGCCAGTATCTCAAGCTGCGGAAAGAATTGGAGTCACTGTATTCGGCGGGAGGGGGGGGACAAACAAAAGATTGACCGACTGAAGTCTGAAATAAAACAGTATCAGTACAGTCGCTACACGTCCCTGGTAATCGAGAGAGATTACGGAAAACTGGGTGTTCCTGATCCGTATGAAAAATGCCGGGAACGTGTGGCCAAGAAATCGATCACAGGTCTCACTGACTCCCAGGGAGTTTTACAGGAATCTCGGGAGGGTATCCTGGGGGTGGTGAGATCCTACTATGCTGAGTTATTTCAGAAGAAGGTTTTGGATAAAGAGAAAATGGCCCAATTCTTGGAGGCAACTCCAGGTCCTGACACTAAATATTTGGACTTTTCTCCTTTGACAGCAGGAATAACAGAGGAGGAGGTTAAAGAGGCCATTGATAAGTTACATCTGAAGAAGGCACCAGGTCCTGATGGTATTACAGCTGAATTCTATAAGAAGTTCAGAGACCTCTTGGCTCCAATCCTTGTGGATGTGTTTACCAATTGTCTAGAAAATCACCTGATGCCTCCATCCATGAGAGTGTCCTCCCTTATTCTGCTGGCCAAAGGTAAGGAGCCTAGTGACATCAAGAACTGGAGGCCGATCGCCCTCTTGAATGTCGACAGGAAAATTCTGGCAAAAATTCTGTTTTCTAGATTAGTCTGTTTGTCCCCGGCACTGTTGGCAGGCTCTCAGTACGGCACGGTAAGAGGGCGCAACATCTCTGGAGCAGTCATCTCGATAAGGGAGATGTTTGAGAGATGTAAAGCTCTGAGGTGTGGGAGATATGTTGTAGGTCTGGACCAGGCTAAAGCCTTTGACAGGGTTGATCACAATTACCTATGGGCCACTTTGTCAAAGTACGGTATTCCGGGACAATTTATAGATTGGCTGAGAACTTTGTATAGAGAGGCGAAGAGCTTTCCTCTGATCAATGGTTGGCAGGGGGACACTTTTGAAGTAGAGGCAGGGGTGCGACAGGGCTGCCCCCTGAGTCCACTGCTGTATGTGTTTGCCATAGACTTGTTTCTGCGATCACTGCAGCGGTGTGATTTTCGGGGGGTGCCGGTCCCCCATTGCTTGCCTTTGAAGGTAGTCGCCTACGCGGATGATGTGACTGTGGTGATATCTGAACCTCGTGAGGTGGAGATGTTATCTGCAGCCATCAGAAGTTACTCAGAGGCCTCCGGGTCTCTGGTCAACCTTGAGAAGAGTCAAGCTTTCTGGACATTGGATACTGCTCCTGGCTTTGATCTACCACAGTTCGCCAAGGCCTCCACCCATATTAAGATCCTTGGGGTTAAATTCGGGAGGGAAGATAATGCCAAACTAAATTGGGAAGAGAAGTTGGAAACCGGAAATGTAAAGGTTCAGCGATGGAAGAACTGGAGGCTGACCTATAGAGAAAGGGTTACTCTGATGAAGACTTACCTGGTCCCTGTCTTCCTCTATGTCTCTGTTGTCTTTCCTTTGCCAGAATCTTTCTCCGCTCTGCTCTTTAGCCTGTTCTTCCAGCTTTTATGGGGGAATAGGTTGAACCCAATAAAAAGAGGGATCACCTACCTGCAGAGGAGAGAGGGTGGACTGGATATGTTAAATCCAAGGGTCTTTTTTGACTCCATGTTTCTGAAAGTTAATTTTGGTTGCCTGGACTCAAACAATGATCTCCTGTGGGTAAGTAGTGTCAGGGACTGGATATTGCCTTTTGCAGAGTCTTGGGTGCGAGGCGGCAGTCTCAAGAGGGGCCGATGGACTCCTGGCTTCCTCCCCCAGTATCTGGAGTATGGTCTCAGGTGTTTGAAAAAGTGGAGGATAGATAAGACCTATCTGGAGAGTAGGACCAGGAAGGAGCTGTACACTAATATCTGTAGATCATTCTATACTGTACGGCCAGCTCTGAGGGACTGCACAACGGCCACCCTGCAGGAAAGCCTGAGGTTCCTCAATAGTCTGAGACTCCCTGCAAAGCTCTTTGATATTGCCTGGTTATCCCTACATGGGAGGCTCTTTGTCAGGGGCAATTTAAAATTCCTGAGCGTCTCTGACCGTATGTGCCCCCTAGGATGCCCCCAAGAGGAGACCATAGAGCATTTTACCACCGAGTGCCCGGGAGGGAGGCAGATATGGCAGGAGGTGTCCCGCAGACTCAAAATATCAAGACTGAAGTCTCTGACCTACCCAGAGATCATCTATGGGGTGACACCACAGGTAGCCGGCATAGACCAAGGGACCATGTACCTGATCATCACCACAATTAAATACTACCACTGGCACACCAGGACCAGAGTGTCTGCACACAGCGAGTCCTTCCAGCCCATGACCGCTGTAACCCAAATACTCTCAGAGCTGAGGTGGATACGATCCATAGAAGTTAGAAAAACTGGTAATAATGTTAAGTTATGGAGGAACATATGTCTGGGGTAATTCATCAAGTAATTATATTAATTTCCACTTTTTTCTTTTTTCTTTTTACCAGTAATGGACTTTTTGAGTTAAGATTATTATGAATTTATTATTTTCTGATCAGTATGATATTTGTTAATTAACTGTTTGTTCATTCTGATGAGAATGTATTGTAATATTTTCTGTTTGTTTATACTAATAAAAATTGCCCCCTATGTACAAGAATATAACTACTTTAATACTGCCCCCTATGTACAAGAATATAACTGTACAAGAATAAATACTGTGTACAGGAATATAACTACTATAATATTGCCCCCTATGTACAAGAATATAACTACTGTGCTATAATATTGCCCCCTATGTACAAGAATATAACTACTTTAATACTGCCCCCTATGTACAAGAATATAACTACTATAATACTGCCCCCTATGTACAAGAATATAACTACTTTAATACTGCCCCCTATGTACAAGAATATAACTACTATAATACTGCCCCCTATGTACAAGAATATAACTATAATACTGCCCTCTGTGTACACGAATATAACTACTATAATACTGCCCCCTATGTACAGGGTTATAACCACTATAATACTGCCCCTATGTCCAGGGATATAACCACTATAATACTGCCCCCTATTTACAGGGATATAACTACTATAATACTGCCCCCTATGTACAAGAATATAACTACTATAATACTGCCCCCTATGTACAAGAATATAACTACTATAATACTGCCCCCTATGTACAAGAATATAACTACTATAATACTGCCCCCTATGTACAGGAATATAACTACTATAATACTGCCCCCTATGTACAGGAATTATAACTACTATAATACTGCCCCCTATGTACAAGAATATAACTACTATAATACTACCCCCTATGTACAAGAATATAACTACTATAATACTGCCCCTATGTACAAGAATATAACTACTATAATACTACCCCTATGTACAGGAATATAACTACTATAATACTGCCCCCTAGATACAAGAATATAACTACTATAATACTGCCCCCTATGTACAAGAATATAACTACTATAATACTGCCCCCTATGTACAAGAATATAACTACTATAATACTGCCCCCTATGTACAAGAATATAACTACTATAATACTGCCCCCTAGATACAAGAATATAACTACTATAATACTGCCCCCTATGTACAAGAATATAACTACTATAATGCTGCCCCCCTATGTACAAGAATATAACTACTATAATGCTGCCCCCTATGTACAAGAATATAACTACTATAATACTGCCCCCTATGTAAAAGAATATAACTATAATACAATATGCATAACACAAATATCTGCACCACCACTGCAGGAGTGGTGTGTAAGATATGGCATTACACAAAGGACTGCTGCAACCTGTAGCCCTGTACATTACAAAGTTCTGCGATGTGTACTAGAATACAACAATGTTACACCTGTGTGCTTCACATAAAGGGAATTGCAGCAGTCCTGTCATAACATAGGAGGTCAGGCTGCAGGAGACCATTGTAAAATATGGACCTATGGGGTGCAGCAGACCTTCCACAGGAATTATGCTGCTACCTTGTGTGAAGCAGAAAGTGACATTTAGCAACTCACAGGTGATGATCTGCTCCATCAGGAATAGAAGTGCATAAAGATTCTCCAGGCCATCACTTGTCGATGAAGAATTCACACTCGGCTGTAGTTGGCTCCTTGCATCACCTCTGTGATCCTAAAGATACTACAGTCACTTACACTATAGGGTCACCTGAATAACACCGTGCTCCTAAATTATATAGTATATACCCCTCACACCACAACTGACCACACTGTGCCCTAGGATGTGTGTACTAAATTAATAATGATATTTACATTGCCCCTTTTAATTTGCTATAATACATTCAGCTCCCAACTACATTAAAATAACTACAATCTACATGAATAATGATATATACAGTACTGTGAATACAGAATTATATTCTGTAATGTTTCCAGTGGCACATTGTAATAGATTATCTGTTAAATCCACATATACTGCCATACTGTAGTATTGCAGTGTATTGTAGGATCAATCAGACAACCCAGGGGTGTGAAAAATAGTAAAAAAAAAATGGTATTAAAAAAGCAACAAAAAATTTTTAATCACAAATCCTCTAGAACTGATATAAAAATAAAAAACAGTAAAAATCATAAACATATTAGGCATCCCTGAATCATAAAATGTCTGATCTATCAAAATATAATAATGGTTATTCTCGGCATTGAACCCAGTAACGCAAAATGGCGGCCAAATGTTCGAAAGCCACTTTTTTGCCAATTTGAAACATAAAAAATTTAATAACAAGTGATCAGCAGGTCATACAGTTCCCAAAATGGTTTCAAAGAAAACATCGGCTCATCTTACAATATTTCACCTCTTACATATCTCCATATACCAAAGTATGAAAAATGTATTTGCGCCAAAACATAGCGAAATAGAGAATTTTCTTTTTGTACAATTTTTGTGTTTTAATTTTTTCAAATGTATTAAAACACAATAAACTAATACAAATACCAATTAATTTGGTATCCCACTGATCGCACTAAGACGAAGAATAAAGGAAATTGCCTTGAAAACCAAGCTAAGTAGAAAATGCAAATTCTAACACAAATGCGTTTTTTCACCAATTTCACTGCATTTGGGATTTTTTTTCCTGCTTCCCAGTACACAGCAGGGAATATTAAATACCGTCACTATGAAGTGCAATTTGTTACGCAGAAACAAGTAGTCACACAGCTCTGTATATGAAAAAATAAAAAAGTTACAGATTTTTAAGTTTGGGAGTGAAAAATGGAATTCAAAAAAATGAAAAGGGCTGCGGCGTTAAGGAGTTAATAACAATAGATCTAGTGACAACCTAATACTACACAACAACAATAAAGTGCTCACTTTAATTAGTATTTGAATAATTAGTGCTCAGCCCTCCTAATAATAATCTAATGTAGTTTTACTTACAAATAGTGAGTCCCTCACCTGCCCCAGCAGTGCCCCCTCCCCCACCTACACTTAAAGTTTCACAGGGATAGATAACCTCTGCTGCCCAATTGTTTATGTTATTTAATACATTACCCTCCTGCCTTTAAAGCTGCTGTCACCTCTGGCCTTCTCCACGCTGTTAATGTTCCTGGGGTCCTTGGTTCTATCATTCACTCTGCAGCCGGGGGCGGCCGGGCCCGCACTTCGGAGCGCAGCACACATCGTAAGTGCCGACACTCCTCCACGCTACACAGGCTGCGCAGTGACGTCACTCCCTTGCTAGGAGGGAGCGATGCTCTGTAGTCAGAGGACAGTCACTCACAGTTAACTATTCAAGGACTGGACCGGGTATCCTCAGTTGCGAGCCGGCGCCATGTCACTGAGCTGTTTTTCACATGAGTGGGAGCGATGCAGAGCTGTCACTCATGTCTCACAGCTTGGCTGACAGGAAGCATCGGCGCCAGTGTGCGGCGCAGAAGCATATTAAACTACAGGAACCGATACTTAATGTCTGTGCCGGCAGACATAGTCAGCTGGTGGGGGCCCCCTGGGGGGGCAAGGTGGTGGGGGCCCCAGGGCTCGAGCCCCGGGAGCCCCGCCTATGATCCGGCCCTGCTCCCAAATAATGTCAGTATTTAAGAAATAAAAAGGCCATATGGTGACCATGTGTCACCACTGTTTAGGTACCTAAGTATGGTTAGATAATATGTATAAACAACTGAACTCACTTGTACTTGTCTCCATGTTCTCACCTTGCAGCCTTGTCCGCTATGACACTAAGGCCCCATGCACATGCCCGTATGTAATTTGGGGTCCCATTTTTAGGCCATTTTCTGACCGCAAGAAAATATGTAATCTGTATTTAACCCTTATATCACAAAAACCAGTTGCATCTGCAAAAAATGCACTGGGCTCATGCTAAGTTGCCAAATATGGTAAACACCATATCATGGCCATTTTTGCACTCCCATAAACTTTTATGTGGAGACTGTACCACAATTTTTTTTTTAAATATGACATGTTCTAGTTTTTATGTTGTGGACTGATGGGCAGTTGACAGTTGACATTTTTCCTATTATAGTCAATGGTGCAGCCCCCACAAAAGAACTAGTGGTGGCTTGTTTTTGCTTCCTCAAAACCATGTGCCTTTTATACTAGCCTTTATAATAGCCTTTATAATGTGTTCCCTCTCTTCTCCTACAGGCTTAGAGTTTCTATGGCAACTGGGGTTCTTGCTGCTGCCTCCAGGCCTTAGGCCTCCCATTCAGAGGTTTTTCATTATATTATACATGTGATCATGTAGAAGTTCCATAAATGCACACAAAAAAATAATTATAATAATAATAAAAAGTCAATAAAATATTGGAAAAAATTCCTATGCACATGACTGACAACCTGTATAATGGTGTGAGGTATAATGATGTAATGCCTCCTCCATGTGCTTCCTGGTGCTTGCGGCCACACCCCCTTCAGCCTGTGAATGTGTATAGGAAAGATACAACAGGTCAGGTACATGTGTAGCTGATGTCTGTGTCTTATACATGTGTATTAGAAGGGAGAGCATGTCAGCAGATAAAGCACAGACACTATCACTCCTTTACTATACATTATACACAGACCTGAGCAGGGGGAGGAGAGGGGAGGGGGAACAGCTGTGACATCACTGCCTCTGACCATGTGACCAGTCTCATTTACATAATAAAGAAAAGATGATTTTAGAATGATTAATGTATGAATTGACTAGATAAAGGCTACAGAAAGCCTAATGGCATGATGCAAGATAAAGCCAATCCAGTATATCTATTCCATAGACAACAGATTCCCAACTGCAGTCAGCACTTTGATGTGTTTGCGAATCATAAGTACAGTGTAGGCAACTGGTTTAGCAACATGAGATGCTGAATACAAGGTCAGGGATGGTAGAAAACTCTGTATGAAGACGTTGCCATTTAAGGACACTGATGTTCCACAGGGGATTTTGAGGAATATACAAAAATGTTTTTCACTATGGGATAAGGAAAAACCTAGCCCTTCCTGGAAAACATATTTGCATATGTCTCACCATTTCTGATGCTTACCACTTCTATATGACTACTTCTGTTTGTCATTTTTAAAATATCACTACTTCTTGCAAATTTCTGGGATAGGGGACTTTACTGAAAGTTAGTAGCCGACTATCATTCTATTTACATAGATATATTGTTTGAATCTGTGATGCATTATTTAACCCATTTAAAAAAATTCTTTTATCTATATGTCATCTTTTTATGAATTGTATTTATGAATCATGATATAACCTGTAAACCCTTATGACTGCCATAAGGCTATAAGCAAATGTCTTGCTAATGACCAATTTCAAACGGACATATCTCCTGAACCCTGGCACATAGAAACATACGGGGATATTTTTCATACACTGGCCCTCGCTTTTTCGCAGTGCGATACATCAAGAGGGTGAAGCCTCTTGATGTATCCGGCGGGGTGCTGCTCAGCGTTTATTTCTACACCAGACCCTACACCACACGTGAAAAGTCACCGGCTGCAGAGAGTGCACAAGCTCAGGGACAGTAACTTCCACCCCATGCCCGGCCCTGCCCCACCCCATCACACCCCTTCATGCCCCACTGGCAAGTGCTAGAAATAAGTGACATTGCGCAGAGGCCTAGATAAATGTGCCCCATAGTTGTTATGTCATTTTAAACAGAAAAATCTTTAAAATAATGTATGGATTGTGTATGGATGCTTAACAGAATATCCACCCTTAAAGACCTGGCTTTTTTTTGGTTTTTTCATTTCCATTTTTCACTCCCCACCATCAAAAATCTATAACTTTTTTATTTTTACACATAAAGAGCTGTGTCACAGCTTGTTTTCTGCATAACAAATTGTTTTTCATAGTGAACAGTATTGAATTTTCCACGGCGTGTACTGGGAAGCAGAAAAAAATCCAAATGCAGTGAAAATGGTAAAAAAAACTATTTGTGTCATTTTCTTGTGTGCTTGGATTTTACGACTTGCACTGTGTGCCGTAAATGACATGTCTACTTTATTCTTTGGGTCAGTGCGATCATGGGGATGACAAATTTGTATAGGTTATGTATATATGTTTCCATACATTTACAAAAATATATTTTTGGAGCTAATAACTTTTTCATCCTTTGGTTTAGGCTGTGGATGGTGTCATTTTTGTGAATTTTGATGACATTTTCAATGCTACCATTTTTAGGACTGTACGTCCTTTTGATTACTTCTCATTGAATTTTTAATATTTTTCAAAAAGTCAAAAAGGGTCATTTCGACTTTGGGCGCTATTTTCTGTTACAAGGTTAAACATAGTGAAAAAACATTATTATATTTTGGTACATCACACTTTTTTGAATGCGGTAATACCTAATGTGTTTATGATTTTTACAGTTTATTTATAATTGTATGAAAGGAGGGAAAGGAGGTGATTTAAATGTTTATTTTATATATACACTCACCGGCCACTTTATTAGGTACACCATGCTAGTAACGGGTTGGACCCCCTTTTGCCTTCAGAACTGCCTCAATTCTTCGTGGCATAGATTCAACAAGGTGCTGGAAGCATTCCTCAGAGATTTTGGTCCATATTGACATGATGGCATCACACAGTTGCTGCAGATTTGTCGGCTGCACATCCATGATGCGAATCTCCCGTTCCACCACATCCCAAAGATGATCTATTGGATTGAGATCTGGTGACTGTGGAGGCCATTTGAGTACAGTGAACTCATTGTCATGTTCAAATGTTCAGTCTGAGATGATTCCAGCTTTATGACATGGCGCATTATCCTGCTGAAAGTAGCCATCAGATGTTGGGTACATTGTGGTCATAAAGGGATGGACATGGTAAGCAACAATACTCAGGTAGGCTGTGGCGTTGCAACGATGCTCAATTGGTTCCAAGGGGCCCAAAGAGTGCCAAGAAAATATTCCCCACACCCTGACACCACTGCCACCAGCCTGGACCGTTGATACAAGACAGGATGGATCCATGCTTTCATGTTGTTGACACCAAATTCTGACCCTAGCATCCGAATGTCGCAGCAGAAATCGAGACTCATCAGACCAGGCAACGTTTTTCCAATCTTCTACTTTCCAATTTCAATGAGCTTGTGTAAATTGTAGCGTCAGCTTCCTGTTCTTAGCTGAAAGGAGTGGCACCCAGTGTGGTCTTCTGCTGCTGTAGCCCATCTGCCTCAAAGTTCGACGTACTGTGCGTTCAGAGATGCTCTTCTGCCTACCTTGGTTGTAACGGTGGCGATTTGAGTCACTGTTGCCTTTCTATCAGCTCGAACCAGTCTGCCCATTCTCCTCTGACCTCTGGCATCAACAAGGCATTTCCGCCCACAGAACTGCCGCTCACTGGATGTTTTTTCTTTTTCGGACCATTCTCTGTAAACCCTAGAGATGGTTGTGCGTGAAAATCCCAGTAGATCAGCAGTTTCTGAAATACTCAGACCAGCCCTTCTGGCACCAACAACCATGCCACGTTCAAAGGCACTCAAATCACCTTTCTTCCCCATACTGATGCTCGGTTTGAACTGCAGGAGATTGTCTTGACCATGTCTACATGCCTAAATGCACTGAGTTGCCGCCATGTGATTGGCTATGTACAAATGGAAAATATTGTGTCAATCTTTTTACACGGTGCCTTGTGTTACATTCATCGCAAGTAATTCAGCCTTGTAAGAATAGTAAACTGTACACCATGTATGTTTTCACATTAGATCACAACAGACTCCATGGAGGATGGAGAAGAGTAGAAGTTCATGGGGCTGCTGTGTCTTCATGTGGTCAGATACATGCATGGGGTACAGTTTGCTATTATTAAGAGTCTAAAGGACCTGCGATGATGTCCCTCTGGTCACATGACATGAACTGTGACCACTAAGGATGCATAATGCATGGGGAGGATTTGATGGTAGGGGCCGGCCGGGCAGGTAAGGGCCCTCTCTAATGCCAAGGGATATAAGATATAAGGTGATTTCTGTGGATCTAAGCAAAACTATTTTTAGCTAAAATAAGGGTGTCAGTCAGTTATTAGACTCTATAGGAAGCAGCCACTTACAAAAAAGCATATTTTTTCACATGTGTAGTGAAATACTGGTAAGTTTTATAATTAAAAAAATATTTAATAAATAAAACTATCATATGAAGTTAAAGTCTCACATGTCATAAAAAAATGTAAATATTGTTATGATATGTAAAACTTTTTCAGAGATATCGTTAAAGAAGCACATAGCAGAACGTCAAAAATTGACCTTGACATTCAGGCACCAATGACGATCAGTAATGAAGAGGTAATGGCACATGCTCAATGGGTCTTCATTCTAATCATTATATTTCACACTTCTAATCAAAATAAGATTTAGTTTATATTTCAGTCTTTCCTTTGTTTTAATTTTACACTAAAGGAATCAGTCCCTAGCCTATAAGTGCCAGAACGCGACCAGAGTACCAGCGACCAGCGGCATTTAAAGGGGTCATGCAGCAAAACCAATTACTTCAAAAAGCTCCCAAAGAGGTTAAAATATTTCAAAAATCTATTCATAATGGTTACCTGAAATTATAAATACTTTTTTATTTGTTATTTTGATGCTTGTGCAGTATCTATTCTGTGTCACAGAAAAGCAGATGTGGGAGACGCCTAGCGGGCGCATGCACAGCACTGACAGAGACAGTTTAACCACAAGTCACATAATGCTTTACAGGCGCCTCTGCAATTGACCTTCCACCGTTTTTACATCACTGCTTTTAGAGTCTACTTCCACCTGATGTGTTAAAGTACTCCCTACACTTACTACAGCAGATTCTGCTAAAGAAACGCCATATCTCCTCCACCAAAGCCATGACACTGTTTCGTTCACCTTTCATCACTGTATATGTGAGATACATATAACAGCTAATAACAGCTAAGCTATAATTTTTTCAAACACATATAAAAAAATTAAATATGAGCTAGGATTGGCTGCGAGGGGCAATATAGACAGCTTTTATAAATATTTTTTCTCATAAAATATAACATATATACTATACTGAGGACTAACTTGTGATATATATATACACACACTATGGGGGTGGGAATAAAGCAGAGGTGTTATTTGGAGCGCACAGTGAAAGTCGTAAAAACTGACCCCTCAAGAAAGTGACGCAAATGCAATAGTGGTGCATTCTGGCAGTACACGGCACGGAATAATAAATAACGTCACTAAGAAGTAAAATTTGTAACACTGAAAATAAGCCCTCACACAGATCTGTACACAGAAAAATTAAAAAGTTATGGATTTTTGAAGGTGGAGATTGCCAATGTCTGTAGAATGATACCAAACGTGTGTGAATAGAAAATCAGGATAGGTAATGATAGGAGATTCCAACAGGGGTGTCTAAGGGAATCTCAGTTCTCACATCTGGGAGCTAGCCCTGTGTGGATGATAATGTGCATGTGCGGACAAGCTGCCATTGTCATCTAGAACTATAGCAATAATCTTTTAGGGCGCTGTCACACAGGACCTTTTTGCTGCGTTTGCAAAACACAGGCAGCTCATTCCCGATCGCAGGTGTTTTCATTGAAACACCGATACGATTGGGCCGCGGCCTGCCCCAATGGGTGCGGTTTGGTCTGCGTTTGCAAATGCAGCAAAAGGTCCCATGTGACAGTGCCCTTATAGGAAATCTACCATCTTAATCCATCCTGATAAATCTCATACATTACTCATAGATCCAGGCACCGGGACTGTGGTATCTTCTTATATTTGTCATCCATGGCCTCCTTCCTTCTAATATCAACTTTTAAAATGATGGTAATGAGCCTGAAGGGTTCTATGGGGTGTTACCAGGGTTCCTCTGTTCCTCAGATTCATAGGTTGTGATTCATAGGTTAGATAGATACATAGATAGATGTGAGATGGACAGATAGAAAGATAGATAGATGGATAGATATAGGAGATGGATGGATAGATATAGGAGATAGATGGATAGATAGATATTTCGAAGAATAGAAAGAGCTTGAGGAAGGCTCTTTTGAGCCGAAACGTCGCTGTATGTTACTCACTATGGAATAAAAGATTTTATCACTTTTTCTACGAAATTGGAGTGCTGCACATTTCTTCGAAATATATACAAGAGGACCTAAAGCCTTGTCCTAGGAAGCTTGCACCCATCCATATCCTACCCAAGATAGTGCCGCTTGAACTCTCTACACGTATTTTTTGGATAGATAGATAGATAGATATAGGAGATATATGGATAGATACATGTAGATAGATAGATGGATAGATATAGGAGATGGATAGATATAGGAGATGGATAGATATAGGAGATAGATGGATAGATATGGGAGATAGATAGACAGATGGATAGACAGATAGATAGATAGATAGATAGATAGATAGATAGATAGATAGATAGATAGATAGATAGATAGATAGAGATAGATAGATAGATAGATAGATAGATAGATGATAGATAGATTATAGATAGATAGAAAGAAAGATAGATAGATAGATAGATAGATAGATATAGGAGATATATAGATAGATACATGTAGATAGATAGATGGATAGATATAGGGGATGGATAGATATAGGAGATGGATAGATATAGGAGATAGATGGATAGATATAGAAGATAGATAGACAGATAGATAGATAGAGATAGATAGATAGATAGATAGATAGATAGATAGATAGCGATAGGAGATATATGGATAGATAGATAGATGGATAGACAGATATATAGATAGATGGATAGACAGATAGATAGATAGATAGCGATAGGAGATATATGGATAGATAGATAGATGGATAGATACACCATACAACATACGGCGGTACGTTTAACCACCCCTTATGGTGGTTATTTTAATACTGTGCACTATAACACTTGAATGGTGTATATGTTTAATGTTCTATTACTGATGCATTTACAATTGAGGATGTTTAGCACAATATTATACTGTCAACACAGCATATGCACTTCTGTTTGTATAAATTGGCTGTATACATATGTATTTATATTACTGGATATATGTATGACACTATTTAATTGGCTGTAACAAGAGAGGGGCGGGGCTTATTAAGTCACGTGATCATTGGATTTTTTTGTATATATGTCCGTGTAACACACTAATTGTTTGGCTTGAGAAAGGCTCAAAGCCAGCCGAAACGTCGCTGTCGCAAATGAAATAAAAAGGACCACGTTTTCCTTATTTGACCATTTGGAGTGCTAACTAGCTTGCACCCACAATTGTTTGCACGTGCTGCCCGGACTTTCCATTTGTATATAGTAGATAGATAGATTGATAGATAGATAGATAGATAGATGAGATAGATAGATGAGATAGATGGATAGATAGGAGATATCTATGTTGCTGACCTCTGGATGGTTTCCTGCTAGTCAGGGACAGAGGTTCTTTGTAGGACAGCAGGGTAGTATAGATGGATACTCAGTAGTCAGGACATGTGTGAGATGAAGTGAGGTCAGGGCTCAGATCCTTTACTTGTTTTGACTAATGGTGGCTACATGGGGGGGGGGCTGCTACACTGCGATATGTTACATGCTACAGCCATGTTAGGAGCAGACTGTGCTCTGCATGGACCTTCTTCATTCCTGGGTGTATTAACTTGAATGTGCCCCCATTAGCACTGGTGCAGCCTGGTGTTATCACTGAGACATCCAGTGCAGATCACACTGAACTCAGCTACACAGTTCATTCGACCCCTCCTCTCTCCCATTGGCTGCTCCCTGTCAGTTGAACTCCTTCACTGTGAGGCAGTGGAGGAATCTGCAATCAGACATGTAAACTGTGGAGTAGAAACCGAGTCCTTCAGCGCAGTCCTTCTTCCAGGGGAGAAGGCAGGCAGGACGGACTCAGCTTCCAGCAGGGGGGGCCAGCAGTCAGCTCACAGCAAGATAACTGAGTAAGGCTGCATATTTTCTAATAAATGTAAATGGTGAAATTATAGCATACAGTGCACTGAGCTAGAGTATGTCTATCTGCTATGGTGGCACAACCCCTTTAAGCAGTTAATATCCAGTACTGGCACTGATTGTGGCTGTCACTGGTGGAGGTTTGAACAGGGTTTTAAAATCAGGATGAACCAATATTTTAAATGGTCATCACTACATATGGAATTATGGGGTGTGGATAATATAGGATTTGTGGAGGCAGAATACTTGATGTTTGTTGCATGCCTTTGTGGATTGTGTATTCTTAGTAATAATGGGTGTGGAGAGATTATGAAAATATATACAACATACTGTACATAAATAATACAATATAAGGCCCAGTTCTCTCATCAGTTATTACATCAGCTTTTTTTCTTCAATATTGTGATCCAAGACCAGGAGTGAACAAACACATGGCAAGTGCTAAACCTTGCTTTCAATTATACCTTATTTCTGCTAGCTTATATGGGAGGATTTTTCCACACTATTTATTTGTTCTAGAATAAATAGTAGCTGGATACGATAAAATGTTTAGGAATTAAATTGCTAAATTTTACTTAAGTTTTTAGCACTAAAAAGGTGTTTATAATGATAACACCTCCCCGTTACAACGCTGGCTCCGGCAGTCTGGCGCACACCAGCTTCCAGAGATTTAAAGGGCCAGCACGTTGATAATTGGTGCTGCCCGGCTGCCAATTCTGATAAATTCTCAGCCCCTTCCTCCCTTTCCTGCCGGATCTTTGTGTCTTGTTGCTATTGAGAAAGCTTGTTCCTATTTCCTCTTCCGATGTCCTGTTGTGACCTCAATTCCGTTCCTGACTCCGATCCTGTGCTGCCTGTCCTGATCATCCGCTACGTGCCTGACTCTGATTCCGGGCTGCCTGTCTCGAACTCCTGGCTGTCCATGACCACAAGTGCTTTATGATTCTGCACTTTACCTTGGCTGCCACCACGCACCTGTGGAACGGCCTGGTGGTACAACGCCGCAGCAAGTATCACCCGCTTTGCGGCGGGCTCTGGTAAAAAATTGGTGTCACTTGACTTTGGTCCCAGGTATCGGCTTATGTCATCATCCACAGTGGTCCAGTGGATCCACTAAGACTTATCCTGACAGTTATTGGTATATCAAAATATAACAAGTACACCCACTATTCTAACCTTAAACCAGTACTTGTCAATGGAAACTACTGAAAATACTGATATTCTGCTGGTAAATTGGGAAAAGGGAGAGGTGCATTGCTGGCACTAATGTTTAACAAAAAAATCTGGTATGGTGGCAAACTAAAAACATACCACTCAGTCCCTCTAAGATTTGCCACTTGCCAATGAAATTGCATATATATATATATATATATATATATATACTATAAAACTGAAGTAATGTTATTTCAGAAGAATGAATGCTGGGCATGAAAAGGAAATATTTACATGTTAATTATTCATCCATACATTCAAATGTTTTCTAATACAAAATTGTCAATGTATCAAGATGTATTTAACTGCAGGATTTTAAATGACATGCAGAATATCTTAGAAAAATGTACTTTACATCGGCAGCCTGCTTGTGGGTCAATTGTTTTTGTGTTGAGTTGCAGCTACATAAGAGTTTAATTAAATATATCGTAAAAGATACTAAGCATATAATTGTGTGAAGCTGCGTGCATGTGGAGCTTGATTGTGATTACAATTTGTGGTTTTATAGAAAGTATGGTAACAGCAGAAACCTGTTATTTATATGAAAAAAGGAATAAAATGTTGTTTCTTACAAAAAGCAATTGTTTTCTATGATAGTTTCCAGAGCCTAGTAATGCTATTGTGAAAGAAATGAGTTGCTACACTAATGTGTATTTTAGTTCTCTATGATGATCTTTCATTTCATAAACATTTTATTGTGAATAACTGATCATTTGGAAACATTTGTTACATGTTATATTTAAATAATCAATAATGAATACAATTATTCTATCACAATGTGTTACTTTAATGCTTATTAGTAGTATGTATTGAAAACAGAAAGTAGAATAACCTCATGCTCTTTGGATGAGTCCTCATCGTACTGATGTGCAGCTCCCCATTGATGAGATGTTTTCAGCAGAAGCCCTCCCATTAAAGGGGTATTCCCACAATGAAAAGATTCTTAAATATACTTAGTATAAGAAAATAACACAGTGTTTAATTCAATGTTTTATCAAAAGTACAGCATTTCACAGATATTATTCTAACCTGTCTCTATCAGTCATCAGTTTATATTTTGGTTCTCCCTGGATATGACCATATACACCTAACTGTGGTCAGGTAGATTCCTCAGGCATGAATAGCTTCTCTTGTACTGCAGGGACATGGGGCAGAGAGCACTTTCTGTCCAGCAGCAGAAACACGCAAAGTAGACTGCAGCAGCTCTACAGACAAATAAGGTCCGAAGGGAGGCGGCCTAATAATGCTGAATATGTGTTTTATAGGTAAGTTAGTAAAGCTGAGTGTGTCATTGTGTCTAATATCCATCTCATAAATCTGATCTCGTCTCTTTTTCGATGTGCCACATATCGGTACAATCTTCTGATGCTAAATGTAAGTGTAGCTAAACCATGTTCCCAATAATCTTGGCACATTGTCAGCACAAAGCATCTGATAGCACAGAGGAATCATGAAGTGTCTGCTTATCTGCACAGCTAGTGTCGGTTTACACTCTAGAATCTTACAATGACCAGCCTAGACAGTGATAGGAGCGAAAACAGCAGTAAAACTGACTAAAGTATGAAAGTAATGGGGTTAAAAATGATCTTTTTTATGTAAACATCACTAGGGGATTAAAATGTGATAACTTTCTTTCATAGGCAAACCCCTTTAATAAGATGTCCTCAGCAGCACCCCATTAATAAAATGTCCACCACAGCCCCTCCCAAAAAATAAAGTCAGTGCTCACCCTCCTCTGGAAATCACCCCCAGCATTACCTTCTCCCTGCATCTCACCTCATTTTATTTTCAAGTTTCTGGTAGCGCGGACAGCTGCGGGTCTATATCCAAGTGTATACGGTATTCAAGTGACCAGTTCAAACAGGTACAATTAAAACAGGTAATGGGTGGAGAGTTTGAGGGCTCCCTAAAAGGGTTGTCTACTTACAGCAAATAATTGATAGTGTCTGTTTTCTTGATCTGTGCCTGCTGCGGTTTTTTTCTAGTTCCCAGAACATGGCACAAAATATTAAATTGTGCCCTTAGAAAGTACAATTTGTCTCACATATATCAAGCCCACATATAACCTTGTAAATGAAAACAATAAAAAGTTATGGTTTGTTGGAGAAGAAGAGTGAAAAATGGTATTGAAGTGGTTAAATTCCCCTTATTTCCCTACTGTACTTTTTGAAGGAATGCCATACTTCTATGAATGTTATGAATGTTCACATGCACTGTCCCTTCTTCCTCCTGTTGTTCTTACCTTCTAAGCATTTCATTGTTTTTGAGCTAATCGTTTATGCCAAGGACACACATCATATTTGTGTATGCAGTAAACAAAGCTAGTGTGAAATGTTCACTGTTTATGGAACCACAGTTCCTTTTCACATACTTAGTTTTTATACTTTTTTTTTGGACATTAAAATTGAATTTAATTAATCTGACATATATACATTTCTATGTCTTCAATTATTGTTATTATTTGTTAGTGAAAAGTGTACATGTGTGCAAGTAAATGTACCCAAGATTGCTGTCCTTCGATATAACCAACTCTGCACTCTTTTAATGGTGACTATAAATGCACTACTAGGGTCACGACCATCTGGATACATCATTCATTACAACAGGACGGCTGTGGGATATGCGGTTACTCCTGTCCATTTATATGCAAAAACTCTTTTTGTCTTTGCACTCCAGCATCGGTCGTTGTATCCAAAGACAACTGTTCAAAGGGAACTTATGACTACATTTATAGGAAATTATCTTAAGACAGGTCGATTTTTTTTAATAACATCCAATTGTATAAATGTATGTGTACTGGACATCAAATTTAGAGAACTATGTATGATCACTTGAATTTTTTAGAAATAATTTCATCTCCATTGATCAACATTTGGTGGAATTTTGTGAGGGGTATACCACAGACTAGAACAGTTTAAATACATAAATAGAGACCAGCAATGACTTTAGGACAGAAAAAGATTGAAAAATGAAATATTCTGAAGATTACAACAGTCACCACTTAGTAGGAAGGGTACAAGCCTTTCCTTTGAATGATTTCAGAACATTTGTGGCCACAGGGCATCACTAATATCTTATTCTGCTATTCCAGTTTCTTCCACAGTTATGTTATGGGTTTCTCGACCATAACCTTAATCTTCCAGATATTTTTATCGGGTTTAGATCAGAACTCTGGGAAAGCAATTTCTTTGGGTCACGTTTCTCCGACGGGTTATCCCAAAATTTCCGATTTGCGCCGATTTTCCATGAATTGCCCTGGTATTTTGGCGCACGCGATCGGATTGTGGGGCATCGGTGCCAGCATGCACGCAACGGAAATGGGGGGAGGCTACGAAAACCCGACGGATTTGGAAAAACTGGCGCATTTTAGAAAAATGTCGCTTGACACACGCTTACCTGCACCCAGGGTAGGATGGTGAACTTCCGTGCATTCCAATGAACTTCAGCGCAGCAGCGACACGTGGTGGACGTCGGAGGAACTACCTTAGAGAATCCCGGCAGAACCCAAATCCTCCGCAGAGAACGCGCTGCTGGATCGTGACAGGATCGGGTAAGTAAATCTGCCCCGTTGTTTCCCATCAGATCCAAATATATTAAACTTTCTTTCATTGCTGAAATAAACTGTGGACCACTTTTCCTCTGTCCATACGACATGCTCTTCAGCAAAGATAAGTCTATCCTTTTGATTCTTTCTGATAATGAGAGGTTTGGTCACTGCAGAGTAGGCTATCCAAATGCTCTTAAATGTCCAGACCCTGTATGAAAAGACACATCCATACACTGTTTAGTGCTGAACTGGCAAACAATTACGGCTGCTGTGTTGAAATGATTACCCATGGAGATTCTCTGCATTATCCCATCCTCTTGTGCATTTATCTTTAGAGGGAAACCAGCCTTCCTTGTGATCCTGAATGAGTTTGTGATGTTATAAAGATGCAATATTCTAGGAATCACACAGGACTTGGAATGCCCAACCACTTTTGTTGAGGTTGATAGGGTCAGCCATCAGGACAACCTGCTTCTGGAAGGTTTCAATCACTTTGAAGTGCCACATCAATTTTGCAAAGTCAGTGAAAATGGGCAGTAAAATAGGGTTTGTTTGATAAATAAGGAAATTAGCACTAGGTACCAGATTAACACTAATAATTTACAGGTATTATGAAAGCATTCCATAATTTTAATCTGTGTTCTATTACAATTTTGTCATTTACTTTATTTCCTTTGCTTTAAAGTATATACAATTAATAAAATAAGCTTATAATACGGCTATTTCACCCTGTTATATTATTTTGTTAGGATATATCAATACCTTGACATTTAGGAAATTGAGTTTTGTTTGCTAATTTTCCACTGGATATTGATCTCCAGTGTACATTAAAAAACATTAAATGTTTGTGCCTAGATGAGATGATCCTTTTAAAGTTACAAGTGGCTTTCCCTTCATTATTCTGTGTGTATGATACCTGGGCTTATTCTTGGCTATTTTAAATTATGCTATTATAAATCTTAGGCGCCTCACTGTTGACGCAAACATAGGGATACCAAAATTATTTTTTTTACATTTTGAGATTAAATATTTTATTTACAATTTACTAATTAACATCAATTGTTTCTCAAACTATCACATAATTCATGTGACATGCTAACATGAGAAAAACAGGATCTGCAAGCTTTAAGTATTCCAAATATAGCTTCATAATAGAAATAAAATGCATGTTATATTCTTGAGACCAGGTAAAGTAACAGAGGAGAATAAATCTGCACAGACATACTATAACTCATCATCAAGACTAAAATTACTGCGTGCCTGAGGGACATCATTTTTCAGAGACAGGTCACTCCATTATAAACCTTGAAATCATGCTTCTGAAAGGACATTTTAAATGTACCGAAGAAAGGAAGAAATTTAAAATGAAATTTATAAAGTTTTGTGATTTCTAAAATGAGATTATAATAATGATTTATTTAAATATAGTATTGCTGATAGTTTATCATGAGTATCTTTTTACAAATGGATTTGCACAAGTGTAATATCTATTAATAATAGCTAGCATGATAGTGATTCATTCTAAATTCAGAAATACTTTTTTTTAACAAATGCGAATTTCACAGCAACAACAAAGATTTTGTAAAAATGACAATACAAAGTTAAATGCAGAATTGGAAAGCCAGGAAAACTCAATCCAATGTCTGGATGTGCTGATATCCAATATCCACATCCAAGATCCTCTGTACTTTTGGGGAGCCAAACAGTTGTGGCTGCAACTAGCCATGTTTGCCTTATTCAAGCTGTGATATCTAGCAATTAACACTTGTCAAGAGAAATCAAGCTAGGAATTAAATTCAACACACCTGCGCCTGATGCCACAGATTACAGAAAGTCATTCTGACAGTACAAATGGCCCCTTACTTCTCAACATAGGATGTTCACTATATATTGCTGCCATTTGCATGACGCCACACACCTGCTGCCGACAAAAGAAGGAACTCTTTTTAACCTCTTCAGGAAAAAAACCTACAGAAATGCTTTAATTCTCACAATATGCCGTCTCTCCAACATATGTCCTTAAAACACAATTCACACTCTAAGCTTCAAATGGGGATATTTACCTAAAGTTCATCCAACAGGTGCTTAATCTCTCTTTGGCGCTTTTGTGCTTTTGAGTATCACTGCTGGGGAAACTCCCGGGAAATCATGCATTACAAAAAGGTTAGGAAACTACCTGCCAACAGCGTGTGGTGAGTCCCAATTGCTAGTGGCAGCTGTAGCAGCATGTGTGTCTCAGTCTCCTCATGCATTCTTACTCACCTTTACACCATTCCCCTCCCTCTCCTGCCTGCTCAATACACATAGCAAGAAGTTGAGAGGGAGCTGAATGGGTATGGAGGGTAGGAGACTGAGACATAGGCACACAAGCCACTCCAGCCTCCCCTCTCTGAACTTACCACACACTGCTGCCACGGAACCAGGGAATGTAACACAAAGCTTTATAAAGTAGTAGCAGTATTCAGAATGCTGACAAAGGCATTTTTAAAATCAGAATAGCATAAGCCATTGGAACATGTCACCAGCTAAAAATGACATTCCTGGTCACAGGTTCACTTTAAATTAAATCAACCAATTGTAAAAACACAAAAACACCTAGAAATACTCACTTCCGCTCCTCTTCATCTTGATCCCGGTAATGTCCTTCACTAGTCTTAACATGCCAGGATCTCCTGGAAAAGAAACTTATAATTAGTAGCTTGCTGCTAATTATGCATGGCCTCATCACCCCCCTCACCCATGCTGGGAGCATTGGAGAGCAAGGTGAAGTGACATGAGAAGGGAGGTGTGCATAGTTAGCAGCCCGGAGCGCTGGACATCGAACACTAGGACACTATTGGGCAGATTTACTTACCCGGTCCATTCGCGATCCAGTGGCGCGTTCTCTGCGAAGGATTCGGGTCTTCTGACGATTCAGGTTGTTCCCTCGATGTCCACTAGGTGTCACTGCTGCGCTGAATTCAGTTGGAGTGCACTGAAGTTCACCAAGCCAGGCCGGGTGCAGGTAAGCACGTGTCAAGCGACACTTTTTTTTTAAAATGCAGCAGTTTTTCCGAATCCACCGAGTTTTCGCATGGCCACGCCACCCACGATTTGCGTCCCGATGCACCACAATCCGATCACGTGCGCCAAAAACCGAGGGAAGTTCAGGGCCCTTAGTAAATGACCCCCTATAGGTTTTGATTGAACAACATAAAAAATTAAGAAATCAGAGAAAGGGCAAATACTTTTTCACATCACTGTAAATGATGATTCTAGTATGAGGATGAGTATGAAGTATGAGGATCATGTGCGAATGCAGAGGAAGACCATGGGGTAGATTTATCAAGCTGTCTGAAAGTCAGAATATTTCTAGTTCTCCATGGCAAGCAATCACTGCTCCCCTTTAAAAAATGAAAGCTGAGCTTTGATTGGTTGCCATGGGCAACTAGAAATATTCTGACTTTCAGACAGATAGATAAATCTGCCCCCATTTGTTAATAACTATATCAACAATAACACTTAAAGCAAATCTACCACCAGGATCAAGGATTGTAAAACAAGTACACTTATATGCTGGCATGTGCCCTCCCTGGCAGGACCTGCTGTGCTTTTAGTCTCCTATACCCTTGTTTTTAAGAAGAAAAGGCTTTAAAATAATGCAAATGAGCCACGGGGCTCCAGGCTCCATTAACACCCATGGAGTGTGGAGACACTCAGGCTCATTTGCATAATTTTAAAAGACTTAAAAAAAAAATCAGAACATAAGAAGCTAAACAGAGAGTGGAACCTGCCACAGGAGGCACACACCAGCATGTAAGTGTGCTTGTTTTAAAATCCTGGTGTTAGATAGGATCACCAGTGAAGCCTGTTCAATAAATGGAAAAGCAAACCAGTCTAACTAAGTACAGATGAGACTTTTATTAGATATCCATATGGGAAGTGCCATATTAAAGATAAACACTCAATAATTTTTTTTTTTGTTAACCTTTGCAGTTTGTGGCTTCCCAATATGTTATATGTTAATATGTTATATGCTATCCGATGTTATGGATCAGGTAAATTCAGATGTTTTTTTACTATGTAATTCCCTACTGTGTATAAAAATGTATAAAACATGTATTAAAAATGTATAAAATTGGGAATATATCTGGTAGATTTTATCCTTCAGAGGACCTGTGGTGTGGCCATTGTTTATTGCTCCTAGTGCAAGAAGCAATAACGATAGGATTATCAATGTTACCAATCGAATATGACTTAATAAGAAAACTTTTACCAATGATGAATACAAAGTTACCCTGTTCTCATATAAGAACATGCTTGGTATTGATTATGTCTGCATATATGATTGTCCGGGCGATTAAGCCATGCATATCCAGAAAGTTATCTTTCCTGGCTAATAAATACATCACACATTTTATGAGTGCTGAGAAACAGTATTGAGTTCAGAGTCTATTGTTAATAAATATATATTTATTTCTAATAAAAGTATATGGGTAACTAAATATTGTTACAAAACCCTGCACTGAACACAATTTTCTCAGCAGATATCAAATATGTTGCCAAATGTGCTAAGACCTTGGGACTAAAGGTTATTGTGTTGTCTGATACACATTTTCCTTGTTATTTGTGTTATATTGCCAAATATATTATAATTATTACAACAAATCATCAATTTGGCTCACATATGTTACATATCTACAAATATATAAACTTGAGGTGTATGATAGCCCAGCTGAGCAACCGATGCAGCTAGATGCATCAAGAGGCTCTCGCCTATTGTTGTATACAGTGGGACTCTAGCCAGCCTATGCCAGGCTCTAACTGGAGCAGAAATAAACACAGCCGGAAAATGCAGGTTATGCAGGTTCTGGGACAGGAAGCACCCCATGCCAGCCACCCTGGCATGGAGGTGACAGAAAGGTGAAAATAATAGCACGTGCTTGCAAAAAGCTAGAATTTGCAATTATTTCAGGAAAAAGAGGCATTTCAGGTGTGGCGTAGAAGCCCTGATAGACGCTTCCCCAATATATCCAAAAATATACACAATATATGTGTAGATATGTGACATACTGTATACAGATGTAGTACTGGTATTGACGTAAAGTGCCTTGGCTTAAAGCTTAACTGCAAAGTTACTTGACAAAAAATAGTTTTAGCACAGCAGGAGAGAGCTTTTAACAACAATTCCAATTATACTTTTCCTGAAGTAGGTGGGACTTCCTGGTTGTGACATCAACTCAAGGGCAGTGAGGCCAGAGCACTGAGGACAATCGAATGTACACATAGAATCAGTTACTGCTTGTACAGAGATCTAGTGTAGAGTAAGGTAGGGAAGTCACAGATTACTAGAGCTCTTCAACACAGTAAGAAATGACCATAAAGTAATCTACTCCACAACAAAGAAAATTTTTTATTAAACATGTCCAACTACACCATACTGGAATAAAATAATGAACATATGGCAACATTACAATATGTGTGAATAAATAAATATATACACAAACGGTGAAACATCTCCAAAGGACAACTTCTCTGAGATGATCCTTTCCTTAAAGATTATTTTCTTTTCTTTAATATCTGATTTTCTTTTATTTAATGTCTGATTTTTTTATTTTACTTTGTTTGCCATTGTACTCCTACTTTGTTGTATATATACTGTACTGTGTGTGCATGATCAGATAGCCATTCATTAGAATTGATGGGGAACCTGAGCTCTGTCTTTATTTGTACATGCTTCCAAACTATCACACAAACACAATTCTGCTACATTCAAACACAATCAGCCCTGCTACATACCATTTCTGCAACAGTAAAGAGACTTCCTCCTTGTAATTGTATGACATGAAGCATGTGATCAGTCACATGCTGGTGACTTCCCTCAATGTCCTGGAGTTTTTTTCATATGCACCAGCAACAGTGAGGACTGATATTCTCCTGCGCCCAGTAGATACAGATCTCATCCTAGTGCCCCTCCCAACAAGATCCACACACCCTCCACCTATCTCCATCTTATATATATGGATTCCAATGGTAACTCATATAAAAAATAAGTGAGATAGAGTAGCCAGGGATCAAGGTAAAACCCCTGCTAGCAGGCAAATTGTTGCAGATAATGAGAGTAAATTAGAGAATTAGCTTAGGGCAGAGTTAGGAAAAAGTTTTTATACTTTATAGTTGTTCTTTAAAGGACATCAACCATTTATACAATATAAAAACACCTACAAATACTCACCTGCTCTCCTCTTCATCTTGATCCCGGCGCTTGTTTGACACACCAGGATCACCTAGAAAAGAAAGTTCTATTTAGCAGCACAAAGTGCAGGGACAAGATGGCTGCTAATTATGCACGCCCTCCCCTCCTCCGTCTCCCATGGGAAAAGGTTTTGCTAATTATAACTTTCTTTTCTAGGTAATTCTCGTCGTAACTAGCTTAGCACAGACAAGCGCCGGGATCAAGATGAAAAGGAGCACAGTAGAGCTTTTTTAGTTTTTTTTCGTCAACGGAACTTGAGGTTGGTTAAGGAATCCAATTTCTCCAAAAAAGAATTCAACACAATTTCATGAATGCTAACAAAAGCCTTGACATAACATGGACATAAATAGGGTAGTTAGCAGAGCCTTTTATGATTACCTCTCACAATGTCATGCTGCTTCTAGAATAGCAACTTAAAGGGGTATTCCCATCTGGGCATTCACATTTAATTAAATTAATCTGCTATATGTAAACATTTCTTCAATTGGATGTCAATAAAAAAAAATGTTCCTGTGTGAAGATAATTTCTCATAAATGTAGACATGTTGTCCCTTAGAAACGAGATAGCTTCCTCAGATACGACCACCTCACATTTTGGCAGGGGTGGCCAGACATGCACTTATGAGTCCTGCTTGACCACCTGACTTCAGTATTCATTACCACAGGAACGGTGTGGGACATAAAGTAACTCCAGGAGATTTTAAATACAAAACCTTTTGTTTATTTGGCAAATCCCTCCAGCAGAGTTGGCTGTATCCAAGGACACAGTCTTGTTTCTAAGGGACCATATGACTACATTTATGGGAAATTATCTTCACACAGGAACATTTTTTTTTAATAACATCTAATTTAAGAAATGTATATATATACATGACAGTTTAATGAAACTGAATGTGAATGCCCAGAGGAGAATACCCCTTTAACTGGTAATACACAAATCTAGACACATTTACTTACCCATCCTGATGCATTCCCCGAAAGTGCATTGTCCGTGTATAATGCCCTGTGCTGCGATTCACCTCGATTATGCACCCTATATCCTGCATGTGTCGCTTCCCCACTCAGGTTTGACAGAGTTCAACAGCATGCCCCTCGATTTCTGTCGCATGGAAGCCAGCGCAGCTGCTCCAAAATCTAATTGCATGCAACACAATGCCCTGTTAAATACCTGTCCCAGCGGCACAAATCCCAAAATATCGGAAAATCCAACAAAAGTGCAGCCGCGGACCTTTAGTAAATAAGCCCATCTGTGCATCACTTATTGTATACAACTAGCTTCTGTTACAGACAAACACTGGTATAGCATTTTGAATATTTTTGTACTAATGTCACACTATACTTAAGTACTGATACATTGATTGCTGAAAGGCAGCAATGTGATTCTACCTACCTACTACTACTAGATATCACTAAATCACTTACTACAGGGACAAGATTACTGGAAAGATTATCTTGCCTATGCCTACAGCTATGAGAACATTCTGATTCTAAAACACTACAAGTTTTTCTACATGATTCTTCAGGGGTTTGATATAACATTATATTAGAGCCAATTGTGATACTGTTGGGCAGTGACTTGCCCCATCCACATTCCACTAGAAATGCAGCAGCGCTGATGTCATCTATGACATGCCAAGGGAGCGGATAAAGTGACGCCCCAAGGGGATCCCCAGCAGTGGATGACAGGCCCATTCCTGCCAGGCGGCTAATACAGTGACAAACAGAGGCTTCAGCAAGGATGTCAGCCTTCACATCCCTTGTTGGACCTTTTTGTCTGTCTTAATCAAGTGTAAAATGCAAGGTAGGTGCACCAACATAAGTGCTTCCACACTGGGGGGACATAAATAAAAAGCACCATGCTCCACACACCTTCTTATAAACATTATCCACCTGTTTCTTCTATAATAACTTTTTGTCTATACTCAACATCAGTTCTGTTACTTAGAGGGAACCTGTCATCGAGAGCCCTTTTTCTGGCACCCTCATGTCCCCATAGAGAACACTTGACAAATTGCCAAAGTGTTTTTAGTAAGATGAAAGTATACCTTTCTGTGTCCCTTGTGCCATGGGAGTGGCCAGTGAGGAGTGGGGCAGACATGTATGATCTCCTTAGGAGCAAAGTCTCGGGAAGGGGGACAGATATGGGGGACATGGGGGACATTAAGTTTTTTTTTTAATTTGAAATCAATGCATGATGGAGTGGTTTCCAGAGGTTGGGGGACTGGCCATGGGACTAGGGACAGAGCTCTTTTTTTTTATATAAATAAATTTACGAAGATAATGTGTGAAGATAATTTCTTATAAATGTAGTAATATAGTCCCTTAGAAACAAGACTGTCTCCTTGGATCTGCTGGTGATTGCACAAAGAAACAAAGGGTCTTTTTTATGGGAAATGTTCGGAAGTTACTGCATGTCCCACAGCCGTCCTCTGGTAATGAATGCTGAAGTCAGGTGGTCAGACAGGGCTCAATACTGCATGTCTGGCCATTGCTGCCAAAATGTGAGGTCGTCGTATCCAAGGAAGCTATCTCGTTTCTAATGGGCCAACATGACTACATTTATGAGAAATTGGGGCTTATTTACTAAGGGTCCGCGGATAACATTGTTCATGGACTGTTCACAGTTTTTCAGGATTTGCGCTGCTGTGACAGTGATTTAGAAGGGGATGGTCTCGCACGCGATCGAATTTTGGCGCAGCGGCAATATGCAGCACAGACTTACCGGCTATGGAAAAGGCTCAGCCCATGATCCCTCTCCATGTACCCCCACCCAACGTGCGCAGTAATAGTTAAGGGGTTTAAAAATGGAGCTCATACTTTCTTTCAATTTGATGAAATGCAGCCCCTAGCTGCATTTATCAATGGGCCTAAAATTGACGTCTTACACTTTTCTATTGGGATCTGGGAAATATGAAGAAGAAAAAGAGACAGACCTAACTCCAAATCTTGTTCTATCATTTGATTTGCAAGTTGTTTAACCCCTTAAGGACACAGCCTAAAATGGCCTTCATACATTTAGGACACAAACCTTTTTTACAATTTTTTCCTGCTCAAATTCCAAAAGATATGACTTTTTTATTTTTTTTCCGATATGGGCATATGAGGGCCTGTTTTTTGTGGCAACATTTGTATTTTCCAATGGGTTAAATTTTATGGTAAAAATGGCATCATGATTCAAATTTAAAAACTTTTTTTTGGAAAACAGCTGCTTTGCTGCTTGTTTTTTAATTAAAATATTTACCTATTTCACCGTACACTATTGTACACCTGATATAATTATTCTATAGGTTAGTATGATGAAGGAGATCCCACACATACAGGTTTTCTTATATTTTACTACTGTATTAAATAAAAACTTCTCTTTAAGGAAAACACATTTTCCTAAGTGTCACCATATTCTGAGAGTTATAACTTTTTTATTTATCAAAAGAGGGTTATTAGGGCTTGTTTATAGCAGGAAAGGTAGCATTTAGATTGTTTCCATTTTAGGGTACATCTGACTTTTTGATCGCTTTCTATTACATATTTTGGGAGGCTGGAAGAAGTAAAATTGCAATTTTAATTAGTTCCTGTGCTCATGCAATCATCAGCTGAACCTAGATGTCCATGTCATTGAATTACCATTTGACTTGGATGAAGAGTTATGTCAAGTTGCGGCAACAGGATAAAATTACTTTGTACTCTGTATTTGTGCTGTTTCCTTACTGTATTCTCAATATATCACTACAGGCGGTCCCCTACTTAAGAACACTCTACTTAACCCCTTCCCGACATTTGACGTAATAGTACTGCATGGCGGGAGGTGCGTTCCCGCAAAATGCAGTATTATTACGTCAAGCTTCTGGCGCCGGCTCCTGAATGGAGCCGGCGCCAGAAGCTGCGGGTGTCGGCTATATATTATATATATTATAGCCGACACCTGCCTCTAACACCCGCGATCGGAGATTTCTCCGATCACGGGTGTTAACCCCTAACACGCCGCGGTCGCGCTGACCGCGGCGTGTCAGAGGCATTTAAATGCAAGCTAAAGTGAATCGGACCCCCCCCCCCGCGGCGCTTACCGGGGGGGTCCGCTGCTCCGATCGCAGCCCACGGGACTGCCGATCTTCATCCTTCTGGCAGGACCCGGCTGTAAGACACTGGGCATGCGCAGTCTTACATTACACAGTGCAATACATCTGTATTGCACTGTGTAACCTGTAAAAAAGCTTGAACAAGTGATCAGAAGATCACTTGTTCAAGCTTAGATGTCAGTCACTGTAAAAAAAGGAAAAATAAATAAATAAAGGTTTTTTACAATAAAAATAAATAATAAAAGAAAGTGAAAGTCCCCCCAAACACCACATTTCCCTGTACACAAGTAATAAAGTATAAAAAACACTAAATCACAAAAAAAACCCACTTATTTGGTATCACCTCGTCCGTAACAATCTGTACAATAAATCCTAATCATAATTGGACCCTCTAGGTGAACGTGGTAAAAAAAAAAAACCCAAAACTTGCCAAAAATTAAAACTTTTTATCAAATTGCTTTACAAAAAATGTTCTAAAAAGTGATCCGAAAAAGTTATAAGCGCCAAAATGATATCACTGAAAAGAACAACTTGTCACGCAAAAAATAAGCTCACAACCAGCTCCGTCAACCACAAAATACTATAGTTATGCCGCTATAAAAATGGCAATACTAAAACAAATGTAATTTTTTCTATTCTAGTTTTCCTTCAATAAAATTGGACAAATATAAACAAAACTATATAAATGAGGTATCACCGTAATCATAGTGATCCGTAGAATAAAGATAATATATTATTGTTATGCTACAGTGAACACCCCCCCAAAAAAATGCTAAAAATCCAAAACAAGAATTGATGATTTTATTTTCCTCCACACGAAAAAAGTTAATAAAATTGCTTCGATAAGCTAAACACCCTCTAAAATAAAGGGTTTTTTTACAGTGCATCTCGTCTCGCTAAAAATAATCCCTTATTTGACTAAATTGCTTAAAAAATAAATAAAGATTGTATAGCCCATTCCCAACGCGCGTTGTTATAGAACGGTGCGGCGGGTAGTGATTTGCCAACACTGTTCAGACACAGTGATCGGGGCAAGATGGCGGCTGTTCCTGACAGCCATCCATCCTGCCCCATGGACCAGAAGGGTTCCGTCCCCCCCACATCCCCAGTTCATGATCGCTGCTATTGGCTCATCAATTCAGACCAGCCAATAGAAGCGAATTTACTTATGACGTCAGTAATACCGATCACCATGTCTGTAGACACGGTGATTGGGGAAGGGTGGCGGCTGTTCCTGACAGCCACCAATTGTGCCTTGCGGTCCAGAGGGGTTTTGTTGCCCCCCTCTGTCCATGTTTGCCGCTATTGGCTGGTCGATTTGGTCCAGCCAAAAGCAGCAATATTCGTCACAATGGGCATCGCTAGTGTGAATAAGAGCAACACTTGGCGATAATTTCCCTACGGAAAACGAAGATATGGTACAAAAGCGCTGGCCGTGCACATTGTACAGATTATGCTGTACAACTCTTACGTGCTGTTCCAATGTGCACGTCCTGCCGTATCATTTCTCCGTTTTCAAGAGGAAGGTATTAGGAAACTAATATTGGGACAAGAAGGACGGGCCCCAGTACCTCTGGTTTAGATGTTCCAGGACAGCATTTTCCCGGTGAATTCTGCTGCTTCTAAAGGTAGGACTCAATAAAGAGTCTGTTCCAAAAGAGGAGTTAGGATGGACACTACATACTACTAATAGACCTGCGACACCTCCAGAGTGACAAAAGTTTAGTTGGTCCCCTGGTATATTCTACCTCCTTATACGCAACACATTCACAATTCACGCCCAAGCTGTTGTAAATTCATTTAGGTAAAATGAATAATTGTAACAACTGTTAGGTCACATTGCTCCCTATAACCCTCCATTATTTCATAAGGAGCGCCACATAACGGGCACTGAACTTTCCAGAAATAATTGCAATTTCCATCTTGGACTCCGTTGCACATCATATTTGGAAACCACCTGTATGTTCAAAATGCTCATTTCACGACGTGTATTACCCTACACCACATATTACACCTTGCTAAATTCCCCAAGGGGTGTACATTCAACAATTAGGGTCACTTTTCGGGTTTTCCTCTGCTTTGGTACCACTACGGCTCTCCAAATGTATCCTGACACATGTGAAGGATTTCTGTCAAATTTGGCCACTAAAAGACAAACATCCCTCTTTTCCTCTACTGTGCGCCCATAAAGTATTTTATATGCACATGTGTGGTACTTCTACACTCGGGAGAAATAGTTTTACACTTTTTTTGGGGTTATTTAATATATGATCCCTTGTAGCTTACAAAAATTAGGGGTAAAGTGACATTTATAGGAAAATGTTCACCTTTTTAATGTTTAGTGCCTAATTGGATCATTAACCTGTAGGGGCAAATACATATATTACACATTGCAAAATTCTCTAAGGGGTGTGTGTTCAAAAATTAGGGTCACTTTTCGGATTCTAATCTGTTTTATACCACTAGGGTTCTCCAAATGCATGTCAAACATTTCTGTCAAATTTGGCTTCTAAAAGGCAAACATCCCCCTTCCCTTTTACTGTGCGCCCATACAACATTTTATATACACATGTGGGGTACTTCTACACTCGAGACAAATAGGTTTACACATTTTGGGGGGTTAGTACATATTTTTATCCCTTGTGGCTATAAAAAATTAGGGGTACAATGACCTTTATAGGAAAATGTTCACCTTTTTCCTATTTAAGTCCTAATGAAATCAAACAACTTTACGGACAAATACACATATTACACCTTGCTAAATTCTCTAAGGGGTGTGCTTTCCAAAATGGTGATACTTGTTGAGATTCCCCTCTGTTTTGGTACCGCTACGGCTCTCTAAATGCATCCTGACACATGTAAAGGATGTCTGTCAAATTTGGCTTCTAAAAGGCCAACGCCCCTCTTTCCCTTCTGAGCTTCACTGCGTACCCATACAACATTTTATTTGCATGTGTGGGGCAATTTTATACTCGGGAGAAATGCTAGTACACATTTTTTGGGGTTGTTTCATCTTTAATGCCTTATGGGATACAAAAAATAGCCGTAAAAGTGACTTTTTTGGGAAAATGTTCATATTTTTCCTTTTAGGGACCTAATTGAAGCAAACACCTGTAGGGGAAAATACATATATTACACCTTGCTAAATTCTCCAAAGGGTGCACTTTCCAAAATGGTGTCTCTTGTTGGGGCTTTCCTCTGTTTTGGTACCATTATGGCTCTCCAAATGCATCCTGACACATGAAAACTTTTTCAGCCATATTTGCCCTGCAAAAACGAAACAACGCTCTTTCCCTTCCAGGTGCCCCACTGTGTCCGTACAGCAGGGTTCAGTGACAAAATGGGTATTGGCATACTCAGGAGGAATTGCCCTCAACATTGTAAAATGCATTTTCTTTTTTTTTTTTTTTATCATAAATTTTTTATTAAATTTTCAAATATGAAAACATTACATCATGTTTCTTTTTTAACCCATTGTGAAGGTGCAAATTTTAGTGTTCAATGAATCTATAGTAAAATAAAATTACATTTCTGTAATTTCACTTTCATTTATCTTTCACCCTCATGAAACACTCATAGGGTTAACAAAATTCCCAAAGGTTGTTTTGAATATTTTGAGGGGTGTAGTTTCTCAAATGGTGTCATTTGTGGGGGTTTTCTGTCATGTAGGCCTTATAAAGTCACTTCTAACTAAATTGACCCTCCAAAAGTAGGTTTTGATGATTTTCGTGAAAATCTGAAAAATTGCACCTAAAGTTATAAGCCTCCTAACATCCTAAAAAAAGGAAAAGATGTTTGAAAAATGATGCCAAGTTAAAGCAGACATATGGAAAATGTTAGTTCTCAAGTTATTTTAGTGATATGACCAACTTTCCAAAAAGTAGAAAATTTTGAATTTGGAAAAAATAGTTTTTTTCAAAAATGTTGCCAAATTTCCATTTATTTCATAAATAAATACTAAATATATTGATTAAATTTCTCAACCAACAGGAAGTACAATGTGTCACGAAAAAACAATCTCAAAATCAACTGGATATGTTAAAGCGTTCCAAAGTTATAACCACTTAAATAGACACATGTCAGACTTTAAAAAATGGGCCGTGTCAGGAAGGTGAAAAGTGGCTTCAGCGTTAAGGGGTTAAAGACAACCCCTAGTTACAAACGGACCTCTGGATGTCTGTAATTCACTGTACTTTAGCCCTGGGCTACAATAAATAGCTAAAGCAGTTGTCTGCAAAGGTGTCTGCAATTAAGCTTTATTGATAATCCTGGTTCTTATGACAATCCAAAATTTTTAACCCCCTCCTGTCCCGTGCTGTCAGTTAGCAGTCAGCGGCTGATATATACCACTCTGAGCTGATGCTGGCTCAGCTCTGGATAACAGCCGAAGCGGCATCGGGATACCCAGGGTGCTGGCTATAACTAACAGCCGACACCCCAGTTTTACGGCCGCGGTCAGAGTGGGCTCCGATCGCGGGTGTTTGAGCATTAAATGCCAGCTGAACCGCTGCATTTAAACTGCTTTTGGGTTTTTTTTGCCCCACAGTCGCACCCCCCCCCCCCGCAACATCTCTGACGTGCATAGGCCGACACTGCTAATACCCTGCAATACATCAGTATTGCAGAGTATTATCATGAACAATCAATAAGATGATTTCTTGTTCATTCCCCATGGTGGAATAAATGAAAAGTAAAAAAATAAGGTACTAAATTAATAAAAATGCCCATAAGCCAAATAACATATAAAGAGACATAAAACACATAAAGGCTAAATCATAACACAAATTCCACATATATAGTATCACCACATCTGAAACAACTTATAGAATAAAAGTAAATAATTTCTGAACCCGCACGATGAACGCCATAAAAAAAGGTTAAAAACCTGCCAAAATGTATGATTTTTACCTATTTTATCAAGCAAAAAATGCAATAAAAAGTGATAAAAAAACATATGTACTCCAGAATGTTGCAAAGTACAACATGTCCTGTAAAAAACAAGCTATCAACCAGCTCCATAGCCGAAATATTAAAAAAAATGTTATGCCACTCTGAAGGAAATTTTTCCTCAGATTAGGGTTTTTTTTTTTTTGCAATTTTAGTAAAACATAAGAAAAATGGTATCCCCCATAATCGTATTAACCCATAGAATAAAAATGACATGATTATTTGGTTATATGGTGAACACCCCAAAAAAAGTAAAGAAATCCATTACAGAATTTATACTTTTCTACTCCTGCCCTCAAAAAAAAATTCATACATTTTCAACAATAGGAGATACAAACCCCAAAATGGTAACACTGGAAAAAGCATCTCATCCCACAAAAGAAATACCTTCAAATGGCACCAGTAACAAAAAAGAAAAAAATTTATAGCCTACAAAAGGGCCAATGAGAAAACTAAAATCCAAGCAGCTGCAGGGCACTCCTTCACTTCTGTGTCTTGCTTTGCGCCCATAAAACAGGTGGCGGTGACATGTCGGGTGTTGCTGTACTCATGAGAAATTGCATAACAAATTTTAAGGTGGGTTTTCTCTTTTTTTCTTTTGGGAATGTGTAAATTTTAGGGCTAAATGAACGCTAAACCGACAAAATTTGACCATTCTAAATTTCACCTCCATTTTGATTCAATTACTATGAAGATCTCAAGGGATTAAAAGTCTTCCTAAAAGCTGTTTCTGAAAGTATAAGGGTGCATATTTGAAAATGGGTTGATTGCAAAGTGTTTTTTCAATGCTAAATATTTAAAATTTCATTCAAAACAGTATTTATCTCAATTTTGAAAATACGGAAAAGCAATAATCGATTTGTAAAAATCATGAAAATGTAAAGTAGACATATGGGAAATGTTATTCAGCAACTTATTTAGGTGATAAATCTATCTGCCTGAAAATGCGATGATTTCATATTTCAAAAATGGTACATTTTTCAAAAAAATCATAATTATTTCCATCTTTTTGTAAATAAACGCAAAACTTACCACTAAAATGAAGTACAGCATGTGAGGAAAAACAATCTC
Source organism: Engystomops pustulosus (assembly GCF_040894005.1). Taxonomy (NCBI): domain Eukaryota; kingdom Metazoa; phylum Chordata; class Amphibia; order Anura; family Leptodactylidae; genus Engystomops; species Engystomops pustulosus. The sequence goes on along the minus strand of NC_092415.1, from coordinate 100,027,860 downwards.
ATAATCGCTTTGATAAGTAACAGTGTTCAAAAGTTATAACCATAGAAAGCAGTGCATGTCAGAATAAAAAAATGGGGCTGAGCCTTAAGCTGTAAAATGGCTGCATCTTTAAGGAGTTAATAGCCAACTGTCAAACAGATCAAAAAAAACTTTGCCGGGTGCTACAAATATAAAATATACAGTTCTGACTTACATAGAAATTCAACTTCAAACCTCAAAACTTCAAATTCAAACCTACAGAACCTATCTTGTACTTAATCCGGGGTCTTCCTGTATATGATTATATAATGAATCTATATTTTCTATGAATCCAAAAACAAAATTTAGTCAATCTTCTAATTTTGATGCCCAGGAAAGGCACTGAATTCTAACTATTCATCTGTTTTAATAAAATGTTAAATGTCACATAGGAAAGTTCTGAAAATCTGGGCTTAAGAAATTCATTAGCAGGTTTCATTGTAGTATAGGTCACAGAAGTCCTCTGTGATTTATCATTGTAAGAACTATTAAAATATTCCAATGTACTGTTATTTATTTATGAGCAATGCTTTGACATTAAACCACGTTTTCTGTTTTTAGATTCCACTTTGAAAAATTAATATTAACTTTAATTTCATGTACATGGCTACACTTTACGATAATTTTCATGAGAAAAACACCGGCACACTAAACCTGCAATTATGTATTGATAAGTTTTCAACACTAAGATGTATTGAATCCTTATGGTAATAAAACACAACTTTTTGCTCCGATAAGAATTGTGTTTTAATCACCAAAAACACATTAGACAAATCAATACAACTCCATTACAATCAAATCAGAATAAGAACATATTTAAACAGTTAAAATCAACTCTATGTACTGTACTACTAAAATGAAACTGCTCTCTTAAATTGTAAGAGTAATAAAAGAATAAAAATGATACTTTTTATTCTTTTTATTAAACAGATGTAAATTTAGCTAATATAATTTAGTTGTTTATTTATTATTTATTTAACTATAAACAATAACTGATTAAAGATCCACTAAAAGTTTACATGATTGAAATAATATCACATTTGTTTATATCCATGTGTTTAAAGGGGTTATTCTAGAGTTCCAAAAAGTACCAAAAAATTTGGAGCCTGGCTTTTAAAAAAAAAAAAAAAAATTGACTCATCTCCTCCGTTGCTCCTGATGTTCCGTGCCACAGTCTGACTGATCTGTGCCCCTGTTTGTTTATAGGGGCCCACCCGTCACCACATCCCAGCACCTGGTACAGTGCTGAGAGATAGGGACGGGTGGGTGTGGCTGGCCAGCTTGGCTGGCTGGAAGTTCCCTGCAATCAGACGGACTGTGGCATGGAACACTGGGAGTGACTGGTGGGGGTGAGTGCGCATTTAATTTTTTTAGAAAACCCGCCCCAGCCCTGCTACTATTTTTTTTTAACTCTCGGACAGTCTCTTTAAAGCCTACTTTTATTTTTTTGTTTTATGGATGTTAGATTTTATAATTGTTTAAAATAAAATAATAATTATAGCTTCATTTTATAACATTTTTTATAAAAAAAGTTTAGCAATTTCCATAAAACAATAACTGAACTGTAAGAGAAATGTTCAACTATCCAATGCAGTAAACATGAAAATGTAATGCTCTTTGACAGAAGAGACCTCATTATAACATGATAACATATATACCAATGCACACACTAGTTTTCAAATCTCCATAGACAATTTCCTTGAAAATCCCCCAATATTTTTCTTGTTTATTTTTACACATCTCCCTGGTGTTGTAAAAGTGTCAACTTGATTGTTAGAGATGAGCTTACTCTTGGGTCATGCCAAAGACAAAAATGTGATAGATATATGGTGAGTTAGGAAAAAAACTGACTCAGCTAAAACAATACAAAATGAATGATGGTCATTTATATAATGAATAAATTAGCACATACAAATCTCTTATGGTTTAAATAGGATTGTTTTTTATTCTGAAATGCAAAGGAAATGAAATATAATAATTTAACTTTGCCACATAAATCAATGACAATAGTTGATAATAGTTTTGTAAATTGTTATTTTACAAAGGATATATGATGGTATTTCATATCTAATTACATGTACAGGCGGTCCCCTACTCAAGAACAGCCAACTTACAGATGACTCTTAATTACAAATGGCCAACTGGGTGTTGGTAATTTACTGTACTTTAGCCTTAGACTACAATAAACATCTATAACAGTTATTAAAGGTGTTTGTAATGAAGCTTTATTGTTAATCCTGATTCTAATGACAATCCAACATTTTTAAAATCCAATTGTCACAGAGACCAAAAAAAAAAATTGTCTGGAGTTACAATGATAAAACATACAGTTCCTACTTACATACAAATTCAACTTAAGAACAAACCTACAGAACCTATCCTGTACGTAACCTTGGAAGCGGTAGAAAAATTTCAAATGCATTGAAATTGTCCAAAAAATAAATTTGCAACATTGCTTGCTCCAAATGACATCTCTCCTTCAGGCAGATATGATCACCGGGATATCAAATTTATTCAGCAAAGGGAGTATGGAGAAGGTTCACAGGCTGTGCCCCCACAGACTGGGTGTTTGCTTTATATTGCAAGAAACAGCTAGAAATAAGACCATTTATTGGTGCTGGCCAGTGGGTTTTTAACACTTTGAAGCAGAATGTAACAGCCAAAGGCGTGTGGGTGCTGCCATCTTGGAACAGATTGTTGCCACATCAGAAAGTGATGATCTGTTACCATGACAGCCTGGAGTTTTTGTTAGACTCCATGACCTGTCATTAACATAGATCTGTAACAGCCTAAAAAATTAATAATACCAAATGCAAAGGAGCATAGGCGCCATAAAGGAGATGGACAACAGAACTGCAAGTACCAATACTGATTCACTGTTTTCTGAAGATGAAACTAAAAGAATGAATGACCTATTTAAGGAACTTGAAGATACCATGAGAAATGAACTAATGCATGAACTTGATATTTTGTTTTTAGAAATATATCGAAATGAAAATGTTTCACACAGGGGCCTGATATTAAACTTCCCTTCCACCTTTCCTATAGATCAGACATATACGCAACAATGGGAAAAAACACTTGACAAGTGCTCCCAAATACTTATACAGACTGTTTGTGAAAACCCTATACACCACAGTCAGACAAAAACCCAGCACCAATTATCCATTTTTAATACACATACACATTTCAACAATATGTGTCAAAACATAGCATGTAGAATACAAAAAATTGAACAAGAGACCATCACTAGAAAAACAAATAAACTAAACAGAGACAGAACAGACAAAAAAAGAGAAAAACTACAGGTTAAGACCCAAGACCACACAGCCAGAATCCAATATGAATAAACCAAGCAGGGAGACCAACAGAAACCACCCCCCAAGAGTGCACACCCAAAGCAGATCTATCTATGCGGGGAATCTGATTCAGTGATATAAGGTGAACAATTATACAAAACCCACACCTTCCATCTCGAAAGCCAGAGATTATTCCCCAAAAAAGGTCACCAATACACAGGAGACTTCATTAACAATAAATGCATCTGCAATAGACCCCATACCCTCGTCGGGCACCGATATAGCCCCTTTAGATCTTAGCTCTCCCAGTCTGACACCCAACCCGGGGAATATGGAGAACATCTCTGACTATTTTTCATTAGATTATATGCAAAAACAGGACCTTCTCACTAAAATCAAACACATCAGAGAAAGGAATGCCAAATTTAACAAATGATGCGATGTAGCTCTCAATAGCAGCTATACCTTATCACAAACACTTTCTCCCAGGGTAAACAGTACACAGGTGGAAACAGAATCTCTAACAAATATCACTATTCATCCTAGAACATTCTTAAAGTGGACCTATAGTATCAGTCCTATTCTTGGAACCATTGTCCACCCACCCCACAAAGGACCCCATTAAAAGTACTGAGAACCTAATGGTCGTCACATTTCGGATGGATTTTTTATGCACCACCCCACACAAACATACAAAAATAAAGACACTGACACCCATGAAACCAATCAGCACATACTACACCAGTACAAAAAGAAAATTAGTAAGAGAGGAAAGAGGGGAGGCAAAAAGAGGAAAGAAAACACCCATACAGAAAGAAATTTAAAATAACTGATAAAAATCTTCAACCTCTCTTCTTACCAACTGAATCCCTATGAAAGAGCGGTCCTAGCAAAAGGACTCTCTTTCTGCCTCACCAATAACATGAACTGTTTGACACTTTTCTCTATTTCCAGAAATCTTATGATAAAAAGACACTTTGCTATCCAGAAATATGGACAGTCCAATACAATTGAACAGAATATTTTAACAGAGAGTGTGGGCCCCCTTAGGAATAACATGGGGGTCATGGTGGAAGGAGATGAGGAAAGGGACAATCTACTGAATGTCGCCTTCTCAACTGTCTTTACCCAGGAAAATCCCCTGGTGGAAGACACAATGAGGAATAATGTAAATTCTTTTTGGAATGTCAAAAGTTTAACCCAGGAATAGGTACGGCGCCGCCTCGCAACCACTAGGATAGATAAATCACCGGGGCAAGATGGCATACACCCCTGGGTTCTGCATGAACGAACTATGTACGGTGATAGACAGACCATTATTTTTAATATTTGAAGATTCACTGAGGACTGGTTATGTTCCACAGGACTGGCGCATAGCAAATGTGGTACCAATATACAAAAAAGGATCAAATAGCGATCCTGGAAACTACAGACCCATGAGTCTAACTGCTGTGGTGGGGAAAATATCTGAGGGGTTTGTTAGAGATGCTATCCTGGAGTATCTCACTGTGCACAACCTTATAACCCAGTGTCAGCATGGGTTTATGAGAGATCGGTCCTGTCAGACTAATCTGATTGGTTTCTACGAGCAGGTAAGTTCAAGACTGGATCTGGGGGATGCTGTGGATGTTGTATATCTGGACTTTTCAAAGGCATTTGACACCGTGCCACATAAAAGGTTTGTATATAAAATGAGACTGCTGGGAATAGGGGAAAATCTGTGTATTTGGGTAAGTAATTGGCTTAGTGATAGAAAACAGAGGGTGGTCATTAATGGCACATTCTCAGATTGGGTTGACGTTACCAGTGCAGTGCCACAGGGGTCAGTATTGGGGCCACTTCTTTTTAATATTTTTATTAATGACCTTGTAGTGGGTTTACACAGTCAAGTTTCAATATTTGCAGATGATACTAAGCTGTGTAAAGTAATAAATACTGAGGTCGATAGTTTAGCATTACAGAGGGATTTGTGCAGAGAAATGGTTGATGAGGTTTAATGTAGATGAATGTAAAGTTATGCACTTGGGCCATGGAAACAAAAAGTATAATTATGTTCTAAACGGTCAATTACTTAGTAAAACTGGAGCTGAAAAGGACTTGGGGGTATTGGTGGATGGTAAACTTAATTTTAGTGACCAGAGCCAAGCGGCTGCTGCTAAAGCAAATAAAATTATGGGATGTATCAAGAGAGGAATAGATTCTCATGATAAAGACATAGTTTTGCCCTTATACAAATCCCTGGTCAGACCACACATGGAATATTGTGTACAGTTTTGGGCACCAGTGTATAAAAAGGACATAGTAGAGCTGGAATGGGTGCAGAGGAGAGCAACCAGGATTATTAGGGGAATGGGGGGATTAGAATACACTGACAGATTACAAAATTGAGATTATTCAGTTTAGAAAAAAGACCACTGAGGGGAGACCTCATTACAATGTACAAATACCTGAACGGACAGTACAAGGATCTCTCCAAAGATCTTTTTATACCTAGGCCTGTGACCAGGACAAGGGGGCATCCTCTACACCTAGAGAAGAGGCGATTTTACCATCAACATAGACAATGGTTCTTTACTGTACGAGCAGTGAGACTATGGAACTCTCTGCCGCAGGAGGTTGTTATGGCGGACTCTATGTACATGTTCAAGAGAGGCCTGGATACCTTTCTGGAGAGAAAAAATATCACGGATTATGGGGATAAAACATTTATTTAATTCTTAAAGGTTGGACTTGATGGACTTGCGTCTTTTTCCAGCCTTATATACTATGATACTATGATACTATGAATAGACCCATACTTACATATTGAAGTACAGCCTCCCAGCACCTTTTACCCAATGCATAATCAGAGTCATTTTATTAAAACATTTCATGATTTGGTCCTGAATGACCAGCAGGAATTGAATTAAACAAAAATAAAACAAAAAAGACACCTATACCAAAAAAAGGGCCCCAAAAAACCCTACTACCAATCTGTCCAAAGAAGAAACCACAGCCCTTAAACAACTAGCCCAAAATATGAATATTGTTTTCAGATCTGCAGAGAAAGGGGGTGGTAACCAAAGTTCAGGATTTTGTAGACTATGAACTCTAAGCGGAACGCATCCTATCGGATGTTACATACTATACTGAATTAAAACATAACACGTTCCCACAACTTGAAATAAATTATGGCATATTCATTAAAAAACATGCAAAAATGGGCCTCCTCACAAAGAAAGAGAAAAATGTCCTTCTAATAAAAAACCCAAGTAAATCCTATCCCTGGCCACCCCATTATCTCAAACAACAATTGCCCCACAAGCAATTTATCCCATTATATTGACTTATTTCTACAAAAATATGTAATAATTATGAAGTTACCTGAGAGACTTCTCCCATGGAAAGAAGATTTTATAGTAGCCCCCCTTGATGTAACAGCATTATATATCAACATCGAACACCGTAGGTTTAGCATGTATTGAAATTATTTTACAGGAAGATCCCAACATCTTGCATATTCAGAAACAATTCTTATTAGATGGACTTTCCCTTATACTTAAAAACAACAATTTCACCCTTGGCAAACATATATTCCACCAGCAAAAAGGAACAGCCATGGGAACGAAAGTTGTGGCGTCTTATGCTAATTTATTCATGCAAATGTTTGAAAATATCTTCATTATGCCACAGAATACACATTCAGGGCAACTTCAATTATATAAAAGGCACATCGATGATCTGTTCATCATCTGGCAGGTTGATTGTTCCTCTCTTCAGAAATTTTGTACAAAAATAAACCAAAATGATGGGGATCTTACTTTCACCCTTAACTACAGCATACACCAAGTAGAATTCCTGGATCTTGTAGTAGGGCATGACGGTAATAATTTTCACCACCAAAACATTTTTCAAGAATGTAGATGGATTCGAAATATTCCATGCAGCAAGTTCAGACACTTAAAAAGGAACTGCTCTGAAACTCAAACGTTCAAGGAACAATGTCTTATCTTAGAAAAAAGATTTAAAGAAAAAAAGTACCCTAATGAGATCATTACAGATGCTGTTAAACGGGCAAGCCCATTTACTCAAACAGAAAGTCTCCTTCCAAAAAACACAAAGAATTCAGAAGCAACTTACCAACTGAAATCTTAGGCATTCTCAAAAAACATTGGAATATTATAAAATCAGACCCACTTTAAGATCATCCCGGACAGCATATCCTGTATCTACAGGAGGGCCCCAACAATAAAAAATCTATTGAACCCCCAGTATTCCAAAACAGTACAAGCCACAAACAGAAACAGTTACTTATCAAAAAGGGAGTTTTAAACGTGGAAAACCCCAGTGTCTTTGCTGTAAGATAATAAAGATCTCTGACACATTTATATTGAACAGCACAAACGGAGTATTTAACCTCAAGTATAGACTAAACTGCAGCAGCCAATATGTAATTTATCTTATTGAATGTCAATGTGGCCTGCAGTACGTAGGACGAACCACTCAAGCCCTTCACTGCAGGGTTAATCAACACTGTTACAATATGAAACACAAAGTCCTGAAACATGGACTCTCCAAACATTGTACATTGAAACATTAAGGAGAGGGAAACTTCCGTTTTTAAAGTTCACTGTCTTTTGTGGCAAAAGTACTGTCAATAAGTCCAGGACGGCTTCCTAAACCACCCAAAACCAAAGCTGTTCCACGTTTTGTACCGACTGTACAACCAAAATAGGTGAGCATATTTTCAACAGAACATAAATTATTTTCCTTTTAATCGTTTTCACACACGTGGCGCCTGTATCACCTCTCCTTTTTGTTTTGATTCTTTCAAATGCAGAAATACAGCAATACAGTGGCAGTGGCAGGAGTGATTGCACCCCATAAAGTTAAAGTACCACAGGAGGTCCTAAAAACACTAAATAAAAATGTAAAAAGCAATAAAAAAAATATAAGTTTAAAATGCCCCTTTCACTAGAACTGATATCTAAATCATTAAATCAAAAACATTTTCGGTATCGCTGTATCCCACAAGTCCCAATCTTTCAAGTTCCCAAAATGATAGCAATGGAAACTTGAGCTTATCCCTCACAAATAAAAACTTACATAGGATCATACGCCAAAGCATGAAATAGTTATTTGCTTCAGAAGATGCCAAAACAAAGAATTCATTTATTGTAGAATATGCTTTAATGGGAGTCTGTCATCAGAAGTTGGCCTAATAAACCACTACCAATATGGTGTCAAGTAGTTGAACAGCTTCTAGATTATGTTTCTTTCATGGCCCAGCTTGTTGAAATCATCCAGAAAATCAACTTTGAATTGAAAAGTAAGTTAGATGTATAAAGTCATGGAGGCGGAGAGTTAAACACTGAAATCAAGCTCTCCCTGCCTCAGCACACCTCTTTCCATGTTATTTGACATCATTCAACGGACTTCTGTAGACCTTAAGACACAGGACCATCAAATACAGTAAAGGGGGCATTCTAAAGCAGGGAAAGTTTGGCTTAAGTGTTAAACTCTCTGCCTCCTTGTCTTCATAAAACCAATATACATCACCCTTCAATGTCGATTTTCTGGATGATGCCACCACTCCAGGCCATGAAAGAAACATCATTCAGAAGCTGCTCAGCTGCCTGACAACAGACTGGTAGCGGTTTATTAGGCCAATTTCTGATGACAGGTTCCCTTTAATTATTTTAAATCTATTAAAACATAGTTAAACCTATACCAATTTGGCATCCCTACCCAAAGAATAAAGGGCAGATGTCATTGGAGTGCAATGTAAAAGCAGTAAAACAGAGTCCACAAAAAAAGGCACAAACTACTCTTGTTGTAAAAATAGTCTGTTGCAACCCTTATGGAAGTCTATCATGTTCTGATATAAAACTGCTTACAAAAGTTACAAATGTAAAAGGAAAAAAGTTACAATATAAAAAGGATGAAAAGAAAAACAAAAAATAATAGAGCTTCTATTTGATTGGTTACAAGATCCACAAAGGAGAACCATTGAAATGCTGGAGAGCTCTACAAAATTGGATCATAACTTTTGAGTCAGAATGTTGGTAGTAGTGTAGATTTGTACTGTGTTAGCAATGGAGAGCAGACATGATGTTATGCATGAATAACATGCATAACAACATGTCTGACAAAGAGAACTACCAAGAGAAAGAACAGGCAAAGAGGGGCACTATCCGGGACACTTCACATAGGTGTATGGTTGCAATGATATATCGTCCTGAGATAACGTCCACTGTAATAGAAGTGTATAGGTGGTGCTCAGTGTAGCTAAAGGCAGTCCAATAAACCACATTAAAGAAAAAGTAAAACGGGGCCACTCACCATAAAAAACTTTTTCTTTATTTCATCTTCAGATAAAAAGTACAGTGGCACATGCCGGTCAAGATAGAGGTGGGAGCAGGGGGTAACACAAGGCGACAGCCGTTTCGCACCATCCGGCGCTTTCTCTAGCCTCTGTGGAGTGGCGTCATGGTTAATGCTGCTTCGTAGATTAGTCTCACAGGACTGTATTAATGTAGAAACTTGCATACCTCTTTGATATGTCCGCATCACATTTTCCTTGTCTTACGCAAATATGATTGATTCATTGCTTTCCACGGTTCCTATAGTTTCGTACAGAAGAACTTGTTCTCTCCACTAATATAATTATTTTTAGTATGTCTGCACAATGCTCTTCAGGAACATAGCGTTTCTGCGCTCTCGATTGAGAGCGTTCTTGGTTACTTGGTTACAGGAAAGTGACGTCCCACCTACTAGTTTAAGTATCAGGTGTGGACGCCACTCCACAGAGGCTAGAGAAAGCGCCGGACGGCGCGAAACGGCTGTCGCCTTGTGTTACCCCCTGCTCCCACCTCTATCCTGACCGGCTGTGCCGGCTGTGCCACTGTACTTTTTATCTGAAGATGAAATAAAGAAGAAGTTTTTTTTTTATGGTGAGTGGCCGCGTTTTCCTTTTTCTTTAATGTGACAAAGAGAACTACCATTCTTGAAAGCTCCCCATCTAATATACTCACTTACCCTCAAAAGGGTATCGCCTGATTTCTTCACTCATCTTCAGAATGTTGTTAAGCTATTTTGAACAACCTCCTAGTTTTGTAAGAGAGGGATGGTGAATCCTACTGTAAGTATAGCTATATGTATAGCCTCCTGATGAAAGGATGTAACTAGAGATGAGCGAACATACTCGTCCGAGCTTGATGCTCGTTCGAGCATTAGCGTACTCGAAACTGCTCGTTGCTCGGACGAATACTTCGCCCGCTCGAGAAAATGGCAGCTCCCGCCGTTTTGCTTTTTGGCGGCCAGAAACAGAGCCAATCACAAGCCAGGAGACTCTGCACTCCACCCAGCATGACGTGGTACCCTTACACGTCGATAGCAGTGGTTGGCTGGCCAGATCAGGTGACCCTGGGATAGACTAGCCGCTGCCCGTGCTGCTCGGATCATTTTGTGTCTGGATGCCGCTAGGGAGAGAGCTGCTGCTGGTCAGGGAAAGGGTGTTCTATTAGAATAGTGTTAGGCAGGAGTGATTCAACAAGAACCCAACAGCCCTTCTTAGGGCTACAATAACGTTATACTTTTTTTTTGTTTGTTTGCTTGTGGCTGGGCTTGCTGGCACTAGTAGTGCAGCTAGTACCATATTGTGAGGAATTTGCAGGGGGACTTGCTACCGTTGGGTTTAGCTCTTAGTGACACACATATCCACCTCAAACACCAAAGTGGGAAAATTTATTAGGGGTTTGATTTCAATTAGGCACAGTCTGGCAGTTTCTTTTTATTTTACGTTTATTTTTTCATAACTCAGCGTCATCTCATCAGTGTGCTTTCATACTTGGCTAGAAAATAGCCAACGGAGAATCCAAACGGCTTACTTACGCCTACAATAGCGTTATATATATTTTATTTCTGGTTGATCTGCTGGTGGCTGTCCTTGCTGCAGTGCATATACTAGCCAATTGTGAGGAATTTGGAGTGAGACTTGCGACCGCTGTGTTTAGCGCTTAGTGACGCACATATCCATCGCAAAGACCGAAGTGGGAAAATTTATTAGGGGTTTGATTTCAATTAGGCACAGTCTGGCAGTTTCTTTTTATTTTACGTTTATTTTTTCATAACTCAGCGTCATCTCATCAGTGTGCTTTCATACGTGGCTAGAAAATAGCCAAAGGAGAATCCAAACGGCTTACTTACGCCTACAATAGCGTTATATATATTTTATTTCTGGTTGATCTGCTGGTGGCTGTCCTTGCTGCAGTGCATATACTAGCCAATTGTGAGGAATTTGGAGTGAGACTTGCGACCGCTGTGTTTAGCGCTTAGTGACGCACATATCCATCGCAAAGACCGAAGTGGGAAAATTTATTAGGGGTTAGATTTCAATTAGGCACAGTCTGGCAGTTTCTTTTTATTTTACGTTTATTTTTTCATAGCTCAGCGTCCTCTCATCAGTGTGCTTTCATACTTGGCTAGAAAATAGCCAAAGGAGAATCCAAACGGCTTACTTACGCCTACAATAGCGTTATATATATTTTATTTCTGGTTGATCTGCTGGTGGCTGTCCTTGCTGCAGTGCATATACTAGCCAATTGTGAGGAATTTGGAGTGAGACTTGCGACCGCTGTGTTTAGCGCTTAGTGACGCACATATCCATCGCAAAGACCGAAGTGGGAAAATTTATTAGGGGTTTGATTTCAATTAGGCACAGTCTGGCAGTTTCTTTTTATTTTACGTTTATTTTTTCATAACTCAGCGTCATCTCATCAGTGTGCTTTCATACTTGGCTAGAAAATAGCCAAAGGAGAATCCAAACAGCTTACTTACGCCTACAATAGCGTTATATATATTTTATTTCTGGTTGATCTGCTGGTGGCTGTCCTTGCTGCAGTGCATATACTAGCCAATTGTGAGGAATTTGGAGTGAGACTTGCGACCGCTGTGTTTAGCGCTTAGTGACGCACATATCCATCACAAAGACCGAAGTGGGAAAATTTATTAGGGGTTTGATTTCAATTAGGCACAGTCTGGCAGTTTCTTTTTATTTTACGTTTATTTTTTCATAACTCAAAAAACTAAAAAACACAAAAAAAAACTAAAAAACACCAAAAAAAACTAAAAAACACAAAAAAACACAAAAAAAAGTTAAAAAAAAAATTAAAGTTATATAACTTTCATTTTCAAAATGTTTAACCCGAGGGCTAGGGGTAGAGGATGAGGACGAGGGCGGGGACGTGGGCGTCCAACTACTGCAGGGGTCAGAGGCCGTGGTCCTGGGTGGGGTGAGACACCACCTGCTGATGAGGGAGCAGGGGAACGCCGCAGAGCTACACTCCCTAGGTTCATGTCTGAAGTTACTGGGACTCGTGGTAGAGCACTGTTGAGGCCAGAACAGTGCGAACAGGTGATGTCGTGGATTGCCGTCAATGCTTCGAGCAATTTGTCCACCAGTCAGTCTTCCATGCAGTCCACCCATGTCACCGAAATCGGCACTCCTCCAGCTCCTGCACCTCAGCCTCCTCCCCCCAGTCTGCCCCCTCCCATGAAAATTTGGCATTTGAACCGGCATACTCTGAGGAACTTTTTTCTGGACCCTTCCCACAGTCACAAACCACTTGTCCGGTTGCTGCTGAGCAATTTTCCGATGCCCAGGTTTTCCACCAGTCGCAGTCTGTGGGTGATGATGACCTTCTTGACGTAGTGGAAGAAGTGTGTAAAGAGGTGTCCGACGATGAGGAGACACGGTTGTCAGACAGTGGTGAAGTTGTTGTCAGGGCAGGAAGTCCGAGGGGGGAGCAGACTGAGGGATCGGAGGATGATGAGGTGACAGACCCAAGCTGGGTTGAGAGGCCGGGTGAACACAGTGCTTCTGAGACGGAGGAGAGTCCTCGACCAAAACAGGTTAGAAGAGGCAGTGGTGGGGCTAGACGGAGAGGCAGGGCCATAGCAGGTGCATCAGCGCCAAATGTGTCACGTAGTGAAGCTCCCGTGGCGAGGGCTCCCGCGGCGAGGGCTAGATTTTCAGAAGTCTGGAGGTTCTTTAAGGAAACACCGGATGACCGACGGACTGTGGTGTGCAACCTTTGCCAAACCAGGATCAGCAGGGGTTCCACCACTACTAGCTTAACTACCACCAGTATGCGCAGGCATATGAATGCTAAACACCCCACTCAGTGGCACCAAGCCCGTTCACCTCCGGCCGTGCACACCACTGCTCCTTCCCCTGTGTCAGCTGATAGTCAGCCCCCTGCCCAGGACCCTGGCACAAAAACCCCATCGTCGCCTCCACGATCCTCCACAGCATCCACCAGCGTTCAGCTCTCCATACCCCAGACGCTGGAGCGGAAACGGAAATGTAGTGCAACCCACCCGCACGCCCAAGCCCTTAATGTCCACATCTCCAGATTGCTTAGCCTGGAGATGCTGCCCTATAGGCTAGTAGAGACCGAGGCCTTTCGCAACCTCATGGCGGCGGCCGCCCCTCGGTATTCGGTCCCCAGCCGCCACTACTTTTCCCGATGTGCCGTCCCAGCCCTGCACCAGCACGTGTCAGACAACATCATCCGTGCCCTGACCAACGCCGTTTCTGACAAGGTCCACCTGACCACAGACACGTGGACGAGTGCTGCCGTGCAGGGCCACTATATATCGCTGACGGCACATTGGGTTAACTTGCTGGAGGCTGGGACCGAGTCTGACCCTGCGGCTGGTCATATACTGCCGACGCCGAGGATTGCGGGGCCTACCTCGGTCCGGGTGTTTCAGGCCTACTATGCCTCCTCCTCCTCCCACCCCTCCTCCACCTCCTCCTCCGAACGACCATCCGTGGGCATGGCGCCATCAGTCGGTAGCTCTAGGCACAGCAGCAGTGCCGTCGCTAAGCGACAGCAGGCGGTGCTCAAACTGCTGAGCCTAGGTGATAAAAGGCACACCGCCCAAGAGCTATTACAGGGCATCACGGCGCAGACAGATCTGTGGCTGGCACCACTGAACCTGAAGCCAGGCATGGTTGTGTGTGACAACGGCCGTAATCTGGTGGCGGCTCTGCAACTCGGCAGACTGACACATGTGCCATGCCTGGCCCATGTGTTAAATCTGATAGTTCAGCGTTTCCTCAAGACATACCCCAATCTGTCTGATTTGCTCACGAAGGTGTGCCGCATCTGTGCGCATTTCAGGAAGTCCAGCACAGATGCTGCCACTCTCAGGGCAGCGCAGCGCCGCCTCCAACTGCCCGCTCACCGACTGTTGTGCAACGTGCCCACGAGGTGGAATTCAACATTAACCATGTTATCCAGAGTTTACCAGCAGCGCAGAGCGATTGTAGACTGCCAGATGTCAACTTCCACCAGAACTGGTAGTCAGGTCAGTCAGCTTCCTCAAGTCTACAATGAGGAGTGGACGTGGATGTCTGATATCTGTCAGGTGCTGAGTAACTTTGAGGAGTCAACACAGATGGTCAGTGGCGATGCCGCCATCATCAGCCTCACCATCCCGCTGCTTGGCCTGTTGAAAAACTCTCTGATCAGCATGAAGTCGGAAGCTTTGCGCTTGTCACAAGAGACGGGGGAAGAAGATTCCCTTGTTGATAGCCAAAGCACCCTTAGGTCTGTTTCTCAGCGCATATCGGAGGAGGTGGAGGAGGATGAGGAGGAAGAGGAGGAGAATGTTGGCGAGACACAAGATGGGACCATTGTTGAGTCCTTCACTGTTCAGCGTGTATGGGCAGAAGAAGAGGAGTTGGAGGAGTTGGAGGAGGAGGAAATGGACAGTCAGGCCAGTGAGGGGAGTGAATTCTTACGCGTTGGTACTCTGGCGCATATGGCAGATTTCATGCTAGGCTGCCTATCCCGTGACCCTCGCGTTCAAAGAATTTATTCCAGCACCGATTACTGGGTATTCACTCTCCTGGACCCACGGTACAAGCAAAATCTTTCCACTCTCATCCCTGGAGAGGAAAGGAGTGTGAGAATGCATGAATACCAGCAGGCCCTGGTGCACAAGCTGAAACACTATTTCCCTTCTGACAGCGCGTAGTTCTGTGGGACAAGTAGCGAGGGAGAGTAGGCGAGCAGGCAGCTTGTCTAGCACTGGCAAGGGTACGCTTTACAAGGCTTTTGCCAGCTTTATGTCACCCCAGCAAGACACTGTCACCTGTCCCCAGTCTCGGCAGAGTAGGGCTGATCTTTACAGAAAGATGGTGAGGGAGTATGTAGCTGACCATACCATCGTCCTAAATGATCACACAGCTCCCTACAACTACTGGGTTTCAAAGCTGGACATGTGGCACGAACTGGCGCTGTACGCCTTGGAGGTTCTTGCCTGCCCTGCCGCTAGCGTGTTGTCCGAGCGGGTTTTCAGTGCAGCTGGTGGCATCATCACCGATAAGCGTACACGCCTGTCGACTGACAGCGCTGACAGGCTGACGCTTATTAAGATGAATAAAGCCTGGATTTCTCATAATTTCCAATCTCCACCAGGTGAAGGAAGCTCAACCTGAATAATTTATCCACTCCTCCTCCTCCTCATTTTCCTCCTTCTCCTCCTCTTTGTACACTAAAGCAGAGGAAACTGGCTATTTTTTGACAGGGCCCACTGGCTCTAGCTATAGTACTTTATGCATTTAATTTTTCTGGAGGGCCACCTACCCGGTCCTCTGTTTTAAACAATTTTTGGGAGTGCCACATACAGGCACTCAATCTATTCAATTTTTCTGGAGGGCCACCTACCTGCTCCTCTGGTTTGAAAACCTTTTTGGACTGCCACATACAGGCACTCAATCTATTAAATTTTTCTGGAGGGTCACCTACCTGCTCCTCTGGTTTGAAAACTTTTTTGGACTGCCACATACAGGCACTCAATCTATTCAATTTTTCTGGAGGGCCACCTACCTGCTCCTCTGGTTTGAAAACTTTTTTGGACTGCCACATACAGGCACTCAATCTATTTCATTTTTCTGGAGGGCCACCTACCTGCTCCTCTGGTTTGAAAACTTTTTTGGACTGCCACATACAGGCACTCAATCTATTCCATTTTTCTGGAGGGCCACCTACCTGCTCCTCTGGTTTGAAAACTTTTTTGGATTGCCACATACAGGCACTCAATCTATTTCATTTTTCTGGAGGGCCACCTACCTGCTCCTCTGGTTTGAAAACTTTTTTGGACTGCCACATACAGGCACTCAATCTATTTCATTTTTCTGGAGGGCCACCTACCTGCTCCTCTGGTTTGAAAACTTTTTTGGACTGCCACATACAGGCACTCAATCTATTCAATTTTTCTGGAGGGCCACCTACCTGCTCCTCTGGTTTGAAAACTTTTTTGGACTGCCACATACAGGCACTCAATCTATTTCATTTTTCTGGAGGGCCACCTACCTGCTCCTCTGGTTTGAAAACTTTTTTGGACTGCCACATACAGGCACTCAATCTATTAAATTTTTCTAGAGGGCCACCTACCTGCTCCTCTGGTTTGAAAACTTTTTTGGACTGCCACATACAGGCACTCAATCTATTTCATTTTTCTGGAGGGCCACCTACCTGCTCCTCTGGTTTGAAAACTTTTTTGGACTGCCACATACAGGCACTATCCAAATTAAATTGTCTCCATAGCAGCCTCCACACGTTGTCTCCATTGCTACCTCCAAAAGTCGTCCATATAGCTGCCTCAATACATCGTCCCCTTATCAAACGAGGTGTGTCAGGCAGAAATTTGGGTTGTTTTCATGGATTCCACATCAAAGTTGTTAACTTTGTCGCCACCCTGCTGTGTTATCCACAAAATATACTGGCAAACTTTTACCATTTAGGGATATTATTTCAGCGCTTCTTGCGCATCTGTTTACATTCCCCTCACCCGCCATATCCCAAACTTATAAGAACGCTACTACACTTAACTTGGTGCAGGCTGGGACCGAGTTTGACCCTGGGGCTGGTCATATACTGCCGACGCAGAGGATTGCGGGGCCTACCTCGGTCCAGGTCTCAAAGGCCTACTATACCTCCTCCTCCTCCCACCCCTCCTCCACCTCCTCCTCCTCCGAATTACCATCCGTGGCCATGGTGCCATCAGTCGGTAGCTCTAGGCACAGCAGCAGTGCCGTCGCTAAGCGACAGCAGGCGGTGCTCAAACTGCTGAGCCTAGGCGATAAAAGGCAAACCTCCCAAGAGCTATTACAGGCCATTCCACATCAAACTTGTTAACTTTGTCGCCACCCTGCTGTGTAATCCACAAAATATACTGGCAAACTTTTATCATTTACGGATATTATTTCAGCGCTTCTTGCGCAGATGTTTACATTCACCTCACCCGCCATATCCCTAACTTATAAGAACGCTACTACACTCGATCTTATACAAAAGGTTCTTAGAAGTGCTGTTTGGGGAGTAGCCTAGAGACAGGGGCTTGGATTGGCGAAAGCTCGCCTGGAAGCGGAGCGCCAGCTCCATGCCAAGATCCAACTAACATAGTTTTAACTGCAGCACCTTTAATCTACTACTAGTTCACTGCCTCCATACATGGTCCCCTTATCAAACGAGCTGTGTCAGGCAGAATTTTGGGTTGTTTTCATGGCTTCCACAACAAACTTGTTAACTTTGTCGCCACCCTGCTGTGTAATCCACAAAATATACTGGCAAACTTTTATCATTTACCAATATTATTTCAGCGCTTCTTGCGCATCTGTTTACATTCCCCTCACCCGCCATATCCTAAACTTATAAGAACGCTACTACACTTGATCTTATACAAAAGGTTCTTAGAAGTGCTGTTTGGGGAGTAGCCTAGAGACAGGGGCTGGGATTGGCGAAAGCTCGCCTGGCAGCGGAGCGCCAGCTCCATGCCAAGATCCAACTAACATAGTTTTAACTGCAGCACCTTTAATCTACTACTAGTTCATTGCCTCCATACATGGTCCCCTTATCAAACGAGCTGTGTCAGGCAGATTTTTGGGTTGTTTTCATGGCTTCCATGTTAACTTTGTCGCCACCCTGCTGTGTAATCCACAAAATATACTGGCAAACTTTTATCATGTACCAATATTATTTGAGCGCTTCTTGCTCACCTCCTTTGGTTCCTCTCTGCCACCCATTGGTTTGAAGCCTGAGTCCATTTAGGGTATGTCGCCATGCCACTCTCTAGCCTGCCGCTGCTGCCGCTGCCTCTGCATGCCGTCCCCTATAGTGTCAGGGTCAATTATTGGATGTTTTAGATGCTATCTAGCTTCATTCTGTCACTCTGTCATGGCCATGCTGTTGCCCATAATTTTGGCATAATGGTGCGATTAAGCAGCCTCAGAGGCATCCATGCATGCTGCCCCTGCTGTTTCCTGTCCATTTCCGTGATGTGTTTCCATCCTTTTCTGAGGTTCCCAGGTGTTTGGCCAAGCTTCCCTGTGCAGAGCCTTGGTCCCCTTGAAAAATGCTCGAGTCTCCCATTAACTTCAATGGGGCTCGTTATTCGAGACGAGCACTCGAGCATCGGGAAAAGTTCGTCTCGAATAACGAGTACCCGAGCATTTTAGTGCTCGCTCATCTCTAGATGTAACCATAAATTTTCCCAGCAATGATTTTAATCACCTAATCACACTCTAAATACACTCATTTGAAATATTTATCAGATTGTTCAATATTTATATTGTTGGCCTTCCAAGGCAGAAATTGGTGGACTTAAGGCAGAACTAGTGCATGAGGTTCCCAAGCATAACTTCATCTACACTTTTACTTGAAATTTACATGGTTATTTTATAATAAATATGGACTGCCATATGACTGAACATAAATACTTTGGGCATAAATGACAAAAATGCTTACTCATGCAAACATTAAAGAGTTACAGTGTTTGCAAAAAATTGAAATTGATGAAAAAATGGTGATATCTAGAGATGAGCGAGCACTAAAATGCTCGGGTACTCGTTATTCGAGATGAACTTTTCCCGATGCTCGAGTGCTCGTTTCGAGTAACGAGCCCCTTTGAAGTCAATGGGAGACTCGAGCATTTTTCAAGGGGACCAAGGCTCTGCACAGGGAAGCTTGGCCAAACACCTGGGAACCTCAGAAAAGGATGGAAACACCACGGAAATGGACAGGAAACAGCAGGGGCAGCATGCATTGATGCCTCTGAGGCTGCTTAATCGCACCATTATGCCAAAATTATGGGCAACAGCATGGCCATGACAGAGTGACCGAATGAGGCTAGATAGCATCTAAAACTTCCAATAATTGACCCTGACACTATAGGGGACGGCATGCAGAGGCAGCGGCAGCAGTGGCAGGCTAGAGAGTGTCATGGCAACATACCCTAAATGGACTCAGGCTTCAAACCAATGGGTGGCAGAGAGGAACCAAAGGAGGTGAGCAAGAAGCGCTCAAATAATATCGGTACATGATAAAAGTTTGCCAGTATATTTTGTGGATTACACAGCAGGGTGGCGACAAAGTTAACATGGAAGCCATAAAAACAATCCAAAATTCTGCCTGACACAGCTCGTTTGATAAGGGGACCATGTATGGAGGCAGTGAACTAGTAGTAGATTAAAGGTGCTGCAGTTAAAACTATGTTAGTTGGATCTTGGCATGGAGCTGGCGCTCCGCTGCCAGGCGAGCTTTCGCCAATCCAAGCCCCTGTCTCTAGGCTACTCCCCAAACAGCACTTCTAAGAACCTTTTGTATAAGATCAAGTGTAGTAGCGTTCTTATAAGTTTGGGATATGGCGGGTGAGGGGAATGTAAACATCTGCGCAAGAAGCGCTGAAATAATATCCGTAAATGAAAAAAGTTTTCCAGTATATTTTGTGGCTTACACAGCACGGTGGCGACAAAGTTAACAAGTTTGATGTGGAATGCCCTGTAATAGCTCTTGGGCGGTGTGCCTTTTATCACCTAGGCTCAGCAGTTTGAGCACCGCCTGCTGTCGCTTAGCGACGGCACTGCTGCTGTGCCTAGAGCTACCGACTGATGGCGCCATGCCCACGGATGGTAATTCGTAGGAGGAGGAGGTGGAGGAGGGGTGGGAGGAGGAGGAGGCATAGTAGGCCTGAAACACCTGGACCGAGGTAGGCCCCGCAATCCTCTGCGTCGGCAGTATATAACCAGCCCCAGGGTCAGACTCGGTCCCAGCCTGCACCAAGTTAAGTGTAGTAGCGTTCTTATAAGTTTGGAATATGGCGGGTGAGGGGAATGTAAACAGATGCGCAAGAAGCGCTGAAATAATATCCGTAAATGGTAAAAGTTTGCCAGTATATTTTGAGGATTACACAGCAGGGTGGCGACAAAGTTAACAAGTTTGTTGTGGAAGCCATGAAAACAACCCAAAATTCTGCCTGACACAGCACGTTTGATAAGGCGGCCATGTATGGAGGCAGTGAACTAGTAGTAGATTAAAGGTGCTGCAGTTAAAACTATGTTAGTTGGTTCTTGGCATGGAGCTGGCGCTCCGCTGCCAAGCGAGCTTTCGCCAATCCAAGCCCCTGTCTCTAGGCTACTCCCCAAACAGCACTTCTAAGAACCTTTTGTATAAGATCAAGTGTAGTAGCGTTCTTATAAGTTTAGGATATGGCGGGTGAGGGGAATGTAAACAGATGCGCAAGAAGCGCTGAAATAATATCCGTAAATGGTAAAAGTTTGCCAGTATATTTTGAGGATTACACAGCAGGGTGGCGACAAAGTTAACAAGTTTGTTGTGGAAGCCATGAAAACAACCCAAAATTCTGCCTGACACAGCACGTTTGATAAGGCGGCCATGTATGGAGGCAGTGAACTAGTAGTAGATTAAAGGTGCTGCAGTTAAAACTATGTTAGTTGGTTCTTGGCATGGAGCTGGCGCTCCGCTGCCAGGCGAGCTTTCGCCAATCCAAGCCCCTGTCTCTAGGCTACTCCCCAAACAGCACTTCTAAGAACCTTTTGTATAAGATCAAGTGTAGTAGCGTTCTTATAAGTTTAGGATATGGCGGGTGAGGGGAATGTAAACAGATGCGCAAGAAGCGCTGAAATAATATCCGTAAATGGTAAAAGTTTGCCAGTGTATTTTGTGGATAACACAGCAGGGTGGCGACCAAGTTAACAACTTTGATGTGGAATCCATGAAAACAACCCAAATTTCGGCCTGACACACCTCGTTTGATAAAGGGACGATGTATGGAGGCAGCTATATGGACGACTTTTGGAGGTAGCAATGGAGACAACGTGTGGAGGCTGCTATGGAGACAATTCAATTTGGATAGTGCCTGTATGTGGCAGTCCAAAAAAGTTTTCAAACCAGAGGAGCAGGTAGGTGGCCCTCCATAAAAATGGAATAGATTGAGTGCCTGTATGTGGCAGTCCAAAAAAGTTTTCAAACCAGAGGAGCAGGTAGGTGGCCCTCCAGAAAAATGGAATAGATTGAGTGCCTGTATGTGGCAGTCCAAAAAAGTTTTCAAACCAGAGGAGCAGGTAGGTGGCCCTCCAGAAAAATGGAATAGATTGAGTGCCTGTATGTGGCAGTCCAAAAAAGTTTTCAAACCAGAGGAGCAGGTAGGTGGCCCTCCAGAAAAATGGAATAGATTGAGTGCCTGTATGTGGCAGTCCAAAAAAGTTTTCAAACCAGAGGAGCAGGTAGGTGGCCCTCCAGAAAAATTGAATAGATTGAGTGCCTGTATGTGGCACTCCCAAAAATTGTTTAAAACAGAGGACCGGGTCGGTGGCCCTCCATAAAAATTAAATGCATAAAGTACTATAGCTATAGCCAGTGGGCCCTGTCAAAAAATAGCCAGTTTCCTCTGCTTTACTGTACAAAGAGGAGGAGAAGGAGGAAAATGAGGAGGAGGAGGAGTGGATAAATTATTCAGGTTGAGCTTCCTTCACCTGGTGGAGATTGGAAATTAGGAGAAATCCAGGCTTTATTCATCTTGATAAGCGTCAGCCTGTCAGCGCTGTCAGTCGACAGGCGTGTACGCTTATCGGTGATGATGCCACCAGCTGCACTGAAAACCCGCTCGGACAAGACGCTAGCGGCAGGGCAGGCAAGAACCTCCAAGGCGTACAGCGCCAGTTCGTGCCACATGTCCAGCTTTGAAACCCAGTAGTTGTAGGGAGCTGTGTGATCATTTAGGACGATGGTATGGTCAGCTACATACTCCCTCACCATCTTTCTGTAAAGATCAGCCCTACTCTGCCGAGACTGGGGACAGGTGACAGTGTCTTGCTGGGGTGACATAAAGCTGGCAAAAGCCTTGTAAAGCGTACCCTTGCCAGTGCTGGACAAGCTGCCTGCTCGCCTACTCTCCCTCGCTACTTGTCCCGCAGAACTACGCACTCTGCCGCTAGCGCTGTCAGAAGGGAAATACTGTTTCAGCTTGTGCACCAGGGCCTGCTGGTATTCATGCATTCTCACACTCCTTTCCTCTCCAGGGATGAGAGTGGAAAGATTTTGCTTGTACCGTGGGTCCAGGAGAGTGAACACCCAGTAATCGGTGCTGGAATAAATTCTTTGAACGCGAGGGTCACGGGATAGGCAGCCTAGCATGAAATCTGCCATATGCGCCAGAGTACCAACGCGTAAGAATTCACTCCCCTCACTGGCCTGACTGTCCATTTCCTCCTCCTCCAACTCCTCCAACTCCTCTTCTTCTGCCCATACACGCTGAACAGTGGAGGACTCAACAATGGTCCCCTCTTGTGTCTCGCCAACATTCTCCTCCTCTTCCTCCTCATCCTCCTCCACCTCCACCTCCTCCGATATGCGCTGAGAAACAGACCTAAGGGTGCTTTGGCTATCAACAAGGGAATCTTCTTCCCCCGTCTCTTGTGAGGAGCGCAAAGCTTCCGACTTCATGCTGACCAGAGAGTTTTTCAACAGGCCAAGCAGCGGGATGGTGAGGCTGATGATGGCGGCATCGCCACTGACCATCTGTGTTGACTCCTCAAAGTTACTCAGCACCTGACAGATATCAGACATCCATGTCCACTCCTCATTGTAGACTTGAGGAAGCTGACTGACCTGACTACCAGTTCTGGTGGAAGTTGACATCTGGCAGTCTACAATCGCTCGGCGCTGCTGGTAAACTCTGGATAACATGGTCAGTGTTGAATTCCACCTCGTGGGCACGTCGCACAACAGTCGGTGAGCGGGCAGTTGGAGGCGGTGCTGCGCTGCCCTGAGAGTGGCAGCATCTGTGCTGGACTTCCTGAAATGCGCACAGATGCGGCGCACCTTCGTGAGCAAATCAGACAGATTGGGGTATGTCTTGAGGAAACGCTGAACACATGGCATGGCACATGTGTCAGTCTGCGGAGTTGCAGAGCCGCCACCAGGTTACGGCCGTTGTCACACACAACCATGCCTGGCTTCAGGTTCAGCGGTGCCAGCCACAGATCAGTCTGCGCCGTGATGCCCTGTAATAGTTCTTGGGCGGTGTGCCTTTTATCGCCTAGGCTCAGCAGTTTGAGCACCGCCTGCTTTCGCTTAGCGACGGCACTGCTGCTGTGCCTAGAGCTACCAACTGATGGCGCCATGCCCACGGATGGTCGTTCGGAGGAGGAGGTGGAGGATGGGTGGGAGGAGGAGGAGGCATAGTAGGACTGAAACACCTGGACCGAGGTAGGCCCCGCAATCCTCGGCGTCGGCAGTATATGACCAGCCGCAGGGTTAGACTCGGTCCCAGCCTCCACCAAGTTAACCCAATGTGCCGTCAGCGATATATAGTGGCCCTGCCCGGCAGCACCTTGTCAGAAACGGCGTTGGTCAGGGCACCGATTATGTTGTCTGACACGTGCTGGTGCAGGGCTGGGACGGCACATCGGGAAAAGTAGTGGCGGCTGGGGACCGAATACCGAGGGGCGGCCGCCGCCATGAGGCTGCGAAAGGCCTCGGTCTCTACTAGCCTATAGGGCAGCATCTCCAGGCTTAGCAATCTGGAGATGTGCACATTAAGGGCTTGGGCGTGCGGGTGGGTTGCACTATATTTGCGTTTCCGCTCCAGCGTCTGGGGTATGGAGAGCTGAACGCTGGTGGATGCTGTGGAGGATCGTGGAGGCGACGATGGGGTTTTTGTGGCAGGGTCCTGGGCAGGGGGCTGACTATCAGCTGACACAGGGGAAGGAGCAGTGGTGTGCACGGCCAGAGGTGAACGCGCTTGTTGCCACTGAGTGGGGTGTTTAGCATTCATATGCCTGCGCATACTGGTGGTAGTTAAGCTATTAGTGGTGGAACCCCTGCTGATCCTGGTTTGGCAAATGTGGCACACCACAGTCCGTCGGTCATCCGGTGTTTCCTTAAAGAACCTCCAGACTTCTGAAAATCTAGCCCTCGCCGCAGGAGCCCTCGCCACGGGAGCTTCACTAGTTGACACATTTGGCGCTGATGCACCAGCTCTGGCCCTGCCTCTCCGTCTGGCCCCACCACTGCCTCTTCCAACCTGTTCTGGTCGAGGACTCTCCTCCGTCTCAGAAGCACTGTGTTCACCCGGCCTCTCAACCCAGCTTGGGTCTGTCACCTCATCATCCTCCGATTCCTCAGTCTGCTCCCCCCTCGGACTTCCTGCCCTGACAACAACTTCCCCACTGTCTGACAACCGTGTTTCCTCATCGTCGGACACCTCTTTACACACTTCTTCCAGTACGTCAACAAGGTCATCATCACCCACAGACTGCGACTGGTGGAAAACCTGGGCATCGGAAAATTGCTCAGCAGCAACCGGACAAGTGGTTTGTGACTGTGGGAAGGGTCCAGAAAACAGTTCCTCAGAGTATGCCGGTTCAAATGGCAAATTTTGCTGGGAGGGGGCAGACTGGGGGGGAGGAGGCTGAGGTGCAGGAGCTGGAGGAGTGCCGATTTCGGTGACATGGGTGGACTGCGTGGAAGACTGACTGGTGGACAAATTGCTCGAAGCATTGTCGGCAATCCACGACATCACCTGTTCGCACTGTTCTGGCCTCAACAGTGCTCTACCACGAGTCCCAGTAACTTCAGACATGAACCTAGGGAGTGTAGCTCTGCGGCGTTCCCCTGCTCCCTCATAAGCAGGTGGTGTCTCACCCCGCCCAGGACCACGGCCTCTGACCCCTGCAGTAGTTGGACGCCCACGTCCCCGCCCTCGTCCTCTACCCCTAGCCCTCGGGTTAAACATTTTGAAAATGAGAGTTATAACTTAAATTTTTTTTTTAACTTTTTTTTGTGTTTTTTTTTTTGTGTGTTTTTTAGTTTTTAAAACCAAACAATGCTATCCTATTGCTATGGCTATTTTCTAGCCAAGTATGAAAGCACACTGCTATGCCAGATGAGATGACACTGAGTTATTAAAAAAATAAACGTAAAATAAAAAAGGAAATGGCAGACTGTGCCTAATTGAAATACAACCCCGGGCCCTAATAAATTTTCCCACTTCGGTCTTTGCGATGGATATGTGCGTCACTAAGCGCAAAACACAGTGGTCGCAAGTCTCACTCCAAATTGCTCACAATTTGCTAGTAGATGCACTGCAGCAACTACAGCCACCAGCAGATCAACCAGAAATCAAATATATATAACGCTACTGTAGGCGTAAGTAAGCCGTTTGGATTCTCCTATGGCTATTTTCTAGCCAAGTATTAAAGCACACTACTATGCCAGATGAGATGACGCTGAGTTATGAAAAAAATAAACGTAAAATAAAAAAGGAAATGGCAGACTGTGCCTAATTGAAATCCAACCCCGGGCCCTAATAAATTTTCCCACTTCGGTCTTTGCGATGGATATGTCCGTCACTAAGCGCAAAACACAGTGGTCGCAAGTCTCACTCCAAATTGCTCACAATTTGCTAGTAGATGCACTGCAGCAACTACAGCCACCAGCAGATCAACCAGAAATCAAATATATATAACGCTACTGTAGGCGTAAGTAAGCCGTTTGGATTCTCCTATGGCTATTTTCTAGCCAAGTATTAAAGCACACTGCTATGCCAGATGAGATGACGCTGAGTTATGAAAAAAATAAACGTAAAATAAAAAAGGAAATGGCAGACTGTGCCTAATTGAAATACAACCCCGGGCCCTAATAAATTTTCCCACTTCGGTCTTTGCGATGGATATGTGCGTCACTAAGCGCAAAACACAGTGGTCGCAAGTCTCACTCCAAATTGCTCACAATTTGCTAGTAGATGCACTGCAGCAACTACAGCCACCAGCAGATCAACCAGAAATCAAATATATATAACGCTACTGTAGGCGTAAGTAAGCCGTTTGGATTCTCCTATGGCTATTTTCTAGCCAAGTATTAAAGCACACTGCTATGCCAGATGAGATGACGCTGAGTTATGAAAAAAATAAACGTAAAATAAAAAAGGAAATGGCAGACTGTGCCTAATTGAAATACAACCCCGGGCCCTAATAAATTTTCCCACTTCGGTCTTTGCGATGGATATGTGCGTCACTAAGCGCAAAACACAGTGGTCGCAAGTCTCACTCCAAATTGCTCACAATTTGCTAGTAGATGCACTGCAGCAACTACAGCCACCAGCAGATCAACCAGAAATCAAATATATATAACGCTACTGTAGGCGTAAGTAAGCCGTTTGGATTCTCCTATGGCTATTTTCTAGCCAAGTATTAAAGCACACTACTATGCGAGATGAGATGACACTGAGTTATTAAAAAAATAAACGTAAAATAAAAAGAAACTGGCAGACTGTGCCTAATTGAAATCAAACCCCTAATAAATTTTCCCACTTTGGTGTTTGAGGTGGATATGTGTGTCACTAAGAGCTAAACACAACGGTAGCAAGTCCCCCTGCTAATTCCTCACAATATGGTACTAGCTGCACTACTAGTGCCAGCAAGCCCAGCCACAAGCAAATAAAAAAAAAAGTATAACGTTATTGTAGCCCTAAGAAGGGCTGTTGGGTTGTTGTAGAATCACTCCTGCCTCACAGTAAGCTAATAGAACACCCTAACGCTTTCCCTGACCAGCAGCAGCTCTCTCCCTAGCGGCATCCAGACAGAGAATGATCCGAGCAGCGCGGGCAGCGGCTAGTCTATCCCAGGGTCACCTGATCTGGCCAGCCAACCACTGCTATCGACGTGTAAGGGTACCACGTCATGCTGGGTGGAGTGCAGAGTCTCCTGGCTTGTGATTGGCTCTGTTTCTGGCCGCCAAAAAGCAAAACGGCGGGAGCAGCCATTTTCTCGAGCGGGCGAAATACTCGTCCGAGCAACGAGCAGTTACGAGTACGCTAATGCTCGATCATCAAGCTCGGACGAGTATGTTCGCTCATCTCTAGTGATATCCTTCAGGATAAGGAAAAAATAAACTGAATATGTTAATCTGTTAACTCAGAAACCTGACTTTCTCTGTTAGGTGGCTTATAACATTTGATGCAACTCTTCACATTTTCATGAATATCCCAAAGACTCATTAAAACCCTTTTGAGGGGCCATTTCAGGGTTCAATTGTCTTTGCACTACCTAACTAATAGTAAAACCCCATAAATTACCCTATAATAGAAACTAAAACCTCAATGCACAAAAAACTACATTAACAAAGTTTTTTTTAACCCTTTAAGTGTTTGACATGGGTTAATAATAATAATTATGGCAGTATATGGGGGCTTTCCACCTCATTCATGGGTTAATGAATGGGTTAATCCTAGACAACGTCAGGTCTCGGGAATAACTAATCGCCGCTCCCTGGTGACATCACAGGGAGCAGCGATTATCACCAAGATGGCGGCGCCTATAGCCTACATTTACCCTGAGTGGTAAGGAGTTAATGTATAGGAGTGAAATCTGTGGCCAATGAGCTGCAAAATATGCATGGATTACATTCAGATTTTACTGTGGAAATTCTGCACACATTTGTTGCCAACCTAATGAGGAAATATTCCATCATGTACAAATGTACTTTGGAAGATAAAGAAGTTGTAAAGCATAACCTGGGAACAGGCAGATGACTCTGATGCTAAACCCACTTTCCAGCTGTCCCTTCCTATTGTTAGGCCAAGAGATCAGATACCAGAAAGTTAGAAAATATAATAGCACAAGAAAATGAAGCTAGGGTATAAATTGGATAAGCATTGAGTGTAGTCTGTGCTGAATATTTATAGGGAAGCAAATACACAAAAACACGTGTCAAGTAGCAAAAATGAACAATCTTTATGAAAAAATATATGAATACAAAAGAGAAAAACACTAATCGGACAAAACACAATATAAAATCACTTAAAACAGAGGGAGATACAGCCAAACTGTACCCCCAAAGGTTACGAACGATGGGGAGACAATGGCACCTGATAATGCCAAAGGCCTGTCACCTCAAAGCGACCCTGTTCTGAGCACTGTCCAGAACCTGTGCAAATGTAAATATAGTGGAAATCCCACACGACCAGATAGCAGGTAAATGACATCTAATCTAGGCACACAAAAGAATAAATGACCAAAAATCTAACACATAATGAATCAACAGGCACGGATGAATATCTAAGCCTATATGAATAAATCCAAGAACAGTTGTGAGCCTGTATAATTCACTGAAGTTTGAACTCTGCTGCAATCCCCATGCAGAGGGAGCAGAGAAAGATAATAACAGTAACCCTGCTGCGAGTGTGGGAGAGTGATATTTACTATGTGGTCTGGACAGTGCGAGGAGACAGGGCCGAGAAGACGCCCCACCTGTATCGCCATGAACCGTGGCTTCCTCAGGTGTACCCGACAAGTGTGATGTATGCATATAAATACCTCTGCAAGCTGATTCGTGCCTGCCTGCAGCTGTGATGCGCCCAAAATCCAAGATGGCAACGCCCATATGAGTATTCGGAAGCAGCAGAACGTCACTTCCGGTAATGTTGTGAGGGGGAATGAGCGCATGCATGCTAGTATCTGATGCCGCTATCCAATATTAGATATGGTGTGTCAGCTCGAATCATATCTAAATATGCAATATGCATAGTAAAGTGCTAGTAGTGCTCATCAGTGTAAACAAACAAGTAAATACATGGTTACAAAAATATAAAGACAGAAAAAACTGTTCAAAAAAAGTGCAAAATCAAAAATATATATACAGAATGAAAATAAAATATAATAATACTAATAATAAGATATAAAGTGCCTAATTATGTATGAATTCATAAAATAGACACACATGAATAGCTAAATAATTCATAATATATAGTATAGATCGTGACCGTGCAAGGGAAGAGCTCACTGAGGACACCCCACAGTGACCCCCATGCAATTGCATGAGGTGGACAGGGCGAGGTGGCCCAGCGGTACCAATCACCCATGCACTAAAACCAAAATTGCATATTATACCGATGACATAGCAGAACAAAAGATTAAGGTTCATAGTCTACTGAAGAAGATTTCTTTGTACACAAGTAGATGAATAGACATGTCAAATTAACCCCCCCCCACACACACCCATACAAACATGGGCCTATGTGCAATCATACATACATGCATTCAAATACAGCAAGCCATAACGTAAAGGTCTTAATCTATTCCTTTATATGCATACATTCTTTTTCATAAAATATATATATATATATATATATATATATATATATATATATATATATATATTTACACAAGACATAGAAATTCATATATCGAAGTCCAAAAGCTAGGCCCACATTGCATTGTAGGCTGACATAGACCAAGCCAGCAAAGCGCTGTCTGGAATTCCTCTGGACTTGTTCATAACTTCTTGTTCAAGTATCACCAAGCCAGAACGGGCTAATCAGAAAAACTGGTAAGATGTATTGCATAGTCTAACCAAAAATGCATCACACAGGGAAGCACATTCACATAAGCATGCCTGAAAGCAATATATGCAGACATGTGTGAAACAGTGTGTAAAAACAGTGATAAGCACAACTGAGCTTAAATATCGAACGATAATAACTAAAATGCCCAAACAAGAAAGCCAAGTCAAAAAGTGATAAAATGATGTTCTATACCGTGATGTGGAGGTTGTCGCTTATGTAATCGGCAAGACCAAAGTGTTTAAGAAGACAAGTGTGAAAACTAACAAACAAGGACAAGCCAAAAAAAGTGACAAGGGACCAGATGAATGA
This sequence comes from Engystomops pustulosus, assembly GCF_040894005.1. Taxonomy (NCBI): domain Eukaryota; kingdom Metazoa; phylum Chordata; class Amphibia; order Anura; family Leptodactylidae; genus Engystomops; species Engystomops pustulosus. The sequence continues at coordinate 99,997,537 of NC_092415.1, read as the reverse complement.
ACCAGAGTAAAATTTAGAGGAAAAGAAAAAGAAAAAGGAGGAAAAAGAAGTGAGGGTCCATGACCAAAAGACAGGTAAGGGATCACTAAAAAAGCAAGCTGAAGGTGATCCAAGGTGATCCAAGAAATGGTGAATAAATAAGTGTCTTACTTTTTGTGGAAACCTGAAAATAACATATCTTCATTGATTCCCTGTGGAGCCTGTGATGACAGATTGAAGATCCATTTGGCTTCCGAGCGTAGTAATGCAGGTGTAATGTAACCACCACGTATATTGGATTGTACTTTTTCTAGTTCGACAATCCTTATGCCCGTCGAGTTGCCCCGATGAACATTACGGAAGTGTTTAGCCACTGTTGACAGTTGCTTTCCACTCGTGAAGTCCTGTTCCGCATTATGTATCGTAGAGATGTGTTTTTGGACCCTTTTGTGTAACTCCTGTGTGGCTTGACCCACATATATCTTTGGGCATGGGCATATCAGGCCATATATGACATTGCGTGTCCGGCAGTTGACATAGGACCGGAGCGCATGGATAGGAACCAAGTATTCTCTGACCACAGCCAAGTGTTCGAGCAGGTCTCTGAAAGTGGCTTCTGGTCAGGGAATCACGTAAGTTTCTGGCTGTATGGGCAACCATCCTGGGCTTTGGAGGGATATGGATTTTCTTTAAGATACCCCAATTTTTGTGCAACAACTTATAGACGTCCGACCATTGATTGTGGAATGCCGTGATGAGGCAGGGTTTCCCGTCCAGAGATTTCTGTCTTGGAATGAAAGTGTCACTTCTATCGCAACATTTTGCATGCACATAGGCTTTAGATATGACTCTCATTGGGTAAGCGTGATCCCAAAATCTTTGTGTCAGGTGCCTAAAGTGGTAATCAAAATCCCTCTGTGTACTGCAGTTTCTCTTGACCCGTAAAAACTTCCCAATTGGGATGCTTATATTTATTATGGAATATTTATAGGGAGGCCATGCCCTTCCCTAGGTGGAGGTAGCAGACAATTATAGAAATACAGTAACTGTAGTAAGACCAAGGCCGAGTATGGAGAGATGTTTCTGGCAGATACCAGGTCAGTCAGCCACTAGAGCCAAGTTCAGACTGACAGAAAAGATGTTATAGTGCAGATCAAGGAAGAAGCTGATACTGATGTTATAGGAGTACTAAAATAATCTGGGGACACCTGGTGATAAATCATTAGGTAAGATCTTATGATGCTTTATTTAGGGAAATATATTAAGATTGGCAGTTTGCGTTTATGGCCTCCTAGTTTGTTACTACTAGTTACTAAGTTTTCCTACATCAGGACTGTAGTAGATCTGCACCTAAATTTTCCACTTTTGAGGCAGTTGAACTTCATAAATCTGTCTAGCATAGCTATATCCACTTAAAAAATCTGGAGTATGACTTGGAAGAAGTCATGAAAAAGGAGCACATTTTGTGGAAATCATCAGATTAGACAAACCTGAGACATTTTGAAGACATAAAACTGATGTAACTACAATGGCATAACTCCCATGGTCTATTAACTTTGTACAAATCTGTGGGGTTAAAACACTGCTATTTATCAGATTTGCACTGCTCCCATATCATTGCATTAGGCTTCCTGAAAGTCATACTTGATGGTAATGGCCAAAGTAGCAAAAAGGGGCATGGTTTTCTTTGTCCCATCCTGGAAAATGTAGTATATCTCCCTAGTGCAGTGATGGCAAACCTTTTAGACGCAGAGTGCCCAAACGACATCCAAAACCCACATATTTTTTTCACAAAGTGCCGATGTGACAATTTAAACAGTAACTTATTACTCCCCGCTCTGTCACATGTTTACATTTTATAGGCACCTGAGGACACCAATACAGTAGAAAGAAGGAGAAAAAGCTTTGTTTATCATTGTAGCTTCCTTCCAGGCTCCTGGGCTGCCAGAGGCCTTGAGTCCTGTCTGGCGAACTCTCCGCTGGGATGATGGCCGGGTGCCCATAAAGAGGGCTCTGAGTGCCACCTCTTGAACCCGTGCCATAGGTTCGCCACCACTGCCCTAGTGGAATATAAATCGCTACAAGTCTCCACATATCCGTAATCATATCTTCATATGATTCTCCATAAGGATAACTCTTTCTCCCTGATCTTAGCTTAAAGAAATAGCAGAAACCAATTCCCACCCATGTGTTCAAGCTAAATAAAGTTGTCTTATTGCGAAAAAGACGGTAAAATTAAACCCATTGAAAAACATTTTGTAAATCAATATGAGGAAAGACATTTGAAAATAAAATTCCTCCTGTCCGACAACACAAATTTATTTTTTAACTCTTACTCCCTGATCTTAGCTTAAAGAAATAGCAGAAACCAATACCCACCCATGTGTTCAAGCTAAATAAAGCTGTCTTATTGCGAAAAAGACTGTGAAATTAAACCCATTGAAAAACATTTTGTAAATCAATATGAGGAAAGACATTTGAAAATAAAATTCCTCCTCTCTGACAACACAAATTTATTTTTTAATTAATTGATTTTGGCTTTAAAGACAACTGAAGCAATAAGCTCAGAGAGCTGTTGATGCACAGCCTCAGGCAAGAGTATTGCCTTTATAATCTTTAATCTCCCGTTGCTGTAATCATCCCAGATCCATTCAACACGTGGAGGTCATACAATTAGCAAATTTACTCAATAAAGTGGGTGCTTCCCAGTAAGCCACCATCAAGGCACAGCCAAAAGTATAAAAGTTCTGAAGGTCCTCTCGTAAGCTCTTGTGGAGATGAAACATGTAAATGAGCTTGCTTTTTATTTAAAATAAATTAGATTTATAGATTAATATGAATGGCATATGAAATATGTTGTTAACACACATCCATATCAATCTTTATAGTTATTTCAATACTGATCTTAAATAATCTATAGGAGTTATGCTGTTTTTTTTCTCCTGCAGCTATAACACTCACAAGTATAGCTATGCTACAGTATATTTTGTATTTAATAAAAGGCTGTTATATTTTCCAGGAACTGGTAGTATAGTTCATTTTGAAGACTACTTGATGTTATAACTTTGTTCCTATGAATGTATCAGAAAGAAGCAAATCTCTAAATATTACAATTATGCCTTGTACCTAAGTTTTGTTACAATATATTGATATTCTTTGTTAGTTTTCAGTTTATCTTGTTTTACAATATTTGTCATCTGTTTCATACTTCATTATAGGAAACTAGCAATGAGGCATGTATAGTAATTACAATAATTATCATTTTGTATACAACAAGAGTCAAACATGATTCACTTTCCTGTAAAATAAAGTTACATAAGGAAATGTAGCAATGTCAAATTATCTGCACATACAGTACTACACAGCTTCCCACAGAAAGAAGAATCTAAACATTCCACATTTAACAGTTCGGGTTGAAAAGTAAAAAGAAGTGTAAAATGTAACAAAAAAGAATAGTGTTTAACGTTTTACCTTAATCCCCTAGCTGTGTTGATATTCATCCCACGGCGATACATTTGATGCGGTGCTAATAACAAGTATTCCATCCAAATACAATGCTTTATTCTCACAGCCTTGATTTCTGAATTCTCCTGTTGTGAAAGCAAAGCTCAGTAAGTTGTTCACTGCTGATATAAGGTATCAGTATCAGACAGAAACTGTTCCGTTCTAATGCTCATTTACTATTCACTCCCTCCTTCCCTCCATCTCCTTTTCATGTTTCTCCTCCTTGTCTTCTCTTGTAAACACTCAGGAATCTTCTATAAAAATTTCTTTTCTTTTGGCATAAGTCACTTTTTCATAAAATATCACAAACATTTATTGTAGTGATAACACACATACATATATAACACACTTATATCATGTATGTTATAAGAGCCATATCTAAGAACCCAATGTGGTTTCAAATATGTACAGGTAGGTCGCACCAGGATGTATTTCTGTGTTGTTAATATGGATTTATAATAAAAGATAATTTTATCATACCTATGAGTGCCAGATTCATGACATAGGATCCAAATGTCCTGCTATTCTCAATTCTTACACTGTGCAACATTAGGAATCAACCTACACTGAGATCTAAATAGTAGAACAATATACATTTTTCTAAATGTCAAGGTCATTGCATAATCCAATGGTAATATATCCGAACAAATGTAAAATAGCAGTATTTAAAGTTTTTTTTCATAAATTGTAAATATTTTAAAGCACATAATACATATGTAAATGAGATAATTGTAAAGGAACACTGATCAAAATTAGAGAACACTTTAAGATACCTACAAGTCACTGGTAATCTTATAATCTAGCACTTATTGCTAATTTCCTTAATAATCTGACAGACCCTATTTAACTAGAAGCCTAAATTTACAGTTTCCACTGACTTTACAAGAATGGAGTGCCATTCCAAAGCAACTGAAACCTTCTGGAAGCCAATTGTGCAGATAAACATGAAAGAAGTAATCCAATCAGTCGTAACCAGAGAAGTTGGTCATTCCTAGCATGTGATTTTTAGAAGATTGTTTCTTTACAACACGACAAACTCATTCAAGGACAGGATAATGCAGAAAATCTCCATGGGTAATCATTTCAACACTTGCTCTCCAGTTCAGAACTGAACAGGGTAAGGATCTGTCATGACAGTGTCTTGATGTTTAGGAGTTTTTGGACTAAAAGTCCACTCTTCAGTGACCAAACCTTTTATTAGCAGAAAGAATCAAAAGGCTAGACTCGCCTTTGCTGAGGAGCATGTTGTGTGGACAAAGAAGTGATTCACATATAATTTTAGTGATAAAGGTAAGTTTAATTAATTTTGATCTGATGGGAAACATAATTGTCCTCGACAAACTGGGGAAACATTGAACTCAAAGTATGTTAAGAAGTTAGTAAAATGTGGTGGAGGAAGTGTCATGGTTTGAGGAATATTTTCTGCTGCAGGAGTTGGACATATCAGGCATCTACATGGCAGAGTAAATGTAAGTGTATATCAGAACCTTCTTTAGCAACACAAGATTTCTTTCTTTAGATCTTGGCTCAATAAGCCAGCAATTCCCATGCAGGCCAATGCCCAAACAGAAGAATTGGTAAAACAGTTAAAACAGAAAACATTGAAATAATGAAATGGACAGATCCTGGGAGGTACAAATGACGGATATATGTTAGGGATACAAGTGGGAGACATCTAACAAAAAAACAACAATGCTGGAGGCACAAGTTGAGGGATATTTAGCCTTTTGCTGTGGTAGTATAGGGATGGAGGAAATTATAATAATAATTCCTTTATTTATATATTGCATACAGATTATGCAGCGCTGTACAGAGCTTTCCAAATCAAATGAGTGATGACCTTCGCTAAATTGACATCAGTAGTAGAAGAGAATATATGGATATGAAGGGAAGGAGCGCGCCTTGTGGGGACGTCTTGCGAAGGGGCCCTTTGAAGAAATCAACAGAACATGCATGTACCAAGAGGGAGGAAACCAGAAATAGTGTAAGATAAGTTAGAATAGTGAAAAAAGAAAGGAAAATGTGAAATTGAAGGCGGAAACGGTATAGTGTCGAAATGGGGAATAAAGAATCTTAATAAAAGAAAGAGACTGGCATGTGATAATTGATTTTTTTCCCTACCATTAGCTCCCTCCATAAATACTGTTATAAAGGATTCCCTTTGATGTACTTTGGATTTCAATTATACTGATATTTCCTATTATTTATTGGGTGATTTATTATGATGATGATGTTACCTATACACAATAATTCTCACATATCCTTATTGTATGCATGAACATACTAACCATGGTTTAATTTTCATCTCCTCAATTTAATGTACCTGTGATCTTTGTCTTGCAATAAATTTATATTTGATCATACTTATTTGTATTGTATCAAAATCCATATTTGTTGATACATTTTCAGTACCTACTGAAGGTATGAAAACATTACACTGGCAAGATTTTCTATGTGGATTTCTATATCACTACTTAAATAAATCTACTACTGCTTTCTTCCTGCTATCAAAGGTTAGAGACCTACTTGAGCACTCAACTACCAAGGAGTGACATGTTTTTTGTTGAATGTAGACTGTGAGTGTACCTCTTAGTATGCCATTGGAGAGCTAGACACACTGGAGGGGGGATTTATCTTTTGTTGTCTTTCAAATGTTAGTGCCAAAAAAACTTGCACATATGTGAGCAGTTTGCCTTTTGTGCATTTTTCAGCGACTTTTCCATATTTGTACCACAACTGGTGGTGTACAGCTTCATTGCACTCTGAGAAAAGATAGAGCTCAGCCCTGAGTCCTTTTCACGTGCTTTATCTGTGCTTGAAAAACATATTGAAAATGCATTGAAAATGCAAGTGAAAAACTGTGACACTGAACAAACTCTGACTGAAAACTCATTGAACACTGATGAAAAGTCAGTTTTTCACTGACCAAACCCTGATCGCACCCTGATCAGACTCTGACGTGATCTGCAATGCAAGTGTGGAAGGGGCCTTAGGCTGATAAAGAAAATAAGTATTCAAACCCTTTGCTCAGTTTTTAGTAGAAGCACCTTTTGACCTAGTACAGCCATGAGTCTTCTTGTCATCGATAATGACAACTGGATGACTCAATAAATAAATATTTGGTCATCCAGTTGTCATTATCGATTATAACCACACTTACATCATATACCTAAGTATTATATGGCGGCTTACTTCTTACATTTGCCAATAATATTAGTGTTCGCAATCAATATAAGATGTATTTATCTTTTACTGAATTTTATATCTCACTAAATTGTTTGTCATTTATGTATTTATTGTACTTTTTAATTTATTTTTTTCAATTTTATTTCATATTTATTTGCATATAGATGATTTACTTCCAATCATTATACATATATTCCTATATGTTTGTATATAATGTATTATCCTGACAATTGGATTTTATTTTATTTTTGTGTTCACCCCTATAGTTGTTTGTGGCCTGATGAAGATGCTGAAACAGTGTTGAAACATGCTGTCTTTATTAATAAACTTGAGCTATTTCCCTTCATACCACTCTGCTCTTTGGATGTAGAGAGCATCGTTTTGATGCCCCAATTATTCTATCATCCCCATTAACCACACACTGGAAACCTCCAGATTAGGGCTGAGACAGCACCTCACCCCCTCACTACCAGTTGACTACTACTTCACAGGTCTGTTGCATTAGTTCGCAAATCTCCCGATCTGGAAACTTTTTTCCGGCATTATCTGCCCTTCTTTACAAATAATGGAACTAGTGGCAAATTGTAACAGATGTTTTGTAAAATCCACATATACTGCCATACTTAGTATGGCAGTAAATGGTAGAAGCAATCATACAACCTAAGGTTAAAGTACCCTAGGGGGACTGAAAAATAAATTAAATTAGGTTTAAACAGTTTTTTAATAAACCTAAAAGTTCAAATCACTCCCCTTATTTTAGAACTGATATAAAAATAAACAAATTAAATCATAATCATGTTAGGTATCGCCTAATAATAACAGTTATTCTCGGTGTTGAAGCACTTAACCGAAAATAGCACCCAAATGTCCAAAATATCCCTTTTTTTGCCATTTTGCAACATATAAAAAATGTAATAAAAAGTGATCCAAAGGTCATACAGTCACCAAAATGGTAGTAAAGAAAACATCAGCTTATCCTGCAAAAAATATATACCTCACACAGCTCCATACACCAAAGTATGATAACGCCAGAAGATGGCAAAACAAAGAATTATTTTTGTACAGAAGATTAAAATTTTCTTAATTGTACTAAAACAAAATAAGACCTATATTAATGTGATATCCCTGTGATCATAACAAACCAAAGTTTAAAGGAGATGTGACTTTTGGGGTGCAGAGAAACCTGTAAAAACTACGCCCACAAGCAAATGCATTTTTTCACCAATTTCAGTACATTTGGAATTTTTTTCCACTTATTTTTTTCCACATTATTTAATACTGTCACTTTGAAGTTCAATTCGTCACAGAGGAAGCAAGCCCACATGCAGCTCGATATCTGGGAAATTATGGAATTTTGAAGGTAGTGAAAAACAAAAAAGGACCAAGTCGTTGAGAGATTAAAAGTAATAGAAAGAAAGCTGAATTGCTCAACAGCAGCAAATAATCTTGTTGGTAGACAAGCAAACTAGTTCTATCTGTTAAAGCATTTGTGTTATTATAAAGTATTAAAAAAATATGACTTCCAGCAACAATTCATTCCACACCAGAATCATCCTGAACTCTTCCCCAGCATGATCACCCGCAAGAAGTCGGCAAAAAGTGGACCTAAGCGGACATAGCTGAAAGAACGCTGCAACCTGCATATTATCCCAATGAGGTTGAAGAGTAACTTATTGAGGACTTACCTCCATCTGACCAACCTGCATCAAAGTCTTTAAAAAAAAACATGATTCTGATGCTCAAAGGCTTCTTGCAAAAAAGATCTTTCGCAACTAACAACATCTATTCATGACGTTTTGGGCGGTCGAGTCGACCATGTGAAAAATAAGATGTCGGAATTGACTCTCACAATGAGCTTATAGGAACTCATTACAGCTTAGAAGAGGCAATGAAGGTAAAAGTGGAGGCGATAAAGGTAAAAGTGGATGAAATGGAGGATAGAGGATGGAGGAACAACGTGAAATTTCGTGGAATACTGGAATCTGTTCCCCCCGCGGAGTTAAGAACATAGCTATCCCAGCTGATATCTACAGTTTTGCCCAACACACCAACAGCAGAGCAACTAATTGATGGAGCTCACAGGCTTCCAAGGCTTAAAAACTTCTCTGAAAATTTGCCATGGGATGTAATCGCAAGATTACACTTCTTCCATGTTAAGGAAGCTTTGATGTTCAAGTCTTGTAAAGCATGTGATTTCCAGACTCCTTTAAAGGCATTCATCTATTTGCAGACCTCTCACAAGCTACTATTCAGGCAAGAAAGAAATTTGGGTCCATTATAGCAGTTCTGAGAGAAAAAGTTCCTTACAAGTGGGGATTCCCCTTGAAGTTATTGATCCGAAGAGATGGAACTACTTATGTTCTGAATTGCCCTGAGGAGGATCCCCTGCTGCTGGCCAAATGGGGTATGTGCGAAGTGGAAATGTCACAAGCTCCGTACTCCTCTTACCAGTAGAAAACCTGAAAAGACTGGGATACAATGCGATCCACTACGGGAGAGAGTAAAGTTGATCATTAACCTTTTATTTTTGCAGGTCAAAAAGCAGCAGGTGGACTATTACCCCCATGTACCAACAGGGTTTGATATTTCCTGTTTTCTGAGTTGGTTTATGGCTTTGTACCTCAACAAGTCATTGGCAGCAGGATCATCAAATCCCCTCCATTGCCACTGAGTTTTCATGTTTTTCTGTTTTATGATTATGTTATGTTTTTATAGGCCATAATTATGTACACTACCAAAGCGGGCAGGTGAGCAACAATTATTTGACATCTAGGGGGATATTGGTATCTCTAAATACCAAAGGACTCAACTTTCCGTTTAAAAGGGCCTCAGTATGGAGAGAAACAAATAATGTGAAGCCTGATGTAATATGTCTCCAGGAGACACATTTTTCTAAGCATAATGGTCCCAAGTTTTCAAACAGCAAATATCCAATTTCTCTCCAAGCCAATACCGCAGTTACCAAGGTTACGAGAGTTTTTATAGCAGAATGTGATCATCTAAATTTTTGTGTCCAAGGGACTCTAATAGATGGTAGAGGAAGATACCTTGTCCTGGTTTGTTTTATTGTGAATTTATAGTATCCAAATTCTTCACAAAAAAGGTTCTTGAACAAATTAATAAAGAAAATGAACCATATTCAAAAACCTATTGCTATGTGGTGATTTTAATCTAATTCCAGACCCCAAGCTAGACTCTATGAACCAGGGAAAGCTGTCTTCCCTATCATTAGGGTAATGGCTCACTGACAAGGGTCTGTTTGATTTTTCAGTGTTTTCGGTGTTATAATGCTTCTTCAAAAGAGTATACTTTCTTTTTTAACCTACACAAAACCTTTTCGAGGATTGACTTCTTCCTAATCATCAGGGACACTCTCCCTTGGGTAGCGCCCTCTGAGATAGGAGTGGCGACATGGTCTGACCACGCCCCCATGTATTTATCAATCAAACTGTCACCTAAACTTCTCCCCACAAGAAGGTGGAGGAACTCCACTTATATTTTTCATCTTCCATCCATGACAGCGAGAGTGGAAAGAGCTATGCTAGAGTCCTTTTCTACTAACAATATAGATAATATCACGCCTGAAGAGTTATGGGTTGCTCATAAAACTGCCATTAGGGGGACACTAATGCAGATCACCACCCAGCTCAATAGAGCTAAAGAAAAGAAATTGGATGAATATATCCAAAGCATAAGATCCCCTGAAAAACTCTGCAAGCTAATTTATCTGCAGAAAAATACTGAAGTTGCCATTCAAAATATGAGAACAGCACTTATGTCTCGGTACAACAAACAAATGACCTGCCAGAAGGCCACTTACTACTCCTCATTTAACAAACCTTGCTGGCTGATAACGATAAAGTCCAAACCACAAAGAATTAAGACTAGTATTACTCCAAAAACCATTCAGTGAAGGAGTCCCATCCGCAGAACATCCACAGTGCAAATATGTTTACGTCCTTCTATGAATATCTTTATAATCTCAACTCTGATGAAGCAACATATGTCCCCACTCAGGCTAACATTGACACCTTCTTAGAGTGATCAATGCCCCAACCATTACTATGACTGAATTAAATGAGGCCATAGGAAATGCTAAGAGAGGAAAAGCCCCAGGTACTGACGGATTTGGGAATGAATATTACAAAGCTTTCTCTCAACTTCTCTCACATGCTAACAGTATTTAATAGGGCTATGTCTAGAGGTACGTTACCATCAGATATGTTGGAGGCCAAAATAGTGACACTACCTAACCCGGGTAAGGAACCCACGACCCCATCCAACTTCAGGCCTATTTCGCTGCTAAATTGCGACATAAGAGTGTATGCAAAAATCCTAGCCAATAGGTTACTCAAAATACTACCCAATATAATTCATAATGACTAGGCGGGATTCACTAGGGGATGTCAGACATCGGATGATACACAAAGAATTATTGATTATTTTGGGAGAATCTCCTTTATAAAATAACGAGCAAATCCCGCCTTTTAGGGATTAACATACCTAAAACCCATACGCAACCAGATAACGGAGGCCTTCTCCTTTCACTGGTTGATGGAAGCAATTCCATATTTAGGAGTAAAAATTTGTTACCCCTTATCTAATCTTGCCAAACGAACCTTGATTCCTATGCTAAGCGAGATCCAAATAGATGCATTAAACAAAACTGAACCATTTTGGCTGGGAAGGATTACCCTATATAAAATGTTAAAGAAAACCTTTCACCACCTTACACATGTGAAGATTATAATACCACCCTGTAGGGGCTGCTAAACAGATTCAGGCGCACTTTGAATTTTCCTTCTAGCCCCCACGGTTGCGGAGATATCATTCCGAGGTTCTGACCATTGTAATCTGTATTTGGTCAGAGAGGAGGAGCTGGGGCTGGAGCTTGAGGCGTGTATGAGTCTTCTCTCATACTGTCCAATCAGTGGCAGGCAATGTCAGAGTAGTTATTATGAATATTGCTGTGATTTTTTTCTATGTTCATCTAATGGTTGTGTTCACACACATTCCGCTAATATACTGTTGACATTATGTATACAATTTTTCGGCAGTTTTGCTTGTGGTTTCATTTACACGGCATTTGCGCCAGTAAGGATTATGCAGTGTTTGCGCCAGTAAGGATTATGCGGTGTTTGCACCAGATATGATTTTGCAGCGTTTGTGCCAGTTACGATTACGCGGCGTTTGTGCCAGATGCGGCTTTTGCGCCAGTTACAATTACGTGGCATTTGCAGCAGATGCGATTGCACGGCATTTGAGGCAGTTGCGATTGTGCTGCATTTGCACCGGCTGCAATTACGCAGCATTTGCGCCGGCTGCGATTACGCAACATTTGCGGCGGTTCCGGCTAGGATCCGGTTAGGATCACGCGGTGTTTGCGCTGGTTGCGATCATGCGTCGGTTGTGCCGGTTGCGATTACACGCGCGTTGGTTGCGATTAAGCGTCGTTTGCCCCAGTTATGATCATGCGGCGTCTATGCCAGTTGAGATTACACGGCGTTTGCGCCTGTTGGGATTAAACGGCGTTCGGGCTGGCTACAATTAAGTGTCGTTTGCGCCGGTTACGATTATGCGGCGTTGGTGTCAGTTCTGATTATGCAGAGTTTGTGCCAGTTGCGATTATGTGGCGTTTGCGGCAGTTCAGCTTACGCAGCGTTTGCGCTGGTTGCAGTTAAGCAGCGTTTGTGCCAGTTATGATCACGTGGCGTCTGCGCCATTTGCGATTACACGGCGTTTGCGCCGGTTGCGATTAAGCAGCGTTCGTGCTGGTTACGATAAAGTGCTGTTTGTGGTGGTTACGATTATGCAGCGCTAGCGCCTGTTGCAATTATGCGGTGTTTGTGCCAGTTGCGATTATGCGGTGTTTGCGCAAATTGCGATTATGCGGCATTTGCGCCAGTTGCGATTACGCGGTGTTTGCACCACGTTGCACTTACGCACCATTTTTGTCACGGTTCTGCAGCGTGTGCATCACGGTTACGCTTATTCCGCATTTGTGACAGGGTTACGCTTACACTGTATTTGCATCCCATTTACGCTTACTCTGTGTTTGCATCCCGTTTACGCTTCCACGGCGTTTGCGTCACATTTGTGCTTATGAACATTTGTGGCACATTAACACTTACGCAACAGTTGCCTCATGTTTATGCTTACGCGCCATTTGCTTGACGTTTACAATTACGCTGCAATTACATTTCCGCGGCAATTATGTCACGTTTATGCTTACGCTACATTTGCATTACGCTTACACAGTGTTTGCATTATGGTTATTCTTACGCGCCATTTGCGTCAAGGTTGCGATTTGCTGCATTTGCAGCACACGTTCGCCTACGGACCGCTTGTCTCACATTTATGTTTGCGTTTATGCGTACGCACCATTTGTGGCGCGTTTTTACATGCATGCAGTCTTTGAGGTGCGTTTACAGATTTTCTGTTTATGTTGAATTTGCGCCATGTTTAAGCTTACATGGCATTCGCCTTTATGTCGAGTGTTTTTTTTGTTTTTGCTTATGTAAACGGCGCTTGGGTTTACAGCACATTCACACTTACATTTGTATGCCATTTGCATTTAAGTCTGGTTAGCATCGTGTTTACACTTATGTGGTGTATGCATTAATGTCTCATTTACACTTACGTTTACACAGCGTTTGCGTTCCCGTTTACATTGCATGCGTGTTTACCAATGCACGTAACACTGCATTTTTGTAAACATTGTGTAAATGCAATGTCAACAGAATATTAGAATGTGTGTGAACATAGCCTTTAGATGCTAGGTGAAAGGTCCTCTTTTATTCTCCCACAACTTCTTTGTGTTTTGAGAGCATTGATGGTTCCCATTCTGAGGTCTTTCCTATTCAAGTTTCAGAAGCAAATGATAAGATTCATTTGGAAAGGGAAGAAACCAAGAGTTTCACAGACAATCCTATACACCAGGGGTCAGGAACCTTTTTGGCTGAGAGAGCCATGAACGCCACATATTTTAAAATGTTATTTCGTAAGAGCCGTACCATATGCACATGCGCCCCAGCAGATGTCACGGGTGCCCCTGCGATCTAGATCTCAGATCGCAGGCACACCCGTGCTCCTCTGCGTGGCAGTGCCCCTTTCCAAGCTCACTGAACCCACCACTTTACGGCTCCCATCCGGCTTCCCAGTGTGCCCCTGATTGGCGCTGCCCACTTCCTGGGTGCCTATAAAGACCGGAGGCTACCAGAAAGGTAGCCATAGCACATGTCCCCAAGTAGATAGGTAGCCACAGCACTTGCCCCCAAGTAGATAGGTTGCCACAGCATATGCCCCCAGTATATAAGTATCCACAGCACATCCCCCCATTATATAGGTAGCCCCAGCACATGCCCCAAGTAGATAGGTAGCCACAGCACATACCCCAAGTAGATAGGTAGCCACAGCATATAAGATACAACCAAACTTTGAGCGAATCGCTCACTCACGTGAAACCATACAAGTATGAGGAGAAGAACTGGTCTGTGAGGTCCGGTGCTCGGTTCCCAGAGAAGGGCTGGCGGGAGACCCGTGATTAATTCCAAGAGAAAAGTAGATTTAGGACCGGCACTCCATACGGCTAAAAATGTTGAACTTTAATACAAATCCATTAAAAGTACAGTACACATGGCGTTGAGCCAAGAGACCTACGCGTTTCGAACATAGAAATAAGGTTCTTAGTCATGGTCTGACTAAGAGTCATACTTTTCTCTTGGAATTAGCCACAGCATATGCCCCCAGTATATAGGTATCCACAGCACATCCCCCATTAGATAGGTAGCCCCAGCACATGCCCCAAAGTAGATAGGTAGCCACAGCACATACCCCAAGTAGATAGGTAGCCACAGCATATGCCCCCAGTATGTAGGTATCCACAGCACATGCCCCCCAGTAGATAGGTAGTCACAGCAAAAAAAAAAAAGAATATTTACTTACCAGCGCTCCCTGCAGCCAGCTCCTCATTGCTCCCACGCTCTTCTCTTTGACCCAGGCTTAGAAGATGGCAGCAATGGCGCCTGGGTCATACAAAGAACGTAGGCAGTGGTAACAGTGATCAGTCTAACAGACACACAGCAGCCATCACTATGTATTAAAGATCTGCCTGAGAGCCAGATGCAACCAACAAAAGAGCCACATCCGGCTCCCGAGCCATAGGTTCCCTACTCCTGCTATACACCCTCAAGTTAGAGGGGGGTTTGGGAGTTCCTAATATTTGGCTTTATTACAAAGCCTTTGCCGTCCAACAATATCTGTCCATTTGGGCAGATATTGAATCACATTTGGCAGGAAGCCATTCACTAATAGCGTTACTTCTAGCCCATTCATTATGCACAAATTTACCCTTACCTACAGGTTCCTCACCTACTATTAAATTCTCTGTATAGGCTTGGAAAGGCCTTTTTTCCCTGCACACTCTCTCTCTATATTATTTGTCAAGCATTTGCTCCTTAAAGGCATACATGCCTTCAGCGACTTATACGTGACTTATATATAGGGACTTTCAATCCCTAAAGGATAAACACAACTTATGCTCAGCAAACTTTTTATTGTAATTGTATGATCAGAGCGATTCTACAGCTCTTAGGAAAAAAGAGGCCAAGGGGGAAGTAACACACTATATAAAATGGAATACAGATCTAAGGAGAGAGGTGTCCAAGGAGGAGTAGGCTTCTGCTATTTATTAGTCATCCAAGGCCTCTCACTCAGCCAACTTAATGGAGGTCCATCGTAAAACATTGACAAGATGGTATCTCACTCCCAACAAATTGGCAAAAATATTTCCTGGTACCTCAGGGGGGTGTTGGAGAAATTGCGGTGAGGAGGGTTCATTATCTCATATATTTTTAGGGTGGCCAAAATTGTCCACTTTTTGGATCAAGGTCTTTGAAATGTGCTCTAAGGTATCTGTTAAACATGTGAGACAGGATGAGGCCTTGGCTCTGGTCGGGGTGGGAATAAAGAAGGTGCCGACCAACAGTCGCACACTGGTCAATCACATATTGATGTCTGTCAAACTATTAATAGCAAGAAATTGGAAACACCCAGGTCCCCCTAGAGTCTAAGAACTGACTGAGATACTACCAAAACACTGTACCCTTGAGAGGCTACTTAATTATAAGACTGGGACACCCCACTTATTTAGGATAAGGGATCCGTGGATTTCATTGTTCCCTCAGCTTTCCCCAGAAAGCCCAGGTTTATCAGCTTAAGAAATATTTATAGGTACCCACTTAAAAATTTATTGTTAAAAAAAAAAATTAATTGTGTCTAACAGAGCAACCCCCCAGTATTTTTAGCAAGTGTTTTTACTATTTAATGCATAATAGAAGAACGTGTTCCCTTGCTGGAGCGTGTAACCTTACATTTATCCACATTTTATCCATCCATTTTTCTGCCTAAACTTCTAGCTTTCCAAAAGCTCATATCCCCTCTTCATATCATATACCCTCTTCCATGCTATATTACTATCCCCTTACATCATCATTTACAGGGATTAGTATTTTCTGCAAATATTGAAATTCTACTCCAGCTTTAAAGTATGTGATAAATGTGGCATGGGTATGTTCAATAGCCATATTCTGCTGTCATATCTTAGACAAATTGTTAATCTAATTACATTGATTGAAATTTCTTAGAAATTGCATTTTCTGCAAATTAAAGATAGGATGGATATATTTCTGTTTGATAGGAATTATGTCCTTCTATGGATCAGAACTTCAGGTTCATAGATAGCACCAGATGGACATATGAATTGTAATAATAATAAGAATAGATAATGCTCAAAAATAAACAGAGAGAAAATAGTGCTACCTAGCACAAAGTTACCCTTTACAATATGGGGATGTTGTTAAAGTGGACTAGTACTAACCTTGTGGAATTGTGCTCTGTTCAGGCACACTTCTGGTGTAGGTGTTTTACGGCTGCAATGTCGTATCCCTTGTCGCACTGGAGTGTGCGTCAGGGATAAAGATCTGTATATGTGTCATACGCGTATGTCATGTCTTGGACTGTCATAATGAGGAGAGTATAATACATATGTAAAATAAATAAAAATATGAACAAATAGTTACAAAAAGAGAGGGACCAGCTCTGTAATGCATGATACAAATCTGTACATATAGGTGATAATGCAGATAATTAAAGTGCTTACATAAATAAATAAATAGATCAATATCCTATGGGTTATGGTTTTGTGGGAAGATGAACATAGCTTGATGCATATGATAGCCAGAATATAATAAAAATATATGATTAATATAAATATGGATATTGAAGTAGAATTCTTCTCTCTATATACTTTCCATTCTCCTCTGTACATGCTTCCAGCTACTAGCCCGTACCAACTAAGTAAGCGCACATAGACGCCACATGCTGCAGCACACTACAGTTCTATTACAGAATGGACTATGTGAGTTCATCATTTAAAATACTTATCCACCGTTCATGTCAATAACCTATGATGTATAGTAAAACCTCTTCATATCTCAACTCCACTCAACTTATCTCAACTCCCAACTAAATGTCCAATCGAAGAGATTTATCATATATTTATTTAATTCATAATACTATCTACACTCCAGGTCCTTTGCCAGAACATTAAGGCCTTTCATATGAACCAGGACAGCATGTTTGTCATTGGGCGACCTGAAGCAAGTGATGAGTTGCATGCTTGAGACATCACTCAATGTCCTATTTTCTTGCACTACTCTACTACTGCACCTTCTAATAAACCTCCTATCATCTCTAGCTGTTCTATACAGTTTCCCATGGTTACCAGGAAACATGGCAAATGGAGATTATCCAGGCAGAACAAGGTAAAACCTCTTCTAGTAGCTAAACAACTACAGATAGCTAATTGGTTTAGACAATTATCCAATGAATATCTTCCAAGATAAATCATTTATTAATTATACCAACTTCTTTTTCACAATTCTATTATTCTAAGAGAAATTAAATTATAGAATCATACTCTGAATATTTTTTGGGGAAAAATTGTGACATGTGTTCACTAAACATTACTAGAAGATTTGTCATCAATTTTACAGCAGCACATTTTTTTCTTTATGTTTTTCTTTAATGTTGTTAACTGATGGACTTAAAAATGAATCTGCCAAGGAATACAAAAGATGTAAAATGAATGATCAGTAACTACTTTAATACTACATTTTTTATGTTAGCATTTTTTTCTACTGTCCAAACTATAAACTATGTAAGACCATACTTTATTAACAGTTCTACCACTAAATAATTCAGATGCAAACATATACTGTAGGTACAGTAATTAGTTTAAAATAAGGATTTGTTAAATTGCTGCATCTCTTATAACTTAATAATTCTGCTCCTGACAACACAATTTACCCCATTAGTCTATATATTAAATATTTAATGAAGCACAGAGACTACACACCATTAATGAAAAGCGGTTCATACATTTCAATAAGCATTTATGAAGGTCCTCGACGTGTAATGTTCTTCCTTAAACATGATACCTAGTTGATATTAGAAAGGCACTATATTTTGAAATTGGTTTCAAGCATAATGATTCATTATAATTAATTTTCCTCAAGGCTTTTCTTCTAGGTGTATCCCCCCACCCCCCTAATCTGAAAAGAATACAAAATAAATGACAATTTATCTAACTATTGCAACCCGTTGTTATATTAAATCTTTCTATTCACCTCAAATTATTTTTATTATTTTACATGCTGATTGATTCATATGGAACCTTCTTACAGGAGAACACTAGGTCAGTACTTTCCAGCATGTGAAAAAGTACACATTTTTCAATTTCTTGGCAATGCTGCAGATCCGACAAAGCTGACAAACCAAGTGCAAAGCTATCCAATAGTTTAAATTGTTAAAAAAGTTTTATGAGTTTTCAGAAGATAATTTTAGTTATTTTATTCAAACTTGGTTTTTAAAATAAAATATTGTCTGAATGCTTTTTATACTTTCTATGTAAAATCTTTTTTTTAAAATAAAAGCCTGTATAAAATTGAAACAATTGCATATTGCTGCCATATTGCTGCCAAAAAAATTAAAAAAAGTCTTTATTTTCTCATGCTAGTAAAATAATAAGATAAAGTGTAATATTGACCGCTATCACCCAGGACCGGAGGACTTATATTGACAGCGTCTAGACTTATCATTTTTATAGTGGTACGGCTATCACAACTTCCAAAAGTGAGCTAATTGTGTGTAGATCGGTAATTCATATTAATTCATATTACCAGTTTATAGATATCAAAACATTTGTGTCCTCTCTTTCCTCTCCCTTTATCTACCCCCCCCCCCCTTCTGTTAGGGGATATTTTCAAAACATGCATTATACATGCATCACAAGCCAATGCAAGCCAGGATTCTTAGTGTTCATGGATAAACAGTGCCATCAGCTTAAGAAAATCTACAGGCCACTGGATATGTGGACAAAGTGGACTAAGTTGCAGAGGATACTTGAACTATTGGCTAGAAAAGTGCACTTTGACTATAGGCAATTTGGGCACTGTGACCATATTCGGTACTGTGGGTCCTTGTTAGTATTAGCTACTATAGGGACTCTGTTAATATATTGGGGGCAGTGCTATTGTATTATCTGTAGTATATGTGCATTATTATTACGTTTGGTAGTGTGTGATCATTGTTACTTTATTGGCTGGAGTGTTGGTAACATGGCTATGTAGGCTACTGGTGAGGCACTGTTGCTATATTAGCTATTGTGGGGGCATAAGGGGAGCAAAAGAACATAAATAAATGTGTGTTAAGAAGGTGGAGGATATGATGATGAAATGTGAAAACTAAAAAATTTTTGTGTGGGAAATCTGCAGAGATGAGTTGTAGCTTGAAGAAGCTGACATGACAGCAAGGTAGAAGAAGAAAAGAAGAAATTCTCTAATCAAAAGAAGTCATGTGTGAATCACCTGATTTAGTGAAAGCTGGTATTACCCATGAGCTCACATTTTGGCAGCCGCTCCTCTGTGCTATCAATTTCTGTCACCTTCTCCTAAGAGGTTGACCTATATGGAGTCAGTGTTATACCACATCAGATTTATCATCCAGCCTCAGACATTGTGATAAACTGGTCCACTGTAAGGCTGTCTCCCACTACTTGTTTCTAATAACATAGCTATCTAGTAAGCTTGGTTGTGGTCCTGTATTTATGTTATAAGCTTCATTCTTGTGCTATATCTTTGTAGTAAGCCTGGTTCTGGTGTTGTTTCTGGTAGGCTTGGTTCTGTTAACATACCTATGTAGTTATTTTGATCATGGTATTATTTCTATGTAGTACGCTTGGTTCTGGCCCTGTAGCTTTGTAGGAATTTTGGTTCCAGTCCTGTCTAAATATTGAATAAGCAGCAACACAGCAGTAAATTAGATTTACTTTAGTTAAACCAGTAGACAGTTATTTATTAATTCAAAACTGTAGGTAGGTCTATAACTCAAAATATTTAACCCCTTACAGACGCACGCCGTACTATTACGTGTCCTCTCCATAACCGGTAAGTCTTTGCTGCATATTGCAGCACAGAGTTACCTGTAACACCCTCAATCAGTGATTGCCGAGGATCGTCGCTCCCTGTGACGTCATCGGGGAGCAGTGATCCGTCGCCATGACAGACCAAAGACCCAAGGCTGACTCATGTTAAACCTATGATTTCAATGTGCTATCAGCTTATTGTAATGAATGAGGAGGAAATTCCCCATATACTGCCATACTATAGTATGACAGTATATGATAGGATCGATCAGACAACCTAGGGTTAAAGTACCCTAGGGAGTCTGAAAAATAGTAAAAATAAAAAAACCTAAAAATTCAAACGGTTTTTAACTGCGTTTCATTTACACATTAAAATAGGGTTAAAGTACCCTAGGGAGTCTGAAAAATAGTAAAAATAAAAAAAGGTTAAAAAAAAAATTATAATAAAAAACCCTAAAAATTCAAACGGTTTTTAACTGCGTTTAATTTACACATTAAAATTCAGATCATTTAGGCTACTGGACACAATTTTCCAGTCAAGGGACCAGAAATTGCTAGTGGCAGCCCTATTAGTGCTACTCCCATATTAGGTGTATGCTGCCTTTGCCTTTAAGTGGTATTCCCAGCATTCACATTTAACTTAATTCATCTGTAATATATATATCCTGTAATATATATATCCTTAATAGAAAATGTACCTGTTCAAAGATAATTCCCCATTAATATAGCCATGTTGCCCCTGGGAAATGAGATGGCTGTCCATGTATACAACCACACACCATATTCTAGCAGTAATGGCCATGCATACACTGATGGGATACCTGGCCACGTAAATTCAGGGTTTCATTATTACAGGATGGCTGTGGGACACGCAGTAGCTCCTGGCCATTTCATATGCAAAAACATTTTTTTTTCTTTTGCACAAATCACTCCAGCAGCAGTAGTTTTATCCAAGGACAATTATCTTGTTTGCCATTTATGGGAAATCACCTTCACATCAATATTTAATTAAATATGAATGTCACAAGCTGAAGAAAGAAGATGCCCGCTGGAGCAGCTTTGTGGGAGTGAGGCAAGATGAGTAAAATGTAGTTTTTTTCTCAAAGTGGGACAGGGAATGGGCAGGGGAAGTTTGGCTGTTCAGGACACTATTACTGCTGCTGGGGACACTGTGGCTTTTGGGGGGCACTGTTATTTCTGGGGGGCACTTGGGCTACTGTGGCACTGTTACTGTTGGTGGGGGGCACTGTGGCAACTGGGGGAGACTACTGGGGGTACTGTTGCTACTCGGGGAGAGCTACTTGGGACAATGTGGCTACTGGGGAAGTATGACTACTGAGGGGCAGAGTGGCTTCTGGGGGGCACTGTGGCTACTAGGGAACCAGTGGGTACTGGGAGCAGTGTGACTACTGAGTGGTAGTATGGCTACTAGGGGGCAGTGAGGCTAGAGGGGGGCAGTGTGACTACCTGGGGCCTGTGTGGCTACTGGAGCAGTGGGTACTGTGGGCAGCATGGCTACAGAGGGGTGTGTGGCTAATGGAGGCAGTAAGGCTAGTGGGGGTAGTTGGTACTGTGGGCAGCGCTACTACTGGAAGCATCACGGCTACTGTGGGGGTTGTGTGACTGCTAGGAGAAGTGTGGCAACTAGGGGCACTGTAACTGCTTTTGAGGTAGTGGGTCCTGGGGGCAGTGTGGCTACTGGGGACCCTGTGAATGTTGCAGGGGCAGTGGCTAAAGGAGACACTGTGACTGCTAGATAGACATTATGATTTCTGGAGGTAGTGTGGCTGCTGGGGGCAGTGTAGCTACTGGGGACATTGTGACTACTGAGGGACAGTGTGGCTACTGGGGGGCATTGTGGCTAGTGGGTACTGGAGGTAGTGTGGATACTGAGGGGCAGTGTGGCTACTGGGCAACAGTGGGTAGTTGGGGCAGTGTTGCTACTGGGGGGCAGCATGGCTAGTGGGGGGCAGTGTGGGTACTGGAGCCACTGATAAATAGGAGCAGCGTGGCTACTGGAGGGCAGAGTGACTGCGACAGGGCAGTGGGGCAACTTCGGTCACTGTGACTGCTTAGCGGAGAAATGTGTGGAAACTGGGGTAACTGTGACTGCTGGGAAGGCAGTGTGTGTACTGAGAGCAATATGACTGCTGGGGGCACCGTGGCTGCTAGGAGAGTTCAGATTTGTGTTTGCCCTCAAATGGCTGATTGTAATGGTACTTCTGTATAAATGTAAGTACTAAACAACTTAAGTTGATATATTTATACAGTGATAAAATGGCAGTCAGCCATTGGTATATATACACTCACCGGCCACTTTATTAGGTACACCATGCTAGTAACGGATTGGACCCCCTTTTGCCTTCAGAACTGCCTCAATTCTTCGTGGCATAGATTAAAAAAGGAGCTGGAAGCATTCCTCAGAGATTTTGGTCCATATTGACATGATGGCATCACACAGTTGCCGCAGATTTGTCGGCTGCACATCCATGATGCGAATCTCCCGTTCCACCACATCCAAAAGATGCTCTATTGGATTGAGATCTGGTGACTGTGGAGGCCATTTGAGTACAGTGAACTCATTGTCATGTTCAAGAAACCAGTCTGAGATGATTCCAGCTTTATGACATGGCGCATTATCCTGCTGAAAGTAGCCATCAGATGTTGGGTACATTGTGGTCATAAAGGGATGGACATGGTCAGCAACAATACTCAGGTAGGCTGTGGCGTTGCAACGATGCTCAATTGGTACCAAGGGGCCCAAAGAGTGCCAAGAAAATATTCCCCACACCATGACACCACCACCACCAGCCTGAACCGTTGATACAAGGCAGGATGGATCCATGCTTTCATGTCGTTGACGCCAAATTCTGACCCTACTATCCGAATGTCGCAGCAGAAATCGAGACTCATCAGACCAGGCAACGTTTTTCCAATCTTCTACTGTCCAATTTTGATGAGCTTGTGCAAATTGTAGCCTCAGTTTCCTGTTCTTAGCTGAAAGGAGTGGCACCCGGTGTGGTCTTCTGCTGCTGTAGCCCATCTGCCTCAAAGTTCGATGTACTGTGCATTCAGAAATGCTCTTCTGCCTACCTTGGTTGTAAAGGGTGGCGATTTGAGTCACTGTTGCCTTTCTATCAGCTCGAACCAGTCTGCCCATTCTCCTCTGACCTCTGGCATCAACAAGGCATTTTCGCCCACAGAACTGCCGCTCACTGGATGTTTTTTCTTTTTCGGACCATTCTCTGTAAACCCTAGAGATGGTTGTGTGTGAAAATCCCAGTAGATCAGCAGTTTCTGAAATACTCAGACCAGCCCTTCTGGCACCAACAACCATGCCATGTTCAAAGGCACTCAAATCACCTTTCTTCCCCATGCTGATGCTCGGTTTGAACTGCAGGAGATTGTCTTGACCATGCCGCCATGTGATTGGCTGATTAGAAATTAAGTGTTAACGAGCAGTTGGACAGGTGTACCTAATAAAGTGGCCGGTGAGTAAAAGAGAATTTGAAATAAAAAAGTACTGATACTTTAGCAAGTGATGAATGAACTGAACTGATACTATGACATCCAGACAAGACAGAACATCAAGTGAGTAATGTTAGTTAGCAAGGGAGGGAGATTTTGTTAGTAACAGCAGGTTTACTATTGATTGATGATGAGTGGATCCAAACCTTAGAACCCTAGCACCTATCATGGGTAATAACCCATGCTAGTGGCCTCTTAAGATATGTGTCATTGTTATTAAACAACTTTGATAGGTGCCTTTAGTGGATTAAATGTCAATGGAGCTGCCATTTGCTCTTGGATTCCTGTGAGATCATCAGGGAGCAAAAACCCAGCATGCACACGCCACCAGCATTTGAACGTGGGTTACCGGAGGGGGTGAGCCGAAATGTCAAACACAAACTTCTGGCTAAAGTCCGTATTAGAGGAACCCAAATTGTTTGTCACTGACCTCATGATTTCGGTTTGGGTCCATTTATCCCTTCCATTGCTGAATGGGAGAAGATCTGCAGAAGATTGATGGATTGAAGGAGCAATTTAATCAAGGTTTCCTGGGAAAGGAATACACCAGTGTTCCCACAAACAAACAGCACCAACCCCTTAATGACTTGTGATGTACTAGTATGTAACAAATCCATTTAGGGAGCATGGAGAGGGCTCACCAACTAAACCCCTTTCCACACAAGCTGGGTGTTTGCTGTAATATGCTAGCCCTGATCATGGGAGTTCACCTCTTGACTGCCCCTGGCAAAGCCACTGGTGGCAGTCAAAGGCTGGCCACATTGACTTTGATGCTCCCTGTGACATAAATGGGGAGCAAAGATCAGGTGGTTTGAAAGCCTGGACACTCTAGGACATGGATGTCAAACACATGGACCAAATCCAGCCTGCAGCCTTTTGTTTTTGTGGAATGACAGAATAGAGGCAGAATCTGATACTTATCTTGCCTCGCTCCCACAAAGCAGCACCAGCATCTTCTTCTTTCAGCTTTTGTCCGCTGTATGCATCGACTCTGGAGCCGATATATGTGATGTTATGACTTTATCACATGTGCTGGAGTCGTTGCGTACAGCAGACGAAAGCTGTAGAAAGAATATGCCCACTGTTGCTGTTTTGTGGGAGCGAGACGAGGTTAGTAAAATATATTTTTTTTTTTTACTCGAAGTGGGACAGGGAGGGGCAATGTCTTCTCAGGGAAGGTGTGGCTATTGGGGGCACTATTACTGCTGGTGGGAGCGCTGTGGCTACTGGGGGCAATGTTACTCCTGGTGGGGACTCTGTGGCTATTGGGGGGGGCACTGTTACAGCTAGTGGAGGCTTTAAGGCTACTGGGGGGCTACTGGGGAGGTTACTGGGCGGCAGTGTGGCTACTGGGGGCAATGTAACTAATGGAGGGCAGTTTGGCTACTGGGGGCACTGTGGCTACTGGGGGGGGAGTAGGTACTGGGCCCAGTGTGACTACTGGGGATCATTGTAGCTACTGTGAGCAGCGCAGCTGCTGAGGGCAAGTGTGGCTACTGGGGGAAGTTTGGGTACTGGGGGAAGTGTGCCAATTGGGGGGCAGTGGATAATGTGGGCAGGGTGGCTACTGAGGGGTAGTGTGGCTACTGGGTGCAGTGTGGACATTGGGGCACTGTGGCTTCTGGGCGGCAGTGTGTACTGTGGGCAGCACTACTACTAGCATGGCTACTGGGGGGCAGTGTAATTGCTAGAGGCGATGTAGCAACTGGGGGCACTGTAACTGCTTGGGAGCAGTGGGTAATTGGGGGCAGTGTGGCTACTGGGGGCCCCATGACTGCTGGGGGACAGTGGCTGAAGACTGGCACTGTGACTGCTAGATAGGCATTATGACTGTTGGGATCTCTGTGGCTACTGGTGTCAGTGTGGCTACTGGGGGGCAGTGTGGCTACTGGGGGCAGTGTGGCTACTGGGGGCAGTGTGGCTACTGGGGGCCCCATGACTGCTGGGGGACAGTGGCTGAAGAGTGGCACTGTGACTGCTAGATAGGCATTATGACTGTTGGGATCTCTGTGGCTACTGGTGTCAGCGTGGCTCCTGGGGGGCAGTGTGGGTACTATCAGCAGCATGGCTACTGGGGGCACTGACTAATGTGAGCATCGTGGCTACTGGAGGGTAGTGTGACTGCTATGGGGCATTGTTGCAACTAGAGGGCACTGTGACTGCTGCAGGGGCAGGGTTGCTACTAGGGGCCCCATGACTGCTGCAGGGGCAGTGGCTAAAGGAGACACTGTGACTGCTGGGGAGGCACTGTTGCTACTGGGGTACTGTGATTTCTGGGGGAAGTATGGCTACTTTGGGCACCATTACTGCTGGTGGAGGCACTGTGGCACTTGGGGGCAGCGTGACTACTGGGGGCACTGGGGCTAGTGAAGGAACTGTAACAGCAGGGGGAGTCAATGGGCACTGGGGGAAGTGTGATTACTGAGGGGCAGTGTGGCTACTGGGGGGCAGTGTGGCTACTGGGGACAGTGTAGCTACTGGGGGCAGTGTGGCTACTGGGGGGCAGTGTGACTACTGGGGGCAGTGTGGCCACTGAGGGGCACAATCCTTACACAGTTATGTACATGTAAAACTACAAAATGGAAATTTGGCAACATTTTATTTTACATTTTTTTAAAATGTTTTGCTTTTCAGACAGATAGTCATAGTACCCAAAAAACTTCATAACTGAAATTTGCCTAATGTCTGCTTTATGTGGGCATGATTTTTATGCATCATCTCATTTTTCTAGGATGTTATGAGGCTTAGAATTGTGGGTGCAATTTTTTCCTTTTTTATGACAATCGCTATATTTACAGGCACCTGCTCAGTTTATAAATGACTTTGAGAGGATAAAATCCATTAATTTATACCAATATTATATGGTGCAAAATCCAGTAAATGTGAGACACATATATACGGGAGGCGCTCATTGGCAATCATGCGGAAACCATGCGGCTTGAGATTGTATATTCCACAAGATGAAACGTTTATTTAGATATTATTTAGACATGGCACACTATACCAGTGACTCTGAGGATTCTTGACGATAATCCTTATCACTACAATTCTCATTACAACAGGGGAACGTAGCGAGAACCCCCATTACATCATGCAGATGTAACATGTAGTGTTTTGTAAGGTGTTTTTTTAATGTAAATTACCATATATACTCGTGTATAAAAAAATGTGCTGAAGAACCTCACCTCGGCTTATACACGTGTCAATTAAAAAATAAAAAATGTAAAACTCACCCACTGGTGTCCGGATCCTTGGCGCGACTCCCGATCGGATGACGTCATCAGCGACGACAATGTCTCATCATAGTGTGCGCCCACCGGCAGGTCGCATGGACGCGACTCTGCCGGCTAGAGAAGAAAGAAGACAGAATCCGAAGGGAGCCGCCGCTGGGGACCGGGAGCCGCACCGAGGATCGGGGGTGGGTATTAAGTTTTTTATTTTTTATGCGCTGGGCAGGGGGATGGCTGTATACTGTATGGGGGCTGGCTGTATACTACATGGGGGCTAACTGTATACTGTATGGGGGCTGGCTGAATACTGTATGGGGACTGGCTGTATACTACATGTGGGCTGGCTGTATACTACATGGGGCTGGCTGTATACTGCAGGGGGCTGGCTGTAAACAACAGGGGACTGGCTGTATACTACAGGGGGTTGGCTGTATACTACATGGAGCTGGCTATATACTACAGGGGGCTGGCTGTATACTACAGGGGGCTGGCTGGCTGTATACAACATGGGGGCTGGCTGTATGCTATATGGGGGCTGGTTGGCTGTATACTACATGGGGGCTGGCAGGCTGTATACTACATGGGGGCTGGCAGGCTGTATACTACACCCTCAGCTTATACTCAGGTCAATAAGTTTTCCCAGTTTTTGGTGGTAAAATTAGGGGTCTCGGCTTATACTCGAGTATATACGGTAACTCTTTCCTCTTAATTTTTATTGTATTAACCATTGTATATTTTTAATGTAAATAACTGGATCACGGACACAGATGATCCATTACTTCTGCTTTTATTATGTAAATAAATGTACGGGGGTTTCATTTGGGGTATAATGTAATTGCCCGATGAAGGTCTCATTACGAAACCAAAACACGTAAAAAAAAAAAAGCAAATACAATATCCAAATAAACGTTTCATCATGTGGACTTTATGATCTGAAGCCAAATGACTGTCGCACGATTGCCGCTGAGCGCTGCCAGTATACGGATTTCGCACCATTTGATATCTCCTACCCATTTGGGCACATTTATTTACCTGTCAGCTGCGATTCACTAAGATTGTGTGCCAGATATCGTGCATGTGTCGCTTCACCGCTGGAGTTCCACCGGAGTCCTCCAGAGTTCACCTTCTTCTTCGTGGTGCATGTAAGTGCATTGTCTTGCAACCATTTTAAAGTTAATTCCCACGCTCAGTCCGAATCAGCCAGATCGTCCAACAGCATTTCCCTGATCTATGTTGCAAGAAAGATAGAGCAGCTGTGACAAAAAACTATTGCGTGCAACACAGTGCCAGCAGCAGACACCTGTTAAATACCTGTCCAAGCCGTGCAATCCCCGAAAACAGTGCACAATCCGACGAAAGTGCGATTTGCGACCCTTCGTAAATAAGCCCCATTGGGTTTTTTTGCCGTCACCACGTTCTTTGTATATTTTGTTTTAGGGCTTGATTTTTATGGACCAAGCTGTACTTTTTTATTGTTATCATGTTGGGGTATATGTTACTTTTTGATCACTTTTTAATGTTTTTCTTATGAGGTTTTAAGTAAAAATATCCTAAATTTTGAGTGTTTTTTAAAAAATTTTTATGGCATTCACCATAAGGTAACATGCCATACCATAGTAACAATTTTATTTTATTGCACGGGTTGTTTTTCACTTGGCAATACCCAATATGTAGTGTTTTGTGTTGATTTTCACTTTTTTATTATGAAATTTTATTTTTAGAACTGATGGGGAATTAAGGGATCTTTATTCATTATTTTTTTTTAATTTTTTTAGTTTGGACTTTTTTTTTACCTGACCAAGTGATTATTTGATCACTTGTTCATTGTAATATACTGCAGTAATAATGTATTGCAGCATATTACATAGTCAGCCTATGCAATCTGCATAGGCTAAAAGGAGCACTGTTGGATAGAGCTGTAAGCACCATCTTACAGGAATTTATTGCTGGAAGCCCTGGGGTCTTTCATAGGACCTCAGAGCTGCCATGGAAGCGGTCGACATTGCCTTGCCAATGCCTTGACCTGAACCCTCTTCAACCTTACAGAGCCTGAGCGGATTTGCAGAAAAGAAGAACAGCAAATTCTTAAATCATATGTTAACAATGACTGCAGGCTGTTATTGTTGCCTAATGAGCTTCCACCAACTGCTAGCCAAAGGTTTTGCATAACTTTGTCAATGTCATATTATAATAAAAGTGCATGTTATACTAATCCATTTCTCTTTTGTCAGAAGTTATAAAAATATACGTAACTGAGAATGTTAAAGGTAAAAATCAGAAAATACATTGCCAGATGGGTGCCAGAAACTACCAGATGGATCAGAATCATTCACTTACATGTTCAGTATGAATATTGTATAAAACTGACAAATTCTCATATTTCATAAAACATATTTTTCTTTCATTTTACAGTTTCAACATATTTTCAATATGCAGACCAAAATGAGATGGAGAAACAATATATATGTATATTGTTAAAGGAAACCTACCACTTAAAAGTGGTAGGTTTATACACATATACATGGCACCAGCTCAGGGTGAGCTGGTGGCAGAACATATTTTTGTTAAGGGAACAAAGCCACTATCTTAGAATTATAAGTTATATTAACTTATAAGTCGGCCCACCGCACTTGGGCTCGGCGCACCATGCGCGCGCCCGTGCGTGTGCCGGATTCTGAAGTGCAGGAGAGCTGGTGACGTCACCAAGCTCTCCGGCACACGCGCACCTGCGCAACTTAGCACGGCCTGTTTCCCTGTGATAAGTTGCGCAGGCGCGCGTGTGCCGGAGAGCTCAGTCACCAAGGGTGGGGGGGAATTGCTCCTTTCCAGCCCCTCCCATTTGGCAACTGCCTAGTCACACAGCAGATGCTATTTAAAGGTACAATATAACATATTTTTTTTTCTGTAAAACCAATTTTTAATACAAAAACACTTTGGCAGTGTATGCACTATGCTCTGTGGGGACTGGGGGAGTGCTAAAAATGGGTCTCCTGGTGACAGGTTCCCTTTAAGGATAAGGGCAATGCGTTTTAATCATAGTCTTTTATAAAGTATTTATTTTGGGTAGGTTCATTTAGATGGTAGGTTCTCTTTTCTGTAAAATGTGTGTTCAACAGAGTCTCTGGATTATCTGAATTTGGCCTCTCCTTTCTGTAACTCACCTGGGACTGTTCCAGCAGTCCTATCCTCTGCCTGATTCTCAAATTGACCCAGGATCAGCTTCTGTGTCCTCGCATTCCCTGACCTGCCCTGTATTCAGACCAGGGGCATTGCTAGGGTCATAAAAGATTTTTCAAATTCTCTGTAGCATCCACTCTTACAGAAGACCCCCAAATGCTTTTGCTGCATAAAATAACAATTCTTATTATATGCAGCTATAGAAAGAACTCCCTGTCTCTTATATCCAGTCATTGTGTCCCCAAAACTTAAAAGGGTATTCTCTAGTATTTATAACATATGCACAGTATATGCAATTAATACATGATAGGTTGGGTTCCACCTCTGGGACCCATATCCCCAGCCAGACAGAATACAGAATTTCAACCCACTTTAAGGCACCTCCTCTAGGAGACATGATTTATTGACTCTACCTCCCACTGCAGAGCTCTCAGCCCCATTGTGCAGCGCTGTAGGGTCTGTAGTGGAGCAAGGAGCACCGTTACATTACTCATCTCTGGATCTCTGAATTTTCCATACCGTGTTCTGGGAAGCGGGAGAAACATTCCAAATGTAGTGAACTTGGACAAAAAAATGCTTTTGCACCATTTCCTTGTGGGTTCTGTTATACGTCTATTACATAACGATACCTCCCCTTTTTATAATAAACTCTAGAAAACCCTATTGTACAAAAAAAAGATTTCTTCAATTTGACATTCTGACACTACTAACAATTTCATTCTTTGGCGTATGGAACTGCATCAGGTGTAATTTTTTGCAGGAGTTGATGACATATACATTGATACCATTTGTGGGACTGTACGACCTTTTCATCACATTTTATTTAAATTGCAAAATGGCAAATAAATGGTGTTTTGGGACGCTGCAATACCTCACAGGTTTGTGATTTTTACTGTACCTTTATATCCGTTCACAGGAAAAGGGGCTGATTAGAACTTGTTTAAAAAAATTTTTTTTTTTACTATTTTTTTAGACTACTTTAACCCTAGTTGGTCTTGCTGATCTTATCATTTACTGATATACTACAGTAAAGCAGTATATGGAATTTTTGAACATCATTTGCTACAATGTTCACTGGTACATTGTAACAGATCTGCACGAATGACAAATTTTCTGATTTAATACAGACCTGAGGCTATCATGGAGACAGATCATTGCCTCCCGATAATGTTACAGGGAGCGATGATCACAGCCAAGATTGCGGCATATGTCACAGCTTAACCGGTGGCATGTAAAGGGTTAACACTCGCGATAGGTACCAGCATTGATTGATTGATGGGTGTTTGCGGCAATATACACCTGCATGGTTATGGCATGACACACGCTGCACACAGCAGGCATATGTACTTGAGCCCCCTGAAAGTAATAGGGCTGTGACTTAACATGGTGATTGAAAAAATAATGAAACTCACAGTAACATTGCACAATGGGGGTCATTTATTAAGGGCCCGAATCACTCTTTTTCGTTGGGTTTCCCGAAATTTACTGGTGTGCGCCGAATTGCCCCAGGTTTTTGGGGCAAGCGATCGGATTGTGGCGCATCGGCATGCATGCAACGGAAATGGGGGGACGTGGCCGTCGGAAAACCCGACGGATTCAGAAAAAGCGTGCTATTTTTTTTAAAAAATGTGTCTTGACACGCGCTTACCTGCACCCAGGATAGGATTGTGTACACAAGGCCTTATACACCCTAGATACAAGTTCACTCATAAATATACAGAAACGTCTGAATACTAAACCGTATATATACATGAACACACACATACATACACTACACACACGGACTACATTGTGGGAATCCTCTTATAAGCCACTTACTATGTTTTATGAAGGGGAATGTTAAGTGGTACCGTATTTTTTGCCCTATAGGGCGCACCGGACTATAAGGCGCATTAGTCCGATGCGCCTTATATACGTAATAATTACATATATAAGGCGCATCGGACTATAAGGCGCGGGGTCCGGGAGCCGGGGGCGTGGTGGAGGTCCGGGGGCGTGGCGGAGACCCGACGTGACGCGGCGACGGGACGCGGCGACGGGACGCGACGCCGAGACGCGACGGGGAACGCGGGGAAGGTGAGCGGGGAAGGTGAGGGGGAGGTGGAGGAGGGCAGCGGACCATACTTACATAGGTCCCCGCTACCGGAGACAGCAGATCTCCAGCGGGAACTGCAGACCACGCGGCAGAAGTTGTTCGTGCCGCGTGGTCTGCAGTTCCCGCTGGAGATCTGCTGTCTCCGGTCTCCGGTAGCGGGGACCTATGTAAGTATGGTCCGCTGCCCTGTGCCCAGCGCCATACATAGGGCGCACCGGACTATAAGGCGCACTTTGGATTTCCACGGAAATCCATTGCTTTTAAGTGCGCCTTATAGTCCGGAAAATACGGTAACTCCTCTGCTGTGTGGTGCAGCAGGCAGGGCTGAGGTAATGGCTGCAGCCTCCTCCCTCACCCTCTGACACTGGAGCCTGCACACACATAGACAGGTGTGAGGAGCTGCTGGGGGAAGGAGATGTGACAGCCTGTGGAAGAGGATATAAGAGGCTGGAGGAGAAGGTTCCTGTGCTGTGGATGACGGGACCTTTTTCCCCTCACTGCTCCTACTATTAGCCTGAAGCAGGAGTCTCCGGCAGAGCTGGGGGCGGTGCCTCTGTGATAAGTGCTTCTCTCTGCTCTGCCTGCTGCATCCCTGCTCACAGACATCCGGGGCACAGGACAAAAGATCCGGGGCCTGTGCCCCGAATCTTTCCACCTAGCGACGCCACTGATTCAGACTATATCTGTAACTTAGGTTCAATGTCCTGGAGTGGAAACTACAAGAAGTACTGACCTTATGGTTCTCTGCAGTGAAGGTAAAATTCTATAAGATGGTGAATACCAGGAGACTTGTAAGACAATAACATTTAATAGCTGTAAGCCAAATCTGTTCAGTAATATTTGTTAAAATAATTTCTTGCCAAAACTGATAAATTATCCAATGTGAACGACAAAAGTAAAACAATCATTTTCTATCTCTTTTGCTAGTTTGGAAAACTGAAGGCAAGAGTAGAAATACTTTGTACTGAAGACCAAGCAGCAGAGTGTTACAGCTGTTTTAAGTTTTTCATTTGGTTGCTAAGGAATGGCTGGTTAGAGTAATAGAAAATCACAGGAAATGCAGATTTAACAGGATAACTTTAAAGCTTTCACAGATTTGTTAGCAAGCTGTAGTTATCGTATGTGTCCCTTCTGTGCCTGCATGTGAAAAATAAAATTTGCTGTCATCTAGATCAGAATTTCCTCTCCAATGGCAGAGATAAGAAGAACCTCTGATCTCTGTAGCATATTTAAACACCACAGTCAGCATAGACCACGGTGCACATCACAGAGATTTGCCCCTGAAGGTTTGTCTTTTGGCATATATAAACATGTTCCACAGAATACCAAATGAAAATTATGCTTAAATTCCATCTTTATAGCCAATGACCTTATAAGGTTCATAGATCAGAAATTTTAAGCTTAAAGGGGTTATGCCACGAAACAATTGACTACAAAAAGCTGTCAAAGAGGTTAAAATATTTCAAAAATCTATTTGTAATGGTTACCTGGAATTAAAGATACCTCTCTATTTGTTATTATGATGCTTGTTCAGCCTCTATTCTGCTCCACACCGAAGCAGATGGGGGAGGGGCCAGGCACATGCAAAGCACTGACAGCGGCAGACAACTCAGTGCTACAGAGCGCTCAGCCTTCAGAGTCTCCTTCCACCTGCTGTGCTCAAATAGTCCCTGCATTTACTGATCCAATAGAAGTCCAATAGAAATGTGTCACACGCCCCATGTTAAAAGTGCACCAAAAAAAGTTGGTGCAGTCTGTCAAAGTAGTGCAGGGGGCACCAGATTCATGAAGAACGTGCACCAGAAATCCTGAATCTGGCGCCCCCTGCACACTACACAGGACACTGCACATAGTACACATGTACTATCAGGGACGGATTATAGGCGGGGCTCCCGGGGCTCGAGCCCCGGGGCCCCCACCATCTTGCCCCCCCAGGGGGCCCCCACCAGATCGCGCCCCCCGGGCCCTTCCTCCTCAGCCACCACCTGCCTGAGCCGTCCGCCCGACCCCGGCACAAGTTACCGCCTCCCCGCCCGCCCTTCAGCTGCATGGCCGAGCCGTCCGCCCCCTGGCACAGGTACCCGCCTCCCCGCCCGCCCATCCTGCTGCACGGCCCGGCCTCCCCACCCACTCCAACCCCGTTGGCGCTCCCTCCTCCCCCGCCCGAACAAGCAGCCGTCCTCCGCTGCTCCCCCCCCCCCACGCCCGAACAAGCAGCTGTCCTCCGCTCCATCCCCCTCGCCGCCCGAAGAAACAGCCGTCCCGCTCCCCCCGCCCGAAGAAACAGCCGTCCCCGCTCCCCTCGCCCGAAGAAACAGCCGTCCCCGCTCCCCCCGCCCAAAGAAACAGCCGTCCCCCCCCGCCCGAAGAAGCAGCTGTCCTCCGCTCTCCCCCCCCCGCCCGAAGAAGCAGCTGTCCTCCGCTCCCCCCCCCCCCCGCCCGAAGAAGCAGCTGTCCTCCGCTCTCCCCCCCGCCCGAAGAAGCAGCTGTCCTCCGCTCTCCCCCCCGCCCGAAGAAGCAGCTGTCCTCCGGTCTCCCCCCCGCACGAAGAAGCAGCTGTCCTCCGCGATTCCCCCCCGCCCGAAGAATCAGCTGTCCTCCGCGATTCCCCCCCGCCCGAAGAATCAGCTGTCCTCCGCGACCCCCCCCCGCCCGAAGAAGCAGCTGTCCTCCGCGATCCCCCCCCCCCCGCCCGAAGAATCAGCTGTCCTCCGCGATCCCCCCCCCCCGCCCGAAGAAGCAGCTGTCCTCCGCGATCCCCCCCCCCCGCCCGAAGAAGCAGGTGTCCTCCCCGATCCCCCCCCCCCCCCCCTGCTCGCGCGCGAAGAGGCAGCCGTCCTCCGACCGAACCCCCCCGCCCTCCCCTGCCCGTACAACCCCCCCTCCTGTCGGAACAAGCAACCGACAGACCCCCCGAACACCAGCCTGACGCCACAGCCGGTCAACATAGAATGGGTAAGTATATACATTAAATACAATATGTATTTATCTGTGTATATATGGTGTATATTGTGTTTATATATGTATATACAGTATATATACTGTGTATATTGTGTATATACTGTATATATGTGTAACTGTGTATATACTGTGTATATACTGTATATATATGTGTAATTGTGTATATACTGTGTATATATTCATCTACTATGTATATAATGTGTATATACTGTGTATATGTGTATACATGCATCTACTGTATATATAATGTGTATATACTGTGTATATATGCATCTACTGTGTATATACTGTGTATATGTGTATACATGCATCTACTGTATATATAATGTGTATATACTGTGTATATGTGTATATATGCATCTACTGTGTATATAATGTGTATATACTGTGTATATATGCATCTACTGTGTATATAATGTGTATATACTGTGTATATATGCATCTACTGTGTATATACTGTGTATATACTGTGTATATACTGTGTATATATGCATCTACTGTGTATATAATGTGTATATACTGTGTATATGTGTATACATGCATCTACTGTGTATATAATGTGTATATACTGTGTATATGTGTATACATGCATCTATGTATATATAATGTGTATATACTGTGTATATATGCATCTACTGTGTATATGTGTATACATGCATCTACTGTATATATAATGTGTATATACTGTGTATATATGCATCTACTGTGTATATAATGTGTATATACTGTGTATATGTATATACATGCATCTACTGTGTATATAATGTGTATATACTGTGTATATGTGTATACATGCATCTACTGTATATATAATGTGTATATGTGTATACATGCATCTACTGTGTATATAATGTGTATATGTGTATACATGCATCTACTGTGTATATAATGTGTATATACTGTATTTATATGTATATACTGTGTATAGTTGCATATACTGTATTTATACACGCATATATTTGTATAAATGTGTGTAATTGTATAAACTGCAGGACTGGATGTCTGGTGCGGGCTGAGGTGTATGTTAAATGGAACTGCATATCTGGTAGGGGTGAAGGTTTATATAAAGATGTGTTACTGGGGTCGAGGCGGCTGTGTGTAGCTGTGTTACTGGGGGTGAGGCGGCTGTGTTACTGGGGCCAAGGCGGTTGTATGTAGTGGTGTTACTGGAGGCGAGGCGGTTGTATGTAGTGGTGTTACTGGGGGCGAGGCGGCAGTATGTAGCGGTGTTACTGGGGGCGAGGCGGCTGTATGTAGCTGTGTTACTGAGGTGAGGCGGCTGTATGTAGCGGTGTTACTGGGGGTGAGGTGGCTGTATGTAGCTGTGTTACTGGGGGCGAGGCGGCAGTATGTAGCGGTGTTACTGGGGGCGAGGCGGCTGTATGTAGCTGTGTTACTGGGGACGAGGCGGCTGTATGTAGCTGTGTTACTGGGGATGAGGCGGCTGTATGTAGCTGTGTTACTGGGGATGAGGCGGATGTATGTAGCTGTGTTACTGGGGACGAGGAGGCTGTATGTAGCTGTGTTACTGGGGACGAGGCGGCTGTATGTAGCTGTGTTACTGGGGATGAGGCGGCTGTATGTAGCTGTGTTACTGGGGATGAGGCGGATGTATGTAGCTGTGTTACTGGGGGCGAGGCGGCTGTATGTAGCTGTGTTACTGGGGGCGAGGCGTCTGTATGTAGCTTTGTTACTGGGGATGAGGCGTCTGTATGTAGCTGTGTTACTGGGGGTGAGGCGGCTGTATGTAGCTGTGTTACTGGGGGCGAGGCAGCTGTATGTAGCTGTGTTACTGGGGACGAGGCGGCTGTATGTAGCTGTGTTACTGGGGATGAGGCGGCTGTATGTAGCTGTGTTACTGGGGATGAGGCGGATGTATGTAGCTGTGTTACTGGGGATGAGGCGGCTGTATGTAGCTGTGTTACTGGGGGCGAGGTGACTGTATGTAGCTGTGTTACTGGGGGCGAGGTGACTGTATGTAGCTGTGTTACAGGGGATGAGGCAGCTGTATGTAGCTGTGTTACTGGGGACGAGGCAGCTGTATGTAGCTGTGTTACTGGGGATGAGGCGGTTGTATGTAGCTGTGTTACTGGGGATGAGGCGGCTGTATGAAGCTGTGTTACTGGGGGCGAGGCAGCTTTATGTAGTGGTGTTACTGGGGGCGAGGCGGCTGTATGTAGCTGTGTTACTGGGGGCGAGGCGTCTGTATGTAGCTGTGTTACTGGGGGCGAGGCGTCTGTATGTAGCTTTGTTACTGGGGATGAGGCGTCTGTATGTAGCTGTGTTACTGGGGGTGAGGTGGCTGTATGTAGCTGTGTTACTGGGGGCGAGGCAGCTGTATGTAGCCA
Organism: Engystomops pustulosus; assembly: GCF_040894005.1. Lineage (NCBI taxonomy): Eukaryota > Metazoa > Chordata > Amphibia > Anura > Leptodactylidae > Engystomops > Engystomops pustulosus. The sequence goes on along the minus strand of NC_092415.1, from coordinate 99,960,046 downwards.
TGTTACTGGGGACGAGGCGGCTGTATGTAGCTGTGTTACTGGGGATGAGGCGGCTGTATGTAGCTGTGTTACTGGGGATGAGGCGGATGTATGTAGCTGTGTTACTGGGGGTGAGGCGGCTGTATGTAGCTGTGTTACTGGGGGCGAGGCGGCTGTATGTAGCTGTGTTACTGGGGACGAGGCAGCTGTATGTAGCTGTGTTACTGGGGATGAGGCGGATGTATGTAGCTGTGTTACTGGGGATGAGGCGGCTGTATGTAGCTGTGTTACTGGGGGCGAGGCAGCTGTATGTAGCTGTGTTACTGGGGATGCGGAGGCTGTATGTAGCTGTGTTACTGGGGGTGAGGCGGCTGTATGTAGCTGTGTTACTGGGGGTGAGGCGGCTGTATGTAGCTGTGTTACTGGGAGTGAGTCGGCTGTATGTAGCTGTGTTACTGGGGGTGAGGCGGCTGTATGTAGCTGTGTTACTGGGGACGAGGCGGCTGTATGTAGCTGTGTTACTGGGGGCGAGGTGACTGTATGTAGCTGTGTTACAGGGGATGAGGCGGCTGTATGTAGCTGTGTTACTGGGGGTGAGGCGGCTGTGTATAGCTGTGTTACTGGGGGCGAGGCGGCTGTATGTAGCTGTGTTACTGGGGACGAGGCGGCTGTATGTAGCTGTGTTACTGGGAATGAGGCGGCTGTATGTAGCTGTGTTACTGGGGATGAGGCGGCTGTATGTAGCTGTGTTACTGGGGATGAGGCGGCTGTATGTAGCTGTGTTACTGGGGGCGAGGCAGCTGTATGTAGCTGTGTTACTGGGGACGAGGCAGCTGTATGTAGCTGTGTTACTGGGGATGAGGCGGATGTATGTAGCTGTGTTACTGGGAATGAGGCGGCTGTATGTAGCTGTGTTACTGGGGGCGAGGCAGCTGTATGTAGTGGTGTTACTGGGGGCGAGGCGGCTGTATGTAGCTGTGTTACTGGGGGCGAGGCGTCTGTATGTAGCTGTGTTACTGGGGGCGAGGCGTCTCTATGTAGCTTTGTTACTGGGGATGAGGCGTCTGTATGTAGCTGTGTTACTGGGGGTGAGGTGGCTGTATGTAGCTGTGTTACTGGGGGCGAGGCAGCTGTATGTAGCTGTGTTACTGGGGGCGAGGTGGCTGTATGTAGCTGTGTTACTGGGGGCAAGGTAGCTGTATGTAGCTGTGTTACTGGGGGCAAGGTGGCTGTATGTAGCGGTGTTACTGGGGGCGAGGTGGCTGTATGTAGCTGTGTTACTAGGGATGAGGCGGCTGTATGTAGCTGTGTTACTGGGGGCGAGGCGGCTGTATGTAGCTGTGTTACTGGGGGTGAGGCGGCTGTATGTAGCTGTGTTACTGGAGGCAAGGCGGCTGTATGTAGCTGTGTTACTAGGGATGAGGCGGCTGTATGTAGCTGTGTTACTAGGGATGAGGCGGCTGTATGTAGCTGTGTTACTGGGGGCGAGGCGGCTGTATGTAGCTGTGTTACTGGGGGCGAGGCGGCTGTATGTAGCTGTGTTACTGGGGGCGAGGCGGCTGTATTTAGCTGTGTTACTGGGGGCGAGGCGGCTGTATGTAGCTGTGTTACAGGGGATGAGGCGGCTGTGTGTAGATGTGTTACTGGGATGAGGCGGCTGTATGTAGCGGTGTTACTGCGGGGATCGTGGATAGTGAGCAGGAGGACGAGTATGCACGCTGCACTCAGTGGGGGCCTCCACCAGATTTTGCGCCCAGGGGCCCCCACCACCCTTAATCCGGCCCTGTGTACTATGTATTCTCACAGTATCATGGTCGGTCAGGCTGACATGCATGGATGTATAGATAAATAGGTGACAGCTTCTCACATGTTACTGATCTTTAGCTACTTCCCTGCTAGTCAGGGACAGGGGCCCCTTTGCAGGAGAGCAGTGAAGCATGGAGGGACAGTGTATGGTACAGGAGAGTACAGGAGGAGGACTGCATCAGGAGAGATCAGAGCTCAGCCTGTTACTTGTGTTATCTCTGCAGCCTCCTGTGTGACCTGACTAATGGTGGAGGGAGGAGAGGGCTGCTACATTGCTATGATCCATGTTATGGGGGACTCCTCTGTGCAGCAGATAGTCATGTATGTCCAGGGTCGGACTGGCCCACCGGAGGGCCGGTGAATCCTCCGGTGGGCCCTCGTTACTTCCACTATGGTAGGGCCCTCCATACCCATCTGAGGCATCTGCCTGCAGGGTCTTATTGGCCCACAGTGGGCCCCCGGTGGGTCCACGGCGCTATGGCAGGGGCCTCCATCCCCATCTGAGGCCCCTGCCAGTGCGTGACAGCACCGGTACTCGTTGCGGCCGTTAGCGGCCACTCGAGTACCGGCTTTAATGCGCTGCCATTGTGCGTGCGACGCGGACGTTTTTTTTGCCGGCACGCGTCGCACTGTGACCCCTGATGCGCGACAGCGTGATGATGCACTCACGCTGCCGCGCATCTTGTTCCTGTCGGTCGCGCTGCAGCTGTGAGAAGAGAAGCGGAGGACGCGGGAGCGCTACTAAAGGTGAGTGAGTTTTATTACTTTAGACTACAAGACTAAATATATTATAAGGGGGCCCCATGCCAGCTCTATAAAGAGTAAAAAATGACCACATATAATAAGGGACCCCTTAAGCAGGATTATATACATCATTTAGAGGGGGCACTATAAGATTATATAGAATAATGGGAGTGGTTGAAGAAAGCACTAGAGGACTAAATGTAATAAGGGAGGGGGAGACATTGCACATATATACAGGATAGGAGTAGTAGTACTGTGCTGTGCCCATATATACAGGATAAGAGTAGTAGTACTGTGCTGTGCCCATATATACAGGATAGGTGTATTAGTACTGTGCTGTGCCCATATATACAGGATAGGTGTAGTAGTACTGTGATATACCCATATATACAGGATAGGTGTATTAGTACTGTGCTGTGCCCATATATACAGGATAGGTGTAGTAGTATTGTGCTGTGCCCATATATACAGGATAGGAGTAGTAGTACTGTGCTGTGCCCATATATACAGGATAGGAGTAGTAGTACTGTGCTGTGTCCATATATACAGGATAGAAGTAGTAGTACTGTGCTGTGTCCATATATACAGGATAGGTGTAGTAGTACTGTGCTGTGTCCATATATACAGGATAGGAGTAGTAGTACTGTGCTGTGTCCATATATACAGGATAGGAGTAGTAGTACTGTGCTGTACCCATATATATACAGGATAGGAGTAGTAGTACTGTGCTGTGTCAATATATATACAGAAAAGGAGTAGTAGTACTCTGCCCATATATACAGGAAAGGAGTAGTAGTACTGTGCTCATATATACAGGAAAGGAGTAGTAGTACTGTGCTCATATATACAGGATAGGAGTAGTAGTACTGTTCTGTGCCCATATATATACAGGATAGGAGTAGTAGTACTGTGCTGTGCTCATATATACAGGATAGGAGTAGTAGTACTGTGCTGTGTCCATATATACAGGATAGGAGTAGTAGTACTGTGCTGTACCCATATATATACAGGATAGGAGTAGTAGTACTGTGCTGTGTCAATATATATACAGAAAAGGAGTAGTAGTACTCTGCCCATATATACAGGAAAGGAGTAGTAGTACTGTGCTCATATATACAGGATAGGAGTAGTAGTACTGTTCTGTGCCCATATATATACAGGATAGGAGTAGTAGTACTGTGCTGTGCTCATATATACAGGATAGGAGTAGTAGTACTGTGCTCATATATACAGGATAGGAGTTGTAGTACTGTGCTGTGCCCATATATACAGGATAGGAGTAGTAGTACTGTGCTGTGCCCATATATACAGGATAGGAGTAGTAGTACTGTGCTGCGCCCATATATACAGGATAGGAGTAGTAGTACTGTGCTGTGCCCATATATATACAGGATAGGAGTTGTAGTACTGTTCTGTGCCCATATATATACAGGATAGGAGTAGTAGTACTGTGCTCATATATACAGGAAAGGAGTAGTAGTACTGTGCTCATATATACAGGATAGGAGTAGTAGTACTGTTCTGTGCCCATATATATACAGGATAGGAGTAGTAGTACTGTGCTGTGCTCATATATACAGGATAGGAGTAGTAGTACTGTGCTCATATATACAGGATAGGAGTTGTAGTACTGTGCTGTGCCCATATATACAGGATAGGAGTAGTAGTACTGTGCTGTGCCCATATATACAGGATAAGAGTAGTAGTACTGTGCTGTGCCCATATATACAGGATAGGTGTATTAGTACTGTGCTGTGCCCATATATACAGGATAGGTGTAGTAGTACTGTGATAAACCCATATATACAGGATAGGTGTATTAGTACTGTGCTGTGCCCATATATACAGGATAGGTGTAGTAGTATTGTGCTGTGCCCATATATACAGGATAGGAGTAGTAGTACTGTGCTGTGCCCATATATACAGGATAGGAGTAGTAGTACTGTGTTGTGTCCATATATACAGGATAGAAGTAGTAGTACTGTGCTGTGTCCATATATACAGGATAGGTGTAGTAGTACTGTGCTGTGTCCATATATACAGGATAGGAGTAGTAGTACTGTGCTGTGTCCATATATACAGGATAGGAGTAGTAGTACTGTGCTGTACCCATATATATACAGGATAGGAGTAGTAGTACTGTGCTGTGTCAATATATATACAGAAAAGGAGTAGTAGTACTCTGCCCATATATACAGGAAAGGAGTAGTAGTACTGTGCTCATATATACAGGAAAGGAGTAGTAGTACTGTGCTCATATATACAGGATAGGAGTAGTAGTACTGTTCTGTGCCCATATATATACAGGATAGGAGTAGTAGTACTGTGCTGTGCTCATATATACAGGATAGGAGTAGTAGTACTGTGCTCATATATACAGGATAGGAGTAGTAGTACTGTTCTGTGCCCATATATATACAGGATAGGAGTAGTAGTACTGTGCTGTGCTCATATATACAGGATAGGAGTAGTAGTACTGTGCTCATATATACAGGATAGGAGTAGTAGTACTGTGCTGTGCCCATATATACAGGATAGGAGTAGTAGTACTGTGCTGTGCCCATATATACAGTATAGGAGTAGTAGTACTGTGCTGCGCCCATATATACAGGATAGGAGTAGTGGTACTGTGCTGTGCCCATATATATACAGGATAGAAGTTGTAGTACTGTTCTGTGCCCATATATATACAGGATAGGAGTAGTACTGTGCTGTGCCCATATATATATACAGGATAGGAGTAGTAGTACTGTTCTGTGCCCATATATATACAGGATAGGAGTAGTAGTACTGTGCTGTGCCCATATATATACAGGATAGGAGTAGTAGTGCTGTGCTGTGCTCATATATACAGAATAGGAGTAGTAGTACTGTGCTTTTCCCATATATACAGGATAGGAGTAGTAGTACTGTGCTGTGCCCATATATACAGGATAGGAGTAGTAGTACTGTGATGTGCCCATATATACAGGATAGGAGCAGTTGTACTGTGCTGTGCCCATATATACAGGATAGGAGTAGTACTGTGCTGTGCCCATATATATATACAGGATAGGAGTAGTAGTACTGTTCTGTGCCCATATATATACAGGATAGGAGTAGTAGTACTGTGCTGTGCCCATATATATACAGGATAGGAGTAGTAGTTCTGTGCTGTGCCCATATATACAGGATAGGAGTAGTAGTACTGTGCTGTGCCCATATATATACAGGATAGGAGTAGTAGTAGTGTACTGTGCCCATTTATACTGAATAGTATTTATTAGGACTTTTATATATAATATTTGATAAGAGGAGCAGTAAATACAAGAAGAATATTTAAGTAGAGCATTATATAAAACATACCTAATAAGTAGGAGCACTGTAAGACTGTATAGATGAAGTGATTAATTAGAAATTATATACAGTATTGTAATTATGAATGAAGTCCAATTTAATTCATTAGGTGTATCATATGATTTACTCAGGGGTGTGCATGAAATATACTGAGGAGCACAATGTAATATTTGATTTATGGAGAGGGCACAGTATGGTTTTTGTTATGGGGCTATATTTGATATTTGTGGTGGGCACAGTGTGGTCAGTTGCGAGTGGGACATTTTTACCCAGGTGACATTATGCTGTAGTGACGGTGATATCTTTAGTTGCACAGTGTGGAGATGTGCCACGCAGAGATGAAGATATCTGGTGGAAAATTCTCCAGTGATAAGAAAAAAAAGGGAGAAGTTGTCCTGCAATTCAGTACCAATAGGAGAAGACGTGTGACATGTGAGGTACTGAATCCACTTCTGAGTCTGATAACTGTAATTACTGACTAACAATATAGACTATTCCTATAATGTCAGTGCCTAGTTCTTATGTGCTGCAGAGAACATTTGGAGAAGGTGAAGGGTTATAGTTAGTTATTCTTATTGCTAAGTTAGTGCTAAGCACAATGCAGCCGCTGTGAACTCTGGAATATTTCTAGGTAGCGGTATGGTGGGCCCCCAGAATCAATTTCTCTGGTGGGCCCCAGACACCCCAGTCCGACCCTGTGTATGTCTGCAGTTACCTTGTATCTGCTGCTGGAAGCAACTGTGGAGCAGTGGAAATCACCGAAATCACCTAATTCACTGGTGTAGACGGCTGAGCTCTCTGCCCCCTGTCTCACTTCCTATTGGCTGCAGTGTGCCAGGTGATCTCTAGTGCAGAGCAGCTGGTGGAATGTTTGTGCGCAGACTCGGCCAGATCAGCTGTTGCTCAGGACGGGACACAGCTACCACTAGAGGGCGCCAGCAACCAGGACAAAGGGAGTTATCTCAGTAAGCCTGCAGATTTTGTAATAAGTGTAAATGGTGAAAGTACTTGTCACAATGCATTGGACCCAATTACAGCCATTTGCTATGGTGACACAACCCCTTTAAGTTTACTTACCTGAAAAGTATAGCTGAGACATGTTAGAATATTTTTTCATCATTTGATATTCAAAGATGTTCATCTAATTACAGAAATCAAAGTCATAAGAAAATATTAATTGTCATCCGTATTATCTAAGTAGATCTATTCAACCATCAGTTTCCTAAAAAAAAAACTTAATAACTGAAATCTTAGAAATGTTGAAGTGCTCAACAATAAAAATAAAGTTACTAGGGTGAACCCTTTCAATACAGGGCAAGTATCTGCTGTATTATACTGATGGTAGCAGTTAGTGGGTCACATTTACTTACCTGTCCGACAGAAAATTACATACCCAAATATACTCAGTTAGCCTCAAAAAGGTATTGCTTGATTTCTTCACTCTTTCTGCTCTCTATGGCTAACACGGTACAAATATACACTACTAGCATAGCCACATATATCACATATAACATACACATAAAAATGTATTTGACAAACATTACATATGTATACACATATGTAAGCACAAATTTAACACACATACACAGTATGCAGATACTTAACACACTAAATGCAGGCATGACACTCAAAAATGTCTTTTATGGTATTTAGATTTGCAGGGGGCGCCAAATTCAGGAATTGTGGTGCACAGACACTTTATAAATATGTGCATATTCTTTTTATATATATATATATATATATATATATATATATATATATATATATATATATATACAGTACAGACCAAAAGTTTGGAAACATCTCATTCTAATTAACGCATGTGAAATTATATGTATATGTATAATGTGGAAAAAACAGCAGCACAGTCACTTGTACCCAATGGTCTATGGGTACTATCCTACACTCTCACCAAGCAGAGTCCATAGAATACAAAAATTAAAAAACGGCAGGATCCATATAGTGAAAAACAAATGTGGTTTTTTTTTATATTCCACCTCGTGCTCGTGTTTTTCACTATATGGAGTGCTGCCATTTTTTACTATATATTATACACTCACCGGCAACTTTATTAGGTACACCTGTCAAACTGCTCGTTAACACTTAATTTCTAATCAGCCAATCACATGGCGGCAACTCAGTGCATTTAGGCATGTAGACATGGTCAAGACAATCTCCTGCAGTTCAAACCGAGCATCAGTATGGGGAAGAAAGGTGATTTGAGTGCCTTTGAACGTGGCATGGTTGTTGGTGCCAGAAGGGCTGGTCTGAGTATTTCAGAAACTGCTGATCTACTGGGATTTTCACGCACAATCATCTCTAGGGTTTACAGAGAATGGTCCGAAAAAGAAAAAACATCCAGTGAGCGGCAGTTCTGTGGGCGGAAATGCCTTGTTGATGCCAGAGGTCAGAGGAGAATGGGCAGACTGGTTCGAGCTGATAGAAAGGCAACAGTGACTCAAATCGCCACCCGTTACAACCAAGGTAGGCAGAAGAGCATCTCTGAATGCACAGTACGTCGAACTTTGAGGCAGATGGGCTACAGCAGCAGAAGACCACACCGGGTGCCACTCCTTTCAGCTAAGAACAGGAAACTGAGGCTACAATTTGCACAAGCTCATCGAAATTGGACAGTAGAAGATTGGAAAAACGTTGCCTGGTCTGATGAGTCTCGATTTCTGCTGTGACATTCGGATGGTAGGGTCAGAATTTGGCGTCAACAACATGAAAGTATGGATCCATCCTGCCTGTATCAACGGTTCAGGCTGGTGGTGGTGTCATGGTGTGGGGAATATTTTCTTGGCACTCCTTGGGCCCCTTGGTACCAATTGAGCATCGTTGCAACGCCACAGCCTACCTGAGTATTGTTGCTGACCATGTCCATCCCTTTATGACCACAATGTACCCAACATCTGATGGCTACTTTCAGCAGGATAATGCGCCATGTCATAAAGCTGGAATCATCTCAGACTGGTTTCTTGAACATGACAATGAGTTCACTGTACTCAAATGGCCTCCACAGTCACCAGATCTCAATCCAATAGAGCATCTTTGGGATGTGGTGGAACGGGAGATTTGCATCATGGATGTGCAACCGAGAAATCTGCGGCAACTGTGTGATGCCATCATGTCAATATGGACCAAAATCTCTGAGGAACTGAGGAATGCTTCCAGCACCTTGTTGAATCTATGCCACGAAGAATTGAGGCAGTTCTGAAGGCAAAACGGGGTCCAACCCGTTACTAGCATGGTGTACCTAATAAAGTGGCCGGTGAGTGTATATATATATATATATATATATATATATATATATATATATATATATATAGTGAAACAACTGAAAATATGTCTTTTATTCTAGGGTCTTCAAAGTATCCACCTTTTGCTTTGGTTACTGCTTTGCACACTCTTGGCATTCTCTTGATAAGCTTCAAGAGATAGTCAACTGAAATGGTCTTCCAACAGTCTTGAAGGAGTTCCCAGAGATGCTTAGCACTTGTTTGCTTCACACAGCTAAGCCCAAACCATCTAGTTTGAGTTCAGGTCTGGTGACTGTGGAGGCCAGGTCATCTGGCGTAGCACCCCCTCTCCTTCTGGCTCAAATAGCCCTTACTCAGCCTGGAGGTATTTCACATTTCATTTAGGTCCTTAATGGAAACAAATAAACATTTTTTGGAGAAGGGGCAGAAAAACTTCTTTAATATTTTAGGTCTTTTTTAAAGCAGTTTTTAAAATATTTTTTTTGTTTATTATTAGGTTTGATTTGATGCTATAATTATATTCCCCATCTGTAACACCTGCACTGTATACATCCATGTTTTGTTCTGCCCTATCAGACAGCAGATCATCAGACAGCCCTATCAGATATTCACCAGACAAACTGTAGAACCAAAGTACAGGGAGTCATGTTAGTGTGAACTCCGTCTCCTTCAAAGAAGTTCTGCAGCAACAGGAGTGAGAAGTTTGTGGGATGATTTTTTAGGCTGACAGCCTTTTATAGCCTTGGATGATTTACTGCTCAATTGAACACTTCTGTGTCTGGCAGCACATTTTGGTAGAGCATTGAGCATTTCTGTTGTTAACTCCTTATGCTCCGCCTTCCATTATCAAGTTCTGAACAAGACAGATCCTGATATTGGCAGTAACACTACAGGATGTTAAATACAGCCATGCCTTCCCCCTTCCCCTAGCAGTGATCTAAAAATCACTGGGGGACTGGAGGATCATAAATATATTACAGATCTGTTAATTAACAGACTTAAAACTGTTG